>NC_050578.1:80000-680000 GCF_011100635.1 Trichosurus vulpecula
TGCCTGCCCCCATAACTCCTTACCTGCCCCCATACCTCCCTACCTGCCTGCCCCCATACCTCCCTGCCTACTCTAACCCTCCCTACCTGCCCCCACACCTCCCTACCTGCCCCTAACCCTCCCTGCGTGCCTCCATACCTCCCTGCCTGCCCCCATACCTCCCTGCCTGCCCTAACCCTTCTGCCTGTCCCCAGACCTCCCTGCCTGCCCCTAACCCTCCCTACCTGCCCCCATACCTCCCTACCTCTCCCCATACCTCCTTGACTGCCCCCATACATGCCTGCCTGCACTAGGGTGAGAGTCAACAAGAAGAACAAGAAGCCTATGCTGTGGCCCTCTCCAGCTGTGGTCCTCTATAGCTATTGGAAGAACCAGAGGAACTCTATGTACTAAGATGGGGGACGGGGCGTTCCTTAATGGGATAGCTATTTCTATTATCTGGGGGGTCTTCGTATCAGGCATCAGGAAGGAAAAGAAGAAAAAGCACAGTCTCTGCCTTCGAGGAGTTTCCATACTCCCAGGGTAGGCTATATGATATTTACATAGATACAGTACAGGAAGGCATGTCCTGGGATCAAGGCGAGAATTTCAGACAAAAGCCACTGGGACATTTGAGGAGGAGAGGGAACATTCAGAACCCCCATCTTAGAAGAAGACAAGAGGGAGGGGCGAGGAGATCAGGATGTCTCTGTCCTTCCCTCTGCAAACTGAGTAAAGGCCAGTGAGGAAAGGATGGGGAAGCCCGGCAGAGTGACGGAAGGCTCCCTGTGTGTTGTAGGGACATCTGGGAAATGGCTTCCATCCAGAACCCACTTGGCCCCTTAGAGATCCCTACCCATTGTCCTGACCCCTGGACCTGTGAGTCTGGGCATACCCTAAAGTGTGAGCCCATTCAGGGTGTGTTCCACAAGAGCTTAAAACTCCTGAATGCCAACCCAAGTGGAGCAGGATTGCACCTTTTGTAGAGGGGCCCCTGGGAAGTAGGCCATGCATCCCTCCTGTCACTCAGTCCTTTGATCAGGGCCTGAGACCCTCCAGGCTCTCTGCCATCTCATGCCACCTCCAAGAATGCTCTTCCATTCTGTGCCACTGTTTCTCCAACCAGACACTCCATCTTGGCTCTGGTCATTTTCACCAACTCACCCAGGCCTAGCACCCTCTCCCCCCTCATCTCTGCCCCCTCTGGCTTTGCGGGCTTCAAGTCCCACCTGCTACAGGCTTTTCCTGATCCCCCTTAATGCTTGCACCTTCCCTCTGAGGCTGTCTCTAACTTATTCTGAGTTTAGTGTGTTTGTACGTAATCATTTGAATGTTGTCTCTCCCATCATATCGGGAGCTCCTTGAGAACAGAGACTATGTTTTTGCCCTTCTCTGTATCCTCAGCCCTTAGCACAGTGCCTGGCAAAGGGTTGGTGCTTAATAAATGCTTATCCACTAAATGACTAGAGAATGGTCTGGGGAACCTTCTTGGGAAGAAACAAATCTCAACATCCCAGGGTCGAGGCAATGTGACCCCAGCCTGGTTATTGACCTTATTCACCAGATGGGACTACACATCAGGCCAGGGTATGGCACGAAATAAATCCTATAATAACTCTAAATGCACACACAAACCCAGTTTGCCTCAGTTTCCTCATCTGTAAAAGGAACTGGAAAAGGAATGAAAAATCTCTCCAGTGTCTTTGCCAAGAAATCACAAAAAGTCTGACATGACTGAACAACCACAATAGTTTTAGGCTAGCTAGGTGGATGGAGCGCAGGGCCTGGAGTCAGGAAGACGAGTTCAAATCCAGCCTCAGACACTTAGTAGCTGTGTGCCTTGGTTTCCTCATCTGTCAAAGGAGCTTGAGAAGGAAATGGTGAACCATTCCAGTATCTTTGCCCAGAAAACTCCACATGGGGTCAGGAAGGGTCAGACACGACTGAAATGGCTGAACAGCAATGCCTTCTAGAGTTCTGGCTGGAGGCTTGTTGACTGACCAACCGAAAGGCTGACAGATACCCAGGCCCACCCTACATGCTCAGGACCTCTTGGTAATTCAGCGGCTTCTCCGGGTGCCCTCCCATGGCTCCCTGGAAGCTCCGCCACTCAGGCCTGCACTCAGCCCAGGCAGTAGCAGGGCCGAATGGAAGCTTCCCAGAAAAGCTTTCAAGTCTGGGCCAGTGGCAATGACAGATATGGACCTGTCTGAGGACATCCTGGCTGCTTCATGGGATAGCCCCCGGGGCAGAAAACTTTCAGCAAATCATCCCCTACAGGACACATCTGGGATGAGTTCAGTGGCCAAAGAAGAAGCCAAGTGGGGGGGGGGGTACTCAGTCCTGGAAGCCTCCCTCCTCCCTGGCCAATTGTTTGATCAGAAGGTGGGATGTTTATCCTACAACCTACCTGGGGCACCCTGGTGTTTCCTCCTCTCTAGGCCCCAGACATGGGGTTGGGGTGGATGGGCATGGGGGCCTCTGCTTGCCATGGCCCCAAGGATGACCAGCAGCTATCAAGACAAACTGGGAAGGCTTTGTTCTCCCCCATGGGTGACAAGCCACGCAAGTGTCCCAAGTGGCTCCATGCTTCTCTCTGGCTCCCAGTCCTCATGCCTGTCCCACAGTTATGCACTCCTCCCATGCAATGCACTGTGGTCTTTTCAACCTAGTTTCAGCGGCAGGAAATGAACCCAGGTCCTCTGGCTCAAGACTCAGCAGTCTCTCCAGCTGTGTGTCCACTGAGCATGGGCCCCATTACCCCATTCCAGAGAGCATGAAGTTGAGGCTGGGAAGGAGAAGCGACTTGGATAAAGTCCTCAAGGGTGTGTCAGAGGCAGGAATCCAGTCCAGGGCTCCTAATTCTGCTCCACAGGAGGCTGGGTTGGTGCATGCTGTCTATCTAGCTTGAGTCATTTGGGGAGGGGCCAGGATAATCCTGCTGAGCTTTATCAGTCCAGATTCACTAGGAAAAGAAAGATCTAGAAGCAGTTCTGGGGTTAGAAAGCAACTCTGCCACATCTCTCTTCCAATCTCATCTTGCCTCATGAAGAGACATGACAAACCCACCCAGGAAGGGCTCTTTCCAGGTGCTTCCTGGAGCTGATTCTTTGGGAGGGGGAGAGATGGAGCCTGAGGTCATAGTGCTAGAATGCTCGCAAAGACTCGTCTAGGGCCATTCCCTCCAACTCTCCCTGGCAAAATAGGGTTTGGGTGCCCAGAGGGCAAACAGAACTTGCTCTCAGGGTTCTTGCATAACCCTGAGCACATTCCTTCTAGTGTTGTGTCTCCTGAGCCCCCACTAGTATGTTCCCTCTCAGTTTCTGTAGCAAAGCATTTATTAAGATGATATAGTAAGAATATCGGGAAAGGGCATAAACATGTAGAGTATTCCTGCTATGTGCCAGGTACTGTGGTAAACACTTTATGGATATCATCTCATTTAATCCACACCACAGCCCTGCAAGGTAAATGCTGTTATTATCCTCCTTCTACACTGGAGTAAGTGACCAACCCACATCCATGTAGCTAATAATGTGTCTGAAGCCAGATTTGAACTCAAATCTTCCTGACTTGGACAGCTAGGTGGCAGAGTGGATAGAGCACTGGGCTTGGAATCAGGAAGCCTCATCTTTTTGAGTTCAAATCTAACCTCAGACACCCCCTAGCTGTGTAACCCTGAGCAAGTCACTGAACGCTGTTTGCCTCAGTTTCCTCATCTGTAAAAGGAGCTGGAGAAGGAAATGGCAAACCACTCCAGTGTCTCTGCCAAGAAAACTCCAAATGGGGTCAGAAGAGCTGGACATGACTGAAACAGCTGAGTCACTTCATAGGAGGGTTGTGAGGATCAAATGAGATCATACGTATAAAGTGCTACATAAATGTGCACTATTCCAGTGCTTCTACCACTGCTGGTTACTCTTATTCGGTCAATAAATATTTCTTAAGTGCCTACTGTGTGCCAGGAGTTGTGGGAAGCACTGCTTCAGGACACATGGTTCCCATCTCCAGTGGCCACCATTACTGCACAATTCAGCTCCAACCATTGATGGGCCCCCATGTCTCCCAGCCTTACCTGGTGATTCCATCAAGGGATATTCATTTACCTAAGAACAAACACGGCTGTATGCTCACAGGACATCCTCCCCACCCTCCCCCAGCTCTCAGGGAGGCAGCTGAAAGCCTCAGAGGTGAAGGACAGAGAGCCTGCTCCATCCTGAATATACTGAGTTCCAGTCCAACAACCCCCAAGCCATTGGTTCTTTGGGCTTCAAAGGGCCCAGCTTTAAGAGCTTAAAAAGGCTCTAAGGCTTGGGGACACCCTGTATTTGGGAGGGGGGACTGAAGAACCCATTTATTTTAAATCTAAACTCCAGCAGTGAGGGATTCTTCTACCCTAGAGATGTGTTCTGCAATTTGTGTATCAGTGATTACTTTGAAATGAATCCATGCTCTGGTCCCTATTTGGAGATTCAAGCACCCCACAGTCTTAGTGCTACCGGGCTCCATGCCCTCTTCCTTCCCAGAATCTCCTGGAAGCCTGGGTGCCCCAGCCTTTGCTGTAAGAGGCTGGCTGGCATCAGCTGCAGGTGCCGGCCCCCCAGCTGCTACTGACAAAGGCAGCTTGTTTGTCAATCCCTGTGTGAAAAGCAGTCTTCTGACCCTTATCCTGCCTCTCCTCCTCCCTTGGTCCCCACATAGCTCAGAGAGAAAAAACAGCCTATTCATTCAAAAGAGCCATTCTCCGTGAGTTCCTTTGTGAGCCCGTGCCAGGCCATTGGTCCTCGCCTTTGCCTGGCAATGTGGCCCAGAGCCAGCGGTCACTGTGAGGCTAGTGGCCTGTGTCTGACATGTGGCGTGAGGGTGAGTGATTCGCAGGAAGCCCAGAAAAAAGATTCCTGGGGCTGTGGGACTGGAAGCAACCTCAGGGCCATTGAGGACAAGCTCCTCATTTTACAGAGCAGGGAAAGGGACTTGCCCAGGATTACACAGATAGTAGGTGTCTGAGGCCAAATCTGAATCTGGGGCTGCTTCTCTGCAAAGCCAGCACCCATCCCACTGCTGCATGCCCTGTGTTCTCTTTGCAGTTATTTTTCCAGTGAAACACTTTAATCCATAAGCCAGTCAGTGTAGACACTCCTCAGAAGTAAGGAAAGGGCTTCTGGGATTCTGAGGCTTAGACAGACATGTGGCTTAAAGTTGATGCAGTTTGGAGTTGCTGGGAACCCCAAAATGGCAGGGTACAAGGTGGAGTCACCTGGAACAAATTCACACACTCAAACCAGCTTCTAATCAAGTGACAAGGTTTATTGTAACCCCAATAGAAGCAGGCAGAGTTCCTGGTGAACTTGTGACTTAATTGGGGAGTGAGACAGATGCTTATATATAAAAAAGACAATGAAAAGAGTCCGAATCAGATTAAGGAGTGATTGGTATAGGTGAGCAGTCTGGGTGGGCCAAGAGCAACAGTGAAAGGAATGTCAAATAGGCTAATTAGGTGATCTAGGTGGGCTGGGGTGGGCCAGATGGCTTGGCCACAGGTGCCAGTGATTTTGGCTGCTGAAATCCATGGGAAAATCCAAGGACTGGGCTCTTACCTTTAAGGGGTTCAGGTGGTCACTTTTCAGCCCTGTCCCATATGCCACCTATTTTTCAAGTCTGCTCTTTGTCCTCTCCCTCCAACCCTTCACCGATTTTTTTCCTCTGTGACTTCCAAGAGCATTGGTCCCACTGGACTCCCCAGGGCCGTATTTGGGATTCCCCTGGACACAGGAGTGGATAACAGCACCTTTCTGCTCTGACACTCATGCTCCCATTCTCCTCTGGTTTTCTAGGTGGGGTGCTCTGAGCAAAATGAAAGAAAACAACAGCAGGTACCCCTGGGCTTTTGTTGATTCTCAGAGTGATAACAAGATTATATGGATGTTTATGATGCAAGGGGAAAGAAAGAGGAGAAAAGAGAAGAGGGTCACACAGAGTGTTGGAGATCTTGGATGAGGAAGAGATTGCTTTCAGACTTGGGAGGTTGGGGAAGGTTTCATGGAGGAATCACAGAATCTGAGCACGGGAAGGGGCTTCATCAGCATCTAATCCAAAGCATACACCAAAATAATCCTGTCTGAAGAACCCAGGACTTCTCTAAGCATCCTGTTGCACCTCTGGGCAGCTCTAACCTTGGTATCAAACCTAAATTGGCCTCCTTGTGGCTCCCTCTCCCCCACCCCTCGTTCCTGGTTCTGCCCTCTGGGGTCAAACTAAACAAGCCTCATCCCCTCCCCTGGGTGACATCCCTTTGTATACAGGGCTCCCCCTCCCCAGGCTTCTCTTTTCTATGCCCACCCTTCAACTAGTCCACATGTCATAGACTCAAAACCCTTCCTCATCCTTGTTGCCCAGGTTCTCAATGTCCTTTGTTAGTATATAGAACTGAAAACTGTGCTCCCAAAGAGGACAGGTGGTAATAAGGTCTTCACCCTGGCATTCCTGGAGGCTCTCCTGCCTGGAAGTACAGCCTCAGACTCAGACTTTAAGGAAATGTTGAACGACAGGCTCTGAGGGGGTGCAGTGGAAGGAAATGCAGGCACACATAGGGTACAAATGTCCATGCTGATAAATGAACCATTGGCTTTCATAAGCTGATTTGAGGGAGCTGGCTCTGCTATGCCCTTGCCCAGATGCCATGGCCTTCCTTGCCTGCCATATCACACGGCTGATTGACATGGAGTTTGTCATCCACTCAAACCCCCAAAGATTTCTCAGAATTTCTGTCTGTTCATGCCTCCTCGTTCTTCTGTTTGTGAAGTGGAGTTTTATATCCAAGTGTGAGACCTGACCTTAGTCCCTACTGAATTTCCCCTTATTAGATTCAACCCTATGGACTATCTATCGGCTCCTGACTCAGCCAACCATCCCTCTCCACTTGGTAGAATTTACAAATTCAGTGAGCATGTCACTCATGCTTCTATCCAAGTCATTGGTAAAAGTGCCAAACATCACAGACTTGAGCCCCCACTGACACTGAACCATTGACAAGCGCTCCCTTCTTTGAGTCTGGCCAGTCAATGAGATCTAAATCCTTCTAATTGTTTACCATCTAATTCATATTTCTTCATCTTCTCCATAAGAACATCATGAGAGGATGAGAATGCTGGACTTGAAGTCAAGAGACCTCGTATCAGCTAGAAACTTAATAGCTATGTGACCCTAGGCACGGCACCTAAGCCTCAGGGTCTCAGTTTCCTCACCTGTAAAATGAAGGGCTTAGACTTCATGACCTCTATTATCCTGTCCAACTCTGAATTTATAAGCTTAGGATCTTCAAATCTAGATAATCTCTATCTACAACATCCCCCTCTTCTACTAATTAAGTCATCCTGTCCAAACAAGCATGACTTGTGCTTGATGAAGTCCCTCTCTGTTTGCCAGCCATCTTTTTAATGGCTAACTCTAGAAGTTTCCCAAGAATTGCAGTGAAAGTCATTGGCCTATAGATTTTGAGTCTTTCTTCTTTTGAAAATTCTCCCCTCTGGCAGCCCCTCTCCCATTTTCCATGATCTTTGAGATGCCACCAATAGTGGTTCAGCCACCCCATTTGCCAGTTCTTTTAGGACCTAAGGATGTTGTTCACCTGGACCTTAGATTCACCGTGGCAGCTAGGAGTTCTCTTACTGATTCTTTACTTGAATGTCACTTTTCTTTTAGTCACTTTTATTTCATCATCTCCAGTACAAAAGTCATTCTCCTTTGCAGAACAAATAGAAAACAAAATGAGAAGTAACCATTTTCTCCTCCCTGTCTTCAATCACCATTTTCCTATACACCCCAATCGAAGGTCCTATGTCCCTTCTTCAATTCTACTTTTTCTCTCAGTTTAACTAAATCAAAATGAACCCTGTTTTGCCACCCTTAGTTTCCCCCCCAAGCATCAGCTCAATTGAAGCTTTTGGATTTCCAACACTACTTCCTGGCTCTCCTATTTACATTCTGTTCCCCAAATTCGCTTCCCTCTCCTGAACATTTATTTTACAAATCTGGGTCACATGCAGGGGATACACTAGAAACCTTCCCAATAAGATCAGGGGTGAAGTGAGGGATCACCATTATTATTGAACATGATAATAGAAATGCTGGCTATGGAAAGATAAGAAAAAGAAATTGAAGAAATAAGAACGGCAATGAGGACAAGTTACTGGACAAGTCACTTAACCTCAATTGCCTCAAAAAAAGATAACTAGACAGTATAAAATATGTGAGAATATACTTGCCAGGATACACCTAGAAATTCTATGAACAAAATTACTAAACATTACTTACACAAATAAAGACAATCTATACAATTTGAGAAATATTGTTTATTAGAAGCCTGAGCCAGTATAATAAAAATGAAAATAAACCCTAAATTATTTTACTTATTATATTAGGAAGGCAGAATTTATGATTTCAAAGAGAATCTCATATGTGCCTAAAAGGTCCGGAACCGCAGGATATAAGGAATTCTCTAGGCAGAAGGCAGGAGAACTAAAGCATGTATTTATACTCCACAATAACAAGCCCACAAACCAGGGTCCCCATTTTGATATTTTCATCAAAAGCTTCCAGGCCCAATAAGTCCGCCTGACAAGGGTAACCAGGAGGCCACAGAGAAGCGAGATGGTATAAGGCAAAATCGTATACATGCTTCCCCTCTACGGTAAGAAGATTACCCACTAGCCTCTAGTCAGCTCTGCTACCAGCAGCTCAGCTTCGGCTGTAGGTGTCTCTGGCTCCAAGCGGAAAAGGAAAGGAGGATCTTCAAGCTGTCCTCTCCCCTCTTATAGAGTTTTTGACATCATCAAGCGCCGCCTGAATGACCAGGGCCGATTGGTTCTTGACTTGGCCCCTCCTCCAGCGTAGACCACATTAACACACCTCCCCTCAGGCAGCGCCACGACTCATCACACAGGAAGCTCTGGTCCTGCCCTGGAAGAGCAAGCCCTAGCGTCCAGGGAAGCTCAATGAGGCAAGCTGAGTCATTCAAAGAAAACAAAGTCTATTCTGGCTACATTCCACCCCTCACAATGTTCTAGGATGCACAATCCAATCATAATTCAAATTAAATTATATATCCTAGAACATTGTGATCCAATTATGCAGGAAACTAAAACATATCATTCACAATAAAGCAAAACATATCATTCAGTGACATTCCCAAATATTGGTTTATGATTCAAGTGTGATCCACCCCTAGATCCAAGCCAGATAATCTCTTCAATCAATCATCCCAAAATAATTATTAATAATTCAAATGTCCACCCCTAGATCTTCGTATCCATTACATAGGATCAATAATATCATAACAATAAAACAATATAGCAAGGATAACACAAAATAAGTACACAGAACACTATCATCATTCCCCCCCTAAAACAATTGGGGCTCAAACTCTTGGGATAATGGGTGAAGGTCTCATTTTCTATAGCTTCTTCTTGCTGAAATTGGATGTAGAGGTGTCCCTGCCCCAAAGAGTCCCATTCCAGAGTTCAGTTCTTTAGCGAGCTGGCAGGAATTCCAAGAATGCTACGTGCTTAGACAGTCACCGGAAACTGCAGGGTGCTTAAACCTGCAGGAGACAGAACTAGCGACAAGGTTAACTAAAACAGAGAACAAAAAGAGTAGGCAAGTATGGGCTATTATCCTTTAAATAAAATCATCTCCAGTTTAGTTGAAATTTCAGTTATGCAGAGATCCAATATCAGAGCCAAACTCAGATGGGAAATGTTTCTTTTTAAACGGAACACAATGAGGAAACTAAGCCAAGAAGATCCCACCCTAGATGGAGACCAGGATTGTCCTCCCAGCCTTTCCCCAGATGTACAAGGGAAACCAGGAGGATCCCATCCTAGATAGACTAGGATTGTCCTCCCAAACTTTCCCCAGATGTATAAGCTTTCATCCGTTAATCACACAAAGTCACCTTCCCTCTGAGTGGCTTGTGTCAATTACCAGCATCAGCCATACCTGTGGGGTCCGTGAATCTAATATTATAGCCCTATTCACGGTAAAATATATGGTTCAGGGGCACGATTTGGTAATTATCTTCCCCTGAATAGACAACTGTTACAGTGTTGTTCTTCCCATGGGCTATGACTTCTGCAGCCTTTGGAATATCATCTGGCTTCCGTTTTACCCATACCTTAGCTCCCAACTTTATTCTATCAATGGAGCAAGCCCCTTTTGCCCCTCTAGTAGTTATTTTGGGAGGAGGGTCAGTTTTCACAAAGGGTATTTTTTCACAGGGGATAATAATCACTTGAACTATCCTATCATTCCTACCAAATTGTACAGGTTTTTCACCCAAATTCTGGAGTGTCACAACAATTTCTTTTTGATAATTCGAATCTATCACTCCAGCCAATACATGTACTCCTTGAGCTGCTAATGCTGGTTTAGGTGATATCTGTCCAAAATGATTCTTGGGGATTCTCATACATACTCCAGTAGGGGTTTTTCTTATCTCTTTCCTATTCAACCTAAAATTCTCTATGTAAATCATATCCTGCCGAACCAGGTGTTCCTGGACATGGTAGGGGGACATCTTCCCTCACAGTCCAAAATTCAATATTTTGGATCTCACGTGTTTGCTGTTCTCTAATCTGCAAATTTGGGGTCATCATTCTGGCTAGAGGTGTACTCCCCCCTAAGGGCCTATTATTCAAATTACGTAAGACAATAGACAAATTATCCTTCCAATGTCGATATGAATTATTAGAGCTTAATTTTCTCAGCTGTTCTTTCAACAATCCATTCATTCTTTCAATCAGCCCAGATGCTTGTGGGTAATGTGGAATATGATATATCCATTCTATATTGTTCAACACACAATATCTCTTCACTTCTTTGCCCTTCAAATGTGACCCATTGTCACTTTGAATCTGCATTGGGGTTCCATAGTATAAACTTACAATATCTAGGGTTTTACAGGTGTTTTTCTGAGTTGTGTCCTTATAAGGACAAGCCACTAGTACACCTGAATAGGTGTCAACACACGTACATACATATTTACATCCTTTATCCTGGGGTAGTGGGCCAATATAATCTATCTGCCAAATTTGGGCTGGAACTTTTCCCCTTGCTATTTCTCCAGTTACTATCCTAGGAAGAGTTCGTTCTTTTTCTAATTGACATATACAACACCCCTCTGTTATTTGTTTTAACAACGCATGAGAGATACTGATACCCTGATCCTGTGCCCATCGGTGGGTGGCCTGGACCCCTAAATGGCCGGAGGTCTGGTGGACCCATCTTGCTAAGGCTGAGTCATCAGTTGGAGTTGGAGTAGGGACAATACATTCAGTGGCAATCTTTGCTAGTCGATCCACGTGTGCATTGTACTCACGCTCTGGTTTGGTCAGGGTCACGTGAGCATCAACATGAAAAACTGACAAATCCGTAAGCAAAGACATGTCCCATATATTTTCCCATAACTCTTTACCCCAAACTTGTTTGCCATGAATCTCCCAATTCTGATTCCTCCATATAGGCATCCAAGTAGCTAATCCATTAGCTACCGCCCATGAATCAGTAAATATATGACACTGTCCTCCCTTCTCCATTCTGATGGCCTGATGTACTGCCATCAGTTCAGCATATTAGTTACTTCCCCCTATCCCAGAACTTTCCAGAGTTCACCTAGTACAGGGGTTATAGGTTACTGCTTTCCGATGTCTCTTCTGTCCTACATATTTTGCTGTCCTGTCAGTAAACCAAGCGTGTTTCTTCTGTTCTACACTTAGTCTACCATACACATTATTCCATTTCACTAAGGATGGCACCATCTGTTGCTTAGATTCAATGGGTTTTTCATTTCTCTCAGTGCCAATGTTCGCCACCGATTCATGTAAAGCAGAAACTCCACTTTTTCCTGCTCTGGACCTATTCTGAATATACCACTTCCATTTGATTATGCTCGCCTCTTGTGCATGTCCAATTCTGTGAGAAGCTGGGGTACTCATTACCCAAGTCATAATTGGAATTCCAGGGCTTAATATCACTTCATGACCCAGGGTTAGTTGCTCAGTTTCTACTAAAGCCCAATATGCAGCTAACAGCTGCTTCTCAAAAGGTGTATACTGCACTCCAGATGAGGGCAGTTTCCTTGACCAAAAGCCTAAAGGTACACTTCGGCTCTGTTGTTTTTGCCACAGACTCCAATTTGCATAGTCATCTTCTACAGTCACTTGTAACTCCACTGGCCCATTTTGCATAGGCCATAAGTCCAGAGCTAATTGTATAGCAGCCTTTGCTTCCTCAAAAGCTCTACTTTGTTCAAGGCCCCAATCGAATTCATATTTCTTTCTGGTGACTTTATACAAGGGTTTTAAAATCTGTCCCAAATGTGGGATGTGGTGTCTCCAATAACCAAATAGCCCTATGAACTTTTGGGCCTCTTTCTTATTAGCAGGGGTGGGAAAATCTTGAATTTTTTGTCGAGCTTGTGGGAGAATTTCTCACAGTCCTCTATTCTACTGTATCCCCAAGAATTTTACAGTTTGAGCTGGCCCCTGAACCTTTGCGGGGTTGATTTCCCATCCTTTGCTTTTCATATGGTCAATTAATAATGCTAAACTCTCCTCCACTTCTTTTATATTCTTTCCCTGTATCATGATGTCATCTATGTAATGTGTAAGCTGTACACCAGGTAGCTTTAATTCATCCAAATGCTCAGCTACAATCCTGTGGCAAATAGTTGGGCTATGAATATATCCTTGTGGCAGGTGTGTAAATGTATACTGTCAGCCTTGCCAAGTAAAAGCAAACTGGTTCCATTGCTTGGGGGTCTATTGGGATCGTAAAGAAGGCATTGGCCAAATCAATAACTGCATACCAAGTCCCTTCATGTTTTTGTATTCTCTCTATTAAAGTAACCGTGTCTGGAACAGCAGCATACAAGGGAGGAGTCACTTTGTTCAGCTGTCTATAATCTACAGTCATCCTCCATGTCCCATCTGACTTTCAGACTAGCCAGACAGGGTTGTTCCATTGAGTAGTTGTAGGGACTAACACTCCTGCCTCAACACATTCTCTTATAGTGTTGGCAATTTCATCTTGCCCACCTGGCACACGATATTGCCTCAAAGTAATTACTTCAGAAGATTCGGGCAAAGTGATTGGATCCATCTTGATTTTCCCCACTAAGACTGCATTAATGCCTATTTTCCTCACAGCAAATTGGTATTTCTCTTCAGGTAAATTTAAGGTCATACCCTTCAAAATGTCTATTCCAATGATGTATTCAGGAATAGGCACAATAACCACACTATATTCTTTCTTGGGCAACTGTCCAATTTTCATCATCAATTTAACTTGTCTGGCTGATATTTCAGTCCCTCCTAGTCCTGTGATGGTAATAGGAGTTCCATGGCTGAATTTGTCTGGATTCCCATAGATAAGGGTGGCCTCGTCCCCAGTGTCTATCAATGCCCTAGTTACTGTACTTGACCCATTTTTCCAATATATGGTCAAGTTAATGTGAGGTCTGCAATCCAGCTTACGTATTTCCTTAATTTGGGCTGGGGCCTGGCCTGTTTCCTAGTATTCCCTAGCATGTGATTCACTTGGGTATGAAGGTTCACCATCTGTAGCATTTGCAGAAGCAGTTCTTATTTCCCTGTCTCTCCTGTTATCGAGTCCTTTATCTTGGTACATCCTGTACAATTCATTGGTTGGAATGCCATCTATCATTTCAAAACCTACCCCTGCTCTCAATAGAGCAGTGAACATTTCTTTTCTTGTCACTCCATTTTGGCGCCAAGTTTGCTGGCTGTTCACCCTTCTCTCTCGAGATCTATCCCTTCCCCAGTCTCCTAAGTCATGTAACTGTAAAATCTTATTTATCACCTCTGTAAGATGTGTCCCTACTTCCTCAAGTAACAGATTCAAAATTAGTTGTTTATAAGCAGGGGGAGCTGTCCTAATTATTAAATTCCTATGAGGGATTCCTATGGGATCATTGTAATATTTGTCTGCAGTTCCTGTCATAATAGCAGTCTTCATTACCTCCTCCTTTAGTCTCATGATACAATCTTTAAGTGAATACCAGGGTCTGTGCTCAGTGGGCCACATAGAATCATTAGTATATCTCTTATTGCATCCAGCAGCAGCTAATGCCAACAGAGTAGTCCTGCTAGCATCATCTCCTTGCTGATGATGTTCCCTAAAAGCTTGCTGAACTAGAGGATCGTGGCTCATATCTATGAATCTCATACAGTCCCTCTTATCTACTAATATTCCACCGGCCCCTTGATCACTGAGCTTTACCATCCAAGATATTAATGGTTCTCCTACTCTTTGGCTGAATCTACTCAAAATATCTGTGACCTCTTGTGGTGAGAAATCTTCCTGAAATTCCCTCGTAACTAAATTGCCACCTCTGGTTTCTGTCTTCCTCCTCTCTACGGGACGAACGCTTGTCTGAGTATTTAACCATCTCCCATTCTCTGTGCGAGGGATGTCCTGAACCCTAGTAGCGTTTTCTGTCTCAGCCCCTAACACTGTCTCATTTTCCCCCGACTCGCTTCCCCTGCCACCATGGCAAGGACAAAGCAGGCAGTCAGGCTTGATCTGGGCTGAGTTGGGATGCACTCTTGGCTTATTTGGCCTCCTGTTGCTCCTAGCCACGTTAATAGAAAAGTTCTCATCTGAGGCAGTGGGTTCTTGAGCAGCAAATTGCTCTCCTGCTATCTGAGATTCCCTTCTTGCTGTGGGATAGGAGTGCCCCCATCTCTTTCACTTAATCTCAATCTTTCATATACTAGCCGGTAGGCTGATAACACTATCCAGCTTTGCCTAGATAGTGATGCCCCTGACTGAATCCCAACCTCTTGTAAACACCTTTCCAAATCCTTAGGATCTGCTCTCTGTAGCCTTGGTTCCCAGTTTTCACAGGGTCCGGCTTTTTTAGCCAATTCCTTTGCTAAGGAGGAATAAAATGGATCCTCCCACCCTGGGATATTCATCTCTTCCTCTGAAGTTCTTCTGCTTCTGAACAGAGATCTTATATCTAGCGATCCCATCCACCTCATCGCCAAATATATTAGGAAGGCAGAATTTATGATTTCAAAGAGAATCTCATATGTGCCTAAAAGGTCCGGAACCGCAGGATATAAGGAACTCTCTGGGCAGAAGGCAGGAGAACTAAAGCATGTATTTACACTCCACAATAACAAGCCCACAAACCAGGGTCCCCATTTTGATATTTTCATCAAAAGCTTCCAAGCCCAATAAGGCGGCCTTACAAGGGTAACCAGGAGGCCACAGAGAAGCGAGATGGTATAAGGCAAAATCGTATACATGGTTCCCCTCTACGGTAAGAAGATTACCCACTAGCCTCTAGTCAGCTCTGCTACCGGCAGCTCAGCTTCGGCTGTAGGCGTCTCTGGCTCCAACCGGAAAAGGAAAGGAGGATCTTCAAGCTGTCCTCTCCCCTCTTATAGAGTTTTTGACATCATCAAGCGCCGCCTGAACGACCAGGGCCGATTGGTTCTTGACTTGGCCCCTCCCCCAGCGTAGACCACGTTAACACACCTCCCCTCAGCCAGCCCCATGACTCATCACACAGGAAGCTCTGGTCCTGCCCTGGAAGAGCAAGCCCTAGCGTCCAGGGAAGCTCAACGAGGCAAGCTGAGTCATTCAAAGAAAACAAAGTCCATTCTGGCTACACTTATCTGGTGCCATACCAATTAAACTAGCAAAGGACTGTTTTACTGATCTAGAAAAAATAATAACAAAATTCATCTGAAAGAACAAAAGGCCAGGAATATGACAGGAATCAATGGGTGGGGAAAGTGAAGTAAAGGGGCTTAGCACTACCAAGTTTCAAACTATATAACAAAGCAGTACTCATCAGAACCATCTGGTATTGGATAAGAAATATGGTAGATCCAAGCTTTGGGAGCAAGAACTCACTATTCAGTCAAAACTGCTGATAAAACTGGAAAGCAGTCTAGCAGAAAGTAGGCCTAAATCAACATCTCATACCACGTGCCAAGAAACGGTCAAAATGGGTACATGATTTAGACAAAAAGGGTGGTATCATAAGTGAATTAGGGGAACATGGAGAATTTTAGCTGCCAGATCTATGGATAAGGGAAAAGTTGATGACCAAACAAGAGAAAGCGAGCATCACAGCAAGTAAAATGGAGTCTTTTGTTTTCAAGAAATTAAAATTGTTTTGTACAAACAAAACCAATCAGAAGGGAATCAGAAAGCTGACAGAGAAAATTTTTATAATAACTTCCTCTGATAAAGATCTCATTTCTCAAATATAGAGGGAAGTTACTTAAATTTATAAAAAATAAAAGCCATTCCTCAATTGATAAAATGGTCAGAGGATATGAACAGGTGATTTTCATGGGAAAAAAAAAAAAACTAAGCTATCAATACTGTTTTAAAAAAATGCTCTAAATCACTATTAAAACAACTCTGAGGTACCACCCCATACCCATCAGAATGACAAAGGTGTCAAAATAAAAGACTAATGTTGGAGGAGATGAGGGAAATGGGTGGACTAATGCATTGTTGGTGGAGTTGTAAACTGATTCAACCATTCCATGGAACAATTTGGGACTCTGCCCAAGGGCTATAAAACCATGCATACCTTTTGACCTAGCAAGACCACTACTAGGGCTATACCCCAAAGACATCAAAGAAAAAGAGAAAGACCCTATGTCTACAAAAATTTTTATTGCAGCTCTTTTTGTGGTGGCAAAGAATTAGAAACTGAAGGGTTGCCCGTAAATTGGGGAATGACTAAATGTGTTGTGGTATATGATCCTGATGGAATACTATTGTACTATGAGAAATGACAAGGGGGATGGTTTCAGAAAAATCTGGAAAGACTTACGTGAACTGATACAGAGTGAAGTAAGCAGAACCAGGAGAACATTGTACACAGTAACAGTAATATTATAACAATGAACAAGTATGAACAATATGATCCACGATAATTCTGAAGCACTCATGATGAAAAAAATGTAATCCACTTCCATAGAGAGAACTGATGAACTCTGAGTGCAAATTGAAGCATTTTTTTTTCTTGTGTGTGTGTGTGTGTGTTTTGTTTTTTTTTTTTTTGGAGGAGGGGGATCAGGGTTATCGCTAATGTGGCTAATAAGGAAATATATTTTTCATGACTTTTCATATATAATGAATGGGTACCATATTGTTTGCCTTCTCAATGGGCTAGACGGAGAGAGACAATGTGGAACTAAAAATGTTTAAAACAAATTAGTGGTTTTGGGGGAAAGAATTTTTAAAAAATTAAAGATAAATAAAGTCTATGTGATTTGGTGAGCTCCCTGCGCATCCACATGGGTCTGTTCAGACAAATCCCATTTTTTCTCCTCGTCGGAATTGTTTTCTAGTGTCTTCAGAATTTCATTCTGCAGTTGAAAGTCCAAGGAAGGGAATCTCCTGCCGAGGTAACTTGTGGGTAAGTCCATTCCAAGATGGAGGACGGCATGAGGTAAGGGACTGGTGTTGGGAAGGACAGGACAAGAATTTGGGATAGAGAGTAATCCAGTTAAGTGGGGAGCCTAAAGTAAAGCGGAGTAGTTACAGATAAAGCTGGAAAAAGGTTAGGCTTAAACAAGGGAATGCCAAAATCAAAAGTTTATCTTTCTGGCCCAATAGATAGAATACTAGGCCTGGAGTCAGGAGGACCTGAGCTCAAATCTAGCCTCAGTCACTTGACACAGGTACTAGCTGTGTGACCTTGGGCAAGTCACTTAACCCCAATTACCCTGCCAAAAAAAAAAAAAAAGGTCACACAGCTAGTACGTATGTCAAGTGTCTGAGGCCAGACTCTCCAGGTGACTCTGGGGCCAGTGCTGTACTCATTGAGCCACCTAACTACTCCCTAGCTGTGTGACCTTTGACATGTCACTTAACTTCTGTCAGCCTCAGTTTCCCCAGTTGTGAAATGAGTGTAATAATAATGCCTACCTCCCAAAGATTGTTGTATCAATGTTTGCTAATATTTGTAAAAATAGTCAGCACAGTGCTTGGCACATAGTGGGTACTTGATAAATGCTTATTTTCTTCCTTTCATTAGGCAATGGGAGAACATCTGAATGTTTTTTAGTAGAGGAATGATATTTAATTCAATTAAAAATACTTATTAAATACATACTATGTGCTAAGCACTGGGCTAGGTTTTGGGAATACAAAGACAAAAAAATGAAACAATCCCTGCCTTCAAGGAGCCAGAGAACAAGCATTCATGTGGCACCTACTATGTGCCTGGCAGCACTCTGCTTGTTCATTTTACCTCCATTTGCTCCTCACAACCACCCTGGGAGGTAGTTACTATTACTACACCCATTTTACAGTGGAGAAACCTGAGTCGGACAAAGGTTAAGTGATTTGCCCTGTAAACACAACAAATAAGCTTCTGGGCAGGATTCGAACTCAGGTTTTCCTGACTCGGGACCCAGAGCTCTCTCCACTGCACCATCCGCTATAAGGGAAACATCACGACCATAGAAAATGGAATGCAAATTGTGTACTGTCAAAAAATCCTAAACTAGTACTGTGCTCTGTCTGCCAGAAGAAAAACCAACAAACGAGTTTGATTTAATCTATCATTAATCCGACATCCATGCCTTTTATTTTTTACTCTTTTTAGGTGCCATCTTGTTTTTATTTTAATAGTATCTTGTTTATTTCCAATTACACATAAAGACAATTTTTAACATTCATTTTTTTAACATCTCCCTGCCTTCCTCACTAACCCCCGCTTCCCCAATAAAATGGTCAGCAGTTTGATATGCGCTATATATGTGCAGTCACGTAAAACATAATTCCATATTAGTCGTATTGTGAAAGAAGACAATGGACAGAGGGGTGGAGAGAAAGGTGAGCCCAGACCGGTGCGCTTGGGGGCATGGAGACAGATGGAGATTGAACAAAGGGACTGAGAGGGGGGCCCTCCTTCAGGCAGGAGCCAAGAAGTGAGTGGGCACTAGGAGGTGGTGAGCTGCTGTGGGCTCAGAATTGCAGGGATGCCGGTGAGGATGAGGAGGGCAACATGGATACTGAAGTCTCCAAGCCCAAAGGCAGCAGTCGGGGAGGAGAGGGTTGTGGCCACCAGCTGATGGACGTGACAAGGTCTGGACAAGGATGGAATGAAGCTTCAAGGAGCGAGAGTGACAGAGGGAGCCCACAAGGGCCCAGGACCAGCCAACAGTCTTGCAAAGCTGCAACTTGGAGAGGCTGGCCAGCTATGGAGCCAGGTCTTCATGTGCACCAGGAAAAGGGAGTGGCCCAAGATGGAGGGTTGTTAGTGGCAATCCAGAGGGCAGATGGAGGAGGGGCAGGGACCCAAGAGGGGAGCAAGGAGAAGAGGCTCACCTCCCTCTGCTAGCCCTCTGTGGCTTGGGGGTGGGGGGTGGGGTGAGGCAGGCAGCCCCTAAACCCAGAAGGACTGCTCACCAGTGCCTGAGTCTTTGCTGCAGATGAAGGCTGAGTCAGGACTGGGAACATCTCATGTAAACCCCTCATGCTAAAAGTTGCTTTTATTTTTCTTCTCTTGGTTTGGATGCAAATCCTGCCTCTCATACCGTCTGTGTGACAGCAAGACAGCTTTCCCTGGTCTTCGGATTCTTCCTCTGTAAAGTGAGGAGGTTGGACTCAGCAGCACCTGCCACCGCTCCCAGCCCTAGAACTAATATCCTGTGTGTGACCTTGGACAAGCCACCTTCGATTTCGAAGATGGTTTCCCCATCTGTAAAGGGAGAGGCTCAGTCTCCGGGGCTGTTGAGGACCCTTCAGGCCCTAGCTCTGTGAGGCTGTGATGCTGGCCTAGTTTAGGTGTCTCCTTTGTCCCATCGCGCTATAACTACCGCCCTTTTGTTGAGCGCTCAGAGCATTTACTCCCCACTCCACCCCCCACCTCCCCCAGTAGACATGTTCCGTGAGGGATCCGAGGATCCCAGGGCCAGAGGTGGAGGGGACCTTCTTGAAGGCCATGGAGCCCCATGCCCTCACCGGAATGATGAGCCTCCCGCAAATTGGGGGGCAGCCTGTTAATCGCGGAGCCCTGCGGGGGGTGGGGAAGGTCTGCTTTAGCCCCTTTGGGTCCTGGGAGCTCTTCCTTAGGTCTCTGGGGATGATGGAGCCAGAGAATGAGTGAGGGGTCCCAGGCTTCCAGGACGGCGGAGTCGAGGGAGGCCTCAGAGCCTCCAAGAAGCCACGCCCCCCGCCCCTCACCCCCAAATTGGACCTCCCCAGGCCACCCTGACTTTCTGCGGAGGCCAGCGAGGAATCTTGTTGACTCTGGCACCAAGTTACCGGGGAGCCACGACCTCGGCCCCGGGGGCCAGGGGGGGTCAGCCTGGAGTGAGGTGGGGGTGTCCTGGGACAATGTTTGGGCTGTCAGGCGTGCTTCTAGATCCCTGCCCGGCTGCTGGCGCGGGGGACTGTCTAGGAGGCTGGGGAGGTCCGGGAGGGGTCCGAGGGAGCGAGAACGACGGGGGGAGAGGGGGACGCTGTCCGGGGCTGTCTGGCGGGGCCGAGGGGGAGGGGCTGGGGCGAGCGGGGCGGTCCGAGGGCGGGGACAGTGGGGGGCGGTCCAGAGGCGGGGACGGGGAGGGTCCTAGGGGGTGGGGCGGGACACAGGCTGGCCGGCGAGGCTGGGGCTCCGGCCCGGCGCGAGTGCACGCGGCGGTGGCGGCTGCAGCGGTCGCGGAGAGGCTGCCTTCCCCCCCCCCCCACCCCCTCCGGGGCGCTCACACTCACACGCGGGCATACACACGCACTCACATTCACGCGGGCACACGCGCGCCTGCGCGCCCCGGGAACAATGCCCCCGGTGTCCCGGCCGGGGGCTCTGTGGGGCTGGGGTCCTGGCTCGACTCGGCTGATCCCCGGGGTCCGGGGACGGCAGCAGGTGAGTCTCCGGGCTTACGGGGGCGAGGGGAACTCCCAGCACAGGCGGGGAAACTGAGGCAGCTGCGGAGCTCCTCACAGTGGGGAACGAGGGAGCTGGGGCGGGAGGAGCGCACCAAGGGGGCACAGGCGCGGTGGCCGCAGCAGCTGCAAAGATCGGGGCTCCGGTCCTGGCGCTGACACCCACCCTCAGAGGCCTGGGGCGGGGGCGGGACCCGAGGCCCGCCCCCTCCGAGAGTGGAGGAGAATTAAGGGGAGGGGCCGAATCTCACAGCTGGGAAATATCTGCGGTAGAATTTGAACCAAGTTCCCTCCCCCCGCCCCATCCAAACCAGGCGCTGTATAGCCTTTCCACCACGCCCCTCCCTGGGCCTCAGTGGTCCCCTGTCTGTTCTGCCAACACTGAGACCAGCCTGGGGTGCACTGAGCCCCTAGCCCTGGAGAACTGCCAGAAGCCCGAGCTCCGCCTCCGGGAGGAAGATTCAGAAACCCATAGAATGAGACACACAAGTAATGAAAATAACCCAGGAGGGCCCCCTCAGAGTACGGAATCATGAGGTCCAGGCTGGATCTCAGGGGAATTAGGGTAGGAAGGCTTCATGGAAGAAGCAGACCTCTGGAGGAGGGCTTTACTGGATGGGGAAAGATTGGAGGGCTGGGGGTTCTGGAGAGCATGGCAGACCATGGGAGCAAAGGGGTGGAAGTGGGAAACTACCTCTGAGCCCTGGCTGCTCTATTTTCGTAAGAGTAGGGAGGGACCCAGGGGAAATAGCTTGAGATCAGGTCTCATGGGAGTGGGAAGCCCACACCCTGTATGGAACCTTTGGCTCCCTCCAGCCGGGGGGAAGGGTGGCCTCAGCAAGAATGTCCCAGTCCCCTGGCTTCCTTTGCCTGGTGACAGGATCCTGGGATGGAGTGTGGGACCAGTCCCTAAGTAGCTCTTTCACCTCTGGTGCCTTCCTGGCCACAGCTCCTGAGCTAGTCCTGCTCTGTACTTCGGGTCTACCCGATTTCACCAAGGTGGAAGGTTCAGTGACTGGTCCCTGGTCTGGCAGCCAGCAGGCCACCAAAGTCCAGGGCTATTGGGGGCCTTGTCCCCAGACCTCACTGGCCCAGCCACATGCTTTTAGCTGCCAAGAAACCCTCTGGGGGTTGGGTTTTTTTCCTGAGCCCCAGAGATTTGCCACAAGAGACCTTGAGGATTTTTCGTTTATTTTTGGTGTGTGAATGGGGGGCGGGGATCCTGCTGGGTTAGATTGCAGGGGGTGTTCCACGGCATTCCTGCCTGGAGATTAGATTACCCAGGGTAGAAAAAAGCCTCTGCAGCCCCGTGGGACCATCATGACTTGACTTGTCCCTCCCCCAAGCTGTCACTTCCTCCATAACTCACCCAGGCCAGCTGGGGGGTGTGGAAAGGCAGACACACACACACACACACACACACACACACACACACACTTACTTCCCCCAGATCTTTCCTGGTCAGACATGCCTGGCTTGGCCTGACCTGGCTAGGGGACCCTGGCACTTCAGTTTGTGGTGGATTGGGGTTTGGGGCCTGGGGTACTTGGTTGGGTGCTGCCTGTCCCTGCCCAAGGTTCCTTTGTGACCGTACCTGCGCCACTCTCACACGGGACAGCCTGAGTGATTCCCACTGACTTCACTAGGGCTAGAAATGTGCGGTCCATACCGAGAGCCGTCCTGCGGAAGTTGACCCAGACCCTGATAACCTCTTATCAGAACTACAGACCTGAAGAACTAATCTTACTCTGCGGCCTCCCTGGCCTCCTCCCACTGACGAGGGGCCCTTGAGTCATCCTGAGGGCTCCTCTCTCCTCAGAGGTATGGAATGTGGGCTGGCAAGGTGCCGGCCTTCACAGGTTAACTGGAGCAGGGTGAGGGTGAGCCCGGAACCCAGGCTGTTCTGGGGAAGGCCACTAGGATTAGCATCTGTGGAGCAGGCTTCCCATGTTATGTGTGAGGAAACTGAGTCACCAAGTAGCAGATGTCTGAGGTGTGGTTACCCTGGAGGAGCCTGGGTGCCAGGAGAGTCTGAAGAAAGGATTGTAGGGAGGCAGGATCGAGTCTCAGGAAAGCTGGCACTTGGGCAGAGACCCTTCCTTGGAGAGGGAGCCAGGCTCGGTTAGGAAGGCTGCTCGTCCTGGCCCTCCTCTGCTGTGTGCCCCCCCCCCCTGGGAGAAAGGCCTCTTTCTCTGCTGAGCTGCTTGCTGTGCCTCTGTGGCTGTGAAGATTCATGATAGCGTGCATTTATGTAGTGTCTACTGTGTGCTAAGCACCTGACCCACAGGATCTCAATTATACCAATTTTCAGAGGAGGAAATAGGCGAACAGGTCAAGTGACTTGCCCTAGGTCATATAGCTAGTATTGGCAGCATTTGAACTCAGGACTGCCTGAATCCAGGTCCAATGCTATATCCACTGCAGCACCACCTGGGCTCGCTGGCCCAGGGGCTTGCTGAGGACTGGGTGATGAAGGCAAATGTACCAAAGACTGACCTTGTCACTCCTCCCTCCTCCCAGGGGCTCTCTGTCACCTCTAGGATCAAGGACGAAATCCTCTGCTCGGCATTCAAAGCCCTTCGTGACCCATTCCCCACCCCCCTCCAATCTTCTTCCCCTCTGGTCCTCCCCTTAGCTGTAGGATCCAGTGACACTGCCAGCACACTCCATCTCCTGACCCAACACCTTTGCCCTGGCTGGGCCTGATGCCAGGGATGCCAGCCTCCTCATCTCCTTAGAGTTCCTGGCAGAAGAAGCCTTTTCCAGTTCTCCCTACCTGTCAGATGGAGTTCATCCTGTGCAGATCTCATGGGGGCACAGGTGTTGGCAGGCTCTGTGTCCCCCACTGGACTGTGCATTCCTCCAGCTCAGGGACCCTTTGTAACCACCCCACCATCACATGCATATACACACACACACACACACACACACACTCTTCATGCCTTGCCCACACAGCCCACTGACTTTAATCAACAGTCCCTAATCCCATCCACTTCAGACTCAGCCCAGCTGGCCAGAGGAGGGGGCTCTGGGCCCCCAGGGGACCCTTGTGCTACAAATAACATGCAATGACTGGCAGGGTGGGCAGGGCTGGGAGCTGGCTGGTCCCTCCTCCCTCCCTGGGGGGCCTGGGCTAGCCCGAAGATGCTTCCTGGAGGCGGTTTGGCCACCTGCGAAGTGGGTGTCATGGCAGCTGCTGTCCAGAGGCTCACTGGCCTTTTGGCACCTGGGTGGACTGGAGTGCCAGGTATCTGGCCCAGCTGGGTTCAGTGTCTGTGGGCTGGCAGGGTTGGGCTGAGAGTGCCGAGGAACCTTCAACTGTCTCATTCTAGAGGGGGGGAAACAGACCCAGAGAGAGGAAGGGAGCGGCCCATGGCCACACCAGTATCCTAGAAGTGGCACAGACCTCAGAGGCCCAGGGAGGGAGCAGAGTTGGAGCCCAGGCCCTTGGATTAAGGACACAGCTGCAAGCTTCCCTCAGCATTCAGTCAGTATCTGAGGAAAGCCACGCTGCATCCGTGCTGGGGGTTAACGGTCTCTGACCAGGTCCATGTTTGGCCTTTCTTTGCAGGGAGCACATCAAGGAAGGACATAGAAGTGTGTGTGGCCCAGGATGAATTCGGGCACCTCCTGCCCAAGATGCACCAGGCTGCCCCTCTGACCTCTGGGCTTCCGAAGATGTCTGCCTGCAATGAGTTTGTGGAGCACATCTGGAAGCCAGGATCCTGCAAGAATTGCTTCTGCTTGCAGAGCGACCACCAGCTGCAGTGGTCATCCTCGACAGTCCAGCCTGGGGCCCCCTGGAGGGGCCCCCCAGAGGAGGAGAGCTGTGGCCCTTCTCTCTGCACCAAGCCCACCATCGCAGTGAAGCCCACCATGATGAGTACAGAGAACACGGACGCCTGGGCTGGGATGGAGGCGTGCCCTGAGGCCCCACAGGTGAGGCCTAGTGTCATGGCACCAGGGTCTGCTGGCCCCCACAGCTAAGGCCTGACATCCTGTCATCAGGCCCTGCTGGTCCAAGCCCTGCATCCTACATCCAAGGAGACTAAGACCCAGAGAGGGTGAAGGGCAGATGGCCTATGTCTAAGAGTTCTCTCCCAGAGCTGAGCTCTCCCTCCACAGGAGTCAGGGAAAGCTGGTTTGGAATCATGCCCCAGACACTCTGGCTGTGGCCTTCTCTTCCCTTCCCTCCATGGGCCTTGTTCCCACATCTGTGCAATGGGTGGGCTTGGCCTCAGCACCCCTGAGGTCCCTTCCAGCTCTGGGCTCCTTGATCTCTCCTGAGGAGCTCCCGTTGGTCCAGATCATGGACTCTGCAGCCCCCTCCTCGGGCTTGCCCTCTCTGGCCTCTCTCACCTCTGTGAGTCTGTCTGACTCCTAGAGATGACACCATACCAGCCTTCCCAGGCCCGGCCTTCATGGGACCAGGCATAAAGTGGCTGGAGTTGTGGGGAGGGGTCTCTGCCCCACCCACCCTACCCTGCAACCAGAGGCATGGGTCCTGGGCTGGCCCAGGACATGGGGTTAGAAACGGACCCTCGAGGTCATCCAGATCCCCATTACAGATGTGAAAACTGAGGCCCAGGGAAGCAGAGCCCCCTTGGCCCAGCTAAGGCCAAGTGCCCAGCTATCAGATAGTAAACCTGACTTGTTGTCTCCCCAGCCCCTCAATGGAGTAAAGCAGGCCCAAGGGCAAGGTGAGCAGGGGCTGGCCAGGCCTCCTTAGAGGCCACTGGGGCACCACAATGCACTGAGCGCTGGGCCTGGAGGCAGGAAGACCCGAGTTCAGATCCAGCCCCAGACACTCGGCAGCTGTGGGACCCTGTGCAGATGACTCAGCCTTTGCCTGCCTCGGTTTCTCCATCTGTAAAATGAATATAACCATAGCCCTTCCCTCCCAGGGTTGTTGGTGAGGAACAGATGAGATATTTGTAACGTGCTCAGTGCAGCGCGTTGTATACAATAGGTGCTGCATAAATGCTTAGGCTTAGCCTATTCCCTTCTTCCTCTTTGCCCCATCCATTTTGCTCTCTGCACTAAAAAGGGAGGAGGCACTGTGGTAGAATGGTCAGGGCACTGCTTCTGGAGTCACAAGCACTGGGTTCAAGTCCTGCCTCTGACTGAGCCACCTTGGGTGGGTCACTTCGTCTCCTTAGGCAGCCTGCTTCCTCTTCTGTCTAATGACTGGTTTGGCCGGAGAGGTCCCTGCAGGCTCCAAGTCCTGGTGGCCAGCCTGGAGTGGAGGCGGGCACTGGGTATCCCCCTCATTTGGCAGAGGAGGTAACTTGGGTTCAGGGCGGTGAGGAGACTGTTGCCCCCTACATGATACTATCCCTTCTCACAGCAACAGTGGGGGAAAGGAGTCTGGCCAGGGATCCCCAGAGACAAGGGGTGGGCAGGGGTGGGCTGGGGGCCCACCTGGGCTCTCCTTCCTCTCCCATAAACAATTCTCTCCCTTCCTAATGGTATCTCTGACCCTTGGACTTGCCCAGGTGCTCTGGAGGCCCACGCCCAGCAAGCTTCCCTTCCCGGAGCACCAAGACACCACGAGAACCTTCTCCAGCAGCAGCCTCAGCCCTCACAGCCTCGCTGCCGGCTCCCGGCTAGGTCTGCCCAGCCTGGCGAGGCAGGGGAGCAAGGACAAAGGGGGCCTCGAGGACTGTGCCACCCCTCCCTATCAGGAATCACCACCCACCGGCCACCAGAGCTTCCACCAGAAACTGGCCACTTTCTTAGAGAGGGCGGGGAGCAGCAACTCACCCCACCTTGAAGGCCTGCCTGCTGCTTCCAGGGGCAAGGATCTGCAGCCCTCACCTGGCGGGGACCTCGACGGGGGAGAGTACTGCTCTATCACTGATTGGTGTCCTGCCAGTGCGCCATGCCCCAGAGGTGGACACAGGAAAGCCAAACCTGTGCCCAGGGGTGCAGATGAGACTGCATTGGCCAGTGAGGAGGGCTGGGGTGCCAGCCTGAGCAGGGAATACTGCTGTCAGGAGCCTCCAGAGAACAGCTGCCCCTTCACCTTGGCCCACAGGAAACTACCCCAGGCCTTGGAGGCAGCCAGTCTGTCTGATGGCCTGTCCAGCCCCCTTGCCAGGCATGCAGACAGTGACTACTGCTCCCTCTCAAGGCAGCCTGAACTGAGGAGACCCCATGGCGCAGGCCCAAATGGGGGGAGCCCTGACAAATCCCCAGGGTCTCTGGCCCACTCCCCAGAATGCAACCCGCCAGAGCCTATCTATGCTGAGATCACCAAGAGGAAAAAACCATGCCCAGCCTCTTCCACCCTGCTAGGCACAAGTGAGTGGACTGGGCATAGCCCAGGCCAGGACCCAGCAGGGGGAAGCTGGGGCTGGGGGAGGCCCAAGCCTGACGTGGCACCCCAGGTAGCGGCCAAGGTGACCATCGTGGCTGCTCACATGGAGGATGACCAGCACACCGTCTACCTGAGCAGTCCTGACTCAGGAGTGGGTGTGCAGTGGGCTTGTGGGCACATTGGGCCAGGTCTGGAGGACACCCCCATGCGACCATTAGAGACTAGTCCACAGGAGCAGCCATTCCACAACTGCCTGCCTGCCCCAAGGGGTGAGGACCTGGGAAGAAGATGCCTGGCCATCCCCGCCAAGGTCTGCAAGGGGAGCCCCGGCGGGTCTCATGGGTCCCCGGAGGGCTCTCCGCTAGCCCAGCTCAAGGATGGGTGCTGGAGCCAGCCAGCTGTCCCAGGTCCCACAGACACTTTGTCCTCTTCCTCCTCTTTCTCCTCCAGTGCTAGAGAGCTCAGCCGGTGCCTCATACCAGCTCAGTCTTCCTCCTGGGACCAGAGAAGGCCCCGCTTCCAGGTGGGGGCCAGGAGCTACCAGGGTAGGATAGAAGAGGAAGATGCGGAGCTGGATTCAGGGCCAGCCAGCCCAGGAATGGCCAGGGAGGTGGAGTCATCCAGCTGCAGCCAGCGCTCCCGGGCAGAGAGCATCTCTGAGCAATCCAGCCGAGCCGAGGGAGGAGCTGGGCCTGGCATGAGCAAGTCAGCCTCCTTTGCCTTTGAATTCCCCAAGGACCGGAGCAAAGCAGAGGACTTCTCACCTCCACCCCCTCCTCCAAAGTCAAGGTAGGTGGCATATCAGGGCACGGAGAGGCCGGCACCTTAGCTTGGTAGCTGGGCTAGATCTCTGAGAGCATCGAGGGCCAGCCTCTCCTTTGACAGAGGCCTGGAGGGGGAGGGATTTGTTGTCCACCAGTCACACAAGTAAAGCCTTCTTCCTCAAAAACCTTTGCCCTTGCCTCTGGGCTACATTGCCCCCTAAATGCGCTCTCAGCCTCTCTGGATTTTAGTTGATGGTTTCATGACTTGCTGTGGCCCCAAACTTTCCCTGAGGGTATCCCTGCACTTGGGCACTCAGTAATCTTTATCCCAGCTTGCCTTCCTCAAGTAGGACAGGTAGGAGTGTGTGTGCGTGTGTGCGTGCGTGTGTTTGTATGTGCATGCGGGTGTTGGATGTGTGTGTACGCACACACTTGGAGGTGTTGGGGTGTGTGTTGCACATGTCAGTGTGTGTGGGGGTGTCCTTCGGCATGCCACATCTCTTCCACAAAACCCCTCGTGGTCCATTCTGGACCCTGCGTGAGGGTCCCACTCCCTCCATGTGCTTAGAGAACAGAGTCCTCTGGCCAAGCTCCTGGAGCCAGGATACTTCAAGGGAAGGAGCCTCACTCCTGGATTTAGAGGCTCCAGGTCCAGATCGTGTGACTCTGGACCAGTCCCTTCTCCTCCCTGGACCTCAGGGGCACTGGCCTCAGTGGCTTCTGAGGTCCCTACTCCAGTTGCCTTGCTGTGGGCTTTCCATGTGTGGTCTCAGGGTGGCAGGGGACACGTCACCCTCAGCTTTGAAAGTTTTGGGGCTGTCTGGCAGGCTGCCTTTTCAGTCTGCTTCTGTGTTTGGTACCCGCGAATGAGTGGTGCCTGCTGCCTTTGCCAGCTTGGCTTGCCCACCGTGCGGGTGGCAGCTGGTTGGCGGTCAGTCTTAGGGGTAGCTGGTCCCTTTCCAGGGGTTGCTCTCTAGATAATGGCAGCAGGGCCAGGCTTGGGCGGGGTGGGCAGTCTGGGGGTGCTGCCCCGCTGAGGGCTCTGTCAGGACCTAAGGGAGTTGGTGGCCGTGGTCTGGTCCTCAGGGCCTCCTCTCTCACTAAGGTGCCTGCTGCCCCTATGGTTGCCATGTGATTGTGACCATTCCTTGTGGGCCCAGGCTCAATGCTTCCTAAGTCACCTAATGTTTTTTGTGCCTTAGAGAAACAGGCCAAAGGGGACCCTAGGTGACTGGGGCTAGGCTGGAGGCCATGTGGTATAGACTGTGCTCAACAGCAACAGTGTTGCCAGCAAGTAAGAGTCCAGGGTTAGCGTGTTCCCGTCCCCTTGGACAGCATGCTTTTGGGGGCCATTTATACTAATGGGGAGTAGCCTTGGAAGTAAAGGGGAAAGAGAGTGTGGCCCACCGGACGAGGGGCTGGTGTTAGGGCCAGGAGAGCCCTGGATGGGAATCCTGTCCCCAGCACTTAACCGCCTGAGTGACCTTGGGTGAGTCCCTGGCCCTCCCTGGGCCTCTGAGGGCCTTACAGCCTGAGATCTCAGCTCCCACAGCCAGGCCTGGACTGTAGGAGGGCGGGCGGGTCATGCACATGTACAGGTCATGTACAATGCTCCCTAGGGCATGATGGAGGAGGGGGTCTCCCCTGCCCTGCACTTTGCTCTGCAGTAATGTAGGGCTTCTGAAGGAATAGTGGAGATACAGACCCTTTTAAGCTTGCCCATGGAATTTAAATTCTGGGGAACGTTTCTCTTCACCAGATCAGTTTGGGGTTTTTCCCCCACATGAGAAATCATGCTGTTTCTTGATGGCAGTCTTCTGGGTGGCTGAACCGTTGGGCTTTCTCCAAGGAGAAGTCCCACTGCTCTGCTCAGGCTTGGGAAGGGAACAGGAGCCAGCAAGACATTTCCACAAGTCTTTGTGGTGTGTCCATTGCAGTCAGGTCCTCTTCCCAGTTTTATAAGGAAGGGGCTTTTATTATCTCCATTGTACAGATAGGAAATGGCATCTCAGAGAAGCCATGACTTAGCCCAGGATCCAAAAGGCAGCATGCATCTGAGAGGGATTGGAAGCCAGGCCTTTCTGGCTTCAGGCCCCACCACCCTGTCAGTCACTGAATGGAAGGCTCAGTGCCTGCCTGGGGCCAAGTTGGGCAGGAGGGACCCGTGTAGCCTCAGGTGAGGCTAGAAAGGGGTCATATTGGACAAATGAACTTGCTTGCTCTCCTCCCCTCCTCCCTTTATAGGGTCCAGCCTGGTCCAGTCCCATGAGAGTACTTGAACCCTGGCAGCAGCTGCAGTTAAAGCTGACCAGTCTGAGAATCCCAGCCTTGGGGACAGAATCCAAGTTGCCAAAGAAACCCAGCTAGGGCAATGCCCAATTAGGAACTGAATCAGAGAGCAGGTTTTGTTGGGCTCAGGTGTATATGACCAGGCTTTCTCAAGCTGAGCTCTCAGACTGAGAGGCCTAGTGCTATACACACCTACCCAAGGCCCATCTCTGGCCATGGAGACGAGGCCATCAGGGCACTGCCAGCTTTCTTTGAAGAGTTTCTGTCTGCAGTGGCATCGGCTTGAGGCAGGGTAGTACAGGTCAGAGTGCTGGGCTTGGAAATAGGAAGATCTGCATTCCAATCCTGCCTCAGACACATTGCTAGCTGTGGAAACCTGGCCAGACTCCTTTCCCTCACTGTTGCTGTGAGAGGTCATAGTATCATGGAGGGGCTGCAGGCCCAGGCTCCTAGTCTTATAACACATTGATTGGGCCTCTCTGGACCTGAATGCCAGCCAGGCTAGAGACTCGAGAGCAAACAGGTTAGGGCCCTGAGCACAGCACTCTCCTAGGACTCAGGACTCGTGCAGAAGGAATTGGGCAAAGAACTGGGGACCCTTGAGAGGTCCCAGACCCTCTGAGCTGCAGGGCTGACTTTCTCCCTTTCCAAGTCACCCTGTGCCCTACAGCCTTGCTTGGCACAGTGACACCTGTGGAAATCTCCAGAAAAGCTCCTTGTCCAAGGACTGGGACATAGTCCTCTGCTCTTGTCTCTGTGTGCTCTTCAGGGGGATGATCACTCCCCATGATCCAGTCATTCGGTTTCCCTGCCAGAAAAGGAAATGAAGTCAGCCTGGCACGAGCTGGTCTGGGTGAGGCCCAGGTGTGTCATCACTGCCTCCCTTTCCAGCCATCCTCTAACCATCGCTTTCAGAATTAGCTCCAGAGTTTTACCAGGAATTGAAGTCCAGCTCACTGGCCTATTGTAGACAGTTGCTCTGTCTTTTTCTGACAATTCAAACAGCCTTTCCCTTTCTCCCATCCCCTGTGGTGTTCCAAACATCATGGGCAATGCCTGGACCATTTTGTGGGACACATCTTTCAGAGCGCAAGGATGTTCACCTGGGCCAGGTGACTCAGATTCTTTGCACTCAGCCAGGTGTTCTCCTATTAGCTCTATCCTTCCTTCCTGCTCAACTCACTCTTGACCTTTGCTGTTTCTCCTTTTCCAGTTCAAGGATCCTTCTCTTAGCCAGAGAAAACTGTAGCATCATAATGGACTGATTTGTACATATGACCAAGCACTCACACTTCAGTGGTGATGGCTGAATTTGGAAATGGGATGAGAGAGACAGAGGTGGGAGCCACAGTAGAAATGGAGGCATTGGCTGGGAGGCAGAATGGGGGAGTGGGAAATGGGATGGTCATAGAGAGAAGTGGGAGTAGGACACACAAAGGGCAGCGAGACATGCCGCTTTCCTGATTTTCCCTTTAGCATCCCCTGTTCCCTTTTCCAGATGGTCAGAGCCATGTAGTCTGATTGGTACTGGAACAGAGGGATTCCCTCTAGGACATTCTTGACAAGTGACTGTATGGCCCTAGCTTGGAGACCTCCAGGGATGGAGAGCCCCATCCTGGAGAGCAGGGGTGATGGCTGCCTTCTGAGTAGGCAGCTCCCTGGTTCCAGGAACACCCCTAAGGCTTCTTGGCTTGGGTCTTCTCTGCTGTATCTGGAGAAACTGGCCAGCCTCTTGATTGGCTTTTCTGATCGGGAGCTGAGCTGTCAATCTGTTTCTCCAGCTTTTCCCAATTCTGCCTGCTGTAGTCAAACGAATAAACTGTAGGCCTCCTCTTTTGCACTTTGCAAGGTGCCTGACACATGGTTAGGACCTTAGTAAATGTTTGCTGCCTCCAGATAACTTTCCTAGCCCCAGTTTGGGCTCCTCTGGCTGGTCCTCTTCATGCCTCAGCTGATGGGATCATCAGAGGCCCCCCCCAGGTGCTCCTGTATGTGCCATCCCCAGATCTGGGTCTCTTCTAGTACAGACAGGTACTGCGGGTGTCACCTCCAGACCAACCATAGTAGAGAAGGGGGCTGTTTGTCTGAGTGGCCTTTTGGAAGACATCACCATGAGAAAGAAAGCCCTCTGTGTCCCGTGTCTGGCTGAATTCAGGGCTGTCAGCCAGTTTTGAAGGAAGTCTGGAGCCAGTTTAGGAGGATGTCAACATCAAACTGGAATGTCGGACCTGATCCTCCAGGCAATAGGGAAGCTGTTGGGCAGAGGCGTGAGGTGGTCAGGCCTATGGGCTAGGGAAGGTTATCTTGGCAGCCATGTGGAGGATGGTTTGGAGTGCCGAGGGACTGGAAGCAGACAGGACTGTTAAGGGGTTATTGCAATCCTTTAGACAAGAGAGGGTGAAGCTGTAGACCTTCATGGTGGCCGTATGTGAGCTGAAAACAGGACAGAGGTGAAAAAAGACAGTTGGGGAGATCATCAACAAAGTCTGGCAACTGACCAGCTATGGGGATGTGGTGTGGGGTGAAGAGCAAGGAGGACCAAGGTATGGATGAACCTTAGTGATGAAGAAGAAAGTGTCAGGTTGGAAGGAGGGAGTAAACTGACCACAAGGAGAAGAGAATGAGGGTGGTGGAGGTGGCAGTTGGAGCTGGTGGGAGGGCAGAATGGACAGCTCCTGGTGGGAGGGCAGAGGATGGTGGGCTCGTGGTGGCTTTGCACTGCTCGGTCATCATTCATGGTGTCAGCTTTGACTCAAAAGGACAATGATTAGGAAATTATCTGATCTGCTTCCTTGGTGCCATACCCCACTGTCTGCCACATGAGTGACGCCAGTGCACTTTAACATTCTTGCATTGGAGAGATCCTGGGCTCATAGACTGTCAGAGATGAAAGAGTCCTCAGAAGCCATCTAGGTCATCCCCTCATTTTATAGAAGGGAAACTGAGGCCTGAGAAGTGAGGTCCACACAGTAGTGGGGAACATTTCTATAGTACCTACTATGTGTCAGGCATTCTGCTAAGTGCTTTACCAAAACTATCTTGCTTGATCTTCATAGCAAGGGTGCCTTTTTGAGGCTTGTCAGAGGACCTCAAGTCCCACCCGTTCATTTATACAGGTGGCCACTGACTTAGGAAGGGAGGATCAGTCAAGCCCACCCAGCTATCCTGAGGCAGAGCGGGGATTTGGGTCCAGGCTAAGAAAGGGGCCTCAGGTCATGTCTCTGCTGTGATCTTCCTGTCCCCGTGAGTGAAAGTATGAAAATGTGCCTTCTGTGCAAAGTAAAATACTGCCTGCTTCCCCAGAGCTCCAAGCTGATCTGGTGGCTCTGTGAGGAGTTAGTCTGAGGTCCCTGTGGGTGCTGGGACCAGAGCGGGGCCACTCAGACATGTGACCCCAACCATTGATGGGAAGCCCAAGTCACCACATAGCTGCCATGTCTTTGGGCATGGGGAGGCGGGAGGCTGCCTTCCCACTGACTCTTACCTGGGCATTTGGAAGATGGATGGTGGGCAGATGGAGGAGACGTGCCAAAGCTGAGACTATTTGTAAAAAGGCCTTAGTGCAGTGCCCGGAGCATAGTAGGTTGTGCCCAAATACTCTCCCTCCCCTCCCCTTCCCTGTCATGCCCCCCACCTCCCTAGGGTCTCCTCTTGTCTCATCACCCTTTGGGCCCCTTTCCTCTTATTTTAATCTTCTACATTATGAGTTTGACTGCTCAGAAGCACAACCATGTTCTGATCCAATTGTCTCCCCCTTTCCTCCGGGTAACCCCAGGCCGCCTGTGGTGTTTTCATGGGGTCATCAATTTTAGAGTGTACATATTGGGGGGGCAGTCTCTACAACATCGACTGGCAAGGGTCTGGCTGGGCAGCCCAGGGGAGGTCACTCTCAGGGAGAGAGGTGGTCAGGCTGCTGCCCTCGATGGGCACACCTCCGGATGGGCCAAAGAGCTCTTTTATCAATCGATAAGCAATGAAGCTGGACATGGTAATTCAAGGGAGGTTGGAAGAGTGTCTATTCAGGCAATTAATCACATGGTAAGCATTAATAAATGTTTATTGGTTGGTTAATGTTCAACAGGCAGCTAGTGATATCGGGCCAGAGGTCATGAGACAGGTTAAGACATAGGGCTGGATTTAGAGATCTGGGAATCATTTACTTGGAGATTATCATTGAACTCATGGACCTGGTAAGGTCAGATAGAGAGAGGAGAGGAGGAGGAGAGGGAGGTGAGATTACTGTCCTCATTTTACAGTTGAGGAAACTGAGACTAACATGTTAAATGACTTCCCCAAGGTCACACCATGTGATAAACATTTATTAGGTACCTACTATGCTCCAGGCACTGTGCTAAGCAGTGGGAATATTGAAAAGAAAAAAGAAAAGACAGCCCCTGCCCTCAAGGAGTTTACGGGCTAATGGGGGAAGCCCACGTACAGAGGAAAGCTGGAAAAGGGGAGGGGTAAGGAGTGCTTCCTGCCAGAGGATCCTGGTACCCAGGGATGAAATGCCTGGGATTTTGAGCCCTTTGTAAAGGGAAGTTATGGGATGAGGGTTTCATCTCACCCTCCAGGCAGAGGAGGAACAAAATGGAAGCAATCTCCATGGTGATGAGTATATCCAATGGAAGGAGTGTGGTCAGTAAGTATCTGAGGCTAGATTTGAACTCAGACTCCCTGACTCTGCACCGATCCACTGTGCTAGGTGAGCTACCAAGAAAGCCAAGAAGATGAGGATTGAGAGCAGGCCATTTGATCTGGTGAGCAAGAGATCCTTGGTGACTTTGGAGAGGGCAGTTTCGGTGGAGTGATGAGGTCAGAAGTCAAGTTGCTGAGGACTGAGCCAAGAGCATAAACAGAAGGAGGCCATCAAGTGTAGATGGCCTTTCGGAGGAGTTTGGCCATGAAGAAAAGAGAGCTCATCTCTTCACAACAGAGGACAGCTGGCATAAGGCATACAAACATGAAAATAAACCATCAAGGGCTCCTGGAGAGGGAAGAGAGACTGTCTGTTTGGTTTGTCTCCCCAGCGTTTGGCACTTAAGAAGCTCCAAGAAAAGCTAGGTTCATTCATTCACTGGGGGCCCCATGTGTACACAAATAGGTGAATACAAAATACCAAGTTATTACAGAGAGGGTTCTGGGGTAAGACGAAGGTGGTTAGAAGAGCAGCTCACCAGAGGGAATCAGAAAGAACCCCAAGGCTTGGATGGGAGGTGGCCTTGAGTGCAGTCTTGAGGGAAGGAAGCTGGGAATTCTGAGGGGAGGATCATCCTAGGTCAAGGCAGAGAGACAAGATAAAATGTTCTGTAGGTGGGAGCCTGCTCCCTCAAGGAAGATGGACAGAGACCTGCGCCCCACTACCACCAAACAGACCCTTGGTGGAGCCCCTTGCTTGGAACTTGGAGCCCAAAGCTCTGTTTCCATTTTCCAATCATCTACCACTGACTGCTAAACCCTGTGACTAGAAATCTCCCACCATTTGCTGCTCTTCCAATCCTGATACTTAATTAACAGCTGCCTAGCAGAAAATGCCACACCTAACACCAGCCTTCCATTCTTCCTCATCCCTACCCCTCTCATGTGACACTACAACTCTGTACACCCCTTCCACTGTGCCCTCTGTAATTTCTCTTTCATAACTAATATACTTCCTTTTATTTTGCTTATTTTTAAAACACATTTCTATCTTCTTTTTCATTATCAAGCATTTATTTTCCCCCTTCAACCTCACCCCATCCCCTTCACTGGGGGGAAAAAAAGAACAGAAGAAATGCAAGACCCATTTTATGATATAAGCCTAGCCAAGCAAAGCCAATGGCCATGCTGACCATGTTCAAAAATGCAATTCTCCTGCATAAAACCTACCTGGCATGAGGCAGGCAGTGCTCTTTACCAGTCTTGATGAATACCAATCGTGGTTGGTTGTCGTGTTAATCTGAGTTCTTAAGTTTTTCAAAGCTGTTTTTACAATACTGGTGTAATGGTTCTTCTGCTTCTCACTTCTGTCTGCATCAGTTCATACAAATCTTCCCCAGGTTGCTCTGAAACCTTCGCCTTCACCATTTCTTATAGCACAAGAGTATTCAGTTATATTTATACACCACAGTTTGTTCAGTCAGTCCTCAAATGATGCATGCCCCTTAGCTTCCAGTTTTTTGCCACCACAAAATGAGCTTCTATAAATATTTTTGTACATACAGGACCTCTTCTTTCTTTGATTTCTTTGTGGCGTAAACCTTGTAGTGGCTTCCCTGGATCCAGAGGCATGCACAGTAGCTTTGGTGGTATTCTCAATTGCTTTCCAGAATGACCGGACCTGGTCATGGCTACTCCAACACTGACATTTATCTTTTTCCTTTTTGTCATCTTTGCCAAACTGAAGAGTGTGAGGTAGAGTCTGAGAGTTGCTTCGTTTTTATCTTCAATTATTAGTGATTCTTACCCTTCTTTTTAGGTTTTAGATAGCCTGGGTTACATCCCTTGAGAACTGCCTGTTTATATCCTTAGAGCATTTATCAATTGGGAAAAAACTCTTGTTCTTATACATTTGAATCAAGTCCTTGTATTACTTGAAAATGAGATTGCCCTTCCCCTCTCCCCCCTCCCCCATTAACTGCTTCCCTTCTAATTTTGTGGAGTGGATTTTTTTATTCAAAACCTTTTTGATTTTATGTAATCAAAATTGTCCTTATCATCTTTTTTAAGCCTTTACATCCCTTGATTGGTCAAGAACTCTTCCCTTGTCCATAGATGTGAAAGGTATTTTCTTCCTTATTCCTCTAATTTGTTTAGGACGTGACCTTTTTTATATCCGTCATGTATCATTTGGAGTTTATCTGGTGTGTGGTGGGAGTGGCTGGTCTGAATGTGATTTCTGCCAGACTGTTTTCCAGTTCTCTCTACAGGTTTTATCAGGTGGTAAGTTTTGACCCCAGGACCTGAGTCCTTTGGGCTTATCAAACATTAGGCGACTAGATTCATTTGTTTATGTTGTGTGCCCAGTCTGTTCTGCTGAGCCACCCCAGGAACCAAGTCACATTTTGATGATTATTGCTTTGTGTTATCATTGGAAAGCTGGTACTGCCCACTTTTTCATTATTTCTCTTGAGATTCTTGACCTTTGGTTCCCATAGATGAATTTTGTAATTATTTTTTCTGGCTCCATCTCTGTCAGTCAATAAGTAAATTAGTTTTGATAATGTCATTTTATCATGTTGGCTTAACCTACCCATAAACAATGAATATTTCTCCAGTAATGTAGTTCTGACTTTATTTGTGTAAAGAGCGCTCTGTAATTGTGTTCATATAGTTCCTGTGTGTATATCCTCAGGTAGATGCCCAAGTGTTTTATACTGCCTGTAGTTACTTTAAATTGAACTGTTCTTTCCTTCTCCTGCTGCTGGGTTTTATTAGTAAGATATGGAGACGCTGATGATGTATGTGGTTCTTATTAAGTTCATTAGTTATTCATCCATCATTTTTCCCCTTTTCTTCAGACTTTTTCCTTTCATGTTCTTCGCGATCCTTTGGGTTTCTGGCCTTCGCAGAGCTGCCTAGTTTCCCCCAGATGACCCTTTACCATTCATGTGGGTGCTGCCTAAGATCCCCTGACCACTGCCCCCCCCTGCCCCAGCTCCTCAGATGATCTGACTTCTGCATCCTTCACTTCCATTTTCACCCCACACAGGGTTTATAACCCCCTTGCCCCACCCTAGGTCTCACTGTCATCCACGAGGGTTCCACATCTTTGATCAGATCTCTGACCATTCCTGCTCCTTCTCCCCCTCTGCCTAGGTCTCCACTCTTCACCCTGCTCTTTGCCCTCATGGTGCCCTCCAGTTCCTCACTCCTCAGTATTTCCCCAGGCTTTCCCCTTGCTCTGGCTCTCACTGATCCCCTCTGGCCTGAACTCTTGCAGAGGCTTCTTTTTTCTTAGATTAATTTATTTTTAGTTTTCAACATATGCTTTTATAAGATTTTGAATTCTACATACCCCCCACCTCTCCAAGATGGCATGCAATCTGATATAGGCCATACATGTACAATCACATTAAACATATTTCCGCTTTAGTCATGTTGTGAAGAAGAATCAGAACAAAATGGAAAAACCACACGAAAGAAAAAAGCACAAACAAAAAAGAGAAAATAGTCTGCTTCAATCTGCATTGAGACTCCATAGTTCTTTCTCTGGATGTGGATCACATTTTCCATCCTGAGTCTTTTGGAGTTGATTGATCCTTGCATTGCTGACAAGAGATAAGTCTATCAAAATTGCTCATCACACGATATAGCTGTAACTGTGTACGATATTCTCCTGGTTCTGCTCACTTCACTCATCATCAGTTCATGGAAGTCTTTCCAAGTTTTTCTAAAATCTGCTTGCTCGTCATTTCTTATGGAACAATACTGTTCCATTACATTCATATACCACAACTTGTTCAGCCACACCTCAATTGATGGGTATCCCCTCAATTTCCACTTCTTTGCCACCACAGAAGGAACTGCTATAATTTTTTTTTTCATACATGTGGATCCATTCCCCTCTTTTATAATCTCTTTGGGATACAGACCTGGTAGTGGTATTGCTAGATCAAAGGGTTAGGGTTTAGAGCTCTTTTTGGTTTTAGAGCTCTTTGGACATAGCTCCAAATTGCCCTCCAGAATGGTTGAATCAGTTCACAACTCCACCAACACTGTATTAGTTTTCCAATTTTCCCACATCTTCTCCAATATTTATCATTTTCCTGTTTTGTCATGTTAACTACTCTGATAGGTGTGATGTGGTACCTCAGAGTTGTTTTAGTTTTCATTTCTCTAATCAATAGTGATTTAGAGCATTTTTTTATATGACTATAGATAGCTTTCTTGCAGTGGCCTCCTAATCGGGTCTCCCTGACTCTAGTATGTCCCCTCTCCCCTGCATCCTCCACCTGTCTACCAAAGTCATTTTCTCAAAGCACCAGTCTGACATCACTCCCCTAATCAATAGCTCCCTATTACCTTATGGATGAAATACACACTACTTTGTTTGGCCTTTAAAGTCCTTTCTAACCATTATAACCCTGCCTTGCCACACATTCTCCACCTCCTCCCACTTCTGTGCTCCACAGTCCAGCCAGACTGACAATTTGCTATTCTTCCCACATGACACTCATCTCCTGCCTCGGTGCTTTTGTATTGGCTGTCCCTACCCCCATGCCTAAAATACACTCCTTGTGTATCTACCTTATGGGCTCCCTTATTTCCTTCACTCAAACACTACCTTCTACATGGAGCCTATCCTTACCCTACTCTCAACCTCTATACCTACCCTCATTTATCTTGTCTTGTCTGGATGTGCCTTCATGTCAACGCCCCCTTTGAACATAAGCTCCCTGACAGCAGAGGCTGGGGCATTTGTGTCTTAGCCCAACATTGTGTCTGCACACAGTAAGACCTAAATACATGCTCACTGACTGATGGCTTTGTATTTAATCCTAAAGATAACAGGAAGCTCTTGAAATGACTTTTGTTTTTAACTTTAAAAAAAATTATTTTAAACATTCTTTTCTTTTTAAATTTTGAGTTCTAAATTCTCTCTCCTTCCTTCCCCTTCCTCACCCACTAAGAAGGCAAGCAATATGATAACTAATTATACATGTGAAATCATGTAAAACATTTCTATATTATCTATGTTGCAAAAAATTAAAAAAAAGAAAGTAAGAAAATTGCATTTTGATTTTCTCTCAGAGTCCATCAGTTCTCTCTCTGGAGGTGGATGACATTTTTCATGAGTCTTTTGGAGTTGTCTCAAATCATTGTATTGATCAGAACAGCCAAGTCTTTCACAGTTCATACTCATGACAACATTGCTGTTACTGTGTATAATGATCTCCTGGTTCTTCTCACTTCACTTTGCATCAGTTCGTATAGGTCTTGCCATGTTTTTTTTTTCTAGAACCATCCCCCTCATCATTTCTTATGGCCCAGTAATATTCCATCAGAATCATATATCACAACTTCTTCAGCCATTCTCCAGTTGATGGAACCTCCTCAATTTCTAATTCTTTGCCACCACAGAAATGCTATGAATATTTTTGTACATATAGGTCTTTTTTCCTTTTCCTTTGTTTATTTTAATTTCTTTGGGATACAGACCTAGTAGTGGTATTGCTGGGTCAAAGAGCAGGCACATTTTTATAGCCTTTTGGGCATAGTTACAAATTGCTCTCCAGAATGGCTGGATCAGTTCTCAACTCTAGTCAACAATGCATCAGTGTCTCAATTTTCCTACATCCCCTTCAACATTTGTCATTTTCTTTTTCTGTCATTTTAGCCAGTCTGAAAGGTCTGAGATGGTATCTCAGAGTTATTTTAATTTGCATTTCTCTAATCAATAGTGACTTAGAGTATTTTTTCAAATTACTATAGATAGCTTTGATTTCTTCTTCTGAAAGCTGCCTGTTCATATCCTTTGAACATTTATCAATTGGGGAATGGCTATTATTTTTATAAATTTGACTCAGATTCCTATATATTTGAAAAGTGAGGCCCTTACCAGAGATACTTCTGTAAAAAAATTTTCATATTACTTCATTGTCTATGGCACCTTGTGGTAAAATACAGTTTCCCTGATTATCTCTTTTAATTAGGTCCATTTTTGCTTTTGCTTTATCTAAGATCGTGTTGCTACTCCTGTCTTTTTAGGTCAGCTGAAGTATATTAATTAGATTCTGCGCTAGCCCCTTATTTTAACTCTGTGTGTCTTTCTGTTTCAAGTGTGTCTCTTGCAAATAACATATTGTAGGATTCTGGTTCCTAATCCATTCTGCTCTCTGCTTCCATTTAATGAGTGAGTTTATCCCCTTTACATTCACGGTTATGATTACTGTATATTTCCCTCCATCCCATTTTCTTCTGTTTCTTCTCTCTTTCTCTTTTTATCCTGTCCCTCCTCAAAAGTCTGTTTTGCTTCTGACCACTGCCTCCCTCAATCCACCTTCCCCTTTGTCACTGATACTCCACACCCCTCTTCTCTTATCTCCTTTCCCTCTTATCTCCCTATTGGGTAAGATAGACTTCTATATCCAACTGAGTGTGTATATAGTCTTCCCTCTTTGAGCCAATTCTAATGAGAGTGAGGTTTAAACCACCCACCATTTCCCCTTGACTGTAAATGGTCTTCCTTGTAAGCCTCTTTCCTGTGAGAAAATTTTCCCCATTCTACCTCTCTCTTCCCCCTTCTCCCAGTACATTCCTCTTTCTCACCCCTTCACTTTTTTTCTGGAGATCATTCCAACATAGTTGGCTTACTTATGCCCTCTATTTATGTAGACTCCTAACTACCCTAATAATGAGAACATTCTTAGGAGTCACATCCCCTGTGGGAATATAAGCAGTTTGGATATATTAAGTCCCCTGTGATTTCTCTTTCCTTTTTCCTTTTTTTGCTTCTCTTGAGTCTCATGTTTGAATGTCAGATTTTTTTATTCAGCTCTGCTCTTTTCGTCAGGCATGTTGGAAAGTCCTCTCTTTCGTTAAATGTCTATTTTTCCCCCAAAGGATTTTATTTAGTTTTGCTGAGTTGGTTATTCTTGACTGTAATCCTAGCACCTTTGCCTTCTGAAATATCATATTTCAAGTCCTCCACTCCTTTAACATGGAAGCCACTAAATCTTGTGTGATCTTGCCTGTAGCTCCATAATATTTGAATTGTTTCTTTCTGGTTGTTTGCGATATTTTCTCTCTGACCTAGGGGCTATGAAATTTGACTATGATATTCCTGAGAGTTTTCATTTTGAGATCTCTTTCAAGTGGTGAGCAGTGGATTCTTTCAACTTCTATTTTACCCTCTGCATCCAAGATATCAGGTTAGTTTTCCTGTATGGTTTCTTGAAATATGATGTCTATGCTCTTTCTTTGATCATGGCTTTCAGGTAATCCAGTAATTTTTTAATTATCCCCTCTTGGTCTATTTTCCTGGTCAACTGTTTTCCTGCTGAGGTAGTTCACATTTTCTCTTTTGATTTTGTTTTATTGTTTATTTACGTTTTGTGAAATCATTAGCTTCCAGTTGCCCAATTCTAACTTTTAAGGAATTATTTTCTTTGGTGAGCTTTTGTACCTTTTTCCATTTGGCCTATTCTACTCTTTAAGGAGTTCTTTTCTACAGTATTTTTGGGGCCTTTTTTTTAAAGTAAGCTCTTAGTTCTCTTTTCATAATTTCCTTGCATGACTCACATATTTTCCCAATTTTTCCTCCACCATTCTTCTTTCTTTTACTCTTCCAGGAATTCTTATTGGGTTTGGTCCAATTAGCATTTTTTCTTTGAGGCTTTATATGTAACAGTTTTCACATTGTCTTTTGAGTTTGTGTCTTTGTCTTCCCTGCTACCTTAGTAACTTTTTATTGAAAATTCTTTTTTGTTGTTGTTTTAATCTATTCTTTTACTTTAGCTTTATATTAAAGCTGGGCTCTGCTTACCTGGGGGTGGGGAGGCACTGTCCCAAGCTTCAGGCTTTATCATGCTGATGTTTTCAGAGCTAGGTCTGAGGATCTGCAAGTTTTTTGGTACTTCCAGGGTGATGTGGTCCTGGGAGAAGTGTTGTCCCTGCTCTCCTGGTCTGTGCTCTGGTCTTTACCCAGGAAGATCCTCTGCTGCCTTAGCCATGGAACTGTGACCAGGGTCTCTGCTCTCTTATAACTAACCCCAGGGTTCCTCTCCACCCTGGAACTGTGACCTGGACTCACTTGTGGGCCACAGAGTTGCCAATCAGTGCCAGCTGCACCCAGTGCCAGCAAAAGGTCCCTTGTAATCTCTTTCTGACCAGTTGTCCAGTCCCCTCACCATCTCTGGGCTAGCAGCTCCCAAAGCTTATGTGGCTACTGTCTCCAAGGCCACAGTGGTGCTGTGGGTATGCTCTAGGCCAGCCCCAAACCCAGTATCACAGATGTCTCCTATTGAGCTCCTAAGTTTGGAAAATGTCTCACTTGGACCATTTGTTGGCTCTGCCATTCCAAAATTTGATTTGAGGTGTTAAAGTTGTTTGGAGAGAAGTGGTGGGAACTAGGTTGCTCCCAGTTCACCATCTTGAAACTTCTTGAGGTGTGACCCAGTCCAAAATATGTTTTAAGAATAGCAGTTTGGCAGTGATACAATGTATCATTCAGAGTAAATACAAAGTGGCCTAGACAAGGGGGAGTTGGAGGAGGTCACATGGATGGTAGCAATGACTTAGCAAAGTCTGGCACACATGTATGTGCCGAGATGCCCCAGGGTGGTCATGCTGTCTACCTATGAGGCCTGGTTCATTTGTGAGCTAAGTCATGGGCCTACCAATTGGTAGATAAGCATTATTAAGCACTTATCCTGTGGTAGGAACTGTGCCAGGTCCTGGACAGAGCCCCAGATGTGGGACACGCAGAACTCCATGCTGAGAACAGTAGCAGCCCAAAGGGGAAGGCCAGCCAGAGTTCCCCAGAGGATGGGTGGGAATTGGGGCATCAGAGCAGGGAAAGAAAGGCATTCTCAGAAAGTATGAAGAGAGGCATGCACAGTAGTGGGCAAGCAAGCACTTTGGGGTTAGCTTTGTCCAGTTTGTGTTGGGGAGGAAGCCAAGATAAGACTGGAGAGGTAGAGGGCCCTCACTGGTAGAGGCCCATCATTGGCAGCCATCGAAGGGTTGCAGAGATCTGATAGGCCCAGACCAAGGTCTAAGAAAGATGAGGGAAGGAGGAGATAGTTGAGCTGAGCCGGAAAGAATAGATATGGCCCAAGGAGGGAAAGGAGCATGGACATTCCCAGAGGGTGAAACCAAGACAGCCCCCACCCCCACCCCAGGCAATCTCAGGCCTCCAATCACTTTCAGTGCACAAGTGGAGAAGATGATGCTTTCTCAGCCCTGCAGCTTATGGAGGCCAAGTCAGGAATCTTTTTGGAAACAATGCTGTCCAAATTTCACCCTAATCTGGCCTGGACATGACTATAGTTAAGGCAGATGAGGAACACCCCTCTAAGAAGCTGCTAGAAGGAAAGGAAGACTGAGCTGAGAGCTCCACCTGGGATGAGGGGAGTGAGCATTTAAACTGTGTTGGCCAGAGTGAATGGAGCTGAAGAGCTTTGGGATCAGTAGGGTATTTGAATAAAAGGATGGAATTAAATGATGAGGGATGGCAGAGATTCTATACAGCCTCCCAGAGCTTCCCCACAGGCAGCTGTTGCAGAGTCTAGAGCAGGGGAGGGACGGCAGGTTGTGGCCTTTAACTGAAGGGCATGGCACAGGGTAGGCACTGAGCACGCCTAGAATTATCCTGGAGGGGGAGGGTCTGGAGGCAGTCCCACTAAACCAGGCAGAAGATGAGCTAAGAATGAATGAATGAATGAATAGCATCCGTAAGCATTCAGCCCCTGTCAGATGGGGTGGCCTTCCTTGTTCACTGGTTGAGGAGCAAGGATGTCTGGGGCAGATGATGACGATGGGGGGAGTGTCAGGCAGGCTTAGCTGAGTGCACCAGCCCCATAGGGAGCTGCGTGGGTCACTCAGGCAAAGGAAGTGCATTCTATAGAAAGAGCCAGCATAGGAATTACTTGTCACCTTCCAGTGGCTGGCAGCGAACGGACCCGAGAGGCAGTGGGAGGGCTGGCCAGGCAGCCCTGTGCCCCCCACTCTGGGCTGGTGGCTGGGGTGCAGCAGGGGCGGGAGAGCAGAGCTGCCTGGAGCCCTCTGGGCTAGGATGGTAAGCGGGCTGCAGCTCCTGGGGGAGGGGGGCACTGTGGCTCCTATGGGGGAAGGGGCTGGGTGCTGGCATGGCTGGTTCCTCTTTCATAAATACAAAGGGAAAAAAAAAGACTTCTTGCTTGGCACCAGACTTTCTTTGGCCATGTGCGCACACATGCATGCACACACACACGCTGAGACTGAGGCTGTGCGCCCATGGGCATGGATGTGGTGTGAATCCTGTGATCTTGATTTGGGGCTCCTGGCTCTGCCCCTAGAGGCAGGAAGCATCAGCCCAACATGCGGGAGAGAAGCAGGAGGTGGACAGTGAGGGGGAGAATGTGCCCTGAGAAGGCGGTGCCCCATGGCCCCAGCCCAGCTTTAGGGTGCATGCCCAGCATTCTCAGATGGGACTGGAAAGCCCTGTTCACTGGAGCCTGGGTCCCTCCCCAGGCTCAGCAGTATTTTTAGCTGTGGTTTGTTCCTGAGAATGAATGAGGAAGTGGAGCAGATGGCCCTTCTTCCTGCCGGCCTCAGCTTTTTCTGGTTTTCTCAGCAGCCAGCTTCCAGTCTGGGGGCGGGCAGCTCAGAGCCATCCCTCCGAAGCACAATGGGGGAAAACCCCATTCAAGGCATCGACATAGCAGCTGCAGCAAGTAGCCCAGAGGAAGAGGATGCTGGCTGCCTGGGCCAGGGGATTTCTACCTCTCACTTGTTCTAAGGTCCGACTAGTGGCTGAGAGGCAGGGAAGGAAGTATAGGTGAGAGCCAGGGAAGTGGTGGGAGGCTGGAGGAGGCCCTTCCTCTGTTGTCAGGGCCCATCCCAAGAGGGAAGCTGTGTGACTGGCCAGAGACCGCTATTGGAATGACTCCTTCAGAGAGACACCAGTGAGTTTCCTGCTGCATTCCTGGCCATTCCATCGTTGGGTCAGTTACTTGGTTTCAGTTGAGTTTGATTCCTTTTGGTTTATTTGCTTTTTGTTGGGGCTGAGTTAAAGCCTCATCTGGCTGCCTCCCCTCTGAGGTGCTCACTGCTACCTTTGCAACTGTTTCCAGGTGGTCAGTGTTGGGTGATATCAGAGGTGAAGCCGACAGGCAGCACCAGGGGTGATGCCAGGCAGGGTGATGGCCAATGGTCAATGCCAGGTGTGATACCAGGGATGATGACAAGGGGCAAACACCAAGGATAATGCCAGGCAGGGTCAACCCCAGGGGTCATACAAGGGATGATGCCTGTCTTCTCCTGGGTGGGGAAACAGACATTGTTTTTGGGAAAAGTTTTTCCAGATCTTTCCATTTCTCTTCGGTTTGATGTCCTCCTTCCACCACCACCTTTGAAGACAGATCTGGGTCTCTCCTCAGGACTTCTGGAAACTCATTTTCTCCTCTGCTTCTGCTGCTCCCATCTGCTTTAAGAGGTGATGCTTCTCAGAATCCCTCACCATCCTTCACAAGAAGACCTCACAAATGTGTCTGTTCTAAACCAGTGATGCCTCTGGAGGTCATCTCTTTCCACCTGGAAAGTGAGCCAAGTGTCTGCTGGGTAGCGCACATTCGAGGATCTTGGGTCTCCAGAGCATGTCTGTCAGTTTAAACTTCTGTATGGAACTGTTGTTTGGCATTGATATCCTTTCTGCATCCACATCCAATTTCTTGTTCCAATAGGTCAGGTGCAGCTGCTTTAGCGGCATGCTGGAACTTGTCTTCATTTTTTAATTCTTTCTGTGAGATTTGTAGTAGTTTTGGTCTTTGTTTTAACAGACTAACAGGGAGGAAACATGTCAACAGCTATGTATGAACCAGCCAAGTACAGGAGAAACAGGAGGGTCTCAGTGGGGTGGGGGGCCAGGATCAGGAAAGGCTCCTTCTAGAAGGTGGATGTGAAGGGAGTTGAGGGCTGAGATGTGAAGGAGGAGAGCGCTCCAGGCATGGGGGTGGCCAGAGGGGATGCCCAAGTCCTTCTGTGAGTCCTGTGTCCACTTCCTCCAGCTCCTTTCTTCTGATATGGTTTATTGTTAAAATGTCAAGGACATGATGTAGTTCCTACCCCAGGATGTCCCTTGGAGGCATCGACAGGGCACTGGCCTCAGAAAGTCCTGGGTTTGAATCCAGCTTGTTCACCGCGCCAAGCCTGCTTTCTCATCATTAAGATGTGGAGGTTAGACTCAGTTGCCTCTAGCCCTCAATCAGTGATCTCCTTCTCTAGTCACTTGGGGGGCTGTTAGACAAGGATCTGTCATTGATGTTGTCCATCTTGTGGCTCTTAGCATCTTTTGCCTGGAGGAGCGGGGTCTCAGGCTTGAGGGCCGGCTGGTATTTGTCTTTGGACCATGGGCTTTGGTGGGTAGGGAGCTTATCACCCAAGGGCCAGCTTCCCAGTCACTTGTGAGGATGACCCTAAGCAAACTGGCTCAATTTACTGCCACTAACTGGACCCTGGCTTCCTAAGCTGCTGGCACCTACCAGTCTAACACTCCACCAGCATAGCTTGGGAGGACCAGATGATCGAGATAATGATGATCACAAGGACTGACAGTCACATAGCAAAGTCTGGGGCCTGGGCGCCCTGGTTATTCCCCCTTTATATAGATGAGGGACTTAAAGTGATTGCCCTGGAATGGTCACACACTTCCTGACTTTTTCTCCCTATACTGCTAAGACCCATAGGACTTCAAACAGAACAATTCAGGGTCCAGAGCCTTGGAGGCTGACTGTTCAGGGCCCAACCCAGTCAGACCAATGCAAGCGTGTAACAGTGAAACAGGCAGCCTGAGAAATTGGCCCCCATGGACTCTGTCCTGAACGAATTAGCCAGTGTGGTTGCCCTACCGCCACCAGGGATACCTGAACATGGGAACAGTAGCACACACATGGGAAGAAGGCAAATGGAAGCTCACTTTTCAGAAAAGGGAAGAAAGCGGAGTTTGGTGACCAGGAGCCAGTGAGCTTAACTTTGATTCCTGGCAGAATTCTAGGAAGGATCATTATAGGAATGCTTCATTAGTATTGAGAAAGGGAAGCAGCACTTCCAAAGAGCTGACCTGGCTTAGTCTGGCACAGGTCATGCCAAATTCACCTCAGTTTCTTTTGAGGACAGTGTTCCTGCTCTTAGAGGGGAGGGCTGCTGTGAAGAAAGCTTGCCTGTTTCAGCAAAGCTTTGGATATTTCAGGATTCTTGTAGAAGGGGAGCTGTCTTCAGATGTCTGGAGGGCTGTCATGCAGAGAAGGGGTTTCACTTGTTCTGTTTGGCAGCATCTAGAACAATAGCTTAGAGTGGCCAAGGGGTAAGCTTGGGTCTGATGCCCAGGGAAAAAACCCTAACAAGTTCCCAACAAGGAGGCTTTCTCAGGAGGGGAAGGAGGTGCCTCGGGTGGGGAGGGGGCTGCTTCAGGAGGGAAGGGGCTGCCTGGAGTGGGGAGGGGGCTGCCTCAGGAGGGGAGGGGGCTGCCTGGAGTGGGGAGGGGGCTGCCTCGGGTGGGGAGGGGCTGCCTGGAGTGGGGAGGGGGCTGCCTCGGGAGGGGAGGTCTCCAGATAGAGACCGGGTGACGGTCCACTTGTGGGGACGGACAATGTGAGTGGGCATAAGTCCCTTCTTCCACTCTGATTCCATGATTCCATCCCGGCTCCTTCTTCTCAGACTCATTCCACCGGCTTTTCCTTTTCAGGCATCTTCTAAGAATGAACAAAAGTAGTTCTGATCTGGAACGGGCCAGCCTCAGCTTGGCAGAAAGCCTCAGCCCCACTGGGTTCAGCGGCATTCGCGTTCACTTCAGCGCTGGCTCCACGGACAGCCTGACCTCTGACTCCCAGACCTGCAGCGACGGAGGTGAGTGTCTACACGGGCTTGGTTCTCTCCTCCACGGGGGGCACCTCTGACTGCACTGTGCCTTACAGAGGGAGGAAGGAGGCATGGGAAGCTGGCCTTTGCAGCGCACTTCCAGAGGACAGGAAGCGCACAGGAGAAGTGGGAGCCCTGTGGCATGATGGCTGGGTGGGTTTACTTAACCGCCTCTCCCTATCTGAGAGTCAGGGTCTGCCTCTGCAAGTGCAGGGTAGGACTCAAGGGCCTCTGAGGACACTTAGGAAAGGTCTGGGAAGCTCTGTTTCTGGAGTCCAAGAACCTGAGTTCAAATCCTCCCTTGATGTTTACCACCTGGGCGACTGGATAAGTCACTTGTCTTCTCTGGGCTTGTTTCTTTCTGTATAAAACATATATAATGCTGCTTATGTCCTAGAGAGGTTGTGGGGAAGGTGGTCAGAGAATGGTCAGGCTTAAAGAAAACAGGCCAGTGGGCCAAGCCGGAGCTGAGAAGGGCACCAGGCTCAGCTGTTCCCCTCCAAACACCAATAAGGTTTTGGTGGTTGCTCACGAAGAGGCCAGTTGGCTGGGTCCTGATCAGCCCCTCACTTCCTCCTAGGCCAGGCAGCCCTCCAGAGTGGACAGACTGGCTGCTCCCAGAACAAGCTTGACCAATGTGCCCTTGGCTGCTTGTGGGATGGTAGGTAGAGGAAGCAAAGTGGTCTGGCCTTACTGGCCCATCTTATCACGGGTTCCAAGGAAGAAGGAAAAAAAGGGTTCCCCCTGACAGCAGCCAACTCTGTCTGGAAAAGGGACTGCCTTATAATGTCCAGCTAGCAATGGAGGAGAGGAGGGAGAACACACCTGACAAATGACTGCTTAAAATCCCCCAAGTATGGGGATCCCTCCTCCCCCTCCTCTGGTGGCCCACTCCACATTGGGCCGACTCTAAGCTATAAAGGTTTTCCTGACATCTGGCCTACATTGGCGTCTTTGTGACTTGTCCCCACTGCTCCTAGCTCTGTTCTCTGTAGCCAGGCTGGTCCCTCCTCCCCATGATGTCTCTTCTTCGGCTAAACATGCCCAGTCACTCACTTGAAGTGGACTCAACCCCCCCAGCAGCTTTGCCTGACAGGTGGCACACAGAACTGAACCCATTCTCCAGATAAGATCTGATGAGGGCAAAGGACAGCACGATTGTCACATCCCCATTCCTGGGAGACCTCCCTTAATACATTTTTTGGGGGGGCTGCCAAATCACATTCAGACAGCTGATTCACTTTAAGACTGCAGTCTGCTAAAAGTCTCAAATTTTTAAAAATTCTAATTTAATAATTTTAGCATTAATTTTTTTTTAAATTTTGAATTCCAAATTCCCTCTTGCCCCTCCCCAGTCTATTGAGAAGGCAAGGAATATGATATCAATTGTAGATGTGAAAATACATATTTTCATATTAGCCATGTTGCCCCCCCCCAAAAAAAGGCAAGAAAAATAAAGAAAGCAAAAAAAAATGTGTTTCAGTCTGTACTCAGCATTCTACAGGCTTCTCTCTGGATGAGAATAGTAGTTAAGACCTTCACAGTTGATCACTGGGTATTACTGCTGTTGCTGTGTACAATGTTTTCCTGGTTCTGCTCACTTCACTTTGCATCTGTTCATATGTAAGTCCCTCCAGGTTTTTCTGAAATCATCCTGCTTGTCATTTCTTATAGTACAGCAGTATTCCATCACAATCATGTTCCGTAACTTGTTCGGTCATTCCTCAATTAATGGGCATCCTCTAAATTTCCGGTTCTTTGCCATGCCAGAAAGAGCTGCTACAGATATTTTTGTACAAATAGGTTCTTTTCCCCTTTCCTTGTTCTCTTTGGGATATAGACTGCGTACTGGTATTGCTGTGGCATTGGGTACACAGAGTTTTATAGCCCTTGGAGCCGAGTTCCACATTGCTCTCCAGAATTGTCCCAAATCTTTTTCAGAACCATACGTCTGTCCACACCGCCGCCATCTTATATTTTGTGTTCTTAAATTTTTGAATCCAAGTGGGAAACTTTACATTTTTCCCAATTTAATTTCATCTTCTTAGTTTCAGCTCAATGTACTTGCCTATCAAGTAAGATCATTTTCTCTCCTGCTTCTTCCATCTACTTTGTTAGCTCACCTTACTAACCTCGTGTCATCCACACATCCCACAGGCATGCCACTCTGTCCCTTAACCAAGCCATTGAGAAAAAGCCTCAGACTAGAAAGGAGCAAGTACAGATCCCTGGGGCACTCTGTTGGAGACTTCTTGCCTCAATAACATGGAAGCCTTAACACAGACCTCTGGACCCTTCTAATTGTTCTGTCTTCTAACCCCCTTCTCTGTAAGGGTCACATAAGGTTCTTATCAAAAGCTTTACTAAATTCTAGGTCATCTTATCCACAGCATTCCCCTCAACTACTCATTGAGTAATCCAGGTATAATAAATTTAACATCTGAGTGGCATACTAGGTGGAGCATCACTCTTGGAGTCAGGAAAACCCAAGTTCAGATCCTGCCTTAGATATTTACAAGCTGTGTGACCTTGGGTAAATCATTTCACTATTGTTTGCCTCAGTTTCCTTTTCTCTAAAATGGGTTTAATGATAGCACTTCCCTTCCAGAGTGTATTGTGAGGACCAAATGAGAATGAACACACACACACACACACACACACACACACACACACACCACACACGAGTTTTGCAAACCTTTTAAGTGCTATAGAAATGCTAGCTATTAACATTAGCTATTTTTAATCCTGGCCCAGGAAGGAGAGGCATCTGGGTGGCATGCCACATGCTTGATGAAGGCAGACTGGCCCCTGGTCATCCCCATTTCTTTCATAGATCTTCTCCAGTAATTTCTTTAGTGATTGATCTGGAATGTTGCCTCTATTCCCAGACAAGCTCACTGGCCTGTCCTTTGCAGACTCCACTCAATAACATTCATATCGAGCCTCCTAGGTACCAGGCACTGGGCTAAGTGCTTTTCAAAGACTGTCTCCTTCTCTTCCTTTTCTGAAAAGGGCCACATTTGCCCTTCAGCAGGCCCATGGTGTCTTTTCCTTTTTCCATGACTTTTCGCAGGTCCCTGAGAGTGAATCAGCCATCCCAATTCTTTCAGAGCCCAAGAATGTGGGTCATCAGGGCCAGAAAGGACGGGCAGCTCTGAGGGCTCCCCACTGGGCATCAGCTCCCATCAGGGCTGCTTCAGGGGCCATGTTCGAGTTGAGCGGCTTGGCCTTCTCCCTTTGGCCAGTTAGTAAATTGTCATCTATCGCAGCAGGCCAAAGCCCAGCTCCTGGCCCTTCCTTGTTCCTCCTCTGGCCCCAGCATAACTGGGAAATACCATTCCCTGCCATTGGCTTCTCTACGCAGCAGGACCATGCTCACCCATTCCCTCTCTTACCTGGCCTTGCTTCTGTCTCCTTTGGTAGCAGCTTTGCAAGTTGGTTAATTAGCCAATTAAACATTTTCCCTCCAGATCATGACTCCACTCACACATTTGTTCAGTTGTTCATCCATACTCTCATTCATTCATTCACTTCAAGTATTTATTTAGGTGAATATGTAATTACAAATGCCTGCTGGCCCATAGGACTGTGAAAATCTTGGAGGGTGATACAGAAGAACTGTACACCCTTGGTCCCCTCTATTGGGAGAGGGACGACCTATACACAGGAAATAGCTGAGTAACAATGCAGGACATTGTGTGACTTCCAGCTGAAAGGGGAAGGGGGGAGGAGCTGGCATCCAGGCTCCTTGGGGGCTCACTCTGGGCTGGAGGGCACAGAGCTGGCATGTATGTAGATCTCCTGAATGAGCAAAGTTCAGGCTCCTGTGCAAAGCCTCCAGACTCCCCAAATTTAACACCCTCGATCTTTTGGTTTAATTTCCTTTAAAAATTCCAAATATCAAATGCCAAATAGGATAAGGATCTCCACATAAAAAGCAGAGCCAGAACAGAGGACAGATGGTCTGTCCCTCTTCTGCACCCTCCAAACAGACAACAAAATCAACATGATATTTTACAGCTGTCCTGTGTGGCGGGACTGGTTTTTATTCACTTTCCGTCTGTTCTCTTCAATTCATTTGTAAAAATATTTCAATCACTCCCTTATCTTCCTTTTTTTAAATGTATTTTGGCAACACTATCCATAGTCCCTCCTCTATCCTTTTTTTTAAAAAAGCTTGTTTTTTCTTACAGTTGTTGAGAGCTTGGATTTCTTCCTTTGGGAGCTGCCTTTCATATCATCCTATTTATTTACCAATTGGAACAATAGTTTTCAGGCTTATGTATTTGAGCCAGTGCCTCCTGGAAATGAGACCTTTATCACAGAAACATGCAGCAAAGATTTTTTCCCCCAGTTAACTTTCCCATACACTTTCTTTAAATCTTTTTTTTAATTAGATTTTTTATTTTTAGTTTACAACACTCAGTTCTACATGTTCTTGAGTTTCAAATTTTCTTCCCTTCCCTCCCCTCCCCCCTCTCCCCAAGATGGCATGCAATCCAATATAGATTCTACATAAACTTTCGCATTAAACTTATTTATACAATAGTCAAGGTACAAAGAAGAATGATGACCAATGGAATGAGTCATGAGGAAAAAAAGAGAGCAAATAGTGTGCCTCAATCTGCATTCAGACTCGACAGCTCTTTCTCTGGATGTAGCTAGTTTTTTCCATCAAGGGTCCTTTGGAGCCATCTTCGAGCCTTGTATTGCTGAGGAGAACCAAGTCTATCAAAGTTAGTTATTACAGAATCAATATGTCTGTGGTTGTGTATAATGTTCTCCTGGTTCTGCTCCTATCGCTCAGCATCATATCATTGTAGGTCTTTTAAGTTGTTATGAAGTCCATATCTCTCCCATTTCTTATAGCACGATAGTATTCCGTTACCTTCATATGCCACAACTTTTTCAGTCAATCCCCAATTGATGGGCATCCCCTTGATTTCCAATTCTTTGCCACCACAAAAAGAGCTACTATAAATATTTTTGCACATACAGGTCCCTTTCCCACTTGTGTGATCCCTTTGGGATATAGCCCTAGGAGTGGTATTGCTGGGTTAAAGGGTATGGATGTATTTATAGCCCTTTGGGCATAGTTCCAAATTGCTCTCCAGAATGGTTGGATCAGTTTACAACTCAACTAGCAATGTAACAATGTTCCAATTTTCCCACATCCTCTCCAGCGTTTATCATTTTCCTGTTTTGTCATTTTAGCCAATCTGACAGGAGAGACGTGGTACCTAAGAGTTGTTTTGATTTGCATTTCTCTAATCAGTAGTGATTTAGAGCATTTTTTCATATGCCTATAGATATCTTTAATTTCTTCCTCTGACAACTGCCTGTTCATATCCTTTGACCATTTCTCAATTGGGGAATGGCTTTTACTCCTCTAAATTTGGCTCAGTTCCCTGTATATTTTAGATATGAGGCCTTTATCAGAGACTTTGGATATAAAGATTTTCTCCCAATTTTTCCCTACTAATCTTTGTTGCATTGGCTTTGTTTATACAAAAACTTTTCAGTTTAACATAATCAAATTATCCATTTTGCATTTTGTAATGCTCTCTATCTCTTATTCGGTCATGAATTCTTCCCTTTCCTATAGATCTGATAGGTAAACTATTCCCTGTTCTCCCAAATTGCTTACAGTATCAGCCTTTATTTCTAAATCGTGAACTCCTTCTGACTTTATTTTGATATACAGTGTAAGATATTGGTCTATGTCCAGTTTCTGCCCTACCATTTTCCAATTTTCCCAGCAGTTTGTGTGGAAGAGTGAATTCTTAGCCCAGAACCTGGATTCTTTGGGTTTATCAAAGAGTAGATTGCTATAGGCTTTGACCTCTGCGTCTTGTGTACCTATCCTATTCCATTGATCTACCCCTCTGTTTCTTAGCCAGTAACAGGTAGTTTTGATGACTGCTGCTTTGTAGTACAGTTTGATATCTGGTATGGCTAGCATGTCTGGTATCCCTAGCATGTCTTTTCATTAATTCCCTTAATATTCTGGACCTTTATTATTTTATCCAGCTCTGTAAAATAATTTTTTGGTAGTTAGATTGGTATCGCACTGAATAAGTAAATTTAGGTAAAGTTGTCATTTTTATTATACTAGCTCGGCCTAACCATGAGCGACTGATATTTTTTCCATTTATTTAGATCTGACTTTATTCACGTGAAAAGTGTTTCATAATTATGTTCACGTAGGCCCTGAGCTTGTCTTGGCAGATAGACTCCCAAATATTTTATGGCATCTACAGTAACTTTGAATGGAATTTCTCTTTCTATCTCTTGCTGTTGGGCTTTGTTAGTAATTTATAGGAATGCTGAGAATTTATGTGGGTTTACGTTATATCCTGCAACTTTGCTAAAATTGTTTATTAAGTAGTTTTTTACTTGATTCTTTAGGATTCTCTAAGGAAATCATCATATCACCTGCAAAAAGTGATCATTTAGTTTCTTCTTTGCCTATTCCAATTCCTTCAATTTCTTTTTCTTCTCTTATTGCCACAGCTGACATTTTTAGTACCAAAATGAATAATAGGGGTGATAATGGACATCCTTGTTTCACCCCTGATCTTATTGGTAATGCATCTAGCTTATCCCCATTACATATAATGCTTGCTGATGGTTTTAAGTAGATGCTATTTATAATTTTAAGGAAGGCTCCATTTATTCCTATGTTTTCTAGTGTTTTTTAATAGGAATGGGTGTTGTATTTTGTCAAAGGCTTTTTCTGCATCTATTGAGATGATCATATGGTTTCTTCTAGTTTTGTGGTTGATATGATCAATTATGCTGATAGTTTTTCTAATATTGAACCAGCCTTGCATTCCTGGAGTAAATCTTACCTGGTTGTCATTTATTATTCTTGTGATAAGTTGCTGCAATCTTTTTGCTAATATTTTATTTAAAATTTTTGCACCAATATTCATTAGGGAAATTGGTCTATAATGTTCTTTCTCTGTTTTGACTCTTCCTGGTTTGGGTATTAGTACCATATTTGTGTCATAAAAAGAATTTGGTAGGACTCCTTCACCCATTTTCCCAAATAGTCTATAAAGTGTAGGACTTAATTGTTCTTTAAATGTTTGATAAAATTCACATGTAAAACAATTTGGCCCTGGAGATTTTTTCCTAGGGAGTTCATTGATAGCTTGCTCAATTTCTTTTTCTGAGATGGGGTTATTTAGGAATTATACTTCCTCTTCTGTTAACCTGGGCAATTTATATTCCTGTAGATATTCATCCATATCCCTAAGGTTGTCAAATTTATGGGCATACAATTGGGCAAAATAATTCTTAATTATTGTTTTAATTTCCTCTACATTGGAGGTGAATTCACCCTTTTTGTTTTTGAAACTGGTGATTTGATTTTCTTTTTTCTTTTTTTTAATCAAATTGACCAAAGGTTTATCAATTTTATTGGTTTTTTCATAAAGCCAGCCCTTGGTTTTATTTCTAAATTCAATAGTTTTCTTGATTTCAATTTTATTAATCTCTCCTTTGATTTTCAGTATTTCTAATTTGGTATCTAATTGGGGATGTTCAATTTGTTCTTTTTCTAGCTTTTTCAGTTGCATGCCCATTTCGTTGATCTCCTTTCTCTCTGTTTTATTCATGTAAGCATTTAGAGATATAAAACTTCCCCTAAGTACTGCTTTTGGTCCATCCCATAAGTTTTGGTATATTGTCTCGTTATTGTTGTTCTCTTGAATGAAGTTATTAATTGTTTCTGTGATTTGTTCTTTGGCCCACTCATTCTTTAGAATTAGATTATTTAGTTTCCAATTAATTTTTAGCTTATTTTTCCATGGTTCTTTATTACAAATAATTTTTATTGCATCATGATCTGAAAAGGATGCTTTGACTACTTCTGCCTTTCTGCACTGGATTGTGAGGTTTTTATGCCCTAGTACATGGTCAGTTTTTGAGTACATGCCATGTACTGCTGATAAAAAAGTATATTCCTTTTTATCCCCATTCAGTTTTCTCCAGAGGGCTATCATATCTGCCTTTTCTAAAATTTTGTTTACCTCCTTAACTTCTTTCTTGTTTATTTTGAGGTTAGATTTATCAAGTTCAGAGAGGGGAAGGTTGAGGTCTCCCATTATTATAGTTTTGCTGTCTATTTCTTCCTATAACTCCCTTAACCTCTCCTCTAGGAATTTGCATGCTATACCACTTGATGCATATATGTTAAACAATGATATTGCTTCATTGTTTATGGTGCCTTTTAGCAGGATATAGCATCCTTCTTTATCTCTTTTAATTAGATCTATCTTTACTTTTGCTTTGTCTGAGATTAGGATTGCTACCCCTACTTTTTTTTTTTTTACTTCAGCTGAAGTGCAATATATTTTACTCCAGTCTTTTTCCTTTACCCTGTGTGTATTCCCCTATTTCAAATGTGTTTCTTGTAAACAGCATATTGTAGGATTATGGTTTTTAATCCATTCTGCTATCCACTTCTGTTTTATGGGAGAGTTCATCTCATTCACATTCACAGTTATGATTACTCTCTGTGTCTTTTACTCCATCCTATTTCCCCAGTTTATGCTTTTATTTCTCCCTTTCCCCTTCCACTCCTCAACAAAGTTTTGCTTTTGACTGCTGCCTTCCTGCTCCCCAGCATGCTTCTTCTTCACCGCTAACTCCCTATTCTCATTTGTTGCCTCTTTGCCTTTGGGATTTTGTTTTCTGTCTTCTGCTTTTATCTGGTCACCCTGGGCTGCATCTTGAGCTTTATTCCTCTTCAACACCTTCTTCCTTTCCCTCCTGCATTTTCTGGTGGGTTCAGAATAGGCTTGTGTCATTCAAATTTCCTTTCCTTTATATTTGAAGATCTTTCTCCTGGTGGCCTATAGACCTTATTTCTGAATTAATTGTTTAATCTATTCACTATGTGTCTTGGAGTTTTGCAGCCTTGGGGTTTTGTTTTCTTTTCTTTGTTTGGGGGTGGGGGAATCTGCAAATTTTTTCAGTTGGAATTTCATTTTCTATGTTCAGAAGTTCGGGGCAGTTCTCTTGCATTATTTCCTGCTGTGTGGAATTAAGGTTTTTTTATCTTGTTCTTCTTGGAGACCTACGACCCCTTAGGTTGTCTCTGCACATCTTATCTTTGAGATCAGAATATTTAACTTGCTTAGTGAACAGATTTTTTTTTAATATTGTTTTTGCTTCCCTTCTTTCCTGCTTCACTTTTTACATTTTCATTCCCAACCTCTTATTCTCTCTTTTCTTTCTTTGGTGAGGCTTACCATTAAAGAGTGAAGTTTTTCTACTCTGCCCATTATTTTTACTGGTGCAAGACAAATTCTGCTGTCATGATTCCCATTTGTCTTTTAAAACACTCAGAAAAAGTGTGTTTTCCATGTTCTTCTCAAATCTCACAGGTCTTCTGTCTTGGTGAGTGTTGGATTACTTTTCTTTTATTTCAGTATTTATTTATAGATACCTGGACTTGTTTATCAGGCATATTTCCTTCTATCATGACTTGTTAATTACCTGTTTATGTTCAAGGTCTTTGAGATTTCTTCCTGGAATTTGTGGTGCTTTCCATCTCTCCTCACCCCCCCCTCCTTATATTCCTTATCACTCACTTCTTAACTCCCTTCCCTCTGATTATGGTTTCCTTGGGGGCTGGATCTTAAAGCATCTGAGCCTCTTCCCCCCACATTGGGAGATTCATGGTTCACCAGCCTACCTCATTGCCCCAACTGACTTTTTTTGTGGTCAGAAATGGCCCTAGCTGTACTGTGCTCTTCCCTCAGGCTGAACACACACAGACACACAGATGCACAGACACACACATGATATACCTGGCCCTGGTAGCTTTGCAGCACTGTCATCACAGGGTTGCCCATCCCAGAACTGACAGTTCAGATTGCTGCAGGGCTTATGCTGGCTCTCTGCCACAACCTGAGCAGACTGATTACTTTAAGCCAGGTCTCCATGGCACTGGAAGGAAGCAGAGGTGATCAGGGTTTGGGAGTAGGTTTCGCTAAAAGCTCTTACCCATGGTTTGGGTCCTTGGATCTGCTAGTACAGCCTTTCTACCCATGAACTCAGGGTCAGTATTCGTTCAAGGTTTAGGATTTGTCCTTTTTTTTAAGCCTTCTGGATATCCTAGACCATGGAGACAACTAAAGTTGCCTTATCTTTGGCTCATAATTTCAATTTTGGAGAGGTCTGAGAGGTTGAAGAGATCAGAGAAAATATCTAGTCCTCCATCTCATTGCTCATGTGACCTGGAAGTTGGTTCCTGTTCTTTCTACTATAGTAACCAACTCCTTCCTGTTAATGAGAATCAGATCCTGAAGAAAATCTCTCATTGTAGGTTCCTCCACCATTTGAAGGATGAAGTTATCCTTAAGACAAGTCAAGAAGTTATTAGTTATCCAACAAACATTTATTAAGCACCTACTATTTGCCAGACACTGTGTTAGGTGCTAGGGATACATAATACATAATTCGTTTTCGATAAAGAGAAATGTCCAGCCAATGTCTAGATAATTGAGGCCCCTATCTCTATTACATCACTGTCTGTGCTAGTCTTATAATCTTTTTACCCAAATATCTCTTCTCTTTCTTCTTTTTGCCTGGGGGATCTGTAGTGCACTCCCTTGACCAATCACTTTGTTCACTGATCTCCTGCCTGCTTCCCTCTTCAGGGTCCTGGATCTCCTCTCATGAGCTCCTCTTCATACACAGTGATGTCCAGCTCCCACCTCTTTGTAGTCATTCTGATTATTTTGAAGAGCATGTGCCTATGTAGTGTGCCATGTTCCAGTCATAGTTTTCATTCTACTAATTCTCAGGGAGACCTCACAGGGCCAAACTTTACTCTATGCGTTAGGATTAGGATCTCCAGTTCTTATTTATGCCTAAACTTCAGGCATTTGTGTGTAGACCTGTGAGGCTCTTTCCTCTGGTGTTGTTAGCAGGTCACCAGGAGTTGCTTCTAGAACAGGAGCTGGGCTACCTGCCAAGGCTCTCCTCTTCCTCCTCTGTCCTTTGGGGGGGGGGGCCTCTCCCAGCTGCTTCCTCCTCCTCAGCAAATCCTGCTTTCTCCTCTTCAGAACTGGGCTTTAGATCTCTCTGTCAGCTCTGAGTGTCCAGCTGACCTTTCCTTCCCTTTCTCCTATGAACAGCAAAGTCCAGGCCTCCCTTCCTCTACTCTCTGTCCTTTCTTTTCCCACCCCAGCCCATCTCTGTTTGTTTTAGGGATCCTTCATTTCCCCTAACAATGTTGAGAGTGAAGAGCCATCCTCAGAGTCTCTTCACTTTCTTCCACCTTTCCTTGTCACTTGCCTCTGGCTCTGATGCTTTGAAATCCAGCCCCCAAGGAAACCACAATCAGAGGGGAAGGAGTTTAGAAGTGAGTGATAAGAAGTGGGGGGGGGGGTGGGATAGAAAGCACCACTTCTTCTTCTGGAAGAAGAAATCTCAAAGACCTTGAACATAAACAGATAATTAGCAGACATAGTATTTTCTATATGGTTGAAATTCTCAGCCTTGTGCTGTCTTTGTGACCCAGCCCCCTGATTAAGTCCTTTAGAGCCAATTATTACTTCCCAAGAGTCTCAGTCACCTCTCTTCCTTCTCTGCTGCTTCACAACCTTCATCATTCAGCAGCCCCCATCCATTGGCCTGGTTTGCCTACCCTCTGGCAGCATCACGTCCCTTCTCTGACTTCCTTTGCCTCATCTTGTTAACTGCTTTTCTACTTTGCCCTTCTGACTCTTCCTCCAAAGGGCCTGCTCCCCGCCCTAACCTTCCTTGATACTGTTGTTCATGAGAAGAGACCCCAAAATCTGAAATAGTTTTGGAAAGGAATTTACGAGTTCATTAGTGAACCCACGAGAAAGGAAAGGGGGTGTGCCTTTGGAATGTCTACAGCATATAGGATTTACCCAGGTAAGCAAAGTTGCCAAGAGGGCAACTTGACCAAAGCACAAGGAGACCCAAAACCCAAATGTGGGTGCGTCACAAGTTCTGGGTGAGGTAACCCCAAACCAGAAGGATTTGGGTGCATCCAGGACCAGGGGGAACCTAGAATACCTTGTAGCCTTCCCCAGCATCCCTAGGGAGTTCCTGGGGTCAGGCAACATTTTAAGTGTGGACAATAACACCTTTAATCACCCAGGGTTGGACTGAACCAGTATGATATTTTTTATGAACAATATGATCAGTCTTAGTCCCCCTCCTCTGCTCCATATTCCTCAGGTGGCTGACTCCCAGCTCCCTACTCCCTCTCTCCGGGCCTGCAGCATCACCTGCCCCATAGATTTCAGTGGTTGTCTCCCAAAGGTCTCCAACTCACCCTGTCCCAAAATGTGTTAATTGTTTAAATCACAAACCCTTCTTCCTTACTGCCCTATTTCTTTCACCATCCTTTGCTGCCAACCAAGAGCACAAGCTCAGACGCATCATCCCTGATTTCTCCCCACTCTGTCCAGTCATCAAGCCTTGAGGTTCTATTTCCCAACATTTCTCACCTGCCCCTTGGTCCTCACTCCATGCCCATGACCACCACCTTACCCTGGCATGGCAGTGCTCACAGTCCCCTTCACGTGCATCTCTCCCCTCTCCAATCCATCCTCCCCAAGAGGTACGACCAAGTCACCCCCCTGCCCCCCCCAGGAAATTCAGTGGTCCCTCACCTTTGGAATCAAATCCAAACCCCTCCTTGTCTGAATGCCACCCAGCCAGACCACAAACTTTTAGTAGGCAACTTGTTTGTGCCAGGCTCTGTGCCAAGGGAGGGCATCCAAATCCAAGTGCGCTGCCCTCAGGGAGCTTACAGTAGCTGGTGGGGGTTAAGGGGAGGAAGGTTTTCTGAACCCCAGCTGAGCAGGAAGTTTCTTACAGCTAGGACACTAGTGGTCTTTGGCAGTCGGGGGTCCCTGTTCTCTTCCTGGGGCATCCTCTCCTCTAGCTCCCTAGTTGGGTCCCCTCCCTAGGCAGGGATCTTGAGGGGCACCTAGCCCCCCTCCCCGGGGCTCTGACATTGGAGGACCTGAGTTCAAATCCAGCCTCCCATTCCTACTGTTTGACCTTAGGTAAGTTACATACTTCCTGTGTCCTCATCAGTGAAGAAGGGATGGCTTGAGATGGCTCCCAAGATCCCTTTCTGCCTAAGACCTGAGATCCTATTTGTGACCTGTTGAAGTCACTTCCCTCCCCAGGTCTTCTCCTGTGGAAAATGAGAGGGTTCGACTAAGTCCTCTGTGCTCCCTCCCAGTCCTTTCCCTTGTTAGGGAGGTAGAGAGAGAGGCAGGGCCCCCCTCCCACTGCCAGAGCCCATGACTGGTTGATTCTAGTTCAGCTTGAACCCTGCCAACCCCTCCCTGCTGACTGCCTGGTGACCTGGTGCCCAGTGCCAGGACTCAGCAGGGTCAGCCCTGGAAAGCCAGTAGGTACTCAGGTTGATGCTTTGCTCTTCTGTTTCAGGGCTTGCCTGCGAGCCAGCCCCCTGCCCCTCCCCTGGGTGCCCTTCAGACCATGGCTCTCCATGCGGGCCCCTGCAGCCCCCTCCGCTGCCCCAGAAGAAGACTGTTAGCCGAGCCGCATCTTCTCCCGACGGCCTCTTTCTGGCCCAGGGCTCCTCTGGCCGCCGAGCCTCAAGCCCCCGGCTGAACCCCAGCCACTCTGAAACAAATATCTGCCATCCTGAGGACTCTCGCTTCCCTGGGCCCAGGCTGGGGGGCCGCACTAGGGTCCCTGAGGCCCAGCTGCAAGAGTTCCAGGGCTTCTCCCCATCTTCTTCTCAGCTGAGTGTATCCAGCCAGACTTCTGCCTCCAGCAGCCAGCAGCAGCTCCCCAGCCTCCTCACCAGCATCACCAGCAAGGAGGCCACGTATGCCAAGCTCAGTGGCCTCTATGCCCAGTCTCTGGTGCGCCTGGCTGCCAGGTGTGAGCGCCACTTCATGGGCAGCCAGGGATCAGAGCCACACTTCAGTGAGAACAGCTGGTCTCTCTTCAAGCTGACATGCAACAAACCTTGCTGTGAGGCTGGAGATGCCATCTACTACTGCGCCACCTGCTCGGAGGATCCCTCCCGGCCTTATGCGGTGAAGGTACCTTCCCTTGTGCTCCCTTGGGACCACGCAAGGATCCTATCAAATGAGGGATAGGACTCTGGTTCTGAGGCCGCTCCATTCAGCTCTAAATTTAGAGTCTTCCTGGTCCAGGAAGGCTAGAGGTGGTGCTGGTAGGGGGTACAGAGAGGGTGGGGCGTAGGTACTGGGGAATCAGGAGCCAATGAAAAGATAGGAAAGGAAGCCCTTTGGGCAGGGCCATGAAGGACCGACCATGTGGAGGGAGGAGAGGCCATGAGAGGGCAGAAGGGACCAGGGCCTGAGCCTGAGAGTGGCAGTGGAGGTACAGGTGCCAGGTACTGGTCCCTGCTGGCCTAGGAGGGAGGGAGGGAGGGAGCAAGGGGAGGGGGCAATCTTAGGACCTGGGGGAAGAGGGGCAGAAGAAAAGTTACACTAAGCATGTTCCTGCCCACCGGAAGCTTATGCTGTAGCTGAGATCAAGAAAGGCAAAAGGCCAATCCTCATCATGAAGCGAGGATCTCTGAGATCATCTGCCCCCTCCCCAACTTCAGAGAACCCAACAACTCAGGGTCTAGGGTCTTCCACGTAAGTGTCCTAGGTAGTTCCTTCTCCTCCCTGAGCTGTTTCCTCTGCTGCTAAACGAAGGGGTTAGAATCGATGGCTTCTGAAGTCCTCTTCAGCTCTAATCTGGAATCCCAGGATCCATTGCAAACATTGTCAGCCCCATTTTCAAGAACTAACTCTAGGGATTTCCCAAGGGCCTCTTGAGATATGTTGAAGCTACAATTTGAATCCAGGCTTTCGGGTTTCCTAACATTCCCCTACAGCACCAAGATGCCTCTACAAGGGGGTTTCAGTGCCTTGCCCAGAGTCATGGAATCTGGCCAGGTTAGAGCTGGCAGGAGAAAGAGTCTTTGTATCTGGAGTGTGAGAACCAGGTTCTCCCTGCAATGCCCCAGGGTCTCCCTGAATGCTGTAGCTAGGAATGGGCTTGTTCAGAAGACAGGTCATCTCCAGACATCCCCTCCCTGCCCTGGCCCAGGGCCCTTACCCTTGCTCTGAGAGCAGGCGTGGTATTTCTGGGGAGGTTCTGTGACACTGAACTGCCGGGACTGATTTGATTTTCTGATGTCCCCCCGAGCTCCAGAATGCCACAGCATGACTGGACTGCAGGAAATATCCCATCTAAACTCCTGATTTTACAGACAGAGAAACTGAGTCAGGGAGATGACAACTTACACAGTGAGTAAGCAAGAGAAGGGAGGACTGGAATAGGCACGCTGCCCCCTCACCCCAGCCTGGTGTACTTTCCGCCTTGTCACCAAAAACCAAAAAATGACATGTACTTATTCAGGATTTATGATAGAGTAGTAGCCAGCAGGCATGCTTTCTGAAATGAACAAATGAGAAACCTTCACCAGGTGATTTTATGTGAAACCCAAAACTTTCTCTTTCTTTCTCTTCCTCTCTCTCTCTCTCTCTCTCTCTCTCTCTCTCTCTCACTCTCTCTCTCTCTCCCTCCCTCCCTCCCTCCCTCCCTCTCTCTCTCTCTCTCTCTCTCTCTCCCTCTCTCTCTCTCTCTCTTAGGTTTGTTTGGTTTAGAAATTGTTTACCTTTGAGGTAGCCAGACATAGTGAATATACAGGCAGCCTGACACCTTCGAGTCCTGCCTTTGTTCCCGGTACCCCAAGGGTGACCTTGATCAAGGTCCATTATCTCAGGGCCCAGGCCACTTGCTAGGACTATAAGTCACACAGAGCAGTGGTCCATGGGTACCTGCCAACAGTGCCCACATTGTAGACAAAAGCACCAGTCTCAGATTCTGCTCTCAGTTCTGGATTCCCTGCCATTTAGGGTTTGGTTTGGCCAGTACTGATTCTTTCTCCCCACTACTACCCACCTCTACTGAGCAAGAAAAAGAGAAAGGAGGGAAGGAGGCTTCCCAGCCAGCTGACATACACATCATCCCTTCATGGCCATGTCCAAAGGTGTATGTCTCCTTCTGCATTTCTCACCAGTCAAGCTGCATTTAGTAAGCCCCCACTGTGTGCCAAGCCCTGTGCTTGGTGCTGGGGCTATGAATAAAAGCCAACAACAGCCTCTGCCCTCATGGCACTCAGCAGCTCTCCTTTGTTTTTGAAATATATGATTTTGTATTGCTTTTCTTGATGTTCTTTGGCCCGCTACCCATCTATTAGGCACCATTGAAGTCAGGCTTTGGTACCTCTACGTGGGTAACAGTTTTCACTGCCATATGATCTCTAAGGGATGGATGTGTTTGTCAAAAAAATGAGAGAGAGGGAAGCATTGTGAGGAGGCCCTGACCTCTCTTTGTTTAAAAAACAATTGTATTCAAAGCCAGACAAATGGATTTTCCATATCCAGAGTAAAACAGAAAGGATTTACAGGAAACAGCAGAGCAGCCCTTAGTGATAGTGCACACCAAGTCTTTTCCCCTTTAATAGTGGTTAAATTTCAGCCTGCTCCTGCCTGTCCTCTTCCTTCCTGAATCCCCTGCATTCTCTCTTGTGCTTTTCCCATTAAATGCCTTGATTGTTTCTTCTTCTTTTGGTGGGGGATAGAAGGTCAGCACCATCTCTAGCCCTGCTCACCCCACCTCTCTGCCTTCCAAACTGAGGGGGGCTGACTTCAGAAATTTTTCACTATCTCTAGGAATGTTTCTTATCTGATTTCCTGAAATAGAATAGTTAGATCCTTGTGTGTGGTTTGGAGCAAGGCCTGAAGTTTGTCCATTTCCCATTCGGGCTCTCCCTTCCAGACCTGTCATTTTTTAATCTTTATCCACGCCAAGTATTTTCCAACCTGTGGCGTTCATCTTCTGCCTCTTGTTTCAGCCAGTCTTCTAGGGAAAGAGTTCTGGTTTTCATCGAGTCCATCGTTCTCTCTTTTCCATCGATCTGTCTAAACGGCGTTTGATTCTTCATCGTGCTCCATTCCTTCTTTGGGATGTGCTTGGGACATTTGGGCAGATACCATTTCTCCCTTTCATCACTTCCATGGGTTGACTCCCCATGGTTTTGTTGGGAGAAAGTCCTGGTCTCACTTCTGTTGTTGCTGTTGGTTTTCTTCCATTATTTTCTCCTCAGCTCCTTCACAGCCATATTTTTTCATTGGGTCAGAATTCTTTTGCTCATTTCTTAAAAAGCATTTTTAAAGGAATGTGATAGAAAGAATAGAATGTAATAAAAAGAATGCAGAATTTTGCCTCTGGGGACCTCTCTGTGTGACCCTGGGCAGGCAGCACTTAGCCTCCCGGGCCTTGGATTCCCCATCTGTAAAACAAGAAGGTGAGAGAAGGGAAACTCTAGCATCCATAAGGCATGCAAATCTCTGGCTCTTCAGCTCTCATCCTTTCTGGTAGTTTGGCTTCTCTTGGATGTTTCTGTTGCATATTTGAGGGGGATACTGAGAAGAGAGGTTCTTCTGACTCCTGTCTCCCCAGTAATTTTTTTGAGACACTCATGAAGGCCTTGGAGAAATGAGAGACAGCCTAGTTAGTGTGTCAGAAAACCTGAATTGGGAATCACTGACATACTTACTATTGGCTTAAATGACAGAACCTAGGCATCCCGGGCCAGCTTCTCTCCAAGGGACAGAGCGATGCTCCAAACAGGAAGGAGCCTCAGCTGCCATAGCAGCCCATCAGCCCCCACCCTCACCCCAAGGAGAGAGGACAACCCCTGCCTGAGAACTGGAAGGGAATAGCCAGGGTGGCTGTTGCTGGCCCATTTCCGGGGTTCTCTTTGAGGTTAGTTAAGGAGGCATAAACATGAGCACAGCTAAAATCCTGCATGCTTCCCAAAGGGATCCAAGGACATTTAGGGAAATGATGGTGCTGGCTAGGACTAGTAAACTTGAGACAACAGTCTCTGTATTAACATTTACATAATACTTGAATGTTTGCAAAACACTTAACGTTCATGATCTCAGGTAAGCCTGGTAGCAAGCGCTCTAGGAGGATTTGTTTCGCCGCTGTCCCTAACCCTCCATATAGCTGGGTAATATAGCTGTTATTATTATTTGCACTTTACAGAAGAACTCGGGCTCAGAGATCTGGCACAGCTTGCCCAGGGTCACACAGTGAGTGGCAAGCTAGACTTTCTCTTGATTCCAAATCCCTCCTTTCCACAGCCTCGGTGACAGGCCTCTGTCTCTTCCAGACGTCTCCCTTCTCTCCTCATTCCCAGTCTAGGTTTCATGGGAGAAGGCTTCTGGCTACAACTTCCTGTTTAGAAGGAGGAAACAAATACTGTTCATTAGTGGCCTCCACCTCCAAGGGCAAGAACACCAAGTGGAAAAGGGGGCTTTAATCAGGGGGGTCACAGAGTCAGACACAGCTGAACGACTGAACAAGGCAGATGGAGCAACCCATCTGCTCATGAATCGACAAGATAAGCTTATGGGAAAAGAGATCTCTCCACATTCTCCAATTCCCAAATCAATTAGTTTTGAGAGTTATGTATTTCTACGAACACATGGGGAAATATCAGAACATGCTCCTTGGTAGCCTTAGAATACAGGATGAGAACCAGTAAAGAAGGGAGCCGGTAGCTACTTTGGAGGGGTGCCAGTGAGTGCACACACAGGACCAACTACCATCTTTCATCCTGCTCCATGTGGGGGCCCACCGACCCTTGGCCCCTTACACATGGTGGCTTATACCTGGCTTTCTTTTTCCTTCTTAGAGAAGGATTTTAGCAGATGCTATGCTAACAAACGGAGGCAGGAAAGGTCAGGAAAAGTCTGGGACTATCCAGCACCTCCAGGCCCCAACAAGTATGGATTCTGCCACCCCCACTTGAGCCCCCACCCTAAGTGGTCACACTCTTCAGATTCTTACTGCCTAGTTCCACTGGGCTGCAGCCATTTACCATACTTTACACAATCATCAATCCAAATAATACAAAATTGAATACTTGTAACTATGTCAAGGGATCCATTGTTTTCACTCATTGAGACCTAGCCAGTATCCCAAAGTACCCATTTGGCTGGACCCCAGAGGACAAGAAAAGAAGTAGTGTGAAATCCCTCTGAAAAAGGAAGCATGAGCCAGATTGTATTCAAGGGCCTTGAACGCCAGAATAAGAAATCTGTACTTTATCCTAGAGGAGATTGGGAGCCTCCAAATGGTTTAGAGTTTTTTCCCTAATGGCCCAGAAGGTTCCACAGGGTGCATACAGCTTTATAGGAGGAGCCAGAGACTTGCCTCGGGGAAGTGGGGCCCTGCTGCTGTCTGCTTGAGGCTGCAGGGACTAGGAATTCTCCAAATTGGCAGCAGGTGCTTAACCCTAGTTGATGGACCCCTTGCCTCAGATGCTCAGGGGTCTGCTGCAGAGGCAGGTTCCTGTCCAGCCTCTGGGCCCTACTATTCAGAGTCAGGATCCAGCTGGCTGGAGGTGAGGCAAGGCAGTGGCCCATAGAGGTCCATTTGACCAGGAATCTCAATCATTGTGATTGAGGACCTCTGCACAACCATTTTTGTGGAGGGAGGATCTTAGGACCCCAGACTTAGAGTTTAGAGACCATCAAATCAGGCACCTCCTTTAGTGATGGGCAAACCAAGGCTGGTGGGGGAAGACATTTGTCCTGGGAGAAGTGTTGTGGGAGAGCCAGGAATGCCCTCAGAGGTTGGCCAGGCCAACCTTGGGGTCTTTCAGAAGGGGAATCTGAGTGACAGATTCCTACAGCAGCTTGCCCTAGGTGGTGGGAGTGGTCAGTGGCAGAACCAGGACCTGAAGGCTGGACTGGCTCCCCTTCCTGCTGTAGCTGGCTACCCTGACACCTCCCTCTTCTTCCCATAGATATGCAAAATGCCGGTGTCCAAGGGGGCATCTTACTGCGACCTGTCGTTGCCTATTCACTTCAACCTTCAGCAGGACTGCGGCCACTTCGTGGCCTCGGTGCCCTCCAGCATGCTTCTGTCTCCCGAGGAGCCCCAGGACCAGGACTGCGCTGTCGTGATCACGCGGGAAGTGCCCCACCAGACGGCCGCCGACTTCGTGCGGGACTCAGCATCCTGCCACTGGGCCGAGCCTGAGGCCTACGAGCGGCGGGTCTGCCTGCTGCTGCTGCAGCTGTGCCAGGGCCTGGAGAGCCTTAAGGAGCACGGCATCACGCACCGGGCGCTGTGCCTGGAGAACCTGCTGCTGGCGCCCTGCCCGGGCACCTCCCCGGGGGACCAGCCACTGCCCCGCCTCATCATCAGCAACTTCCTCCAGGCCAAGCAGCAGGCGAGGGGCGGTGGGGGCGGTGGGGCGGACGAGCAGCAGAGGAGAACCCAGGCTCGCCTGGCGCCCGAGATCCTGGTGGCCGCCCAGTACAAGAAGGTCGACGAGTTCCAGACGGGTATCCTCATCTACGAGCTGCTGCACCGGCCCAACCCTTTCGAGGAGCGGGCCCAGCTGCAGCAGCAGGACTACCGGGCTGACGACCTGCCCCCAGTGCCCACCCTGTCCCTCTACTCCGCCGGCCTGCAGCGGCTGGCCCACCGGCTGCTGGAGGCCGACCCCATCAAACGGCTGCACATCGCGGAGGCTAAGCGGGCGCTGCAGTGCCTTTTGTGGGGACCTCGGCGCGAGCTGCTGCAGGGCCCACTGCAGAACTGGCTGCACATGAAGCGAGCCCTGCTTATGATGAAGCTGGCGGAGAAGGCGCTGGACGACCAGGCTGCCGTGGAGCTGGAGGACTGGCTCTGCTGCCAGTACCTGGCCTCGGCGGAGCCCACGGCTCTGCTGCAGACGCTGAGGCTGCTGCAGCCGCTGTGAGCACCCTGGCCAGGAGGGCGCCTGGAGCCAGGGGACACATAGAGAGACACACATGGCCAGACGTATGCATGGGGCCAGAGGGCGCCTGGAGGGACACACACACATGCACACTCAGAGACCCGCACGGGGCCCCTCCTCCCGTCAGTCACTAGGTGGGGGCATCTGTTGGAGGTAATGTCCACTCTGGGGGCTGCAGGCCCTCTCTCCTCACGTAAGCCCACCATGAAGCAGCAAAGCAAGCCAGCGGCGGGTTTGGGATTGGCTACACCCCATCCTACTGTCTGTCATGGGCGGCAAAGAGCCAGGGCTGGAGCCGGGCTCCTCGCAGACTTCCAGAGCAGAAGGGACCTCTCTGGCCTAGCCCAGCTCCTCCTTTTGAGTATTTGGTTGGTTCGTTTTTAAATGGAACTTTTATTTGATTCTACCTTTTAAAATTAATGAGCCTTTATTTTCCCCACTGCTCCTGCCCCATTGAAAAAAAAAAGAGAGAAAAGAGAAAGGAAGCCAAATCCTAGAGACTCTGTACGGTCAGACCGAGCCTAGAACAGGATTGGCCGGGTCCAGGAGGCGGGGCTGCTTCTTCTGCTTAGCTCATCACCCTTTGTCCTCTGTGAAGGTTGGGGTGGGGGAGTTGATGGGTAGCGGGCTTCTTTGGGGTCCTCTGGAGTCATTAAAACCCTCATTTTACTGAGGCTGGGAACTTCAAGGACTTACCCAGGTCAGTCAGGTGATAAGGGCCAAAGTTGGGATTCAAACCCAAGCCGTTCCACTTCAAATACACTACCCTGCCTTGGATGTCAGGCAGGGGGAGAAGGTGGGGTCCCAGCAAGTTCTGCTCCGAGGAGCACCTGGGCCCCTTACCCTTCCGGGAGCTCCGGGTCCCTCTGCCTGATTCTGTTGGGACAGAAGACATTAGAAGTGCTTTCAGAAACAATGGGCCTGTATCCTGGCTCAGCAGCCTGTGTGTGTGTCCCCTCTCTGTCTTCAAAATAGATATGGGCTTGGATGAGGTGTTCTCTGACTGCCTTCCCAGCTCTCTCTGAGCCTGTGCTCAAGGCTGGGTCACCTGTGTTTCCTCATTTCCACAATGAAAGGATTGGATGCCCCCTCCCCCCCCCACCTGTGTCCTGGTTTAAGAAATGGGTGGGCAGCCTCAGGAAGGGCCTCATGTGTGAGACAGGACCTCCTGGGTCCGTCTAGCTCCAGACCCAGTGGAGTGGCTGGCGACAGCCTTGCAAAGTTTTATTTACAGTCCAGTTCTGAAGGAGAAGATGGACCAGCAAGATCAGGCAAGTCCTTCTTATAGGATCCCCAGCTTCTACTTGAATACCACCAGCGCCCCCCAAAGGCTGGGAAGTTTGCTACCTCCAGAAGCAGCCCAGTGCTCTGGAGTGACTGGAACCACTCCCAGTTTGGGCTGGGCCTCACCTGTGGCAAGAGCTGTAGAAGCCACTGATTAACTCCCTACCACATTCCCCACAGCAGCTGCTCTAATCCTAGCCCTAGCCCTAGGTCCCTGTTCTATGCTCCACCTGCAATGGAGTCTGCTGCCTCCCAGAGAAGGTGGGGGCCCTCCATCTCCAGGCTCCTCATCTTTCCAGCCTTAAAGCCTCTGAGACCTTCCCAGCCATTGGTGTCCCCTGTCCCTGGCTCCTCATCTAGCCTCCCACATCATCCTGCTATATCAACTATTGAATCAACTAGTACCCACTCATTAAGCACCTACTGTGTCCCAGATGCTAGGGGTACAAAGCAAAATCTGTGCCCCTAAGGTGCTTGCCTTCTATTGGTAAATGAAAATGTTCCCAGATCAGTAAGCACAGACAAGAATGTGGGCAGAGACTTGGTGGTGGGGTGGGGAAAACATCTCTCCCCTCATAACTCCTTCCCCAAAGCATACACATGTCCATGTTCTCTCTAACACTGCAATCCACACCAAGCAACCAGGACAGCTGCTTCCTCCAAGCCATCTGTGTGTGGGGGTATGTGTACCTCTCTCCCCCACTCCCAGAACACACACCTACACTTCAGCATAAAGACCTGCTTTCAATCCCTGCCTCTAACACAAACTCACTAGGACCCTGGGCATGTCCTTTTCCCTCTGTGCCCTAGGTACCTCTGGCTGTTTTCTCATCTGGGAGTTTATCCCATACCAGTGAAGTCATAGATTGTCCTCATTTGTGCCTCTTCAAGATTGCAGGGCAGGTTTCAGCTCTGCCGGGAAACACTTTGTAATCAGAGCAAAAGAGAGATGGCCTCCACCCCCTCGATCTCCTTCCCGAAGCCCCCAGGAAGTCAGACATTGTGGGACCCACTCCAGGGGATTCCTGCCCCAGTGAGGGCCTGCCTTAATGGCCACTGAGGTTGCTACCAGTGCCAGACCAGTCCCACATCTACTCTACGAGCCTGGTGGTCCTTGGAATGGGATACTTAATATTCCTGGGCCAGGGCTGTGGAGGAAGTCAGCACCATGGCAACCAGATGGCCAAAGAAAGGAGCCAGGCTGCCCGAGTGACCAGGCATCCAAAAGCTTCTAGGCCCCTGTGCCTCAAGGGTAGTTTGGGTCAGAGGAAGAGTTGGAGAAACCATAGTTCTTTGGAGTTATTTAAAGGGCTGTTTTCACTTCATTTGATTCTGCTCGTGGAGTGGTGAGTACAGATCTTGCCTCAGAACCAGAACTGCATTCAAGTCTGGCCTCAGACATTCAGTAGCTGGATGACCAGGAACAAGTCCTTTCTGACCACTAAGTTCCTCTGTAAAGTGAGGGGGTGGGTGCACTCATGAACCTCTGAAAACCCCCTGCCCCTAGCCCTAAGCCTGAGCACCTGGGATCATGGCTATGCTGCTCACACCTGTCTGCTTGAGCAATTCCCAGAAGCCTCTGGGAGCCTTCCCCACTTGCCCCAGCCTGGGTAAAAAGGCTTCATTCTTCCCTCTCTGGTATGGCTCATCTGAATGTGGGGTCCTCGCCCTCATCAGACTTAGACCTCTTGGGCTCTGAGCTTTGGCAGCCACCCTGTGGTCCACTAGGCCCCTTTGTCACTCAGCCCAGCAGAGCCTCATAGGGACCTTAGACATCCATATCAAGCCTCATGGCCTGACCCAAGGTGGGTTGTGACCAGCCATTGGGGACAGAAGGGTGGTTGGCATCTCCCTCCCCACAAGAGCCTGTTGTGGGCTTGTCTCCAGCATAAGGGCTTTTGTTCTGCAATACTGGCCTGCTACTCTCCTCTCCATCCTTTTCCTCCATAGTACACGTGTAGACAATCCAGTATGCTCCCAAGCATAAGCCTTTTGTAGGCATCTCCCCAGGGCCAGGCTCCTAGAACCACATCAGAACAAAGAAAACGTTGTCTGCTACATGCCTTTCCCCAGACCTTATATGTTAGCACATGGGGCAGGAGGTCAGAAAGTACCCAAGCGGCCCTTGAAGTTTCAGGCTCATTAGACAAGCCCAAACTGTCACAGGCAGGTCTGCTGACTCAGGCTATGGTCCCTAATGACTCATATAAGCTACGGACAAACAGACCCTAATTGTCCTGGGATCTGCCAAAACATCCTTCCATGTCTCCAAGGACATAGGCCACATGGAGACACCATTCTAGCAGTCACACAGGTGACCCGACCTCTGGAGGCCCCATCTGTCATCGGGTTGGGACCCTGGAGTTTTAGAATGTGCCCAACTCATCTCAAAGCAGCTACCCCTGTCACACCTCCAGGCATGGTGGCCAAGTGAGACAATGCTACCTATGAGGCACCATGAATGAGGTCAGTGGAGAGCCACATACTGGGCATGAGCCCAGTAAGTTACATGTAAGTTACACAGCCCCCAGCAGCAGAAGATGGACCATCAAAAGGAAGCTTGACCAGCAAAGGAAGGTCATCGAACGTCAGGTCCACAGGAATCCCAAGTCTGATGGTGAAGTCCCCTGGGAACGACTCACACCCACAGCAGTCATGCAGGGGGAGAAGATGGAGAAGTGCTGGGGTGCCCCTGGGGGAGGGAGGGCCCAGCTCATTGAGGAGGGGACAGAAAGAGACAAACAGGATCAGACCCTTTGAACTCCCCAACACAAGAATTAAAAAGTCCACAGCCAGCACTAATGCAGACTAAAGGAGCAAACCTGAGAGCAGAAGCTCAGCTGGGAGGCTGCTGCCTCCCTTTAGGGCTGAGGCACCTGGAAGTCTGGCTGGACCTCTCAGGGAGGAGGCTGTCTGCTGCAGGGTCCCAGCACTGGTGCTCCTGACCTGAGACCTTCCACAGCAGCATGTGAGCCATGGATCTGTGTGTGGAAGGCCACACTGGCAGCTGGCAGCCCCGGGGTTTTACCCAGCTGTGAGAGAAAAGACAGAAACCCCGTTGTCCTGGGCTGGGCAAAAGGCCTCCTTGGTTCTTGGGTAGGGAGAAGCAAGGAAATGCTGAGAGGCCCTCCACTGGCCATTTCATGGTACACATTCCTCATACATCCCAGCCCATCTGTCACAGCTAAACCATAAGACATGTACGGGTTGTTTTGGTAATAACCAAATAGCTCTGGAGGTGGGGGTTTCTGCAGGCATTGGATAGCTCTTCCATTCCCCCACGTAGATGATGAGAAGGTGAGGAAAAATCAGAGCAGGAGATCTGGGCATTGTTCCTCCCCCTGCTCAGCCCTGTTCCTGGCCCCTTCCTAGGGCTATGTGGTTAGACAAAGGCTGATCCCAGTTCAGCAGCAGCTCTGTAGACCCCCAATTAGATTCCATACCTCGAATCATCCAAAGGAACAAAAACAGCATCAAAGTCATGACCTTCCTCCAGCCGCATTTTCCCTTCCACGTGCTTAATAGGTACTTTTTGATTGATTGGGTGACTGATAGGAAGCTCTCAGGTATCAGTCCAAAGACTCATGCTACTTTAGGCCCTCAGTAAAGGACAAGACTGACTTGTCACTTCCCTACTCAAGAAGCCCGTATCTTCCTCTTCAATACAAATTCAAACTCCTCTGTTTGGCATTTAAGGCCCCAGCCCATCTGGTATTCCAGCCTGACTTTCCAAACCTGCCTCCCAATCACACCCTCTTTTGTTTAAACCAACTTGTTCTGGGTACACAACACTCTACATCCTGCCTCCATACCAAGCTGTCCCCCATTCCTGGAATGCCCTCGCTCTTCACATCTGCCTCTTGGAGTCCCTATGTCTTTTACTTAAAAAATTTTTTTAAATTGTTTTCAGTTCCAAATTCTCTCCCTCTATCTCCTCCCCCACCCATTGAGAAAGCAAGAAATATGATTCCTGTTATACATATACAGTCATCTAAAACATTTCCACATTAGTCATGGGGGGGGAGTTGGGGAGGGGAGCAAGAAAAATGGAGTGAAAAAATTGCTTCAATCTGCACTTACAATCCATCAATTCTCTCTCTGGAGCGGGAGACTATTTTTCATGAGTCCTGTGGAATTGTGGTGGATCATTGGCTTGGTTAGAGTTACCAAGTCTTTCATAGTTGATGATCATTACAGTAACATTGTGACTATGTGGATTGTTCTGGTCCTGCTCCCTTTGCTTTGCATTAGTTCTTACAAGTCTTACCAGGTGTTGCAACAATTCAGCTAGCAGCTGCTGTGGGGGTGAAAGACCAACACAATCCCAACAACAAGAATGCTGCCAGCACAAATTCTTTTGATTTGCTTTACTAAGGAAAGCAACGTTAAGAGGTTAATCTTATTTCAATCCAACATACAAGTATATCATTCACTTATTTCAGGAGAAAAAGCCCACACCCCGAACTTCAGAGCAAATACAAACAAATTACAAATATACATTATAAACAGACCAAATACAATTCATAGTTACCAAGAAGGCATCAACATCTGGGTTCACGAGCTGGGGGGCTCTTAACTACAGCTGCCCAGAGTCTCCACATCAACACTCCTCCAAGAGTGAGAGCCCCAAGCAAATAGCTCTGTTCTCTCTTTTTATACAGTCTTTGGACATCATCAAATGTCATCTGAACGACCAGAACTTAGGTTTATACTATTGGCTCTCATCTTAGCAACTCCCCTTAGGGCCCTGAGGGCTTCGTGACCACATCGGCTTAGCACCTAGTAGATAAGGGTTTCGGCCTGGTGCTTTGCACCTAGTAAGGCTCAATCAAAGACACTTAATTTATCATTCTAAAACAGTAAGAAAAGTCCCACCTTAGTTACCAATGCACCAGGTTTCTCTGAAACCATCCTCGTTGTCATTTTTTACAACATAATTGTATCCCTTCACAGTCATATGCCACAACTCTCTACCTCTTTTCGAAGCTCAACTCAAGTACTCTCTCTTTCAAGAGGTATTTTCCTGATGCCCCCACTGCCCAGCTCTTGGGAAGTCACATTGTATCATGCCTGTATTTTATTGTGGTGTGATGTGTCTGCCACACTGTAACCCTTCCTGGGGCATAGGTGAGGCTCTGGGAGGGCTCACTCCCTTGTTCCTCTGCCCCCCTCCCACCCACCTCCCCAGAGAAGGACATCTACCACTCAACGTTAGCTCAAACTCTCTCAGAGTGCTTGGTGTGACCCGACTTGGGGGGAAGTATGAACTTCACCCTCACCAGAAATTCCTTAGCCCCCTCTAATGTTCTTTCCATTTCCATAGAATCAGTCAACTACAACAACACACTTTTTGAAAGTAAGTTTTTAATCAAGTCAATAAACATTTATTGAAGGCCTATTATGTGCTAGAGACTGTCTTATGAACTGAGGATCCAAAGAAAGACAAAGAGGTCTGCCCTCACAGAGCTTATAATCTAACAAAGAACATTTTGTAAATTACTGATTTCTTCAGTTTCTACATTATCAAAGTTCCACCCATATTCCTCTACTCTTAAAACAATGATTTTTTTTAAAGAAAAAGGAAGAGTTTTAACCTCTCAAGTTCTAAAAAGTCATATGCAAATGAGCTATGGCACCATAACTCAGCTTCCAAGCACTTCTCTGTTCTCAGAAAGATGCTCTCAGTTCTCTACACCATCCTACTACTGGTCTGGGTCTCACATTTAACTGAAAACTTGTATTTCTTCACACATGGATTCTAAGTTTTTCACACACAAAAGTTTCTTTTTTTTAACTGGAAAATGTTTTTACCGTAGGTGCAGTGGGAGAGCTGGACACAGTTAAGATGATTCCAATTTTGTTGGCAACATCTAAAGCATTATAGTCTGGAGCAAGTTGGACATAGGCCTTCTCTCCATCAGGCTCAGATCAATGTGCTCACCCTGGCCACTATGATGTCATACAGCTTCTTTATTACCTGCTTGATCTGTTGCTTGTTGGCCTTGACATCCACAAGGAGGATGAGGGTGTTGTCCTCAATCTTCTTCATCACAGACTCAGTGGGCAAGGGAAACTTACTCTGAGGGGCACTTTTCTGAGGGTATTTGAGCTGCCAGCAAAATCTTGGTGCTTTGGTCACCAGAAGGCAGGGGATGTTCTGATCTTTTTGTGGCTACAGACACCCTTCCACACCACCTTCTTGGCCTAACATCTTGGACTTGGCTTCTGTCCTGGGTGGGGGAGGGGGGGCAACCACTTCCTTCTTCACCTTCAAGGACATCTTGGGGGAAAGGCAAAAGTTTCTTTTCCCAATCAAACCATTTACATAAATGGGGCAGTACTTTATATCCTTCACAGGTTGATTTAATCCTTTTACTTCACTGGAAAGTTTATTTTCTTCCCCTTTCTTTTTAGAAATTGATTATTTATTTTAACATACTTTTCTTTTTGCATTTTTAATTCTAAATTCTCTCCCTCCTTCCCGCAACTCCCCAATCCACTGAGAAAACAAGCAAAATGATATTCATTATGCATGTCAGATCATGCAAAACCTATTTTCACAGTCACCATATTGCCTAAAAAAGTGAGAAAGTTATACTTCATTTGCAGAGTTCATCAGTTCCCTCTCTGAAGGCAGATAACATTTTTTTAAAGATCATAAGTCCTTGGGAACTGTCTTGTTGTATTGATCAGAACAGGCAAGTCTTTCACAGTTCATCCTCATAACAACATTGCTGTTACTGTGTATAATGATCTCCTAGTTCTGCTCACTTCACTTTGCATCAGTTCATAGAGGTCTTGCCATGTTTTTTTGAAACCATGCCCCCGCCCCCATCATTTCCTACAGCACGGTAGTATTTCATTGCAGTCATATACCACAACTTGTCCATCCATTCCCCAATCAATGGGCATCCCTTCAATTTCCAATTTTTTGCCACCACAGGAAAAAATGTTGCTATAAATATTTTTTGTGGCTATAGCTCTTTTTGCTTTGATCTCTTTGGAGTACAGATCTAGTAATGATATTAATGAGTCAAAAGGTATGTATAGTTCTACAGGGCATAGTTCCAAATTGTTCTCCAGAATGATTTGACTAGTTTATAACTCCACCAGTTTATCACCATATCTATTTTACCTCCAGCATTTGTCATTTCTGATAGATGTGATTTGGTCCCTCAGAGTTGTTTTAATTTGCATTTCTTTGAGTAATTATTAAGAGCATGTTTTTTCACATGACTATAGATAATTTTGATTTCTTCTGAATGCTGCCCATTCATATCCTTTGACCTTTTATCAATTGGGGAATAGCTATTATTTTTATACATTTGACTCAGTTCCCTATATATTTGCAAAGTGAGGCCTTTATCAGAGACACTGGCTATAAGCATTTTTTTATATCACTTCACCGTACCTTTTAGCATAATGTCATTTCTCTTATTATCCCTTTTAATTAGGTCTACTTTTGCTTTTGCTTTGCCTGAAGCCATTATTGCTACCCGTGCCATTTTTTCTTTATTTCAGTTGAAACGCTAGGTTCTGCCCTGGCCCTTTATTTTAATTCTGTGTTTCTGTTTCCAGTGTGTCTCTTGTAAACAATGTATTATTGGATTCTGGTTTCTAATCCGTTCTGCTCTCTGCTTGAGTTTTATGGCGGAGCTCATCCTACCCACAGTTATGGTTTCTACTTGTGTATTTCCCTCCACCCTATTTTCTCATGTTTATCCTTCTCTTTTTATTCTGTCCCTCCTCAAAAGTCTGTGTTGCTTCTAACCATGGACTCCCTTAATAATTGACTCCCTTTCATCATCTCCCTCCCAAATCTCTTACCCCCTTCCCCACCTTTTTCCCTATTGAGCCAGGTAGATTTCTATACCCAACTGAATGTATAAATATGCATTCTTCCCTCTTTGAACCAATTCTGATGAGAATGAAGTTCAAGTATTGCCCCCCCCCCTCCAATTTGATCCTCCACTGTAAAAGCTCTTCCTTGAATGTCTTTTTTTGTGATAAAATTTTTTCTACCTCTCCCTTTCCTCTTTTCCCAGTGCATCACTCATTCTCACCCCTTAATTTTTGGGGGGAGGGAGATACTTCCAACATAATTGACTCACACTTGTGCTGTCTATGTAGACCCCTACTAACAGTGCTCAAAATGATGAAGTTCTTGGGAGTTACATGTATCATTCCCCCATATAAGACTGAAAACAGTTGAACTTTATTGAATCCCTTATTCTTTCATGTTTACCTCTAGTGTGGTATTGGAATGTCACATTTTCTATTCAGCTCTAGTCTTTTCATCAAGGATATAATCCTAGCTCCTTTGTTTTCCAGAATGTCAAATTCCAAGCCCTTTACTCCTTTTACATGGAAGCTGCTAAATCTTGTGTGATCCTGACTGTGGCTCCATGATATTTGAATTGTGGTTTTTTTTTTCTTTTTGGTTACTTGCAATATATTCTCTCTGACATGGGAGCTCTGGAGTTTGGCTATAGTATTCTTGGGAGTTTTTATTTTGAGATCTCTTTCAGGTTAATGGTAGATTATTTCAATTTCTATTTTACCCTCTGCATCTTTTGAGGCAGTTTTCCTTTCTAATTTCTTGAAATATGATGTCTAGTCTCTTCTTTTATCCTGGCTTTCATGTAAGTCTTTCAGGTGGTCTGATGATTCTTAAGTTGTCTCTCCTTGAAATATTTTCCAGGTCAATTGTTTTTCTGATGAGATATTTCACATTTTATTCTATTTTTTTCATTCTTTGGACTTTGTTTTATTGTTATTTCATAAAGTAATTAGCTTCCAGTTGCCCAATTCTAATTTTTGAGGATTGACTTTCTTCAGTGAGCTTTTGTGCCTCTTTTTTCCATTTGGCCTAATCTGCTTTTTAAGGAGTTCTTTTCTTCAGTGCATTTTTGTGCCCCTTTTACCATTAGCCAATTTTATTTTTTTAAGTGTTACTTTCTACAATATTTTTGTGCCTTTAAAATTTTCACCAAGCTGTAATTTTCTTACATCACTATCATCCCTGCCCCCCACCACCAATTTTCCCTCTACTATTCTTATCTTTTTTTTTAAACTGTTCCAGGAATTGTTGCTGGACTTTATCCCAAGTTGCATTTTTCTTTGAGGCTTTGCTAGTAGCTGTTTTCACATTTGTTTTGTCTGAGTTTATGTCTTGGTCTTCCCTGCCACCTTAGTAGCTTTTTATAGTCAGGTTCTTTTTTTTTGTTGTTGTTGTTTGCTCATTTTTTCCAGTCTATTTCTTGACTTTGAACTTTATGTTAAAGTTGGGCTCTGTTCACCTGTGGGTGGGAGGCACCAGGCAGTCAAGTCAAGCCAACAAGCATTTGTTAAGCACTTGCCATGTGCCAGCTGCTGTACTAGGTGCTGGGGATAGACATAAAAGCCAAAAAAGAAACCATCCCTGTCCTCAAGGAGCTTTCCCTCATGTGGGGGTGGGGCTGCACCAGCAAAGGCCAGAATGACAGAATCCGAGCCCAGAGTAGAAGTTATGGATGGCTAACCTGGGCCCTTCCTCAGAAATGGGGGCTCTGAAAATTGGAACACTAATGCATTGTTGGTGGAGTTGTGAAATGATCCAACCAAACTGCAGAGTGGTTTGGAACTATGTCCAAAGGGCTACAAAACGGTGCATACCCTTTGACCCAGCAATACCATTACTAGGCCTGTATCCCAAAGAGATCATAAAAATGGGAAAAGGACCCACATGCACAAAAATATTTATAGCAGAAGTTGAGGGGATGCCCATCCACTGGGGAATAGCTGAACAAGTCGTATACAAATGTAATGGAATGCTATTGTTCCATAAAAACTGATTGTTATACTCTGCCCCACCCCCAGACCCGGATATAAATTTAGATGTGGATTTATTCAAGTGCATGACTGTTTGGAGTAATAACTCAAATCGAACAGCCCCGAGCAGGGGAAGAGAGAGGGAAAGAACACAATTTGATTTCCGTGGAGATGGGAACACAAACAGTGGGAGAAGCTGAGGGAGGGTTATTTCCGTGGAGAAGGGAACACAAACAGTGGGGTCCGTGGAGATGGGAGAGAAAACAGTGGGGTGAGCTGGGACAAGAAGAAGAAACTGGAGGTGGGGCAGGGCATAACATGATGAGCAGGTGGACTTCAGAAAAACCATGGAAGACTTATATGAACTGATACTGAATGAAGTGAGCAGAACCAAGAGAACATTGTACACAGTAATAGCCATGTTGTGCAGTGACCAACTTTGATAGACTTAGCTCTTCTCAGAAATGCAAGGATCTAAGACAACTCCAAAAGACTCAGGATGGAGAATGTCCACATCCAGAAAAAAAAAAAAAACAACAACAACAAAAAAACAACTATGGAGTCTGAATGCAGATCAAGGCAGTCTATTTGTTCTCTCTTTCTGTTCTTATTGTTTCTTTTTTTTCATGGTTTCTCCCATTGGTTATAATTCTTGTTTACAACATGACTAATGTGAAGATATGTTTAATATGAATGTATACGTAAAGCGCATTTAGGGTTATGCCATCTTGGGGTGGGGGAAGGAAGAAGGGAAGAGAAATGAAGAGAAAATTTAAAACTCAAAATCTTACGGAAGCGAATGTTGAAAACCAAATAAAGAAATGGGGGTGCCAGGAAGGACTCAATAATGGCACAAAGGGACCAGAGAAGGATGCTCTGAGGTAAGGTGGCCAGAAGTGGCAGGGAACTTGGTGGGTGAGAAGACAGCAGAGGCGCAATGGAGAGTTGGAATCAGAGTTAGGCAGAAGGAGGAGATAGGGTAGTATTAGAGATACTCACATGTTATATAGCCACCTATACTGCATTACACACAGTGCATTTACATTTATAAGATAAGAGGCAGCTCTCCAACACTCTAAATTGCAGAGAAGGTGCTGGCCTGCCTTGGTAGAGGGAATAAACCATCTGGGAGACAGGCCTCAAACCCACCAGGGAGTTGGGGGGGGGTGTTTACCCCAAGCATGTGAAGACTTCCTCCTGAAGAATGGTCCGATGAGAACAATCTGTTCCAACGGCCATGGGTGGCTGAAGCAGGCACTGTGGAGCGCCCAGAGCTTGGTGAGACGTCAAAGACTCCAAAGTCACTTACTGCATTCTGGGTCATCACCGGTCATGTTGACTTGACCAGTCCTGCCACTTGACTTCGATGACTCTAGAAGAGAGAGTGAGGCTGATGATTGGGCAGCTCTGCCTCACTTAAATCCAATTCACAGTAAAAGTCAAGACACAAGACCATGATGTCACTGATCCTCTTTGAAGGACAAACAAGACCCGCCAAATGTATCATTGGCCTACTTGAAACCAGGTCTTCCATGACTCTCCATCCACTAGGCTACACTGCCCCTCATTCTTCATGCAGCTGATCTAGTAACTGCCAAGCCTCTGGGCTTCTTTGGTACTGTCTTCCCTTTCAATGGCACGGTCTAGGTTCAGAATTAAAGAGAACACGGATGGCCCCAAAGGAGAGGAACGAGGACATCCCTCCTGCACACATACACCCCCCTTTACAGAGGTGGGTGTCTATGAGTGGGGAACATTGCAAAGATATTTCAGATGTTTCAGATGCATCGATCAGCCTTGCTCATTTTTTTTTTCATTTTCTTTTCTCCTTTTGAAAATCTTCTTCTTTATAAAGAATGCCTCTCTGGGAGGGGAAAAGGAAGGAGATGGAGAAATGTAGGCAATGTGAAACAAAAAAATACTATTGTAAAAATAACAAACGGTAGAATTTTGTAGGAATCGGTCAAATTCCCGGCCATTGAAGGAGCCACCTTCATCCGCATCTTCCAGCGTTCTCACAGCTCACAAACATCCGAGTTGTTTCACGCTCATTTTAGTCTTAAACTCTCTAGAGAGACACAGCCACGCAGTTCGCCATCGCCATCAGACTTGGGTGACCTTGGTGAACCCAGTTTGCAAAAAGACCAGTCAGTCTTCAACAGAGGTAGATTGGCTGGGAAGTGGATGGTGCCCAGATGTGGAAATGTCTGACTCTGCGTGATGCCCTCGGGGCTTCCAATAGCCTTCAGGGTGCTGTGGAGGCACTTCTTGGACACAGTGTCTCTGGATAGGGCGAGCCTTCCCCGAGGGCACCGACTGATCCACGGTCTCTCTGAGGGAGGAGCAGGAATAGACGCCACCTAAGACACTTTTAGTTGGTTTGCTTTTCACCAATAACACGTGATAGGATCCCCCCCACAGACACATACAGGGGCCACGGGGCTCTGGGTTATGTTTGTATTTTTATCTTATGTCAATCATCATCACTGGCCCCATTTGCGCCCGCGGCCACTGGGAGGCCACACAGCCGTCAGGAAGACCTGGGTTCAAATCCTCTGGGCCTCGGCCACAGGATCCTGGGTGGCCACGGGTTGCTCTTCTATGCGCAAGTGCTCTAAATTCCTCCCCAGGGAAGGCGGAAACCACAAAGGGGGCGGGGCGAGACTAGGACGGTAGCTGCGCCTGCGTGATGTTAGCCCGTTAATTGGGACTAGATGTCCCTGTGATCCGCCATCACAGTCCGCCGATGCGCGCGCAGCATCATCTCCACAGCGAGCGGGACCCTGGGGGAGGAGCGCCCAGAACAGAGGGCGGAGGAGGGAGGAGGGATGTATCCGAGCCCCACCTCAAGTCCGAAACTCCATATCCCGCTTTAAGAGAATTTTGATTCACTGTCTGTCATCTCGGCCCGCCCCCCCCTCCTGTCCCTGCTCCGGATTGGGTAATTTAGAGGCCACGTGATAGCTATCCGAATGCTTATTGGCTCACCGTCCTGGATGGAGGAGAGGAGGGAGAGAGAGAGGGAAGGGGAGAGAGGGAGGGAGGGGAGAGAGAGAGAGGGAGGCGGAGAGAGAGAGGGAGAGAGAGACAGAGACAGACCGAGAGAGATATCGCATGATTCGGGCCGGAACCTGTGATTGCCTGGCTGTCTATAACAAAGGGGGAGCTAGGAGTCCGCCGGGGTGGGTTACGGTTGGGCACCCCCCCCATCTTTCCGGACCAATCTCTGATTGGCTGCACTCCTGTCAGTCACGCCACCCCACCGGGCAAGATGATGAATGAAGAGGGGATCACGTGCCCAAAGCCAGGCTTCCGGGCTCGAGTCTCTCAGCGAGAATTGAAGCCACGTGACTTTAGCCAGGCAAGTTTCCCTCCCCCTCCACCACCTTCCGCGGTCCTGGGGGTTCAAAGAAAGGCAAAAACGGGAAGGAGCCCCCAGGCCGGGGGTGGGGGGATACGTGCGATGACCCCAAGAACGCATCCGGGATAACGCGGGGAGAGGTTCGGGGAAGGGGCCGAGGCCGGAGAACCAAGGGCGATGCCCCTGGGCCGGGACGCGGAGGGGGCTCGGCCTGGAAGACCGCGCCTGGTGCCTCCCCAAGCGGACCTCAGGCCGGAGCCCGAGTCTGGGGAGCTGTCATCCGTGATGGGGCGGGCGTGCCTCGACGGCCCCCAGGGACACGCGCGGGGAGGCGGGCGTGGGTTACTGGGTGACCTTAGGGTGCTGCGTCCGGCCCACCCCACGCCCGTCTGATTGGACCCCATCTGGAGGAGGGCTGCGGAAAGCGACCCTGAGTCCGACACGAGAGGCCGCCCAGCGCGGGTGACCTTGGCAGGGGGCGGTGGAAGGAGCGCCCCCGCGGGGCTCGGCCGGGGACTGTTCTCCAAAAGTAGGACCGGATCACCGCCATCGGACGCCTTCAGGCAGAGGTCGGAGAGCCAGTGGTCAGGGGCCTGGTGAAGAGGCGCCTCGGGAGTGGATGTCCTGGACGTGACCCGAGGACGGCGACAAGGTGTAGGGGCTGGTCCGTGTCAGGATTCAGCCGCTGCTGGCGTTCGGGCACCGGGCGGACCATCTGGATTTGGGCTTCCTTGCAGCCGGCTCCAGTTTTTCCGTCTACGCCGCACTTCTCTTTACTCCTCCACAACCGTGGTTATTTGCACGCTAGGTTTTGGGGTTTCCTCTTTGTTTTTCAGTGTGTGCTCACACACATGCTGGAAAGGAAGCTGAAGGACTCTTCCTTGCTTCTCACCTGTAGAAAGAGATTTAATTATCCTGTAAATGGAGTCACTAGGCAGCTAGGTGGTCGGGTGGATAGAGTTCTGGGCCTGGAATCAGAAAGACCTGAGTTCAGATGTGGCCTCAGACACTTCCTAGCTGGGTGATGCTGGCAAAGTCACTTCATCCTGTCTGCCTCAGTTTCCTCATCTGTCACATGAGCTGGAGAAGGAAATGTCAAACCACTCCGGTATCTCTGCCAAGAAAACCCCAGAGGGGGTCACCAAGAGTCAGATAGGAGTGAAAACATATGAACACAAATGGAGTCAGTAGAATGCATCAGCATGTGCCGGCCCACAGCTGGGGACCTGTCTAGGATGTTCCCTGGGCCCCTGACTTGACCCTCAGTCAAGTAACCCTTCTTGTGGTGTCTCATTTCTGCCCTACCACAAACAGAGCTGGCCCCTATAAAGCCAGGAACTCTGTAAGGTAAAGAGACCTTCTTTGCCTAAGCTGGGTGGGCAGGGAATGTGGGAGGCCTGGGCTCCACAGGCCTGACAATCATCTTCTGCCCTTTCCTGCTTTCCCTCCAAATTCAGGGTAAACCGTGCCTGGGGACCCTAGGGAGGGCATCACACAGTAACCCTGCAGCCTGGGCTAACAGCATTTTACCTGATAAAAGGTATAGTGGCTAGAGTGGGGCTCCTGCAGTTAGGGAGATCAGAGTTCAAATCCATCCTCAGACTAGCTGTGTGATCCTGGGCAAGTCACTTTCTGTTTGCCTCCCAGGTTGTTGTGAAGATCAAATGAGATGATACTGGAAAAGTGCTTAGCACAGTGTGTGGCACATGGTAGGTGTTGTATAAATTAGCCATTACTGTTACCTGCATCTTCCCAGGGCTGTTTCCTTGGGGAGGGGGGAGCAGCCCAACAAGACTGGTTCCTGCAGCCGTGTAGAAAGCCTGGCATGGGCCCCAGGGCCATTCCAAGAAGAGGGAGCCAGTGATGGCAGGGGGTAGCATGAGGGTCGTCCCCAGCCAGGCACCAACTCATTCCTGCATCACCCACTCCCACAGTGTTTCTGCTGCTACCTGTGACCACTGCGGCAGCAAGGGTAATACCGGGGTCAGGGTGGCCCCTTGAGCCAGGATCAGACCCTTCGATGGATTCCTGGGCCCACCAGAGGGGCCTTCACACCCTCCTTTCCAGATGCACATCACATTAGGAAACCCATGCCATGCTTGACTATTTCTTTCCATGTATCAGTCAAAACCATTGATTAATCAAAGCCCTTCATAACTTCCCCCTCTTCCAGTTGTCTTATGTGTCCTCCCCCAATACTGTTCAATCCAGTGACATTGGCCTCCTGTCCCTCCAACAAGACCCTCCATCTCTGGGCCTTGATGGCTGTTCCCCCCATCCCTGCCTGGAACACCCTACCCCTTGTCCCATCTCTGCCTCCTGGCTTCTTTAGCTAAAATTACACCTTCTTACACCTGCCTCTTAAGGCTAGTGTCTTCTCTCTGGTGATCGTTTCCAGTTTATCCTGTAGCATACATAGAAATATTTGTTTGACGGGTTTGTCCAGGATGAGTTTGGGGTGTATGGGGTGTTCAGGGAGGACCAGTACCTCTGGAGGGAGGGCTGTCAGCCCCTTTTCAGGGCTTATCACCCACCTTCGGTGTCCACCTTTGCCCATCCCTCACATGTGACTCCAAGAAGTGATGGCATGGGCAGTGGCCGCACCCTGGTAAATTGTTTTGGCAGATGGGCTAAACCAGGCTGAGGTTAACCAATAGACCTCAGACCTATTGGTGAGTTAGGGGATGTCTATCCCAAGCATGTGAAGGTGACCCCCAGCAGAAGGAGCAGGTGAGAACAGTCTGTTCCAATGGCCGTGAAGATGGCTGATGCGGGCGTTATAGAGCTCGGAGCTTGGTTAGACATGGAAGACGCCAAGATCACCCACTGCATCCTGGGCCATCGCCAGTCCTCCTGATGTCTGCCCTGCCTCTGGACTTCAATGGCTGTAGAAGAGAGAGGGAGGCTGGTGACTGTGTAGATCTGCCTCACTCATATCTAATTCACAGGCAAGTCGAGAGCTCATTCAGTGATGTCCTTGGTCTCCAAAAACAAGGACAAACAACAACAGAGCTGTTCGAGTGTTGTCTCCCTACGAGCTTCTCAGGACTGGGACTTTTGCCTTCCTTTGTATCCTCAGTGCTCAGCATAGTGCCTGGCACACAGTAAGCACTTTAGATGCTTATTAACTTGATGTAGGTGCTTTCTGTGTGCCGGGTACTAGGTGAAGAGTTGGGGATACAAACAGGAGCCCACATTTTAATGAGGGGAGACAAAAGTCTGGACAGACAGGATAAATGGGGGCAGACAGAGGAGCTTTAGGCAAACAGGCCACCTACTCTGATCTACTCCTACACTGGAGGACCACCCAGGGTCTCTTCTTCAGTCAGGGTACCAGTGGTGCTATACAGAGAGCCCTGGGCCTGGAGTGAGGAAGACCTGAGTTCAAATTCCTCCTCAGACACTGCCTAGGTGACTCTGGGCAAGTGACTTTCTCTCTGTGGGATCTCAGTTTCCTCACCTGTAAAATGAGGGGATGAGGCTAGCTGGCATCTAAACTCCCTTCCGGGCCGTGAGCTTGTGACTTTCCCCACCTTTCCTTTCTCTTCCTCCTCCTTCTCTTCCTCTCTTGATCGTCTCTCTTATTGGTCTCCTACAGTGCTTTCCCTGCAATAGCCACTCTGGGTCTTCTGTTTAAATTGTAAATGCACTGCTTTTGTTCATGGAGTTCTGCTTGTTAGTCAAATCCCTGCTCTCTTGGCCCTTAAGGGCCCAGGGTCCCAATCCCAAACTTCTGGAAGAGAAAGGGAATGAATCAGGTTCTTGGTACAGCCATGTTTGCTTCGTAATTAGATTTAGAAATGAATGATTGGGTCACATATTCAAATCATTTCAATTGTCTTAATTTAATCTATTTTATTAACTTAATAGAAACCTTGGTCAGAGGAACCAAGCATGAATATTATATTACGTTCTACACACACACACTCTCTGTTGCTCACAAAAGCACGCACACACACACACAAACTTGGGATCTTCCACTCCAGTGTCTCTTCCCCACATGGCAGTGACCCTGGTTTGTCCAAGCCTAGGCCAGCAGGGTCAGGAGGAGGGGAGGCATGGCTAGCTAGCAGTCACAAAAACAGAACTGTAAGGGACACCTTGTAGGCCATCTAGACGAGTCCCTTTATTTTAAAGATGAGGAAACTGAGGCACAGAATGTTTAAATGACTTGTCCAGGGTCATGCCACTGGTGAGCATTGGAAGTGAGTTTTGAATCCATGTGGTCTTGATGCCAAGTCCAGTGCCCTCTCCTCTGCACTCCTGTCTCTGTGAAGAGGTCTCATCCATCCCAGCAGGGGCTCACAGTGTGACAGTGGCCAAGAAAGGAAGCCCAATCTCCACCTGCACTGAGGTCTTAGCTCTGGAGCCAAGAGGTCCTGGAAGGCCTCCAATCCCAGCGAGGCCATCACTTTAAGGATGTGCAAACTTGAGGTGGCATGGTGGGGTTGGCAGACTGGCTGGCAGGCTCCCAGCAAAGGAAGGTTCTGAGGCTGCAGATTCCTTCCTGTCTCTCCTGAGCTGCCCTCTGCCCCAGAGGAGCGACAGGATGCTGCTTCTGCCTTCTGCCCTGCTTAGACCACATCAGGCAGTGGCATTGCCTGCTGGTTACCATATTCTAGGGAGGATGTTGACCAACTGGATTGTGTCTGGAGGAGACTGGCCAGGACAGGGAAAGAAGGCAGCCTTGTCTCATCCTCTACGTAGGCTGTTGGCATGTACGTTGGTGTCGGCTACTTAGTGGTCTTTTTGGCTTGAGTTCATCAGGAGCATTGAATGGCAATTCACTTAATTAAATTAATTGTTAACAATTAGCTCTCAAAAAAGTAGCCACACACACTTTTAAGTTCAATTTACATTACTAACATTTTCTCTGTCACTTAAGCCTAGATAATCCATAAAACAATAAATCAAGCCCAAGTTACAGTTTTGTCCATTCTGAGGTGTAAATGATCACCCTAAAAATTTAACAATCAGCTCTCTGGGTGCCTTTGAGCTCGTGTGAGCAGGCTTCAGCACAGCACTCTTGTTTGTGCTCTTGTGGCTGGGCAGATACCTCTGACTTGATTGTTCAGAGCACAGTGACCCAAAGTTGCTTGTGTACTCAACATCAATTGGGTGCCTGTTCTGTACCAGATGCAGGGCTGGACCATGGAGGAACAGATAAAACTGAAGTGGTCCCTGCCCTCAGCAGCTTCCCCTCTACAGGGAGGTTACAACTATCACAGAGAAGGACATACCAAGTACTGGGGGCAGGGAGAGCAAACTAATGGAAGGGGTGCCTCCCGAGCTGCACCTCGAAGGGCCTTTGGGCTTCCATTCCAGGTGTGGGCCATAGCCTGGGCAGAGGCACTGAGGCAGGCCATGGGAGGACCCTCCCTGGAGCTGCAGGCCCTTCAGTTTGGCTGAAGCCCTGATGCACAATCAGCCTGGAAAGAGGGAAAGCCTCAAGTGAAGGTCTCTGAAAGCCATACAGAGGGGAGGTGTTTATACTTTATCCTCAAGGACATAGGAAGCAGCTGAAGCTTCTTGAGCAAAGGAGCAAGGAAGCCTAATTTGGCTAATGGGAAAGGTAGCCTAACAAACCAATAAGAGGCCAGCCTGAGGCAAGGCTGAACTAGGTCCTTCCCTGACTCCTTCGCAGCTCATCTCTGCCTTTGGTCTTTTCAGGCTGGAACAAAAGATTCATTGCTAGCTTCAGGGGCTTGGGGATGCCCTCTCCCGGGAAGGGGTCCCTCAACTTTGAGCTCAGACAGGTCCTTGCTTCATTCCTGGGGGATGCTGTCTTCTACAGAGAGGGGCTGGGCTCTCTGGCTTATCTTTGGGTCTTTATGCCGTTCTCAACAAAGCCCTGGGGAAAATCACTCCATGCTCTTGGTTTGAATCCAGAAAGTCCCCAAAAGGGAGTCAAAGGCTGATTCATTGTACAATGGGGATCAGAAAAAGGACGATGATTTATTTCCTCCACATGAGAATAATGCTCAGAACACAGAAGACTCAGAGGTCTTGGCAGGTGACCTAAAACAGGGTAGAGTTGCCTGGGACTCCTGCTACCTTCTCTCAGTGCTTAGAGGAAACATTCTGGGGACCTGCCCAGAAGACATTTCACCTTCCCCATTCTGAACTCTGAGGTGAATCTCTTGGTTGAAATCAGCTTCCTCCGGCAAAACATGTCTTGGCTCGGCCCCAACCTCCTGTCAGGCAGGGATCAGCTCCTCTGAGAGGGCTGTATAGGGAAGGAAGTGCCTGTTCCTGGGGCATCTTTCTGACTGAGGGGCCCAGGAACTTCCACTCAGGAACTCATGAGGTTACCTCCAAGGCTGGAGGTGTCTGAGGGAGGATTTGAATTCACATCTTTCTGATTCCAGTCCACTATTCTAAGCACATGCACATAATAACTTTAATATGATAGGGATAGAAATGTTGTTTCCTTTTCCTTTCTGAACATTCTACTTTTCTGCACACACGCACAAACCGAGAGGGGTTTGTAATTTTGTGAGGTGGCCTTGTTACCTAACAGACATGGAGTCTAGAAGGCCTTTGTTCCAGGCCTGTGCATGACCCTGAATGGCTGATTTCACCCCTTTGAATTGCATTAGTAACAGTACTGCAGATTTCCTGGGGCTGTGGTGACACAACAATGAGAACCGGTGCACGAAATACTTTGTGTTTCTTCGAGGGCTCCGTACTGCCTCCCTTTGGCCCACCTCCAGCTTGTCAGTCCATCAGGATAGTAGGCCCTGTTGTGTGCCCGTTGGCCTGAGCTCCCCAAGGCAGGGAATGGGCTCTGCTTTCCTTTGGGTCCCCAGCTCCGAGGCTTGCCCTGAGGCACCCAGTCCTCATTTTATTGGTGATGCTGCATCTCCAGTGTGTGTTGTTTGGGGCCAGCTTTCTTTACTGGGCTTCACTTTACATGTCTTCCCCTAGTTCTCTTTCATTTTCATCAGGCCTTGATTTCCTTCATCTTAAACAACCTGATCCCTAGTGCCCCGTGGATAGGCTCAGTTCCGGTTTCTTGATATTAGGAATCTTTCCGAGTCACTAAGTTCCTTAGGGTCCAGCAGGAGCCCTGGGAGAGCAAATGGGCCAACCCACCTATTTTACAGGGGAGAAAACAGAGCCCCAGAGAGAAGATGGGAATGTCCGAAGGTCACATTTCGAAAGGGAGGGGAAAGAGGAAAAGGGGGGAGAGAAGGAGGAGGAGGAAGGAGAAGGAGAATGGGAGGAGGGGGAGGAGGAGGAGGAAGATGGAAGGAAGAAGGGAGGGGCTGGGCTGCACCGGGCGGGGCCATCGCCTCTGCTGCAGCCCCTGCTCGTTGGCAGGTAGGGACCAGGTTGGGAGCTGCTGGACAAACACTGGGCGGGTGGGGGTGGGGGAGCCTCCCCAGCGCGCGCGCGCGGCACACACACACACACACGCGCGCACACACACACACACGCGCGCACACACACACACACACACACACACACAGACAGACACACACACCCACACCCACACCCCTCCATCCCCGAGAAGACACTCCACCCCCCCCACCCCTTCCCCCTTCCCCCCTTGCGTGGAGCTGGCCCCGCCTCTCTCCCTCCAGCCAGCCGCCTGTCCATCCGTCCCTGCGCTCCTCCTGGCCCAGCCATCCGTCCTCGTCCTCACCGGCCCCCCGAATCCGGGCCTGGAAACCCCGCCTGCCCTCCTCCCTCCTGCTCGTGGAATCTCTGCAGGACCCGCCCAGTCCATGGTCACGGTCACAGCCAGGGCCCGGAGGCAGCGGGCAGCTCAAGGTAAGTCCGCAGCCGGCCCTCATTCCTGATCTCCAGGTCTCTCAGGGTTGTGTGCGAAACCTTTCACCTGCCCCACCGTAGCCTTGGGGGCAGGAGGTGCGGGGAGCCAGGCAGGGATAGCCCGGCTTGGGGTGAGGGGGTGGCAGGGAGCTCCATATCCCCATCCTCGGAAGTCCTAGGGCTGGAGCTAGGAAGGACCTCAGAGGCCAGGGAGCAGCAGACCAAGGCCCAGAGAGAGGTATGTACCCGGGATCCCTAGGTCCCTGCGCCTCTCCTGGAGAAAGTTTGGGGAGATGTTGCCCAGCAGAGAATAACGGATGAACACAGATGAGGAAACAGGCAAACAAGGTTAAGTGACTTGTCCAGGGTCACACAGCTAATAGGTGTCTGAGGGGAGATTTAAACTCAGGAAGATGAGTCTTCCTGGACTCCAGGCCCAGTGTTCTGTGCACTGAGCCCCCAAATGAAGGACCTGAATGGGGGAGGGGTGGGACAGAGGGCCTTGTCACCAGCTCCTTCACTCTATTTACTAAGCAGTGCCTGAGGGACAGTTGGGGAATGACGGCTCACTGATTGTGAAAGAGTCCTGGGGCCTTTGGGCTTGGCTGAGGCAGGACAGAGGTACCCTGGAGCCTTGTGGGCACAGTGAAGAGAGGATGGACCGGGACTGATGTCTCAGGTCAATTAGTCCACCAAAGGGCATTCGTGAAGCACCTTTTGTGGGCCAAGCCCTCTACTAGGTCCTGGAGATACAGAGACCAAAAGGAAATGTGATTCCATTCTAACAGGGGAGATGCCATATACGTAGCTATAGGGGCTGTGACAGGGACTTTAGCTGTGGATTCATTGGAATGCCGTCGAGAGCTCCCAGAGGGGGAACCCTCCACCGATGCAGGCGAGTTCTGTCTTAGTGGGTTGCCAGAGCAGAAAGGTCCAGGACCTTGGCCACCGTCACCCAGCCAGGATGTTTCAAAGGTCTGGCTAGCTTTGAGGCCTACTCTTGATTTTCTCTGTTATGCTAATACATATTAGTAATTGGAGCAGGGGAGGAGCAAGGCACTAGCAGCTGAAGGGGAGAGAACATATCAGGTAAGTCTTTCTGTAGAAGGAGGGAGAGCGTTCCTGGCATGGGGGACAGAAAAGGGCAAAGGCACAGAGGCAGGAGATCAAGTGTCACTTGGGATAAACAGCAGGAAGACCAGTATGGCCGGACTGGGATATGAGCAAGTGGAGAAATTTATAAACCTGGAAAAGTAGGAAGGGCTTGAAATGCCAACCAGAGGCTGTAGGGAACCCCTGGAATTGAGGGAGGAGGGCATCGCTCCTGTCAGACCTGTGGCTTAGAGAAGCCCCTCTGGCAGCTGTGGAGCACTGATTGCTGAGGGGAGAGGCTGGAGGCAGGAAGGCCACTTAGGAGACTTGTGCTTGTTCTGGAAAATCTGGAAAATGGGCTGATGACAGCCCCAACCCCCCAGGGCAGATGTTGTCTGGGAAACTGCAGAATATGATATTTTATCGATGCTGGCTCTTGTGGGTCTCACGGTTATCATGATCTTATTACTGTTGGCCCAGGCTAGGGGTGATGAGGGCCTGGGTCCCCGGTGGCTGATGAGTAGTGAGAAGGTTGCAGATGCAGGAAATGCTGGGAGGTAGGAATAGCAGGGTCTGGTCCCTGGTTGGCCAAATGGGCACACTTGGAATCAGCAAGATCTGGTTTCAAATCCTGCCTCCAGACACTTAGAGCAGTGTTACCCTGGGTAGCATCTCTCAGTTTGCTCATTTGCGAAATAAGAGGTCTGACTCAGGGTCTTCTGTGGCCCTTTCCTGCTCTAAGTCCATGGTCTATAATCTAGGTCTGATGCCTTGTCCAGGATAGAGGATTGGACCTGGAGTCAGGAAGACCCAAGTTCAAAACCTGCCTGTGTGGCCCTTGACAAGTCACTTCACCCGTTTGCCTCAGTTTCCCCATCTGTAAAAGGAGAATCATAAAAACACCTGCCTCCCAGGGTCACTGTGAGGCACTTAGCGAAACGCCTGGCACATAGCAGACAACCAAGACTTTTCCCCCTTTCCTCCCGAGTCCTCTTTTGTCCAGACTAGATCCTAGGATGGCATGGTCCTGAAGCAGGGCTATCACCCTGCTCTCCCTCCTCAATGCTCTTCAGCTCCTCAGCACCCTGCCTCAAGCACCTGACCTGAGATAGAACACAGCATCATGGGACAGGGATGGAAGTAGTGGGAGAAAAGCGTCCCATGCCTGAGACCCTCCATTCCTGCCTCCTTTCTGGCTGCCATGATGCTCTAGAATTCTCATGGAAAGGGAAGTCAAGTTCACCGGCCTATAGTTTTCTGACTCCATTCTGTTCCCTTGTGGGGAAGTGGGATTTGGCACTTAGCTCTGCTCTCTACCTCTGTCATGATGGTGCAGAGGGGCTGCTGGTGAGGATACCTCTGGTGCCCCTTACTGGGGGGCTTTGGGGAACTGAGTTTGACTGCATCCAGTCTGAGCTGTGGACACTTGGGCTGTGCACCTGGACAAAGGGATATTTTCCATTTGTTTTCATTTCAGACTCCCTGTGTCACAAATGCTGCATTGTGGGAAGGCCTTGGGCTCCTGAGACCATCTGGTCAGGCTTCCCAGACAGATTCCATAGTGTGACAACACCCAGGACCAGCCGGTAGTCTGCAGTGCCTGCAGCACTTCGACACCTGCCTCTCAGTGACTGAGGTGAGTGGCTTTGGGGTGGGAGTCCTTGATCAATCCCAGGTACGTACACACACATGCACACATGCATGGACATGTAACATATGATGTACCTTAGGGATGTCACTCCCTCAGGCCAGACTCGACTCAGTCTCAGCTACTAGGATTTTCTTACTTGGGGAAACACCAAGGCCTTGTGCTGTTTCTGCCTTCATCCTCATGGGTAATCGAATTGTTCTTCAATGACCCGATGACCCAAGACATGGTAGGGCATTCAGCCTTGCTCTGTTCCTTCCAGTGGAATCTGGGACCACTCTTCCTGGGTCCTTCCCATAGATAGTCTTCTCCATCTAAGGCTTTCTTGTGGCACAGAGCAGGGGCCTCCAGCTCAGGACAGCCCCATTGTGCAGAAAAGGCTGAGCCTGGGGGCTTGGGTTTAGATGGACTCTGTGCCTGGGTCCAGGGGCAGCAGCCAGCCAGGGTCAGGCAGGACCATCCCTAGATCCTGGCCCTGGGGAGGCACTTTTTCAGTCACTGAATTTCTTAAGGATCATGTGCACAGATGGGGGGGATGGGTTGGCATCCCCCAGAGATTCCAGATGCACTGAGCTGGGAGCTTCCTTGTTCGGGCCCTGCCCCAGGGGCCCCTCCAGCCTTCAGGGGCCTGAATCATGACAGTGGAGGACCAAGGGCACCTCAGTTCTCTGAGGCTGGCTCTCTGCTCTCCAATCTGTTCCGCACACAGCTGCCAGGAGAAGCTTCCCAAAGGACAGTTTGGCCCAGGCCTCCAACCTGCTTGAGAGTCTGCCATGACTCCCTGTGCCTTCACCAGCTACACCAGTGTGAACTGCTGCCATCATTGGCCTTCTCTTGGAGGCCCTTCCTAATCTGACTCCTACCCTCCTGCCCCTCTTCTTCCCATACTACCTAACTCAAGGAACTCCTGGTCAGATCTTAAATTTGTCCTTCAGCTGTTGGCAGCTGGGTGGTGCAGTGGATAGGGCACTGGACCCGGAGTCAGGAAGACCTGAGTGCACATACTGCCTTGGATGCTAATTAGCTCTGTGACCCTGGGCAAGTTGCTTAATCTGGCTGCTTGCCTCAGTTTCTCCACTTGAGAAGCAGCGTCTACCTTTCAGGGTTCTTGTGAGGCTCAAATGAGCCAGTGCTTGGGAAGTACTTTGTAATCCTTAATTGGCTTCAAGAATGTTGGGTATCATTCATTTATTCTCACCACAATTATCATTATTCCCTCCCCTTCCCACTATGAGAACAGAAGCTCTGGAGGGCAAAGACCGCTCCTCCCCTTCTTTTTTAAGGGGGTGGGGAGGGAGGGAGCGAGCAGCTGGTGGGATGAGGGAGGGCTTCATGGAGGACATGGTGCCTGTGCTGTGTCCTGAAGGAAGATCTTGTAAGAGGTGAGGAGGATGAGCATTCCAGGCCCGGGCAATGGCCAGGGAAAAGACCAGAGATGGGCAAAGGCAGTGTTGTGTGGAAGAGCTTTATCTAGATTCTTTTGTTCAGTCATGTCCAACTCTCCATGACCCCTTCTCGGATTTTCTTAGCAGAGATAATGGAGTGGTTTATCATTTCCTTCTCCAGCTCATTTTATAGATGAGGAAACTGAGGCAAACAGGGTGAAGTGACTTGCCCGGGGTCACATAAATAGTAAGCATGAATTTAGGAAAATGAGGCTTCCTGACTCCAGGCACCAGCTGGCTGCCCAATCGCTACCTAGTGGGCTGTAATCTTCATTCCTTAATCCAACAGTAGCGATTAAAACAAACGGCAGGGTGCACAGTGGGCATCCTCATCATGTGGGGAAGCTGCCCAGAGACCCCCAGAGCTGGGCCAGTGGAAGAGGAGGATGTGGCAGCACTAGCCCCTCAACCACTGTCCCCTGGAGGGTGGGGGCGAGGGGCATCCACACCAGGGCACGCTGACACTGGCGTCCTCTCTCCAAATTTCAGCTCAGAATCCCCAAGATGCACATGTCCTGAGCTTCCCAGCTGCCATCTCTCCATGAGGCTGACAGTCTGGGCCTGCCTGGGGGCTTCCTCCACCTCCTAATTCAGTAACTCTGCAGCAACCCCAGCCAGATGGGACCCATAGGCACAAGTGTGGCCTGGTCAGCAGCTGCTTGTGAGGCTCACGGGAGGCCAGAGCTGGAGAAAGGAACCCAGTGGCTGCCCAGGCCAGCTTCTGTGCGCCTCAGCACAGGCCTAGAGCCACCCCATGCTCACCTTTCCTTGGCTTGCAGACCTGCCTCCCAAGGTGACCCTCTCCACTGTTAGGGCCTTGTCCCCATCGGGTTCTCTTGGTGGCTGCTTTGTAGTAGTGCTAACAACAGCGCTTTGTTTACCTTGGTTCTCCTTGGATACTCACAACAGCCCTGAGAGGCGGGTGCTGGTGTGATCCACATTGTACAGGTGAGGAAACTGAGGCAGCAGTCAAATATCATAGGTCTTCCTAACTAGGCCCGGGGCACTTTCCGCTGTCTCTCTGTTTAGCAAGGACAGGCATCATCAGGGATGCCAGGAGTCAATTCAGCTGAGTAGAGTTCCCGTGCCTCCAGTCTGCCCCTCATGGTCCACCAGCCAAACCTCCTAGCCAGTCCAAAGCTCTCCTGAGGGTCTGATTTACTCAGTGACCAGACAGGGAGGTCAGTGCTGAACCTCTGGGGCCCTGCACCAATGATGTCTCAAGGTCTTCTGGGGGCCTCCACCATTTTAATAACTATAGGGCTGTTCCTGGCCATCCACGTCTATCATGGGCAATGCTGAAGGAGAAAGAAAGCACCAAGAGATAAGAATGCTATCCAAAGGACTTCGGGAAGACCCAGACCAGAAATGCCAGGCTCTGCTCCTCCCACCTCCTAATGGAGAGCAGAGAAAAAACTATGGCCTTTCTTCAAGGAGAGACCCACGTGAATGTGCTCCCTGCCACTAAGGACCGTTCCCTCAAGCAAATCGCAGCCTGTTCTGGGTAGATAACTTTGTGTCATTTCTTGTGTTATTGGATGATGGTGTCTTAAGGACCAGCAGCTGGTTGGCCGAGGCCTGCACCCGGCCTGCCTCCACAACTCCCAGACACCATATTTGGGTAGCCTGAAGATCTCTGCTCAAGGAAATGCCCAAGACTTTTTAGGTGGCGGTTGGGAGGACGTTGGAAGCTCTGCTAATGGACTCATGGAGAGACACAATGAAATTGCTTGTAGCTATATGAGTGTTTATGTCTTGGCCAGTGCTTATGCCAGGAGATTTCTTCATCATGTTCTCTTTACTCCCGTCTCCAGCCTTTGCACCTGGGCCAGAATCCCCTCTCTGGTGCTTTTGGACAGGATGCTCTGTGTCTTCTCGCTTCTGATTTCTGGGATTGCTGCCGTTGGCTTCCACCTCCCCAACATGCCTGTATTCCGCCTACTCTGGGCTTGCGGGCCCCCCAGGCATCTTCTATCCCAATTCTGGGCTCCAGCTTCCCTGGCCAGGTCACTGGCTGGCTTCCCTTTGGCAGCCCTTCTTCCTGTGCCTGTTGGCTTTGGGTTGGCTTTGTGCCCTCCTGAGCTGGATGGCAGAGCTTCCTATTGTTTCTTTGAGATTTGTTGCCCCTTTTGGATCTTGGCTGGTCAATGTGGGGAAGGCAGGAGGCTGGGCTCTTCTCTGACCCTCCTTAAAGTCAGCACCACCTTCATGGGGAGTCTTGTCTTGTCTTCCTGCACACAGGCATACCTACTTCCCAGCTAGCAGAGAGACCAGCCTGAGCTCTGAGCAGATCCAGCCATCCCTTGGCTGTCCCAGAATGCTGCTGTTCCCTGGGCTGGCAGGTGTGCCCTTCCCCGCCCTGCAGGATTTCTCCACTCTTGCTGAGGAGAGGCCAGGCTTTGCCTGTGTGCACACGGATGTCTCTCTTTACGAACGTTGGCTCCTGGACAGCAGGGTCTTCTGTTGTCCGGATCCCCAGCCCAGCTGGGGCCTTGAAAGTGCTGAATCGCCTCACCTGCACTTCCTCGTCATTCCTGCCTGCCCTCTCCTAGGCACCTGATGGGGCAGGGAGCAGCCTTAGCTCTGGCAGCCTGGAGAGCCAGGGTCCTGCTCAGGGAGCTCAGCTCCTCCAGTTGGGGCCGCAGCAGTGGGATCCTGGAGACCCCTGGAGGTTTGCAGAGCCCTGGATGTGTCTCCCTCCAGAGATCCGCAGGAGCCCAGGGTTTAGTCAGAAGTCTTGCCTCCCGTCTCCCTTGGATCTCTTGCACCCTGTGTGATTCCAGCCAGTGGCATCCTCTCCCGGACAAAGTTTCCTCTTTTGTTAATGACAAGGGCCTTGGGCTTGGTTTGAGTGGCTTGTGCTGCCCTCTGGTGGTCTGTCCAAGAGTGGCACCCTGCACCCTGCCTTCACCCACAGACTTGAGACTTGGGTCTCAGTTTGTTTGTGAGCTTTCAGCACCAGGCTTAGTGCCAGCCTCAGGAAGCTGCTTACCCTGTTTAATTGCCTAAAAATCAGGGCTCTCTCCTCTCTCTGTGCAAGGGTGGCAAGGAAAGCTTGTAGATCAGAACATGTATGGTGGCTCCCCATTACTCAGAACAGTGGCTTCTCGTTTATCATGGGTGTTTCATCCTGGGCCTGCCCTCTAGCCCTTTGGCTCTTAGCAAGTGCCCAGTGACCATGATCGTGTCAGCACTGACTGGCCTGAATGGGGAAGGGACCACCTTCAGCAGTCCTGGCTGACTCTGGGCAAGGGGGGGTGGGGGTGGGGCTCCTTCCTTTTGTTGTAGGCCCAACCCTTATGAACATTCACGGGCCTTCACTATCTCTCTTCATCACCTCCCATGTCTGTGGCCCTGATGCCACATCTGAAGGATGCTCTGGTCTCTGCCTCCCATTGATCTCTCTGTAGAGCAGGAGTCTGAGGGTCAGGGTCCTTGTGGAACATGCCACTGAAAGGTCACACTCTTCCTTCTGGATGATCGTGGTTCTATGAAGCAATAAACCTATTTATGTATATTAGCACACACATATTTCGTCAATGTAGACAGAGGAGAAAGGATAAAATTCCTCCTCTGGTGTGCTTTGATCCTCAAGCTGGAATGTTCATGCTGGCCCTCTACAAATCAGGCTCTGCTGAAGCCCTGAGGACACCCTGGAGAGTAGGTGTGCCCTGCAGGCACTTGGAACATCTGAAGCACACAATGACATTTCAGAATTTCCATGGAGGAGGGAAGGAACAAACTTGGTGAAGGTCGATGAAACTTGGGTACAACTGTGGTCGCCATGCTCTCTGGGCCCTCTCTGAGGCAGCTCTCAAAGAGCTTCACTTTGGGAAGGAAGGAGAATCCTCCAGGGTTGAAAGTGGTGATCAGAGGGGTGCTTCTCTCCTTTTTCCCCTGTCCTCTTAAGCTCTTATCCTCCAGGACTGCTGGGCTGGGCCATGGAAGTAATCTGGGGCTATTTCTCCAAGAATGGAGGAAGGGGGCACAGCGGCTTCCCTGCCCATCTCTGTGACTTAGAGGGAAAGCTGTGACCGTGCCTCCAAAGCCAGTGTACTGAGCATGCCAGACTGATGGCCATAGCCCTGGGGGACCCTTGCCTCTCTCTGTGCTCAGGGCTCCTCCTTTGATGGGACAATCTCAAAAGCTGTGGAGAGCCACAGGACTTTGAAGCTGGAGATGTCTCTTTAATGGGTATAAAGGTAGAGGAATGTCTTTGGGGCCCAGGGGTCCTCTGTTCACTGGCCAGTGGGACTCAGTGACGTGTGTGTGTGTATGTGCACCATCATTCTGTGGGCCAATTGCCTTTGTCTCCCCAGCACGTAGTAGGTGCTTAATACATGCTGACTGACTGAGTCCATGTGGACACTGTTGACTGTTTGAGCCTCCCTGAGCTCTGGATAGAAAATGCTCCCTTCAGCTGCTTTGGATGCTTGTGGAGCGTGGGCAGCTGAAGCCGGATATATGTGTGTGTGGTGACTCGTTAGGGTGAGATGCAAGCTGTTGGGATGTGGGCGAGAGATCTGTCACAGCTCATCAATGAAGCAGAATGAGCTCCTGGCATTAGCTGGCTTGGAAATCTGCCTGCCCCGCCCCCTCCCCCCCACAAGGACTGCAGGACTGGCTAGTGCAAGTTTGGGCCTGGCCTGAATAGCAGACCACAGACCCCCAGGACTGAGTTGGCTCTCTGCCCTGGTCAATGGCCTGAGCATCACAGGATGCATGGTTGTCAGGGACCCTACTAGGTCCAGTAACTCCAAAGAACCCTAGAATGGGGGAATTGGTGTGAATGGTCAGAGGTCACCTGAAATGACCTGCCTTGGAGAGCTGCAGAGTCAGTGGATTGTCTTCTGAGCCTTAAAAGTCATGAATTGGCCAAATGGTGGCCAAAGAGTCCCAACAGCAGCTGGCACAGAGGGCAGGCAAAGCACAGCTTGGTGCCTGGTCACAGCATGTTCTCAAGGCAGCTCATCTCTCGAGGTTCTCAGGACACCCCTCTCTCCTCCTCGATCCTCTCGAGGTTCAGGACACCCCTCTCTCCTCAACTGTCTTGGCATCTTTGGGACACTCCTCTCTCCTCCTCAATCCTGTCGAAGTTCAGGACACCCCTCTCTCCTTGATCCTCTCGAGGTTCTCAGGATACCCCTCTCTCCTCCTTGATCCTCTCGAGGTTCAGGACACCCCTCTCTCTTTGATCCTCTTGAGGTTCTCAGGACATCCTCTCTCTCTTGGTTCTGCTCCCACCTCTCTGACTGCTCCTTCTCTGTCTCCTTGGCTGGATCTTCCTCCAGGTCACACCCTCTAAACATAGGGGTCCCTCAGGGCTCTGTCCTGGTCCCTCTCCTCTTCTCCCTCTAGGCTGCTTCACTTGGGGAATCTCCATCAATTTAGTGACCATCTCCATGGTGATGATTCTTACACCTACCTTTCCTGCCCCAATATCTCTCATCTCCAGTCTCTTATCTCCAGCTGCCTTTCAGACATTTTGAACTGGATGTCCACTAAGCTTGTTAAATTCATGATGTCTAAAATGGGACTCATTATCTTTCCCCCTAAACCATCCCCCCCTTACTTTCCCTATCACTGTAAAGGATAACCCTCTCCTCCCAGTCCCACCGGCTCACTCCCTAGGAGTCACCCTGGACTCTTCATTCTCTCTCACCCCTGTCCCCCACCCCCATATCCAAGCTGTTGCCAAGGCCAGTTGACTTACCCTCTGTAGCATCTCTCAAACATGCCCCCTTGTCTCCTCTGCTGCTGCCCCCACTCTGGGGCAGACCCTCATCACCTCACACCTAGATGGCTGCAGTGACTTCTGAGGTCTGCTGACCTTAGGTCTCTGCTCCCTCCAGTCCATCCTTCATCCAGGTACCAAAGTGACCTTCCTAAGGCCAGGTCTGATCATGTCATTCCATGTACTCAAACTCCAGTGGCTCCCTGCTGCCTCTATGATCACACACAAAATGCTCTGTTTGGCATTCAGAGCCCTTCCTAACCTGCCTCCTCCTCCCTTCACATACTTCTTACACCTGATTCCCTAATATGTGCACTTTGATCTGGTGACATCAGCCTCCTGGCTGTTCCACTGACTAGAAGCTCCATCCCAGCTCCAAGCCTTCTCTCTGGCTGTCCCCCAGGCCTGGGGTGCTCTCCCTCTTGTGCTCTGACCACTGACCTTCCTGGCTTCCTTTAAGTCCCAACTAAAATCCCACCTACCACTGGAAGCCTTTTCCTAATCCTTCTTTGTTCCAGGGCCTTCCTTCTGGTCATTATTTTCTATTTATCCTGTCTATAGCTTGTTTGTACACCTTTGTTTGCTTGTTGCCCCCCTCCCCCATTAGATTGTAAGCTCTTTGAGGGTAGGGGCTGTCTTTTGCCCTTTTTGTGTCCCCAGAGCTGATCACAGTGCCTGGCACATAGTGAGTGCTTAATAAATGTATGTTGGTGGTGAATAATGGCAAGTCTGTACAAAGAAGTCAAATTCAAGATAGTTTGGGAGCAAAGGCCCTGGAAGTTCATTGAGTCAGGAAAGACTTCTTGCAGAATATGGTCCCTGAGCTGCATCTTACATGAAAGGAGAGACTCTATGTGGTGCACATAAGGAAGAAGTGCATTCCAGGTAGGTGGTACAGCCCATGAAAAAGCATGGTGATGAGAAATGGCGTTGTGTATGAGGAAGAGAGAAGAGGCAGGTTTTCTTTAGCCTGCAGGGAGTGTTGTCCAATGAGGGTTTTAAAAGTCAAAGAGAGGACTTTCTATTTGCTCTCAGAGGTGGTGGGGAACCCACAGAATTGTTTGAAGAAGGAAGCCGTGCAGTCAGGTCTGAACTTAAAGGCAGTCACTTTGGCCATGGGGGTGTGTAGGACTGATGAACTAGAGAAGTGACTGGCCCCTTCTTGATGCCCACAGACATGCCCAAGGTACGTGGTCCTTAAACACCCTGCACAAGGGCCCATTAGCTTCCCAAGGTACTTGCCTCCATTTTTTCTCCCTTTCAAAGCCAAACTTTTTTTAAAATCAGGTGTTTGTTGACATTTTGTTTTCTGTCTCCTAGATTTCCCTCTGTGCCCCTCTTTCTCCCCTCTTATTGAGGACTTCTGATGCAAAGAATTTTTTTAAGGGAAAAAGGAATAAGAAAAAAGAGATCACACCACAATGATAATACCTAGGATTTACATGGCAGTGTAAGGCTTGCAAACTGCTTTGCGAATAGTACTCCATTTTATCCTCCCAACTCTGGGAGGCAGGTGATAATTCCTTGTTTTACAGAGAAGGAAACTGAGGCAGAAGGTGAAGGGACTTAGCAGGCATCCCACAGTTAGGAAGTATTTGAGGCTGCTGAGCTGCCAAATCATCCCCCCCCCCATCTAACATTCTCTGCAACATCAGGACCCCCTACCCCTGCCAGACAGGGAGGGGGAGGTGTCTTCTCACTCCTACAGTGCCTCTGGGCCCTTCTGGTCTGGCAGCATGGACTCCTTCCAGATTGCTTTGGGAGGGCATGCTTTCCTTGGATGCTACTGTCCATGGTCCTCGTGACCAGGTCTTCTCTCCCACATCCCATATCCCACATCCCCTCCTCTCCACTCACTCTGCCACTACAGACGTTCAGGCCTTTGTTACCTCCCCTCTGGACTATTACAAGGGCATCCCTGCCCCTTCTCTCTCTCCCATGAACCGTCGTCTGTTCAGCTGCCAGAATGATCTTGCTGTGCCATTTACCCACTCAGTGAACTGCTATGGCTCGCTATTACCACTAGATTCATCTATAAACTATTTGGCATTTAAAGTCCTTTAGAACCCAACCCCAGCCCACACTTCAAGTTTTTTTCAGTTGACTCAGGCAGACAGCAGGCGTTAATGAAGTTCTTCTTACAGGCAGGGTGCTGCTGTAATTGGGGCCAACATAAAGTTCCAAACCTGGTGCCTGCCTTCAGGGATTTTTCATTCTAGAGGGAAAAATCATGTTCATCCCAGAAGGCAAGCACAGGGAGCTGTGGGGGGAGGAGGGAAAGCCTCCTGCAGAAGGTAGCACTTGAGCTGAGCTTTGGAGGAGGCCGAGGCAAAGGTGAAGAGGGAAGTATCACAGGCACTGACAGAGGAGGAGTCAGGAGAAGTAACTTGTATGAGGGCCAGCTTGTGAAGGGCTTTGAACACAGAGCATTTTGTGTTTGCCTCTGGAGGCCATAGGGAGCTGCTGGGTTTTCTTGAGTAGGGGAGGTCTGACCTGTGCTTTAGAAAAATCACTTTGGTGGGTGAATGGAGAATAGACTGGAGTGGGGAGAGACTTGAGGCAGGCAGACTGCCCCCCCCCATCCAAGGAGAGAAGGGACCATGTTGGAGAGATGTTGTAGAAGTGAAATTGACAGGCCTTGGCACCATGTTGGATGGGCAAAGTGGTGAGAGGTAATGAGGATTTGAGTATACCTTTGAGGCCCTAGTGGGAGTGTCTCTGGAAGGGGTGGTACCCTTGACTGTAGTAGGGGAGAAGTGAAGATTTAACAAGAAATGCAGAGATCTCTTCTGCATGTGTCGAGTCTGAGGTGGCTGTGGGACATCAGACTTGGGATGTCCATGAGGCAGTTGGTGATGTGTGACTGTGGGTCAGGAAGACACTAGGGCTAGATCCATGGATTTAAGAACTGAATTTTGAGAATTGAAGATTGAATCCAAGGGAGCACACATTAAGGGCTAGGGTTAATCAAGCCCAAAAATGGCAGAGTGGTGAGTGGTTCCCAGCTGTTTTGTCCCATGAATCCCTTTCAACGAAAATGAAAAAAATGTATCGTGAACCCCTCAGGGTGGTCTAATATACTACTCATAATAATCTTTTAGATTTACTCATTAAGTACTTACGATAATGACAACGATCACTTTTGCCCCTCGCCCAAACTCCCAAGTGAAATGTACATTGGCATTATAAAATATATGCTTCTGCTTATCGTTACGAAGACTCCAAACAAAACTCTAAAACTAATTATGAACATTTCATGTGGGACGTTCTATAATTAATTCAAGTAAGCCAGCAAAGCCTCCTGTGCTGAGGTGGGGTAAAGGAGGAGCTCTTAGGAGGAGGTTGGCTGAGGCACCATCCATATGGTTGTTGAAGTTCCCCTAAAGTGGGGAGGAGGAACACCATGAGCCCAACACTGAGCTCCTGCAGTAGAGGAGAGGAGTATCCAGGAGGTTAATGGACAGAGCAGGGCTGGCACAGAGGTTAGAAGGGTGTGACCAGGATCCTGGACTGGCACAAGGCATTGGAAGGGCCTTGGGCATAAAGCCCAGAAGGTAGGTGACCAGGGTACAGGAAGGGCATGGGGCTTGGGGGACCAGAGAGGGCTCCCTGTGCTTGGGTCATGGGCATGACCTGTGCATGGGCATGAGCCATTGGGTAGGATCCTGGAAAGATTCTAGTATCTACACTTGGCTTGGTATGCAGTGTGCAATGAGAAAGGGGAGAGATGTGGAGTAAGAGGCTATATTAGGAAGGCAGAATTTATGATTTCAAAGAGAATCTCATATGTGCCTAAAAGGTCTGGAACCGCAGGATATAAGGAATTCTCTAGGCAGAAGGCAGGAGAACTAAAGCATGTATTTACACTCCACAATAACAAGCCCACAAACCAGCGTCCCCATTTTGATATTTTCATCAAAAGCTTCCAGGCCCAATAAGTCCGCCTGATAAGGGTAACCAGGAGGCCACAGAGAAGCGAGATGGTATAAGGCAAAATCGTATACATGCTTCCCCTCTACGGTAAGAAGATTACCCACTAGCCTCTAGTCAGCTCTGCTACCGGCAGCTCAGCTTCGGCTGTAGGTGTCTCTGGCTCCAACCGGAAAAGGAAAGGAGGATCTTCAAGCTGTCCTCTCCCCTCTTATAGAGTTTTTGACATCATCAAGCGCCGCCTGAATGACCAGGGCCGATTGGTTCTTGACTTGGCCCCTCCCCCAGCGTAGACCACATTAACACACCTCCCCTCAGCCAGCGCCACGACTCATCACACAGGAAGCTCTGGTCCTGCCCCGGAAGAGCAAGCCCCAGCGTCCAGGGAAGCTCAACGAGGCGAGCTGAGTCATTCAAAGAAAACAAAGTCCATTCTGGCTACACTCCACCCCTCACAATGTTCTAGGATGCACAATCCAATCATAATTCAAATTAAATTATATATCCTAGAACATTGTGACCCAATTATGCAGGAAACTAAAACATATCATTCACAATAAAGCAAAACATATCATTCAGTGACATTCCCAAATATTGCTTTACGATTCAAATGTGATCCACCCCTAGATCCCAGGCAGATAATCTCTTCAATCAATCATCCCAAAATAATTATTAATAATTCGAATAGCCACCCCTCCATCTTCGTATCCATTACATAGGATCAATAATATCATAACAATAAAACAATATAGCAAGGAGAACACAAAATAAGTACACAGAACACTATCATCATCCCCCCCTCAAACAATTGGGGCTCAAAATCTTGAGGTAAGGGGTGAAGGTCTCATTTTCCATAGCTTCTTCTTGCTGAAATTGGATGTAGAGGTGTCCCTGCCCCAAAGAGTCCAATTCCAGAGTTCAGTTCTTTATCGAGCTGGCAGGAATTCCAAGAACGCTACATGCTTAGGCAGTCACTGGAAACTGCAGGGTGCTTAAACCTGCAGGAGACAGAACTAGCGACAAGGTTAACTAAAACAGAGAATAAAAAGAGTAGGCAAGTATGGGCTATTATGCTACAAATAAAATCATCTCCAGTTTAGTTGAAATTTCAGTTATGCAGAGATCCAATATCAGAGCCAAACTCATATGGGAAATGTTTCTTTTTAAACGGAACACAATGAGGAAACTAAGCCAAGAAGATCCCACCCTAGATGGAGACCAGGATTGTCCTCCCAGCCTTTCCCCAGATGTACAAGGGAAACCAGGAGGATCCCATCCTAGATAGACTAGGATTGTCCTCCCAGACTTTCCCCAGATGTACAAGGGAAACCAGGAGGATCCCATCCTAGATAGACTAGGATTGTCCTCCCAGACTTTCCCCAGATGTACAGGCTTTCATCCATTAATCACACAAAGTCACCTTCCCTCTGAGTGGCTTGTGTCAATTACCAGCATCAGCCATACCTGTGGGGTCCGTGAATCTAATATTATAGCCCTATTCATGGTAAAATATATGGTTCAGGGGCACGATTTGGTAATTATCTTCCCCTGAATAGACAACTGTTACAGTGTTGTTCTTCCCATGGGCTATGACTTCTGCAGCCTTTGGAATATCATCTGGCTTCCGTTTTACCCATACCTTAGCTCCCAACTTTATTCTATCAATGGAGCAAGCCCCTTTTGCCCCTCTAGTAGTTATTTTGGGAGGAGGGTCAGTTTTCACAAAGGGTATTTTTTCACAGGGGATAATAATCACTTGAACTATCCTATCATTCCTACCAAATTGTACAGGTTTTTCACCCAAATTCTGGAGTGTCACAACAATTTCTTTTTGATAATTCGAATCTATCACTCCAGCCAATACATGTACTCCTTGAGCTGCTAATCCTGGTTTAGGTAATATCTGTCAAAAATGATTCTTGGGGATTCTCATACATGCTCCAGTAGGGGTTTTTCTTATCTCTTTCCTATTCAACCTAAAATTCTCTCTACAATGTAAATCATATCCTGCCGAACCAGGTGTTCCTGGACATGGTAGGGGGACATCTTCCCTCACAGTCCAAAATTCAATATTTTGGATCTCACGTGTTTGCTGTTCTCTCATCTGCAAATTTGGGGTCATCATGCTGGCTAGAGGTGTACTCCCCCCTAAGGGCCTATTATTCAAATTACGTAAAACAATAGACAAATTATCCTTCCAATGTCGATATGAATTATTAGAGCTTAATTTTCTCAGCTGTTCTTTCAACAATCCATTCATTCTTTCAATCAGCCCAGATGCTTGTGGGTAATATGGAATATGATATATCCATTCTATATTGTTCAACACACAATATCTTTTCACTTCTTTGCCCTTGAAATGTGACCCATTGTCACTTTGAATCTGCATTGGGGTTCCATAGTATAAACTTACAATATCTAGGGTTTTACAGGTGTTTTTCTGAGTTGCGTCCTTATAAGGACAAGCCACTAGTACACCTGAATAGGTGTCAACACACGTACATACATATTTACATCCTTTATCCTGGGGTAGTGGGCCAATATAATCTATCTGCCAAATTTGGGCTGGAACTTTTCCCCTTGCTATTTCTCCAGTTACTATCCTAGGAAGAGTTTGTTCTTTTTCTAATTGACATATACAACACCCCTCTGTTATTTGTTTTAACAATGCATGAGAGATACTGATACCCCGATCCTGTGCCCATCGGTGGGTGGCCTGGACCCCTAAATGGCCGGAGGTCTGGTGGACCCATCTTGCTAAGGCTGAGTCATCAGTTGGAGTTGGAGTAGGGACAATACATTCAGTAGCAATCTTTGCTAGTCGATCCGCGTGTGCATTGTACTCATGCTCTGGTGTGGTCAGGGTCGCGTGAGCATCAACATGAAAAACTGACAAATCCGTAACCAAAGACATGTCCCATATATTTTCCCATAACTCTTTACCCCAAACTTGTTTGCCATGAATCTCCCAATTCTGATTCCTCCATATAGGCATCCAAGTAGCTAATCCATTAGCTACCGCCCATGAATCAGTAAATATATGACACTGTCCTCCCTTCTCCATTCTGATGGCCTGATGTACTGCCATCAGTTCAACATATTGGCTACTTCCCCCTATCCCAGAACTTTCCAGAGTTCGCCTAGTACAGGGGTTATAGGCTACTGCTTTCCAATGTCTCTTCTGTCCTACATATTTTGCTGTCCCGTCAGTAAACCAAGCGTGTTTCTTCTGTTCTACACTTAGTCCATCATACCCATTATTCCATTTCACTAAGGATGGCACCATCTGTTGCTTAGATTCAATGGGTTTTTCATTTCTCTCAGTGCCAATGTTCGCCACCGATTCATGTAAAGCAGAAACTCCACTTTTGCCTGCTCTGGACCTATTCTGAATATACCACTTCCATTTGATTATGCTCGCCTCTTGTGCATGTCCAATTCTGTGAGAAGCTGGGGTACTGATTACCCAAGTCATAATTGGAATTCCAGGCCTTAATATCACTTCATGACCCAGGGATAGTTGCTCAGTTTCTACTAAAGCCCTATATGCAGCTAACAGCTGCTTCTCAAAAGGTGTATACTGCACTCCAGATGAGGGCAGTTTCCTTGACCAACAGCCTAAAGGTACACTTCGGCTCTGTTGTTTTTGCCACAGACTCCAATTTGCATAGTCATCTTGTACAGTCACTTGTAACTCCACTGGCCCATTTTGCATAGGCCATAAGTCCAGAGCTAATTGTATAGCAGCCTTTGCTTCCTCAAAAGCTCTACTTTGTTCAAGGCCCCAGTCGAATTCATATTTCTTTCAGGTGACTTTATACAAGGGTTTTAAAATCTGTCCCAAATGTGGGATGTGGTGTCTCCAATAACCAAATAGCCCTATGAACTTTTCGGCCTCTTTCTTATTAGTAGGGGTGGGAAAATCTTGAATTTTTGTCGAGCTTGTGGGAGAATTTCTCACAGTCCTCTATTCCACTGTATGCCCAAGAATTTTACAGTTTGAGCTGGCCCCTGAACCTTTGCGGGGTTGATTTCCCATCCTTTGCTTTTCATATGGTCAATTAATAATGCTAAACTCTCCTCCACTTCTTTTATATTCTTTCCCTGTATCATGATGTCATCTATGTAATGTGTAAGCTGTACACCAGGTAGCTTTAATTCATCCAAATGCTCAGCTACAATCCTGTGGCAAATAGTTGGGCTATGAATATATCCTTGTGGCAGGCATGTAAATGTATACTGTCAGCCTTGCCAAGTAAAAGCAAACTGGTTCCATTGCTTGGGGTCTATTGGGATCGTAAAGAAGGCATTGGCCAAATCCATAACTGCATACCAAATCCCTTCATGTTTTTGTATTCTCTCTATTAAAGTAACTGTGTCTGGAACAGCAGCATACAAGGGAGGAGTCACTTTGTTCAGCTGTCTATAATCTACTGTCATCCTCCATGTCCCATCTGACTTTCAGACTGGCCAGACAGGGTTGTTCCATTGAGTAGTTGTAGGGACTAACACTCCTGCCTCAACACATTCTCTTATAGCGTTGGCAATTTCATCTTGCCCACCTGGCACACGATATTGCCTCAAAGTAATTACTTCAGAAGGTTTGGGCAAAGTGATTGGATCCATCTTGATTTTCCCCACTAAGACTGCATTAATGCCTATTTTCCTCACAGCAAATTGGTATTTCCCTTCAGGTAAATTTAAGGTCATACCCTTCAAAATGTCTATTCCAATGATGTATTCAGGAATAGGCACAATAACCACACTATATTCTTTCTTGGGCAACTGTCCAATTTTCATCATCAATTTAACTTGTCTGGCTGATATTTCAGTCCCTCCTAGTCCTGTGATGGTAATAGGAGTTCCATGGCTGAATTTGTCTGGATTCCCATAGATAAGGGTGGCCTCGGCCCCAGTGTCTATTAATGCCCTAGTTACTGTACTTGACCCATTTTTCCCATATATGGTCAAGTTAATGTGAGGTCTGCAATCCAGCTTACGTATTTCCTTAATTTGAGCTGGGGCCTGGCCTGTTTCCTAGTATTCCGTAGCATGTGATTCACTTGGGTATGAAGGTTCACCATCTGTAGCATTTGCAGGAGCAGTTCTTATTTCCCTATCTCTCCTGTTATCGAGTCCTTTATCTCGGTGTATCCCGTACAGTTCATTGGTTGGAATGCCATCTATCATTTCGAAACCTACCCCTGCTCTCAATAGAGCAGTGAACATTTCTTTTCTTGTCACTCCATTTTGGCGCCAAGTTTGCTGGCTATTCACCCTTCTCTCTCGAGATCTATCCCTTCCCCAGTCTCCTAAGTCATGTAACTGTAAAATCTTATTTATCACCTCTGTAAGATGGGTCCCTACTTCCCCAAGTAACAGATTCAAAATTAGTTGTTTATAAGCAGGGGGAGCTGTCCTAATTATTAAATTCCTATGAGGGATTCCTATGGGATCATTGTAATATTTGTCTGTAGTTCCTGTCATAATAGCAGTCTTCATTACCTCCTCCTTTAGTCTCATGATACAATCTGTAAGTGAATACCAGGGTCTGTGCTCAGTGGGCCACATAGAATCATTAGTATATCTCTTATTGCATCCCGCAGCAGCTAATGCCAACAGAGTAGTCCTGCTAGCATCATCTCCTCGCTGATGATGTTCCCTAAAAGCTTGCTGAACTAGAGGATCGTGGCTGATACCTATGAATCTCATACAGTCCCTCTTATCTACTAATATTCCACCGGCCCCTTGATCACTGAGCCTTACCATCCAAGATATTAATGGTTCTCCTACTCTTTGGCTGAATCTACTCAAAATATCTGTGACCTCTTGTGGTGAGAAATCTTCCTGAAATTCCCTCGTAACTAAATTGCCACCTCTGGTTTCTGTCCTCCTCCTCTCTACGGGACGAACGCTTGTCTGAGTATTTAACCATCTCCCATTCTCTTTGCGAGGGATATCCTGAACCCTAGTAGCGTTTTCTGTCTCAGCCCCTAACACTGTCTCATTTTCCCCCCACTCGCTTCCCCTGCCACCATGGCAAGGACAAAGCAGGCAGTCAGGCTTGGTCTGGGCTGAGTTGGGATGCACTCTTGGCTTATTTGGCCTCCTGTTGCTCCTAGCCACATTAATAGAAAAGTTCTCATCTGAGTCAGTGGGTTCTTGAGCAGCAATTTGTTCTCCTGCTATCTGAGATTCCCCTTCTTGCTGTGGGGTAGTAGTGCCCCCATCTCTTTCACTTAATCTCAATCTTTCATATACTAGCCGGTAGGCTGATAACACTATCCAGCTTTGCCTAGATAGTGATGCCCCTGACTGAATCCCAACCTCTTGTAAACACCTTTCCAAATCCTTAGGATCTCCTCTCTGTAGCCTTGGTTCCCAGTTTTCACAGGGTCCGGCTTTTTTAGCCAATTCCTTTGCTAAGGAGGAATAAAATGGATCCTCCCACCCTGGGATATTCATCTCTTCCTCTGAAGTTCTTCTGCTTCTGAACAGAGATCTTATATCTAGCAATCCCATCCACCTCGTCGCCAAATATATTAGGAAGGCAGAATTTATGATTTCAAAGAGAATCTCATATGTGCCTAAAAGGTCTGGAACCACAGGATATAAGGAATTCTCTAGGCAGAAGGCAGGAGAACTAAATCATGTATTTACACTCCACAATAACAAGCCCACAAACCAGCGTCCCCATTTTGATATTTTCATCAAAAGCTTTCAGGCCCAATAAGTCCACCTTATAAGGGTAACCAGGAGGCCACAGAGAAGCGAGATGGTATAAGGCAAAATCGTATACATGCTTCCCCTCTACGGTAAGAAGATTACCCACTAGCCTCTAGTCAGCTCTGCTACCAGCAGCTCAGCTTCGGCTGTAGGTGTCTCTGGCTCCAACCGGAAAAGGAAAGGAGGATCTTCAAGCTGTCCTCTCCCCTCTTATAGAGTTTTTGACATCATCAAGCGCCGCCTGAACGACCAGGGCCGATTGGTTCTTGACTTGGCCCCTCCCCCAGCGTAGACCACGTTAACACACCTCCCCTCAGCCAGCGCCACGACTCATCACACAGGAAGCTCTGGTCCTGCCCCGGAAGAGCAAGCCCCAGCGTCCAGGGAAGCTCAACAAGGCGAGCTGAGTCATTCAAAGAAAACAAAGTCCATTCTGGCTACAGAGGCCCTGGGTTCAAATCCCAGCCCAGCTGCTTATTCCCCATGTGCCTTTTGGTCCATTGTCCCACCTTTTCTGGGCTTGGCCCATGTCCTCTTTTGGGTGGGGGAAGGTTGGTCTACATGACCTCAGAAGAACACTGAAACCCTGACTCTGTGCTTCTCTTAAGCACTAGGGAACCAGTGAAGATTGGGGAGTAAGGATGAAGCTCAGGCAGCAGCAAGAAGGGTGGACCCAGGAGGGGCAGCGAGTTAGGGGGCTGGAGAGGGCAGGAAGCCCACTGGCAGCTGGGCTTGGGAACCAGAGACGGCCCTTCCCCGTCCCTCCTCCTGTGCCTGCTTCTAGTGAAAGGCCTCAGCTGTCCTGGGACCCACATGATAAGTTGTACCCCTCATCAGCAGGGAGGCTGGTTCCCATTACTGGAGCCTGTTGTCTTAAGTAGCATCAAAGCCATGCTGCTAGGCAGGTGGTTGGTTTGCCCTGGGTCCCACAGCTTGGGAAGTGGAGAAGTCCAGCCTTGACCCCGGGATTCTGGCTGCAAGATTAGTATATTCTCTTCTGGATGCCAGGCCTGCCATGATTTCTGTAGCTAGTTACCATCGATGACATTTATTTAAGAGGACAGAATGAGCTGTGCACACCCTCCAAGCCCCTTGGGAAGAATAACTCCCCATTTGGAAATGCCTATTTAGGGTATGTGATGGATTCCAGGCAGGGGTGTACTGGTAAATGTTTAACAACCGGCTGTCCCAAAAGCAATGTACGCACAGCCCACTTTTCAATTTAATCCATATTAGTGACCTTTTTTTCACCATCTTGAGTCAAGCCCTGATTGGTAGCCCTGGTGAGGTAGCCAAGCTCGCTGAGCCTTTAACCATGGGGTCTAGAGGCATTGCAGGGAAGCCCAGAGGCTTCTCTCAGAGCGGCCCATAAAGCCTTGCGCCTCTCCCCTAGGATGGAGCCCGAGGCTGCTGCCCAGCTGGAAAGACAGCATGTTCACAAGGTCTACGAAAGCACAGCCGCCTACTTCAGGGACCTGCAAGGCAAAGTCTGGCCCCGAGTCCGCCACTTCCTCTTGGAGCAGAAACCTGGCAGCCTCATTGCAGACATAGGTAAGTGCATGTCTCCCTGGGATGGTCGACGGCTGGTGGAGTTGGACATGAGTGGGACTCCCTGTCTTGGCCCATCCACCAAGTCTGTCCTGGGCTGTCCTCAGCCAGTCTTTGCTGAAGACCCCGAGGGAAGGGGAGGCCTCTGGTGGAGGCAGACTGCTTTAGTTTAGGAGGTCTTAGGTAGGGAAGTCCTTCCCTAAGGGAAGCTGAAATCTTGGCTCGGCCCCCCTTCTCCCGGTCCTGCCCTTTGAGGCCAAGTAGGCCAGGTAGGGAAGTCCTTTCCTAAGGGAAGCTGAAATCTTGGCTCGGCCCCCCTTCTCCCGGTCCTGCCCTTTGAGGCCAAGTAGGCCAGGTTGGACCCCACCCCAGGCCTTCCTTTCCCAAATCTGGCTTTAGTTCCTTCTTGATAGGATGCCTGTAATTTTATTGTTGGCATGTCACTGTCCCAAGGACTCCCCTGGCTAAAAGGTTCACCCTGACAACAGAACTGGGCATTTTGAGAACCTGAGCAGCCAACTCTTGACTGGAGGCTTGGAGCTCAGCCCTGTGAAATGGGTCTTTTTCAGGACGTGGAACAGAGGTGTCAGCGCTTGAGAGCACCTTGTACTGGGTTCTTCCAGCCCAAATCAAGCTTCCTATTTCCTGCAGAAGGTCCAGAGGGCTTGGACCAGGCATCATCCCAAGGAAAGGACTAAGCTGCTTATTAGGCATCTATCCTGTGCAGGGACTTGCCCTTGACTTGGACATCCAAAGATGAGCCCAAACCCAGCCCTTGCCCTCAGGAAACACCCAGTCCACTGAAGGAGCTCCAGCTGACGGGACACCTTGCTGCATGCCCTTCATTGACAAATTTATTTGAATTTAACAACCTGCTCCAGAGGCTTTTCTGTGCCTCAGCCCCAGTCCTGGCATGGTGTCCTCCCGGATCTGGCCAAACACGAGTCCAAAAGGGCCTATGGAATAGGTGAGAATTCTGACAGCACCAGCCTCCCCTTCCTCCTTACAAAGAGCTTCCCTACACAGAGAGGGGTAGAACACTGGGCCTGGGGTCAGGAAGACCCGAGTTCAAATTCTGCCTCAGACACTTACTAGCAGTGTGATCCTGGCCAAGTCTTAACCCTGTCTGCCTTAGCTTTCTCATCTGTTAAATTGGGATAATAGTAAACCTGACCTCCTAGAATTGTTGTGAGGATCCAATACTTAGCCCACACTTGGCACACAGTGGGTGCTCTATAAATGCTTATTTATACATCTGAGGCAGAAAGAAGGCCTAACCAGTGTCACCTGAAAGCAGATCGTAGGAGTGCTCCACTCCCCCTCCAGCACACTCAGGGTTACTAAGCATTCACTCCTCTCAGAGGTGCTGTGCACATAACAAGGGCTTAACAAATTCTGTGGACAGATTAAAATCACTTTGTAGATGCGTAAGCTCCAGGAGAGCAAGAGCTCATTTTGTCTTTGGATCCATTCTACACTGGTGCCCTGCCTGGCACACAGTAGGTATTTCTTAATAAAGTAGACAGGCTAGGTGTTATCTCCACTTTAAGAGAGGCTTAGGAGTGCATAGATAGGAAGCACTGGGACAGTTAAATGGAGGGGGCAGTCCCTGGAGGCCTACCCTGAGGCCCTTGCCGGGCACCACAGGGCTCAGAGCTCTGGGCAGGTTGCTTGATCCTGTTTGCCTCAGTTTCCTCAACTGTAAAATGGAGATAATAGCAATAATAGAACCAGGGTTGTTGTGCAAATAGTTGACTCCATCTGCATTCAGACCCCATAGTTCTTTCTCTGGACGTGGATGGCATTTTCCATCAAAAGTCTTGGAGTTGTCTTAGGTCCTTGCATTGCTGGGAAGAGCTAAATTTATCAAAGTTAGTCATTGAACAATGTAGGTGTTACTGTGTACAATGTTCTCCTGATTCTGCTCACTTCACTCAGCCTCAGTTCATATAAGTCTTTGCAGATTTTTCTGAAGTCCACCTGCTCATCCTTTCTTATAGCACAACAATATTCCATTACATGCATATACCACAACTTGTTCAGTCATGCCCCAATGGATGGGCATCCCCTCAATTTCCAATTCTTGGTCACCACAAAAAAGAGCTGCTATAAATATTATGTGCATGTGGATCCTTTTCCCTTTTTAAAAATGGTCTCTTTGGGATATAGATCTAGTAGCGGTATTGCTGGATCAAAGGGTATGTTTTAACTTCCTCGTTTAGGTATCAGCACCATCTATTTGTATCATAAAAAAGAATTCTTCACCTATTTTCCCAAATAGTCTATATAGTACTGGAATTAATTGTTCTTTAAATGTTTGATAGAATTCATTTGTAAATACATCTGGCCCTGGAGATTTTTTCTTAGGGAGTTTGTTGATGGCTTATTCAGTTTCTTTCTCTGAAATGGGGTTAAGAACTTTATTTCCTCTTCTATTAATCTGGGTAATTTGCATTTTTGTAAATATCCATCCATTTCACTAAGATTACCAAATCTATTGGCATACAGTTGGGCAAAATAGGTCTTAATTATTGTTTTAATTACCCTTTTCCTTTTTGATACTGGTAATATGGTTTTCTTTTTTTTTAATCAAATTGACTAAAGGTTTATTTCATTGGTTTTTTCATGAAACCAGTTCTTAGTTTTATTTATTAGTTCAGTAATTTTCTTAATTTCAGTTTTATTAATGTCTCCTTTGGTTTTCACAATTTCTAATTTGGTATTTAATTGGTGATTTTTAATTTGTTCTTTTTCTAGCTTTTTTAGTTGGATGCCCAATTCATTGATCTCATGTAAGCATTTAGAGATATCAGATTGCCCTTAAGAACAGCTTTCACTGCATCCCACAAGTTTTGATATGTTGTCTCACTGTTGTCATTCTCTTGGATGAAGTTTTCAATTGTTTCCACGATTTGTCGATTGACCACTCATTCTTTAGATTGTTTAGTTTCCAATTAATTTTTAGTCTATCTTTCCATAGCCCTTTATTATGCATAATTTTTATTGCATCATGATCTGAAAGGGATGCATTTAATATTTTGCCTTTCTGCATTGGATTGTGGGGTTTTTATGCCCTAATACATTATTAGTGTTTTTGTGTAAGTGCCATGTACCACCTTTCTATCCCCATTCAATTTTCTCCGGAGGTCAACCATATCTAATTTTTCTAAAATTCTCCCTTTCCCTCTTCACTAAGGTTGTGCTTTCAACCACCACCTCCAACGGTCTGCCTTCCCTTCTACCCACCCTCTTCTTTTTCTTTCCCCTTTCCCCTTCTACTTCCTATAGAGTAAGTTAGATTTCTATACCTAATTATGTTATTCCCTCATCTCTCTACCGTCCTTTCCCCCTACTGCAAGAGGTCTTTGTCCTTCTTCGTGTGATGTAATTCTCCCAATACAATCCCTTTTCACCACTTAATTACATTTTTTTGATCATTACATCAAAGTTAACTTATACCCACACCCTTTGGCTATGTATACCCTTTTCTAAATGTCATAATAAAAATATAATTCTCAAGAGTTACAAGTCTCATCTTCCCTTGTAAGGATGTAAACAGTTTACCCTTACTGAATATCATGTTGTTGTTGTTTTTTTTCTTTCCCATTTACCTTCTTATGCCTCTCTTGAGTCTTGTATTTGAACATCAAATTTTCTCTTGAGCTCTGGTCTTTTCATCAGGAAAGTTTGGAAGCCCCCTATTTCATTGAATGTCCATCTCCTCCACTGAAGCACTATGTTCAATATTGCTGGGTAGTTATTCTTGATCCTTCGTCCTTACAGAATATATTCCAAGCCCTCTGATGTTTTAATGTAGAAGCTGAAAGGTCCTGTGTAATCCTGATTGTTCCACTATATTTAAATTATGTTTGGCCGCTTATGGTATTTTCTCTTTGAGTTGGTAATTTTGGAATTTGGCAACAATATTCCTCAATGTTTTTAATTTGGGATCTCTTTTAGGAGGTGATCTGTAGATTCTTTCAATGACTATTTTACCCTCTGGTTCTAGGACACCAGGGAAGTTTTCCTTGATGATTTCTTGAAAGATGCTGTCCAGCCTCTTTTTTTCCATCATGGCTTTCAGGTAGACCAGTAATTTTTAAATTATCTCTCCTGAATCTATTTCCCAGGTCACTTTTTTCCAATGAGGTATTTTATTTTTTTCTTCTATTTTTTCCATTATTTTGACTGATTCTTGATTTCTCAGAATCATTAGCTTCCATTTGCCCAATTCTAATTTTCAATGAATTGTTTTCTTCATTCTTCATTTTCTTCATTCATTCAAGTTAGATTCCATTTGGCCAGTTCTACTTTTTAAGAAGTTTTCATCAGTTTATTTTTTTTTCCAATTTGGCCAATTGTATTTTTTAAGGACTTGTTTTCTGCAGTCAATTTTTGTCCTTCCTTTTCCAAGCTGTTGACTCTGTCTTGCTGTATTAGGAGGGCAGAGTTTATAATCTCAAAGAGGATCATAAACATGTCTGAAAGGTTCAGAACCGCCGGATATAAGAAACTCTCAAAGTAGAAGGCAGAAGAATCAAAACATATATTTAGGCTCCACAGTAACCAACCCATGAACCAGCAACCCCATTTTGATATATTGATCAAAAGCTTCCAGGCCCAATAAGTACGCCTTGAAAGAGTAACCAGGAGGCTACAGAGAAGCATGATTGCGTAAAGCAAAATCATGCTTCCTCCTCTATGGTAAAAAGATTACCCACTGGCCTGAAGTCTTTGTTCAGCTTCTTCCCGTAGGTCAGCTCTGCTACTGGCAGCTCCTGCTTCAGCTGTGGCTGTGGCTGTGGCTGCAGCTGCGGCTGCGGCTGCGGCTGCGGCTGCGGCTGCGGCTGCGGCTGCGGCTGCGGCTGTGGCTGTGGCTGTGGCTGTAGCAGCCTCTGGCTCCAACGGGAGCTGCTTTTAACCATCCAGCTTCTGCGGGGGTGTAAGGTACGCCGGGGAAAGCACAGGTTCTTTCCATCAGCTTAAGCAAGGGAAGCAAGGTGAAGGGGCCGACAAGCTTACTTCAGTCCAACATACAAACAGCATTCAGTTCAGGGGAAAAAGCCAAACTAGTCAAGGGCACTTGTTGACTAAGTGCTAAGGAGCCCATTTTTGGTTGCCAATACACTTGCATACCTCTCATTTCTTTCCCCAATTTTTCTTCTCTCTTATTTGACTTTTAAAATCTGTCTTGATCTCTTCCAAGAAGACTTTTTGAGCTTAAGACCAGTTCCTATTCATCTTCGAGGTTTCACATGTGGGCATATTGACAGTGTTTTCCTCTTCTGAATTTGTGTTTTGATCTTCTCTTCCCCCATAGTAAGAATCTATGGTCATTGTTCCTGCTTTTTCCTCGTTGTATTTGACTATTTCCTGGCTTTTAAAGTTGAACTCTCCTACTGGAGCATGGGAGCGCTGACCCAAGCTTCTTGTGCTGGGGGCCAGGGATCTGGTCACCAGCCAACCTATTTGTAACTCAATGCAGAGATTGAGATGTAGAAAAGGGATGGGGGTGTTGGAGAGGGTGGGCAAACCTCTGTGAAATGCCTCCAAAATGCCCTAGGAACTGGACTTGGAGCTGGGCCAGGGCTTTGCATGTACAAGGAAGCCCTTGTCCATGCTCATCCATCCATCCATCCATCCATCCATCCGTCCATCCATCCATCCATTCACTGTGGTTGGCAGAGGTTCTGTAATTCCCCCATGGTTAGCAGCCTCTCCTATGACTAGGGCTAACCTCCCATTTGGGGTTCATGGAAAACCCAGGGGCTTTCCTATCCCCCTGAAGCATCAGAGAACTTCCTGAAACATGTGGGAGGCACTTCTGGGCCACCATAGTTTAGGAGGTTCGAAGAGGGGCACTGAGCCATCATCATAATGGGGACATGGCTGCTTCTGGTCTGCATTTCACAAAACCCCCCTCTGCTGTGAAGGGAGCTGTTTGCCTCTTCCAGGTCACACTGAGTGTGTGGCCACATCATGCAAGGGAAGAAGGCTGGCCAGACTTTTAGGTGCAAGACCCTCCTCCTCTCCAGCTGCCTGGTGAGGCCTAGGGTCCCCTGAGCTCTGAGGAGCAGACACATGTCTAGAGAGGCTGACTAAAGTGTTCAGGGGTCACAGCTATTAAATGGAAGAGTTGAAATTCGAACCCAGTTCTTCCCCACCCCCAAGTGAAATGCTTTTTCTACCAGGAAACCAGGCTGAGTATAGCACCAATTACTCATGTTACATCATTGAAACTGGGTCTCCAGGATCCCCTAGCTTTTAATGATGATGATAATAATAATAGGCCACTAGGGGGCACCATAGTGTACAGAGTGCCAGGCCTGAAGTCAGGAAGACAGACTCCTCTTCCCAAGTTCAAATCTGGCCTTAGACACTTACTAACTGTGTGACCCTGGGGAAATCACTGAACCCCTTTTGCCTCGAGAAGGAAATGGCAAACCCCTCCAGTCTCTCTGCCAAGAATACCTCAGATGGGGTCATGGAGAGTGGGCACGACTGAAACGACTGAACAACAGTACCAACAGCTAGCATTTCTATGGCATTTAAGGGTTTGCAGCATTTTATGGGCATTAATGCATTTGATCCTCACAACAACCAGAGAGCTAGATGCCGTTATTATCTTCACTTTACAGATGAGGAAACTGAGGCAGGGGTGCCTGACTTGACATGGTCACATGACTAACAAGCTTCCAAGGCTGGGTTTGAAGGCACGTCTTCTTGACTCTGGACCCTGGATCTTCTGCCCCCTTGCTGGTACCTCACTGGCTTTCTTCAAGTCTTAGCTCAAAGCCCATCTTCTGCCAGAAGCCTTTTCTGTACCCCCCCACTGTCTTCCCTCCCCTTGAGATGCCTGTTCACCTACTCTGTATATACCCTATATGTGCCAAGTTGTCTGATCCCTTGGAATGGCAGCTCCCTGAAGGCAGGCTCCCTGGACATTTGGAGCTGGTGGTGGTTAGGGGGACTTTTTGTATCCTCAGCATTGATCACAGTGTTGAATCCATGCTTGTTCACTGACTGACACAACTCCTTCACTTCCAGCTAGACCAGAGTCCCCCCTGTCCCTCCTGTACCCCCTCCTGCCCTCAAGGCTCCTGCCCTCTCCCTTCCCTAACACTTCTCTGTTTCTACAATGACCATCCTTCCCTGCCTCCCTTGTCTTATTCTCATGCTCCCCATAGCCTGGTCCTATGACTTCACTGTTTTTCCAGGTGAGGAAAGCCCTTCTGCTGGCACACATTGGCACCTTCTCTGCTGCTGGAGCTCTCCAAGGAGAATGTGTCTTGCCTGGGGCCCCCAGCCAGGATGAGTCCAAGACTGGACTTGAGCCCAGCTCTCTCCACCAGGCCACCCTGTCCCTTTGAGACCTCTCCTATGCATTGCCACCAAACATTATTTTGTACCCTGACTTATTGATTCCTTGAAGGGAGTGACCCCTGGGATCAGCTTTCTGCCTCCTGATTTCCTCCCAGCCTGGGTGTCCGTGTAACCTCAGTGATTATTCTCCCCCTTCCCCCTTCTCAGCTGGTCTTGTCTTTCACAGGTTGTGGGACTGGAAAGTATCTCCAAGTCAACAGCCAAGTGTACAAGCTGGGCTGTGACTACTGTGGGCCCTTGGTGGACATCGCGCATAGCAAGGGATGTGAGGTCCTGGTGTGTGACAACCTGCGTCTGCCCTTCCGAGACCACAGCTTTGATGCCATCATCTCCATTGGCGGTGAGGATGCAAGGGGGACGGGCCCCCTTCCTCCTGCTGGATCCTGAACCCCCTCCCCCCTCCCCCCCCAGGTCAGTGAGCTAACTTAGCATCCGGCACCCAGAAAGAATTCCTCGTGCCTAAAAATAGAAGGAAGATAAATATCTGACGGGCCCCAAGTGGCCCTGGAGGTTCAGGAGGGAAGCTGCAGACACTGAAAATAGCCCCAGGGAGATGTGCATGAGATTGACAGAGGGCAGCCAGCCCAGCAGAGGATAGAACACAGTTTCATGGAGAGAAATGACCAAGTTCCCCAAGTAGTCAGAGGCAGAGGTCCTCCCGATGCCACATCTGGGGATCCTTCTGCTGTGTTAGTACCCGTTCCTGACTTTCCTTGGGGAGGGCACCTCCTCTTACTTCCTCCCTCCCTCTCTCTCCTCTTCCATCCTTCCTTCTCAGAATCTCGAGCCAGAAGGGATCTCAGGGGCCTCCTTTTACAATGGGGTAAACTGAAACCCAGAGAGGTCAGGCAGGGAGTGCTGAACTCATTGACTCCTCTTCAGGACCCCAGAACGAAAGAGGAGGAAGGCCTTGAGGGACATCGAGTCCAGCTGAAGCCAGAAGTCCTTGTCTATGGGGCTTTTTTGTCTGCAGATCCCCAGGGAGGGGGATCTCTCTACCCAACCACACCCTCTGCCATTCCAGTCCCCAAAGCCTTGGCAGAGCTCCAGCTCCAGCGAAGTTCTTTCTCTTAATGATTCCTTCTCAGCGAGCTCCTCATGCAGGCCCCGCTCCATCTCAAACCTGGATAGTAACCTCCTCCTCAGCTTCCCTGCCCTGCGACCAATCCATCCTCCCCATAGCCACCAACATAATCTTCCTACCATGGCCTGCGACTCCCCTGCTCCCGAAACGTCCATAACTCCCCCTTTCCTCCAGGATCAAACACAGCCTCATCAGCCTGATAATTCAAGCCTCCCCTACAGTCTGGCTCCCTCCCATCTTTCCAGCCTGGATCCCCAGCACCTCCCTTTTTTCTGTTCTATGTTCCAGTCAGAGTAGCCATGCTGCTCACCCTTATCCTCAGGATTCTGCCTTTTGTCTGATGCTTGCATGAGCCGTGCCCATCTCACTGTGCCCTCTCTGTTCATTCTGCTTTTGGCAAGAACAAATCCCCAAATCTGAAATGTTTAGAAAGAAATTGATTAATTTGCTTGGTAGAAGAGAGCAGGTCCCTCCCCCCAGGGAGATGTGGCTGCCTGGCATAGAGCCTCTAAAAGGCTGACATAATATAGGGTTTAGACAAGGCACAGAGGTCACACATACACCTTGAGCAACCTTGCCAAGAGGGCAGTTTGAAAGCAAGGTAGACGGAGGTGGATGTGAACAATGTCAACAGTGAATGCAGTCTGGGCCAAGCCAAACCACAAGGGAACCCACAGTTCAGTCCTGGGTGGACCCAGAACAAGGCCTAGGTGACAGGACCCAAATACTCCAGGTCTTGGGGATCCTTGTAGCCATCTTTGGCATTCCTGTAGAGTTATGGAGGCCAGGGCGAAGTGCTGTATGCAGACAATCTCTAGTCACATAAAGTTAGGTTCAAACCACATTAATAAATAATAAACAATAACCTACACACATTGCATTCATTTATTCATTCAATAAGCATTAATTACTCACCCACTATATACATGTGCTAGACCCTGTGCCAGACACTGAGAATAACAGCCTCTTCCCTCAGGGGGCTTACATTCTATCCCGAGGAAGTGACACATAGAAGTAAAAATAAGCACACACATAAATACACTCTGGTACACACACACTTTCACTAATACACATGTACACACATAGATAAAGAAAGTCAATAGAAAGACACAGTTTTCACTGGCCAGGAGGCTTAAGATCACAGTGGAAGGTGGAGACCTGAAGGGGCCTAGGGAGGGATTCATGGAGGTGGAGAGGGAGGGCATTCTTGGCATGCGGGACAGGCTATTCAAATGCTCAGAGACAGGAAACATCAGATCTTCTAGGCTGCTGGAGATGTAGACTGTATGAAAGACACCCGAGTAATGAGGCTGGAGAGGGAGACAGGAGTCTGGAGATGAGGGCTTTGCAGGCTAAACAGAGGAGTTTGTGTTTCCCCTTGAGGTGAGAGGGAGTCCCTGGAGCTGTTTTTAAAACTGTGCTTCCCAAGTTATCATTTTGGCAGCTGTGTGTCGTCTGGGTGGCAGAGGGAGGCAGAGAGAGAGTGAGAGCACATGAGGGACATCAGGGTAGGTGGAATCGATAGGACTTAGCAACTGATTGGAAAGGAGGGGAAAGAGAGATGGAGGGGAGGGGAGGGGAAAGAGAGAGAGGTGAAGAGTGAAACTGGGTGACTGAGAGTGTGGTGATGCCCTCACCAGAACCAGAGAACAGAGTAGGGGTTAGGGTTGTGTTGGGATGAGTGATGGGGGGTGGCTGATGAGCTGTTTGGGATATGAAGCATGTACTGCACCCCAGGGGTTGGGGATACAAAGTAGAAATCAAACAGTCTCTGCCCTCAGGAGTTTTTAGTCTTCTTAGGGTTATCCACGTATGCACAGCTCGGTATTACAGAAGATGAGGCATGATAATGAATGACTGTAGGAAAATTGAAGGAGAGAAGAAGCATTTTCATCATTTTCATGGGGGGACAGGGGAGGGAATCAGGGCAGCCTAAATGGCTTTGGGGGTACCTGGGCTGAGCCTGGGAGGAAGGGAAGGACCCTGAGAGTCTGTGGTGGTTCTGCATTTTTCAGGATCCTTGGTCCAGAGGCCACCTCCTCAATGGAGTCTTCTTGAGTCACCCCAGCTGAACAGGTTTTCTCCCAGCTCTAGTTTCTTCCTTTGGTTGTTGAATGGACTTTCAATGAATGGTCTTTTAGTTGTGAATTAAATGATATAATTATTCATTTCAAGCCTTTCTGACCTCTTCACTGAGGCAGTTCTCCCAAGGAATCCTACCAGCCTACTTAGCTAGCTTGGCCCCCAGTATTATTGTGTGTTTGAAAGTAACAGAAATAGTCATTCCGATGTCATTAGTTCACTTTGCCTAATCCTCCACCCCCTAAGTGGACAAGAATTAGAATTCTGGACCTGAACAAACCTTAGCGATCACCTGGTCCAATTTCCTTATTTTATTTTTATTGCTTTCTTTGGTCTTGATGTCAGTTTCATGTCTGAAAACATCCTTCCCCCTCTTCTACCCAACTAGTCTCTCATGAAAACAAGAAAAGAAGAGGAAAAATCAATCTAGAAAAACCAAACCTCACATTAGCAGAGTCTGACAGTGTGTGCTGTGGTTCACAGCCCTGGCTCCCCACCTCTACAAAAAAGGGATCAAAGTGAATGTTCTCCCCTCCACTCTGGGGCCCAGTTAGGGTGTCTGTAATTGATGGTTCTTCGTCTTTCCCTTTCTGTGGTTGTTCTAACTGGGCAGATTTCCGGCTTGGGGTTCCATCTTCCTTTCTCAGTTTATGTTGCCTTCTTATGCTTTTTGGAATTCTTCTAACTCATCATTTCTTATGATTTCTCATCCCATTGCTCTTATATGCCACAGTTTCTTGACCCATTCTCCAGTTATGGCCATGTAATTTGTTTTCATTTCTCTTCAATCACAGAAAAGTATGTTTCTGAAGCAATATGAGGTCATAGGACCCTTCTCTCTGATCTTCTTGGCGTATAGGTCTTGCACCGTTGAACATTTTTTTTAATTTAATATATTTAGTTTTCAGCATTGATTTTCACAAGAGTTTGAATTACAAATTTTCTCCCCATTTCTAGCCTCCCCCCCACTCCAAGATGGCATATATTCTGGTTGCCCTGTTCCCCAGTCAGCCCTCCCTTCTGTCACCCCACTCCCCTCCCATCCCCTTTTCCCTTCCTTTCTTGTAGGGCAAGATAAATTTCTACGCCCCATTACCTGTGTATCTTGTTTTCTAGTTGCATGCAAAAACTTTTTTTTTGTTTTTGAACATCTGTTTTTAAAACTTTGAGTTCCAAATTCTCTCCCCTCTTCCCTTCCCACCCACCCTTCCTAAGAAGTCAAGCAATTCAACATAGGCCACATGCGTATCATTATATATAACCCTTCCACAATACTCATGTTGTGAAAGACTCACTATATTGTGCTCCTTCCTAACCTATCCCCCTTTATTGAATTTTCTCCCTTGACCCTGTCCCCTTTCTAAAGTGTTTGTTTTTGATTACCTCCACCCCCATCTGCCCTCCCTTCTATCATCCCCCATTTTTTTAATCTTCTTCCTCCTTTTTCCTGTGGGGTAAGATACCCAATTGAGTATGTATGGTGTTCCCTCCTCAGGTCAAATATGATGAGAGCAAGATTCACTCATTCCCCCCTCACCTGCCTTCTCTTCTCTTCCTACAAAACTGCTTTTTCTTGCCACCTTTATGCGAGATAATCCACCCCATTCTATCTCTCCCTGTCTCCCTCTTTCAATATATTCTTCTCTCATCCCTTAATTTGATTTTATTTCTTTTAGATATCTTCACTTCATCTTCAACTCACCCTGTGTCTGCTCTCTCTCTCTCTCTCTCTCTCTCTCTCTCTCTCTCTATATATATATATATATATATATATATATAGACATATATACACATATATACTCACATATTCATATATATACATAAACATACATATATGCATATTCCCTTTAGCTACCCTAATACTGAGGTCTCATGAATCATACACATCATCTTTCCATGTAGGAATGTAAACAAAACAGTTGAACTATACTAAGTCCCTTGCAATTTCTTTTTCTTGTTCTTTTTCTTGATTACCTTTTCATGCTTCTCTTGATTCTTGTGTTTGAAAGTCAAGTTTTCTATTCAGCTCTGGTCTTTTCACTGAGAAAGCTTGAAAGTCCTCTATTTTATTGAAAGTCCATATTTTGCCTTGGAGTATGATACTCAGTTTTGCTGAGTAGGTGATTCTTGATTTTAATCCTAGCTCCATTGACCTCCAGAATATTGTATTCCAAGCCCTTCGATCTCTTAAGGTAGAAGCTGCTAGATCTTGGGTTATTCTGATTATGTTTCCACAATGCTCAAATTGTTTCTTCCCAGCTGCTTGCAATATTTTCTCCTTGATCTGGGACCTCTGAAATTTGGCGACAGTATTCCTAGGAGATTTCTTTTTGGGATCTATTTGAGGAGGCGATCAGTGGATTCTTTCAATTTCTATTTATTTTGCCCTGTGGCTCTAGAATATCAGGGCAGTTCTCCTTGATAATTTCTTGAAAGATGATATCTAGGCTCTTTTCTTGATCATGGCTTTCAGGTAGTCCAATAATTTTTAAATTTTCTCTCCTGGATCTATTTTCCAGGTCAGTGGTTTTTCCAATGAGATATTTCACATTGTCTTCCACTTTTTCATTCCTTTGGTTCTGTTTTATAATATCTTGATTTATCATCAAGTCACTAGCTTCCACTTGCACCAATCTCATTTTTAAGGTAGTATTTTCTTCAGTGGTGTTTTAGACCTCCTTTTCCATTTGGCTAATTCTGCCGTTCGAGGCATTCTTCTCCTCATTGGCTTTTTGGAGCTGTTTTGCCACTTGATTTAGTCTATTTTTTAAGATGTTGTTTTCTTCAGTGTATTTTTCACTATTTTTTTGGGTCTCCTTTAGCAAGTCATTGACTTGTTTTTCATGATTTTCTCATATCCTTCTCATTTCTCTTCCCAATTTTTCCTCTACTTCTCTAACTTGCTTTTCCAACTCCTTTTTGAGCTCTTCCATGGCCTGGGACCAGTTCATGTTTTTCTTGGAGGCTTTTGTTGTAGGCTCTCTGGCTTTGTTGACTTCTGGCTGTATGTTTTGGTCTTCTTTGTCACCAAAGAAAGATTCCAAAGTCTGAGACTGAATCTGGGTGCGTTTTCACTGCCTGGCCATGTTCCCAGCCAACTAACTTGACCCTTGAGTTTTTCAGCGGGGTATGACTGCTTGTAGAGTTAAGAGAACTATGTTCCAAGCTTGGGGGGATGCGCCAGCTCTGCCACACCAGCACTCCTCCTTCTCCAAGAACCCTCAACCCGGACTGGACTTGGATCTTCAGTAGGCTCTTCACTGCTGCTCTGATCTGCCACTTAATTCCTCCCACCAGGTGGGCCTGGGGACGGAAGCAACTGCAGCTGTAGTTCTGTAGCTGCTCCACCTCTGCTGTCCCCTGGGCAGTAGCCAAACCACAAACTCCTTCTACTCCCATAGCTTTTCCCACTAACCTTCTCTGCTGTCTTTGGTGTTTGTGGGTTGAGAAGTCTGGTAACTGCTGCAGCTCACTGATTCAGGGCACTAGGGCACTCTCTGCCTGGCTCCTGGTCTGGTTGGCCCACACTGCCCACTCTGGGCTCTGCTCCACTCCCAGCTCCATATGGGATAGACCTCACCCAGAGACCATCCAGGCTGTCCTGGGCTGGAGCCCTGCTTCCCTCTGCTCTTTTGTGGGTTATGCAGTTCTAGAATTGGTTCAGAGCCATTTTTTATAGGCTTTTGGAGGGACTCGGCAGGGAGCTCACACTAGTCCCTGCTTTCCAGCCGCAATCTTGGCTCCACCCCCCGCTAATCACCGTTGAACATTTTAAAACCATTTTTACTTTAATTCTTCATAGCTCTCCAGAATGAGTGGACCAAGAGGCAGCTCCACCAGCAGGGTATTAATGTCGCATCTTCCTATAGCTCCTCCAGCATGGACTGTCCCCATGTTTTGTCATCACCCATTTACTGGGTGTGAGATGAAACTCTAGAGTTACTTTGATTTGTGTTTTTATTCTTAGAGCTTTGAGCAGACTTTCACATGTTTAAATTATTGACATACTTTGGTTTTTATATCACCTTCATTTTCTGCTGTATCTCTGCTTACTCTCCCAGAGAACCATCTTTTAAAATGAAGAAAAAACAGTTTAGCAAAGTTAACAAAGACATCAGAAAGATCTGATGTTAAATATAGTATTCCATACCCACTACCCCCCACCTCTGCAGAGAAGAGAAGATGTCACATTTCACTCCATCATTACAATTTAGCAGGATTCTGTTTCTGTTGTCATTTTTGGTCTTTCAGTTCACATTGTTGTAGTCCCTGGCTATATTGTTTTCCAGGTTCTGCTTATCATAATTTACATCAGTTTGTGGAGATGTCCAAAGGCTTCTCTGTATTCATCCCACACCATTTCTCACAGCACATCAATATCCCATTACATTCAAGCACCATAATTCATTTAGCCATTCCCCAAGTGATAACCATCTATTTGTTCCCAATTCTTTGCTACCCCCAAAAGTGCTGCTGCAAATATTTTGGGGTATAGAGAGCATTTTTAAACATTCTCTTTAAAATTTTGAGTTCCAAATTCTCTTCCTTCATCCAGCCCCTCTCCCAACCCATTGAGAAGGCAAGCAGTAAGGTATCAATTATACATCTGAAGTCATACAAAACATATTTCCATATCAGTCATGTTGCAAAAAAAGCCAAGAAAAATAAAGTGAAAAAGCATGTTTCAATCTGCCCTCAGAATCCATCTTTTCTCTCTGGATGTGGCTTGCATTTTCCATCCTGGGTCCTTTGGGGTTGTCTTGGGTCATTGTCTTGATCAGAGTAGCCAGGTCTTTCACAGCTTATGATCATACAATATTGCTATTATGTACCAGAGCATTTCTTTTTTTTGTCAATGATTTCCTTTGGGCATATGCATAACAGTGGAATCTCTACACTAAAGGATATGGACATTTTAGTTATTTTCTTTGCAGAATTCCAATTTTTGCTTTCCAGAATGATTGGACCAACTCACAGCTCCACTAACAATGCATTAGTGTGCCAACTTTTTCTGTAACCCTTCTAACATTGACTGTTTCCATCTTCTGTCATCTTTACCGATTTGCAGACTGTGAAGTGAAAACTGAATTGTTTTGATTTGTATTTCTTTTATTAGTAGTAATTTGGAGCACTAGTTCATATGGTCGTTAGTAGTCTTTAGTTCTTTGAGAACTGTCTGGTCATACCTTTAACCATTTATCCATTGGGGAATGGCTCCTGATCTTATATGTTTGTGTTAGTTCACTATGCGTCTTGTATATTAATTTTTTTACTAGAAATATTTGATACACAGATTTTTTTCTCTATTGATAGCTTCCTTCATATCCTAGTGGTATTGATTTTGTTTGTGTTAGAGCACCCCAATTCCATATAATTGGTATTCTCTATTTTGTTGTTTTTAAATCACAAACCAGAATGCTCTGAAGCAGGAATATGTGTTGTAATTTCCCACCTCTGTGACTGTGCTCACACTGTTCCCTATGCCTGGATTTTCCTCCTTACCCATGCACCTACTGAATTCCTAGACCTTTTAAAGCCCAACTCAAATGTGCTCATCCATGAAGTTTTCCCAGCTTATTGGTCTCAGAAGTGACTTCTCTCTCATTAAATTCCACAAAGTATTTTGTACTTTTAGTGCAAGTGTGTATTACTGTGTATTATAGGAAACAACATATTGTGGGGGCCTAGAGCTGTCCACAGATTAGAGTTCAGTTCTTGGCTCTGTGCTCTTGGGCAGATCTCTTCACCTCCTTGGGCTTGAGGCAACTTTCCAAGACTAGAAATTGCAAACCTGCATTGGTAGAGAGAGTTTGCTAATCCACCAGGTCCAGGCCCTGCCCCCTAGTCATAACTATGCCTGTTTTCTCTTTCCTATTTAAACCATGTATTTATTTGACCGTATATGTTATGTGGTAGAAGATGGTGGCCTAAGCCTAATTTCTGCCAAACCTCCTTTCAGTTTTTCCAGCATTTTTCAGACAATTAAAAGTTCTTCCCCAAACAGCATGTGTTTTCTCAGCTTCCTTGTTTTCTAGAGGCAGAGCCTGAAGCCCAGAGAGGGGAAAAGCCCCAGTGAAGGCCACACAGAGTCTGTCCGTGGTGGAATGGGTAGGGCTTCTTTTTAGGAAGCTGTGTTCTATGCTAGACCTGGACGAGTTTGTCTCTCAGACTCCCTTTAATGGTGCTGATCATATTCCCTAGGTTGGATGTAAGCAGTGCTCCAGTATTTTTGAGGTTTGAGACCTTCAGAGAAGAGGCCAGCTGGCCTCCCTCATGACTGCTGCCTTTACCCTGAGCTCTTCTCTCTTCCTTTACAGTCATCCACCACTTTTCAACAGCACAAAGGAGGACCCGAGCCGTGCAGGAAATGGCTCGGGTGCTGGCCCCCGGAGGACGAATCATGATCTATGTCTGGGCCATGGAAAAGAACCACCGACACTTTGACAAGCAGGATGTGTTCATTCCCTGGAACCCTGCCCTGTGTTCCCAGCTCCTGGCAGAACCAGCTCCCTCAGGACAGAAACACGTGTGTGGACAACCCAGAGTCATCCCCATCAGGCCCCTACAACGCCCAGCCTGCTCTGTCTGTGGCTACCCTATGTGCCATCAGAAGAGGCAGGAGTCCCAAAGGTCCCACAGTCTGGATGGTTCTGGAACTCCTGGCTGCTGTGGGAAGTTGGTGGAGGTGAGGGACGAGGACAATGGTTTCTACAACATTTTAGGGAGGTCATTCCGCTCCTGGTTTTTCTCCCGATCCTTGGATGAATGCACTCTAAAAGAGCAGGTGGAGAAGGATGAGCATGCCACTGAGGAGTGGGCCCCTTGTCACCCTGTGTCTGTCCAGCCTTTGAAGCTCCATCATCTAGACCTTGGTGATCAGGAGCCATTGTCAAAAGAACAAGATGGCACCACTGATCATAGGCTCATACAAACCACAGAGTGTCAATCAGCACCAGGTGTGCCAAGGACCCTACTCAGAGTGCCCCACAAAGACACTCAGAACCAGCAGCAAGGGGGCTGCTTTCTCAGGCAATCTACAGTGGGGCAAAGCTGCAGGTCAGCCCGCCCTCAGGGGACAGGGAAGCAGGCTACCAGTCAGCTCTGGAAAAGGACCTCCCTCCCCCCTCCCTTCATCAGCCTGGCAGCCGCCATGTCCACTGGGGCATCCCAGGCAGAGTCACTGGGCTCCAAAGCCTTCACCCGTTACTACCACGTGTTTCGAGAAGGGGAACTCTGCCACTTGCTAGAGCAGCACGTGCCGGAGCTCCAGGTCCTGAGTTCAATCAATGATCACGGCAACTGGTGTGTTGTTGCCGAGAAGAAGCCAGGGATGATGGGCCACTGACCAGGCCATCTTGGAGAAATAACTCATAGGCAAAGGAAGGAAGGCCTGGTGCTTGCTTCAGTGACTGAGTATGCCCGTGAAGGCCAGCAGTCCAAGGAGGAGCCATAGCAGGGGCCAGGGGAGGGGGCTCCTTTAGTGACTCATTCCTGTTCTCAGATATTCCATTTAGAAACCAGCATCTTCCTTTGGGTACCATCCGCATCTTTCTTTAAAATCAGGATTTCTCCCCGGGTCCAGCTGAGGTCCTTTTACAAATCCCCTGGCAGAGCCACCCCAGGACACCCCATGGACATGGGACTAGAGGCAATGCCCTGCCTGGGGGTGAGTGAGGGTGAATGGAAAGAGGCAGGGGAGGGGGGAAAGGGGGTCCAGTGTGGGGGCAGGGCAGGAGAGGAGTGTTGTCCAGCAAGGTCTTCAGGGACACTGGCAGGAGCTAGGAGGGAGAGCAGGATGACCGACCCAGTTCTCTGGCTCAGACTGTCCCAGTCTCTTGGAGACTGGAGTCCTTGGTAGTTAGGGCCACTGCCTGCTGTTACAGATGGATTTTATTTAAAGAATCTGTGAAGCATTCATGCTTTTGGTTTTACTTTTGATTTTAAACTGCATCTTTTTTTAAACTACACTTTTTTTTCCAAATCTCTCTCTACCTTCTCCACCACTCAGTGAGCCATCCTTTGTAGCAAAGAATAAAAAAGAAAGAGGAAAGAAAGAAGTCCAAAAACCCAACCACCTAATCAGCTGAGGCTGGAAATATAAAGTCTATCACACCAATAGCCCCCCACCTCCACATAGAAGGATGGAGGAAAGCGCATTTTCTCATCTCTTCTCTGGGATCTGGTTTGGTCATCATAATTGCACAGGGTTCACTTTGGGGGATCGGTTCTCACCTTTTTCATGTCTGCAGTCGTTGGGGTTGGGGGACTCCTTTATGGTCCTGGTGGCTGCCCCTCTTTACATGCTAGGCTTTTATCAGGGAGTTGATTTGGCAGCTTTGTTGTTTTTCTTCTCTGCTCCCAGGGACACTTGCGCCATGTGCTGAAGAGGCACTTGGTCCTTGCTCTTGTTCTTAGTGAGAATCCAGAAGGACCTGAGCTCACAGGAGGGTGAGAATCAGGCTGGGGTCCCCCTATGGTTGGTGGATTACCAGTGCCATTGGGTGGCACTTTACAGAGAGGATCTGGGCACTGGGCATGCAGCTCCCTTTTGGCCAGCTGCCTTGGCCCTGAGTAGAGACCACAGAAAGGGCGATTCCTGCTCTCAGCTCCAGAGTGCCTCCTGGTGCTCCTGCCATCCTATTTGGTGAGTCTGTACTGGGAGGCTCCACTCTATGTCAGAGAGGTGAGGTCATGCCTCACATTATTGCCAGCCCTGTGGCCTCTGCTGGGCTCGTATCCTATGCCACACCCCCCTTAAGTTCTGGAACCTTGTTCAAATCATTCCTGTGTTGACTCACTATCCCTGTAACTTAGCAAGCAAAACTGCCCAAGCCAAAGGCACTCCCCCTTTACCCCCACTTTTTGCTCCTGTGGGACTTGTCTCCTCTCAGAATGGAAGCTGAGGGCAGGCACTATCTCTGTGTTGTATGTGTACCCCCAGTGCTTGGTACAGAGATAGTGCTTCACAAATGCATTTTCATTCATTCATCCAGTCACTTACTCCCACGGTTAGAGTCCCATCGATACTTGATTCTGTAGAATTTGGCATTTGGGGCACCATTTGTCTTATGTTGAGAAGACGTTAGAGGTCTGCCTCTTTCTAGCTTGATGGAAGGAATCTTGTCAACAAGTTTGTTCATCTTTCTGAAGTAAAATCTAAGCTGTGTCTTGAAATAAAGATGGAACTGGGTTTAACGGAGGGAGGCAGAGATAGGCTTTGCAATCAACGTGACCTGAAAGGTTCCCTTCTTGATGTTGACAGTCAACGATGTATCCTTACCAAATGGGCTGGTGCTATTCTGGATGGCAAGGCAGAGTCCAATCTCATTTTTGTCCAATAAATTCACCTGAATAAACTGTGGGATAGACATTTTTCTTCAGAGAAACTCGAGGGGACTGGACGTCAACCAGAGACCGAAAAAAGCAAGAATATGGATTCAAAGTCCAGATGGTCAGTGAGTCAGTCAGTCAATGGTGCTTATTAAGCACCTGCTCTGTGCCAGGCACTATGCTAAGTGTTGAGGATACAAAGAAAGACTAAAAAATAGTCCCTGCTTTCAAGTACTCAGTCTAATAGGGAAGACAGCACGTGAACAGCCATGTACAAATAAGCTTTCTACAGGATAAATAAGAAATAATTAGAGAGGGGAAACTGAAATGAGCAGGGCTGGGGAAGGCCATCTGCAGGAGCTGGGATTTTAGTTGGTATTTCCAGGAAGCCAGGGAGGTCAGTAGTCAGAGCTGAGCGGAGGAAGAGCATTCCAGGCTTGGGAACCAGCCAGAGAGAATGTTCAGAATGTGTCTGTGAATGAAATGTTTGTGACAGCCAGGAGGTCCGTGTCACTAGATGGAAGAGTACATGGGGAGTGAGGGGTAAGGATACTGGAAAGGTCAGGGGCAGGGTTAAGGTTCTGAAGGACGTTGTGTTAGATCTTGGAGGTAGTTCAGCATAGCACCTTTCTTCCCAAGATGTTCTCCTCCTCAGCTATGAGAGGTACTGAGCTGCATCCATTGTGCCTTGGTCTTCCTTGAATCTTCTTTTGTGTGCTCATGTACATACCAGCAAACTCCTGGAAAAACCTGTTTTCCCCATGGCCTCTGAGGGCAGAATCCCACCATTGGAAGCCAGTTTATGAGGCTTGTCATGGAGGAAATGTCATGTGTTACCATTCTCCATGTGTAGACTTCCCCTGTTAGACTGTAAAGCTCCTCGAGGGCAGGGTCTGTCTGTCCTGCTTTTTTTATTTGTACAGCCAGTGTACACACTGTGCTTGGCACACAGTAAGTGCTTAATAAATGCTTATTCATTCAGATACTTTTCTGGACTGCTGCTTGTTAAAATTATTTTTAAAAGTAACTTTGCTCATGAGTCATCAGTCCTTACAGGGATGTAGGGGGAGCATAATGAAGAAAAGCATTGGAGTCTTCCATTTCTGATCATAGGACACGCATGCAATCAAGGATCATGCGAGTATGGTATGTGATGTCTGTCTGGAAGCGAAGGGACTCTGTGACAATGATCCCTGTAGTATTAGATTTGTAAACAAAAAACAAGAAACTCTGGGATTGGGAAACAAGTGTAGACCCCTTGTTACCTAAGGTAATGAGGCAACTTGAGTGGGCAAGGAGCCCAAGGAAAGCCCATCATCACACCCAGCTGAAAATTTGTGCTTGGTAAGCATGGCTTCTAATAACGGTTTACATTCAAAGGGTGTCAGAGCTGGAAGGGGCCTCAGTGGTCACCAAGACCAATCCCCACCCGAACAAGAATCCCTTCAAAAGTGAGTGGTGATCCCGCCTTTGTGTGAAGACCACACTCACACCACCTGAAGCAGCCCTTCTGCTGTGCTGTAGTTCTCCTTACTGGGAAGTTTCTCCTTCCACCCAGCTGAAATCTGACCACTCTGCACCTTCTATCCACTGTCCCTAATTCTGCCCAGATGAAGCACAAAGTCACCTCTCCATGACAGCCCTTCTAGTCCCTGAGGTTGTCACATGCCCATCTTTATGTTTTCTGGCCAAATATGCCCATTTCTCCCATTTGACCCTTCTCTGGCATGTTCTTCTATATTCTCTCCATACAGGCTGCTCCCATCCCCATGGTCTCTACCTTCTCTGTAGCTCAAAGGGGATGCTCAGACCTGAGCATGATATTGCATGTATGGTCTGAACAGAGATGGGTATATCAGAAGCTACCACCTCCCTGGCCCTGACTGTGAACCCTGGTAATGCAGCCAAAGTTCAAAGTAGCTTTTTTGGACTGCTGTAGCAAACTGTTGACACAGACATTAAGAGCTAGCATGGCTTCAACAAGAACAGGTCAAGCCAGACTCACCTGCTTCCTTTTCTTAGAGGGATATAGTCAATTGCTAAATTGGTAGACCAATGTAGACTGTAGATAATTTAATGAGATTTTAGCAAAGGGTCTGACAGTCTCGTGTGATTTTTGTGGTAAAGATGGAGAGAAATGGGCTGGAAAGAGAAAAATTAGATGGACATGGGAATGGTTGGATTTCTGAACCAAAAGAATAGTCAGCTGCCCAGGGCTTGATGGGACTTTTGACGGCAACCCCTAGTGGACGGTCCTTGGTCCTGTGGAGTCTGACTTTATCAGGGCTTACAAACTGATGGAAATGACACATTTATCACACTCGCACCTGACATGCCAAGAGGAATAAATGAAATGTTGGATGGAGGGTCAGAATGCAGAGCTCTGGGCTAAATCTAATGTCATGAAATTTACTAGGGGTAAACAAATTCTTATACTTGGGTGCCCCATGTTTCCTTCACAAGTATAAGATGGGGTGGGGCATTCACTTGAAAAGAGATCTGCAGGTTCCAGTGGACTGTCAGCTGAATATGATTTAACACATTGCTAGTGGAGGGCAGGACTTACTACCTCGGTTGCCCTCTTTGGAAAAATGAAGAGGTTGGGCTAGATGACCTGCAGGTCCCTCCCAGAAATCCTTGAGCATTTGATTCCAGTCCACTCCCTCAGGAGGAAGCAGAGATCCAGAAACAGAAACTGGTCTACCCCGGGTTTGAATCTGCAACCTGACTGGGTAGTAGAGTGGTTGAATAAGTCATCATGTATATTTTAGGTGAGGTGGGGTAGAGGAGATAATCCTAGATTACAGAATTATAAACCAAAGCTGAAAGGGTTCTTAGAGGGAATTGAATCTACATTCTCTCATTTTACAGCAGTGGAAACTGAGGCCCAGAGAAAGGAAGGGACTTGTCCAAGGTCTCAGTGAGTCAGGGTCTCAGTGAGCCAAGGCTAGAACTCAGGTCTTCTATGAAGGTGGGAGAATAGGGGAGCTTAACCCCACCCCAGTCTCTCTTCCTCCACCAGCTCTCCTGTGGGTCCCATCCCCACCCCCACCATCCCTGCCTTTCAGTCTGGCTTCAGCTTCTGTCCCCAGGCTACCCTCCTCTAAGCAGGCTTCCCTGCTATTCCTCAGACATGACACTCCATCTCCTCTCTCCCTGCCTTTGCACAGGCAGCCCCCCATGCCAGGAATGCACCACTTTCTCACCTCTAACTTACTGTAAAGTCCCTAGGTGTCTTCAAGGCTTAGCTCAAAGGTGGTCTCTTTCCAGAGGCATTTCCTGCCTCCCTCAGTTGTCTGACACCATGACTGCACTGCATATGTATCTCCAGATGGCTGCTCAGGTCCCTGGCAGCCCTGAAGCTGTCCTCCTACTTCCAGTGATTTCGTTTATAGTCAGTCAAGTGCATGCTCCTTGAGGGCAACAGCTGTCTCACATTTGTATCTGTATCCCCAGCACATGCAGTCACAGGCATTGAATAAATGCTTCTTGATTGAATGAATGAACGATTAAGCCAAGCTGCATCTCAGTGCTAACTACGTCTCTTTCTAGAAGGTAACAGATTATATCCTTAATTAAATATTCCCCCATGTTTGCAGGAGTCAAAATTAAGCTCACTACCCTGTTACCCATAGACTTGATTCTTCCCACTTTTGGAAAATTGGCACAAGACCGAAGCTTCTCGAGTGCTACAGCATCTCTCCTGTTCCTGGACAGACCCTTGGGGAACCCAGGTGGCCCAGGTGAGGCAGAGAGAACAGGAAGGAGCCTAATTCCCACCTTCAGTTTCTTTGCTTGCCAAGAGGTTTGAGCCATAGAGGACAATCTGTCAGCAGAAGGCTCACCTGTATCAGATGAGGAACCCCTGGAATGTTCCCAAGAATCCTGGGGTTAGCCACAGAGTTTAGGATCCAAAGCATTCCTATGTGCCGAGTCAAGGACTGGAATGCAGAGAAGGTACGGGCCAAATAAACAGAGACCTTCACAGAGCCTTGGTGGGGGCCCTTGGAAGAAAGGCCTATAGCCCAGCTGGAGCTGAGACCACTCAGTGGGCAGTGTGGCAACAGCCAGGCTTATCAGGGAAGTAACCCATCCTAGCAAACCTGGGGGCAGCTGGGTGGTACAGTGGGTAAAGCGCTGGCCCTGGAGTCAGGAAGACTCCTCTTCCTGAGCTCAAATCTAAGCCTGACACCTACTAGGCTGTGTGATCCTGGGCAAATCACTTAACTCTGTTTGCCTCAGTTTCCCCATCTATCAAATGAACTAGAGAAAGAAATGGCAAACCGCTCGAGTATCTTTGCCAAAAACCAAACCCAAATGGGGCCAGAGTCAGATGTGACTGGAAAATGACTGAACAAGCAAACCACCTGAGTAGAAGCCAGGTAACAGGTGCCATCATACATCTGTAACTGGTGAGGCTGGAGAAGATGCAACAGAAAGAAACCTGAGGCAGGTGGGCAGGACCCTGGGGGAGTAGAGCCACAGGGCCCCAGAAAGTCAGGGGATCTGCGAGGGAGAAAGCCAGTTTGATTAAGATACACGAACAGTTCGAAAGAATGGCAAACTGTTAACATCCATGTGAAAGAATGCCACGGGTCACTAATAAGAGAAATGTAAATTAAAACAATCACGTGGTTTTACTTCATACTCAGCAAATTGGAAAAGATGACAAAATCTGGGAATAGTCACTGTTGGAAGGGTTGTGTTAAGCTGGGTGTGCTAGTACATTGTTGGTGGAGCTGTGAATTGGTCTAATGATTTTAGAAAGTAACTTTGGAATTATGCCATGAGAGTGATTTAAATGCCAATATTCTCTGACCCGAAGAGTGCACTGTTAGGCACATGCTACAAAGTATGGTAAGAAGAAAGTCCCTACTTACACTAAAATATTTATAGCAGCACTTTTCATGATAGCAAAGATCTAGAAACAAATGTGGTGCTCATCACATGGGGAATGACTAAACAAATCATGACCCATAAATGTAATGGAATATTACAGGGCTGGTGCAAATGATGAACCTGAGGAATACCTGGAAGACTTACATGAAGTGAGCAGAGTCAGGAAAACAGCACACACAATTCAGTGCCTGCAGCCATGTGAATAAGATTCAAAATAATGAAACTAGAATGTTGTAAAATCGTAAAGTCAATGTTGGCCCCCAAGAAGAGATATGAAGGTACCTGTCCCTACACCATTGCAGGGGTGTGGGAGGCAGGTTATTGGGCTGCAGGTGAACACGGATGTCATCAGAAGTCTGAATCTGCTGATGTACTCAATGGTTTTCCTGCATGTATTTTCCTCTTAAATGTTTCTTTGTTGTAAGGGATGGCTCTCTGTGGTGGGGGTGGGAAGGATAGGGCTGCAAAGGGAAACAAAAAAACAGAAGGAGCATATGGGGTAAGATGCTGTTTCAACAATCCGGCTAGCAGCTGCTGTGGGGGTGAAAAACCAACAACCAGCTCACAGAATGCTGCAAGTCCAGGTTCTTTTGATCTGCTTTACCAAGGAAAGCAACATTAAGGGGTTGACAATCTTACTTTAATCCAGCATACAAATACCATTCACTTAGTTCAGGGGAAAAAGCCAGCACCCTGAACTTCAGAGCAAATACAAAGAAATTACGGACATCGACAGACAGACCAAATACAATTCATATTTACCAACATCTGAGTTCAGCCTGGGAGCTCATAACAACGACTGGTACAGAGTCACATGTGCCACTACTGCTGTGGGTCAGAGCTCCGAAAAAGGAAAGCCAACCCCTGGTTTTACATCTTTTTCAGGGTCAAGGGTGAGTCGCCTAAAATTGTCACCAAAAATGCGACTTAAACCCATGTGGTCTAAAAGCCTCTGATATCACAAAGATGCCACTCAAACCCATGTAAACTAGGCTTTCCCTTGAGGCAAGGAGGTCATCAAGGACTCCTAATTTAATCAAGAAAATAAAGGCCAAACCCTTCAAGGGCACTTGGTTGAATTAAGTGCTAAGAGCCCATTTTGATTGCCAATACAGATGCTTTTGCAATGGAAGCATAGGAGGTATTTCAGCATCCTGAATCAACTTCCCAAGGCTGCCCACGGGTAGCTTGGAATTTGGATTACGGTTAGAAATGAATTTAGGGTTAGAGTTGGGTTAAGGTTCAGGTTAGCATGAATTTAGGGTTAAGGTTAAGATAAGAAACACATTTAGGTTTAGGGTTAGAAACCAATTCTGTTTTAGGGTTTGGGAAATGAAGTTCACTTTCCCTAAAAGTCCTCTGTGGTCATGATAAAATCTTTTCTTTTTGTGGGCTTCTTTAAGGGGAGAGCTGGGGTCCACCTGAATAAAACTCTCTTAAGTGGGTCTGTCTTCTCTTATCCCTATTCCCTGGGGCTGACATTTTTCTCTTCCCTTTTTCCTAAGGAAGCAAACCTGCCTTGATTCCTGAGTGACTTCTTGAGGAGCTGTCTAGAAGGGGATTCAGAGGGAGGAAGCTGAGGCTGGGGGTTCTGAGGTCAACAGGTGAGTGTTTTCTTGGGGGTCCCCAGAATGACCTGGCATCACGCAGCTGTCTATGTGACCCCTGCCATAGACTCTCTGCCGGAGAAAGCAAGCTTCCAGGAACAAAGGTTAAAAAAGGCCCGAGGACAGCTTGGGCTGGGGAAACAGAGGCTGTCAATCAGGGAAGAGTGTAGAGCTGGCCAGGTTAGAGGGGACTGCTTGGAGAGATGCTGCAGATAGTGGGCTCTCTCTTATTACAGGATCTCACAGGAACCTGGATGTCACTTCTAGGCTAGGCTGAAGGACCCTTGCACTGGCCATGGATTGGAGTAGCACAGCCTCTGAGTCTCCATGTACACCTCCTCCCACCTCACCTTGCCTACTTCAAGTGACAGGAAACTCACCAACTTTGGATGCAGATCAGCTTGTTGGATGTCTGGTGTCTAGACATTTCTTCTTTGTTTACCTTTAATTAGCTCTGCTATCTGGAGCTGGCAAGTCAGTCGACCAGGGCTTACCCTGCCCTGGGCACTGGGGATACAGAGGAGGGGCCGAAAGGTAGCACATATGACATGTAGGTTACACAGGTATAACACAGATCAAAGGAAAACCACACACACGGCTGTGGGATGGCCTGCAGCAGCAGCAGTGACAGTGGGCCATGGCCACCATCAATGACTGTGAGGTCTTGAGCCTGAGTGACTGAGAATCTGGTGGTGGGAGAGTTTAGAGACCTCCAGGCATCGGTGAGCTCAGACTAGGGCTGTGGGCAGTAGCCATGTGGGCTATATGGAGGGTAGGTATAACCTCTTACCCCTCTCTCTATGAATATTCTTTTTTAAAAAATCTATTGCTATAGCCAGGATTTCTGAAATTATATTAAGTAACAGTGGGGATAATGGAAATCCTTCATTTACCCCTGATCCTATGAAAAATACCTCTACTCAAGTTCTGTTACCTATAATGCTATAATGTTTTAGAGAAAAGCTAGTTACCACGTTGAGGAATGGACGATTTATTCTGATACTTCCTACTGTTTACTTTTTTTTTTAACAGAAATGGGTGGCTTTTTTCTGAAGCTTTCGTTTTGTATAGATATCTGATTTTTATTGTTCTCCGTAATATGGTTATGTTGGTAGTTTGATATTGAACCAAACCTGTACGTCTACTCTAAATAACTATATTTGTGTCTGTTGCTGTAGCTTTTTTTTGCTAATATTTTATTTTTGGAAATTTTATTAATTTGTTAGAAATCTTGGTTTGGGAATCAAAACCATACATGTATCTTATTTTTGTGAGGAATTTGTAGGATGGGGGAATTATCTTTTGAAACTTTAATAAAATTTGCTTGTAAATATTTCTGGTCCTGGATTCTTCTCTTTGAGATTTCCTTTATAGCTTATGCAGTTTCTTTTTCTGCGATTGGGTTATCTAAATTCTCTGTATTTCTGTATGTGCTCTGTGAATCTGGATATTTTATGCACTTCAAATGCTCGTCCACTTACTTTGATTGTTGAGTTTACTTGTGTGTTGGTGTAATATCAATTCAGTTGGGACTTTCTTACTGTTTTAAAATGATTAATTAGGGGGCAGAGCCAAGATGGCGGCTGAAAAGCAGGGACTAGTGTGAGCTCCCCGCCGAGTCCCTCCACAAACCTATGAAAAATGGCTCTGAACCAATTCTAGAACTGCATAACCCACAAAAGAGCAGAGGGAAGCAGGGCTCCAGCCCAGGACAGCCTGGATGGTCTCTGGGTGAGGTTTATCCCGTATGGAGCTGGGAGCAGAGCAGATCCCAGCGTGAGCCTCGCCAGGACCAACCAGACCAGGAGCCGGGCAGAGCGTGCCCTAGCGCCGTGAATCAGTGAGCTGCAGCAGTTACCAGACTTCTCAACCCACAAACACCAAAGACAACAGAGAAGGTTAGTGGGAAAAGCTTCGGGAGTGGAAGGAGTTCAAGGTTTGGCTACCGCCCCAGGGGCAGCGGAGGTGGGGCAGCTACAGAAGCACAGCTGCAGTTGCTTCCGGCCCCAGACCCACCTGGCAGAGCTGGCACATCCCCCCAAGCTTGGAACATAGAACTCTTTAGTCTACAAGCAGTCATACCCTGCTGAAAAACTCAAGGGTCAAGTTAGTTGGTTGCAAATATGGCCAGGCAGCGAAAACTCACCCAGATTCAGTCTCAGACTTTGGAATCTTACTTTGGTGACAAAGAAGACCAAAACATACAGCCAGAAGAAGTCAACAAAGCCAGACAGCCTACAACAAAAGCCTCCAAGAAAAACATGAACTGGTCTCAGGCCATGGAAGAGCTCAAAAAGGATTTGGAAAAGCAAGTTAGAGAAGTAGAGGAAAAATTGGGAAGAGAAATGAGAAGGATGCGAGAAAACCATGAAAAACAAGTCAATGACTTGCTAAAGGAGACCCAAAAAAATGCTGAAAAATACACTGAAGAAAACAACACCTTAAAAAATAGACTAACTCAAATGGCAAAAGAGCTCCAAAAAGCCAATGAGGAGAAGAATGTCTTGAAAGGCAGAATTAGCCAAATGGAAAAGGAGATCCAAAAGACCACTGAAGAAAATACTACCTTCAAAATTAGATTGGAGTGAGTGGAAGCTAGTGACTTGATGAGAAATCAAGATATTATAAAACAGAACCAAAGGAATGAAAAAATGGAAGACATTGTAAAATATCTCATTGGAAAATGATTAATTAAATGTCTTTGAGTCTTACTAGGTGCTAAACCTCAGGCCCAAACCCCAATTAGGTGCTAAACCTATGTGGGTGTGACTTGGTAATCAAGGTGGGGCCCCAGGTAGGGCTAACTAAGGGAGGGTCTAGTTTACACATGAGTTTGAGTGATAGGTTTGGGACATCAGAGGCTCTTAGACCACGTGGGTTTAAGTCGCCTCTTTGTGACAATTTTAGGTCACGTGGGTGAATCGCATGTGTGACTCACCCCTGACCCTGAAAAAGATATAAAACCAAGGGTTGGCTTTCTGTTTTTGGAGCTCTTACCCACAGCAGTGGTGGCTCGAGTGACTCTGGGCCAGCCCTCATTATGAGCTCCCAGGCTGAACCTAGATGTTGGTAACTATGGATCTGTATTTGGTCTGTCTGTCGATGTTTGTAATTTGTTTAGGGCTCTCACTCTTGGTGGCATGTGGAGACTCCCGGGCAGCTTGGGCTGGGGAAACAGAGGCTGTCAATCAGGGAAGAGTGTAGAGCTGGCCAGGTTAGAGGGGACTGCTTGGAGAGCTGTAGCTAAGAAGCCCTCCAGCTCGTAAACCCGCATGATGGGACTTTGTTAAACTCTGGAAACTATGTATTGGGAATTGAACCAGTCAAGGTCTGTCTGTCAATGTTTGTACTGTGTTTGTATTTTGCTCTGAAGTTCAGGGTGCTGGTTTTTTCCCCTGAACTAAGTGAATGATGTCAGTATGCTGAATTAAAGTAAGCTTGTCAACCCCTTATCGTTGCTTTCCTTACTAAAGCAGATCAAAAGAACCTGTGATTTTGCGGCATGCTTGTTGTTGTGTTGGTCTTTCACCCCCACAACAGCTGCTAGCTGGATTGTGGAAACAGTTGGGTATAATGATTTCTACTATCCTTTGCTTGATTTATTATGGATGATCCTTTTTTCATTTTGATCCTAATCATTTGATTTTCCACTCTATTAAAAATAATCATGGTTTACCTGTTTTCTTAAAGACTTTATGCTTTTTTTTTTTTTTTACAAATTCATGGAGAAGGGCAGCAATTATTTTTCTCTCAAAATGCTTAGAGAAAGATTTTCGACTGTGGATTATTTTTCTGAATCATCAAAAATTTGGTATTAGGTGCCTTATAGTTATTTTCTTTGAAAATATCATTTGTTCTTTGACCCATGAATTTTTAGTGATTTATTTAAGCTTCTTTTAGTGTTTAATCTTTCAGCAGTCATTTGCTGAATATAATTTTTGTTGCATTGTTATTAGTAATGTATTTTAATTTTATATACTACTACATATATCATGTTTGTAAATATACCATACAATCCTGAAAACATATAGTATATATTCCTGTTTCCATGCAGTAGTGATCAGAGAGCTATCATATTTAACTTTATCTAAAAATTTAAACTTATCTAGAATCCTATTCAGGTCTTCAAAAATAAATTAATATATCTCTGAAATGGGTACATCAATATCCAAAAATATTAAAATTTTTAGTTTCAATTTCTCCACGTAGTTCATTGAGCTTGGAGGTCATGCCATTCAGTGGATATATATTAAATCTAGAAATTCAATGGGGTACTGTATTAGAAGGGCAGAGTTTATAATCTCAAAGAGGATCATAAACACGTCTGAAAGGTTCGGAACCGCCGGATATAAGAAACTCTCAAAGTAGAAGGCAGAAGAATCAAAACATATATTTAGGCTCCACAGTAACCAACCCATGAACCAGCAACCCCATTTTGATATATTGATCAAAAGCTTCCAGGCCCAATAAGTACGCCTTGAAAGAGTAACCAGGAGGCTACAGAGAAGCATGATTGCGTAAAGCAAAATCATGCTTCCCCCTCTATGGTAAAAAGATTACCCACTGGCCTGAAGTCTTTGTTCAGCTTCCTCCCGTAGGTCAGCTCTGCTACTGGCAGCTCCTGCTTCGGCTGTGGCTATAGCAATAGCAGCCTCTGGCTCCAACAGGAGCTGCTTTTAACCATCCGGCTTCTGCGGGGGTGTAAGGTACGCCGGGGAAAGCACAGGTTCTTTCAATCTGCTTAAGCAAGGTGAAGGGGTTGACCGGGAAAGCACAGGTTCTTTCCATCAGCTTAAGCAAGGGAAGCAAGGTGAAGGGGCCGACAAGCTTACTCCAGTCCAAGATACAAACAGCATTCAGTTCAGGGGAAAAAGCCAAACTAGTCAAGGGCACTTGTTGACTAAGTGCTAAGGAGCCCATTTTTGGTTGCCAATACACTCCACCCCTTGTTATAGGATACATAATCTAATCAGCCATGTATCCTAGAACATACATCGTGATCCAATTACAAAGGAAACTAAAACGTATCATTCATTATAAAGCAAAACATATCATTTGGTGACATTCCTAAATATTGGTTTACGATTCAAATGTGATCCACCCCTAGGTCCCAGCAAGATAATCTCTTCAATCAATCATCCCCAAAATAATTATTAATAATTCAAATGTCCACCCCTAAATCCTTGTATCCATTACATACGATCAATAATATCATAATAATAAAACAACATAGCAAAGATAACACAAAATAAGTAAACATAGAACACTATCATCATTCCCACCCCCCTTGAACGATTGGGGCTCAAAATCTTGGGGTGAGGGGTGAAGGTCTCATTTTCTATAGCTTCTTCTTGCTGAAATTGGATGTAGAGATGGCCCTGCCCCCAAAAAGTCCCAGTCCAGAGGTCAGTTCTTGAAAGAGCTGGCAGGAATTCCAAGAATTCTATGTGCTTAGGCAGTCACCAGAAAGTGAAGGGTGCTTAAGCCTAAAGGAAACAAAACTAGCAACAAGGTTAGCCAAAACAAAGGACAAAAAGAGTAGACAAGTATGGACTATTATTCTTCAAATAAAATCATCTCAAGTTTGGTTGAGATTTCAGTTATGCAAAGATCCAACATCAGAGCCAAACTCAGGTGGGAAATGTTTCTTTTCAAAAGGAACATAATGAGGAAGCCAAGAGGATCCCACCCTAGATAGAGACTAAGATTGTCCTCTCAGCCTTTCCCCAGATGTACAAGGAAACACAATGGGAAAATTAAACTAAGAGGATCCCATCCTAGATAGAGACTAGGATTGTCCTCCCAGCCTTTCCCCAAATGTACAAGTTTTCATCCGTTAATCACACAAGGTCACCTTCAGTCTGAGTGGCTTGTGGGCTTGCAGGAGCAGTTCTTATTTCCCTATTTCTCCTGTTATCAAGTCCTCTATACATTCTGTATAATTCATTGGTTGGAATTCCATCTATCATTTCAAAACCTACCCCTGCTCTCAATAGAGCAGTAAACATTTCTTTCCTTGTTACTCTCCTTTGGCGCCAAGTTTGCTGGTTATTCACCCTTCTCTCTCGAGGAGATCTATCCCTTCCCCAGTCACCTAAGTCATGTAACTGTAAAATCTTATTTATCACTGTTGTAAGACGGCTCCCTACTTCTCCAAGTAATAAATTCAAAATTAGTTGTTTATAAGCAGGGGGAGCTGTCCTAATTATTAAATTCCTATGAGGCAGTCCCATTGGATCATTGTAATATTTGTCTGCAGTTCCTATCATAATGGCAGTCTTCATTACCTCCTCCTTTAGTCTCATGATACAATCTCTAAGTGAATACCAGGGTCTGTGCTCAGTGGGCCACATAGAATCAGTAGCATATCTCTTATTGCATCCCACAGCGGCTAATGCCAACAGAGTAGTCCTGCTATCACCATCTCCTTGCTGATGATGTTCCCTAAAAGCTTGTTGAACTAGAGGATCATGGCTGATACCTATGAATCTCATGCAGTCTGTCCTATCTACTGATATTCCACTGGCCCCTTGATCACTGAGTCTTACCATCCAAGATATCAATGGTTCTCCTATTCTTTGGCTGAATCTACTCAAAATATCTGTGACCTCTTGCGGTGAGAAATCTTCCTGAATTTCCCTTGTAACTGAATCTTCACCTCGGGTTTCTGTCTTCCTCCTTTGTATGGGTCGAGCCCTTGTCTGATCATTTAACCATCTCCTATTCTCTGTGTGAGGGACATCCTGAACCCCAGTAGTGTTTTGTGCCTCAGCCCCTAACATTGTCTCATTTTCCCCCCACTCACTTCCTCTGCCACCATGGCTAGGACGAAGCAGGCAGTCAGGCTCTTTCTGGGCTGGGTTGAAATGCACTCTGGGCTTTTTTGGTCTCCTGTTGCTCTTAGCCACATTAATAGAAAAGCTCTCATTTGAGTCAGTTTGGTCTCCTGCTATCTGAGATTCCCCTTCTTCCTGTGGGGTAGGAGTGCCCCCATGTCTTTCACTTAATCTCAATCTTTCGTATACTAGCCGGTAGGCTGATAACACTATCCAGCTTTGCCTAGATAGTGATGCCCCTGACTGAATCCCAACTTCTCGTAAACACTTTTCCAAATCCCTAGGATCTCCTCTCCGTAGCCTTGGTTCCCAGTTTTCACAGGGTCCAGCTTTTTTAGCCAATTCTTTTGCTAGGGAGGAATAAAATGGATCCTCCCATCCTGGGATATTCATCTCTTCCTCTGGAATTGTTCTGCTTCTAAATAGAGATCTTATACCTAGCGATCCCATCCTGGTCGCCAAATGTATTAGGAGGGCAGAGTTTATAATCTCAAAGAGGATCATAAACACGTCTGAAAGGTTCGGAACCGCCGGATATAAGAAACTCTCAAAGTAGAAGGCAGAAGAATCAAAACATATATTTAGGCTCCACAGTAACCAACCCATGAACCAGCAACCCCATTTTGATATATTGATCAAAAGCTTCCAGGCCCAATAAGTACGCCTTGAAAGAGTAACCAGGAGGCTACAGAGAAGCATGATTGCGTAAAGCAAAATCATGCTTCCCCCTCTATGGTAAAAAGATTACCCACTGGCCTGAAGTCTTTGTTCAGCTTCCTCCCGTAGGTCAGCTCTGCTACTGGCAGCTCCTGCTTCGGCTGTGGCTATAGCAATAGCAGCCTCTGGCTCCAACAGGAGCTGCTTTTAACCATCCGGCTTCTGCGGGGGTGTAAGGTACGCCGGGGAAAGCACAGGTTCTTTCAATCTGCTTAAGCAAGGTGAAGGGGTTGACCGGGAAAGCACAGGTTCTTTCCATCAGCTTAAGCAAGGGAAGCAAGGTGAAGGGGCCGACAAGCTTACTCCAGTCCAAGATACAAACAGCATTCAGTTCAGGGGAAAAAGCCAAACTAGTCAAGGGCACTTGTTGACTAAGTGCTAAGGAGCCCATTTTTGGTTGCCAATACAGGTACCTTACCGGCTTCCCTGTTTATCTCTTAACTGAGTCTATTTTCTCTCTTGCCTTGTATTAGAACATGATTGCCAACCCTATCTTTCCCCCTTTTCTCTTGTTCCCCATACCTCTTTTTACAGGACAGGGGAATGGTGTTCAGCACCAGTAGTCAATGCTTGATGCAACACTAATGTGGACAGGTGTTGTGTTAGTTTTATTTCAGAAAGTTGACTAGAAAGGGGCCTAGATAAACTAGAAAGAGAGGCAGGCCATTTGGAATTTTGGTCCTTGACTTCTCCCTGGGGGTAGGACCCAGTAGAATCCTGGTGAGTTTGCTCTTCCCTCCAAAGAAAGAGCGGGGTTGTATCTGTGCTTTCCTCTTTATTGTTTGCAGGGTTCCAGAAGAATCAGGTCCCCTCCAAACCTTGCTTGATGACCTGGATCTGCTCTGATGTGGAGATAATCTGAGCAGCAGACCCAGGACACCTGGATAAGTGGCCTGAAATGGTTAAGGACAAGAGTTATTCGCTGGCTTCCTTTAAGTCCTAGCTAAATCTCACTTTGTACCAGAAGTCTCTCCCAATTCCTGTTCCCCCTTGATGTAAATGCCTGCCTTCTATCTCCTTTGTTTCCCATATCTATAATCTCACCTAGAGGTGTGGCAGCCATCCAGGACCATGGACAGAGGCTAGCCCCATCAGCCACAGGAACAGACCCTTCTCATCTTGCACTTTCTTTGCTATGGAAACAGACTGAAGGATATTCTCCCTCTCTCTCTCTCTCTCTCTCTCTCTCTCTCTCTCTCTCTCTCTCTCTCTCTCTCTCTCTCTCTCTCTCTCTCTCTCTCTCTCTCTCTCTCTCTCTCTCTCTCCTTCTCTCTCTCTCTCTCTTCTTTCTTTCTCTCTCTCTCTCTCCTCTCTCTCTCTCTCTCTCTCTGTCTGTCTCTCTCTCATTCAAGTCTACCTAGTTCCAGCACTATCTTGGCCCATAAAACCCACCCTTCTCTATAGTATATCACCTACCTTCCCTCCTCCACCAAAAAAAGAAGACCCAGTTTGAATGGTCAAGGTTGCTACTATATTATACAAATCCTGTTAGCTGTATTCTATTGGTCTTCCATATAAAGTATTTTTATCAAGTGTAGATGAGTGTTACAAATGTGTTATGTGTGTATCCACATTGGGTATATTTAAATGTGCCTTATAATGATGTATAAATAGATGTTTCTATCTCTTCCTCTGTCCACCCCTTCTCCAAGAGAAATTTTGATTCCTACCAGTCAGGAAATTAGGAGGCTGGAGCTATGAAGCTGTTACTTTGCTATCCTCAGAGATGAGGTACTGGGGTAGAATTATATCTATCTGCCCTTCCTCCTCATCACTAGGCTAGGGGAAACAATATTTAGATTCCAGCTGTGCTCCTGATTGCTATCCCTTTAACAGGGAAGGCATTCTCACCAAATGCCAGTCACTCACACATTATGAAGAGCAAACAAACCTATTTTTCCAAGCTAGTAACAAACAGAAATCTAAAGTTAAGTCGATTATAACATACCAGATAATACACAGTGAGTGGACTCTCCTACTGGAAGAGAGCTATTAAGGCTAAAGCATAAGAGAGAGTCCCCCATCTCAGCCAAGGTGAAGATTCTCCAAAGTCTCTACTGTGGAATGCTGGGAATGGAGATGTGGTCAAGGTACCCATTCTTCTTCATGTTGGCTTCTTCCTGGAGTCCTTCTCTCTTTTCAGGAGCCTCTCCCTGAAGATTGTAGAACCACGTGTGTTTTCTGTCAAACATTCATTAAGCGCCTAATATGTACCTGGAGACTATGCTAAGCTCTGCATGTCCAAAGAAAGATAACAAGGTCCCTGCTCTCAAGAAGCTCACAAGGAGACAACGTGCAAATACCTATGTACAAATCAACTATATAGGGGATAAATTGCAAACAGTAGTGGGAAGACACTGGCATTAAGGGGGATCTGGGAAGGCTTCCTCTAAAAGGTAACATTTTATTGGGGACTTAAAGATAGTCAGGAGCCAGAAGAACTAGGATCCTTCCCTAACCCCACCTCTCCAAGAGACATGGAGCATTGGGTATTCATTTCCCGGCAACTAAGAGAGTCTTATGCAAATGGACCTGAGCCCTGGGTTACCTTCCTAATTGTGTAGCCATGGTCTACTTTGGATTTGGGGCTCCTGCCTTGAGTTCAATCTCCATTGTTCACCCGCTTCTTGGGAATTCCTCTTAACCATTGTTTATGGAAGCCTTCTTGACCCAGCATGCACAATCCCCATTGGAGAAATACAAATTCAGGGAGGGTCAGTTTCTGGATAAAGCCACCAAGGAGCTCAGAAGAACATAGGATTGCCTCAGTGCCCTTCTATTTCTGTAACAATAGTTCTGGAATCCAGAATCCTAGCCCCAGTCAAAGGACACTTAGCAACTGCTCCAGTCCTTCAAGAAAGGAAAGATTGTTGAATCAGAGTTGGAGATCCTGGGTTCAAATCCTGACTGTGCCACTGATCACCTGTGTGTGTATATTTTGGCAGGTCATTGCCTCTCTCTGGGACATCTCTGTTTTCCCTGTTGAGAATGAAGAGGTTGGATAATATGCCTCCTAAGGCCCCTGCAACTCCAGAGGTATGCTTCTGCCTTGGTTCTGGTACTTCTTATCCCAAGACAGCCCTCATACTTTGGAAAGCAACCTATTGCTAGCTCATGCCTGGCCTCACACTCAGGGCTTTGCCCATAAAAGCGTGGACTGAGGAATGAGATGGGCAAGAATTAGAGCCCACGTAGACAGCAATGGGTACTAATGGCCCATGTGAGGACAATTACCTGCTGTCTGGGAGGTGACTGTGTCAAGTTTGGCAGATATCTCTGGCTCCCACCCTCCATTGGATAGTTTATTTCCCCTTAGCCCATTGCTGTTCACCCTCCACCCATAACTGTATTGTTGTGTACCTCTAGGTATACACTTAGAGAGAGGGCAGCTTAAGTCAATGGAAGCCATTGGCTGGGGTATAGAAGAAGCCACAGGGAATCCCAGGTTGAGCTCTTGGAAAAGCCCGATCCAATATGAGGGTCCCCCATGGGTCACTTCCAGCTCTAAGAGGGAGGCTAATGGAGGCCAGGAGTGGCAGAAGTTGGTCCCTCTCCATCTGTGCTTTTTGGCATCTTGGCCTCAAACCAAACTCTCTTCAGATCTGTCTGGGACCTCTTTCCAAGCCTTTGGCCCTCTGAGGGGTGGAGTGGTACAGTGGAAAGAACTGGCCTTTAGAAGCAGAGAAGTTGTTTAGTTCCCAGCTGGGCTGCTTCTGCTGTTTGTCCTTAGGCAAGCCCCTCTTGGCCTCTGTTTTCTCATCTGTGATACGGTGGAGCCAGGGCTAGATGGAATCCAAGGGCCCTCTCACCTCTAAGTACATGATCCTAGGAGTCTTCCAACTGCCATAGCCCTGCTCAGCTTGAGAAGACTCTGACATCCTTACCCAGACAGTCATGAGGAAGCCACCCAACATCTGGGGTGGGGAGGGCACTTCTCGATTTCCCTGGGCAGGATGAGTTGTCCAGGATCTATCACTTTCCCTTGCTACATGGATCTTCCTTCATAGGCCTGTAGTTCTTTGGCATCCCTCTCCTTTTTGTTTATACACAATGTTACAGCCTGTTTGGCCCTGCCAGTCAATCCATAAGCACTTATTAAGCACCTACTGATAGCACTCCAGGCACCGTGCTAAGCACTGGGGATAACAAGGAAGACAGAGACAATCTACATCTTTGGAGAGCTCCTGATCTAATGAGAGAGGGAATATTTACACAGCTTTGTGCAAAGGTCCATGCAGAATAGACAGGTAACACTTATGGGAGGGAAAGTATTAGAGGGAAGCGGGGCTATAGAGCTTTCCTGGGGAACATGGGGTCTTGGCTGAGACTTGGAGGAAGCCAGGAGGTAGAGGTGGGGAGGAAAGTATTCTGGGCATTGGAACAGCTGGGGAAAATGCCTGCAGCTGGAGATGAGCCAGGAAGCCTGGAAAGGTAGGAAGGAGCCAGGTTACGGAGGTGATACAGAGCCATTGGCGTTGATGGAGCCGGGGAGTGATGCAGTCAGATGTGCACTTTAGGAAAATCATTTTGGTGGCTGAATGGAGGATGGACTGGAGTAGGGAGAGACAAGGCAGGCAGACCCCGAACCCATCCCCCAGCAGCAACTGTGACAATAATCCAGGGCTGAAGCCCTACATCATGGTGGCGGCCACAGCAGAGGAGAGAAGCAGGTGTATTCAAGAGACGTTACAGAGGTGAAATTCCCAGGTCTTGACAACAGCTTAGATATGGAAGGTGAGAGAGGGGGTGAGGAATCCAGGTGACTCCTAGGTTGTGAGTCTTAAAGACTGGGAGGGCAGCGATGCCCTCAACAGTAGTAGGGAAAGTATGTGTGTGTGTGTGTGTGTGTGTGTGTGTGTGTGTGTAGGGGGGGCAGGTTAGGAGGAAAGATAATGAGTTCTGTTTCAGGTAGGTTGAATTTAAGGCATCTATAGGACATCCAGGTCAAGATGGGTAATAGGCAGTTGTAGAGGGAAACCTAGAGGTCAGCAGAGAGGTTAGGGCTGGAGAAGTAAATCTGAGAATCATCAGCATAGAGGGAGAAAGGAAGGGAGCCCAGGACAGAGCCCTGTGGCACCCGCCCTGGTGGCAGGCATGACCTGGATGAGGATTCTGCAAAGGAAACTGAGGAGTAGCAGCCAGATAGGTAGGAGAAAAACCAGAAGGGGGCATCCCAAAAACCTAGGGAGAAGAGTCTCAAGGAAGAGAGAGTGACTGACAGTGTCCAAGGCTGTGGAAAAGGAGCACTGAGTAGAACCCCCCACTCACTGTGTGCCAGATGTTGTATGAAGTACAGGGCTACATGTATAACCACAAAGGAGACTGTTTGGCTTCAGGAAGGAGACAGAGATGGAGGGGGTGCCTTAGGGAAGGAGTGCTGAAGGGAGTGGGTGCTCTGGGCAGAGGCTGGCTACTTCATCTCCTCCCCCATTAGACAGTTGGGGAAACAGGGACCTGCCCAAGGACACACAAGGACTGAGTCAGAAGTAGAACTGGAACTCAAAAATCTTCTAACCAAGGAAGACTGGACAGAATGCAAGGGCGCTGGCCAAGAGCTCCTGGCTGGCTCCATTCTATCCCGCAGTCATCTTTGTCCATTATTCTCTGTGCAATGTTGCCACCCTGTGGCCATAGGTTGCATTGCACCCTCACTAAGTTTCACAACGCCCTAGTCAACAGATGGATTCCTTCCATGGGATTGTCGGGGAGCAGAGGGTCCTGCTGGGGCGCCACACTGAGCCCCTTTACTGGCTAACATATGTCTCAGTGGCCCCATCACACACTGGGCCAGCAGGTCTGCCTGCCTCCGGTCTCTCCCCGCTCCAGGTCACCTCTCCACAGATGCCAAATTGACCTTTCGAAAGCTCAGGTCTGACCCTGCCACCACTTGCTTCAATGAACTAGTGACTCCTGATGACCTTCGGGATAAAATATCAAATAATAATAATGATAATTATTAATATAGCTCCTACTATGTGCTAGGCACTGCCCTAACTGCTTTCCAAGTATTGTCTCATTTGATCCTCATCACCCCCCCCACCCTGAGGTTCTTCCCACTTTACAGAGGAGAAAACTGAGGCAAAAGGCAGTTAAGTGACTTGCCCAGGATCACACAGCTAGTGAGTGTCAGGCTGGATTTAAATTCTGGTCTTCCTGACTCTAAGCTCAACAGAAGGGTCTCTTTGGCTTTGAAAGCTCTTTCTTTTCTTGCCCCTTCCCACATTTCTAGCCTTATTCCCATATTCTCCCCACTCCATATTCTCTGATGCAGCGACAATGTCCTCCTTGCTCTTCATTGTACATGACACTCTGTCTCCTGACTCCTGACCTTTGCACTGGCTGTGCCTCATGCCTAGAATGCCCTCTCTCATCATCTCCTCCTCCTGGATTCTCTGGCCCCTTCAAGTCCCAGGCAAAATCCTACCTTCTGCAAGAAGCCTGTCCCATTCTCCTCAACACTAGCATCTCTTTTCTGAGATGACACCTAATTCATCCTGTATGTATCTTCTTTATCAGACACAGTGGTTAGTATATTAGAGCAGGGACTGGTTTTTGTCTTTCTTTATTTCTCTAGAGTTTAGCACAGTGCCTGGCACATAGTGGAGACAACAACAAGCATTTATCATGTGCCCACTACGCACTAGGCTCAATGCTTTATACGTATTATCTCATTTTATTTAATTATATTTATTTATTAAGTATGCATTCCAGAAATGCTAGTCGACTTACATTTTCCCCCAGAGCAATGAGAGGTTAAGTAATTTGCCCAGGTTGCTATAGCCAGTTATGTTTCAGAGGCAGGACTTCATCTGAGTCTTCCTCTATCCGGGGCCAGCTCTCTTTTCCCTACATTAGATGTCTGGTTTTATAGTAAAAAATAACTCTTAAAACATAATAATAAACAATTTGATGGCAGGGGATGTAGCAGCTATGTGTGGACATACCAGATAGACAGTGTAGACAGAGGCAATCTCAAAGGAAAAGTAAGGGCAGTGGGAAGGGAAAGTGAGGAAAGGCAGAAGGGCTGACCAGTCAAAGCCTCCTGCAGGCGGCATTTATTCGACCTTTTTAGTAAATGCTTTTTCTAAAAGCTAATGGAATCAACTGGCTGATGTTGGGGGAGCCATATGGATAGGGGCTCAGGAAGCACGGTCCCAGAAGCCCTAACCCCTCTTGGTTGCCCTTAGAACTCTGAGGATAAGTGTTGAAGTGACCTTTTATCATCTCGTGTGCTCTATTTTATGGATTTAAAGACGTGGTTCTGAAGGGGGCTCACAGACTTCACCACACTGCTGAGGAGGTCCATGACTCCAAAAGGTCAAGAATTCCTGTCTTAGAGGGTCAGTTGCTAAGCAAATCATACCAATCGTCATGTCTTCTGATTACTCTTATTAAGGGAGGCGTCAAATGTTTAAAGGTTTTCTCCATGAGGGTGTTTGTACTGAAATCCATCAAGGCAGTGTCATGCTCAAATGGAAGAGAGGATCTTTGGAGAGGACTCCCCAAGCCCAGCCCACCCGATGCCCCATCTGTAAATAACATAGTGCTGGTTATGTCAAACCCTGGAGTTCTGCAGAGTCTCTGAAATAAGATCCATCATCCCTCAAGGCAGCATGGCCTAACCATCCAGCAGTAGGGGAGATGGAGGAAGCAGGGAGGAGTTGATGCCAAATACCTCTCGTATACATTGATGATAGTACCTGCCAAGTGCTATTACCACCAGGAGGCAAATGAAGCAGGAGTGAGGCATGTCTGTGACACTTCATGGTACCTGTACAATGTTTAGAGACCAGACCTGGCCTGGCACTCTGGATGGACCCCCTAAGTGGGTCTAGGGGAGAGACACATGGAGAAGAGTGAATCACCATGAAGAGGTCTGAAGGTCCCCCAGTTCAAGGCACCAGCCTCGTCTGGGGACTGTGAGGTTCATGGTTTGCCAAAGAGAGAGCTGAACTTTGATGTGCGAAGAGGTCCAAGGTCCTCCTGATTCTCACACTGAATGGGTGTGTGATTTGGGCCAAGTGACCTGATCTCTCTGGCCTGTTTTCTTACCTAGAGAATTAAGGAGTTGGATATGATGGCCTCTAACAACCTTTCTAGTTGTAAATCTGTGATCCATAACCCCTAAGGTAAATCATGTAAATATGTATGATTGCTATTACTAAATATTTCCCCCTCTTGAATGTTTATCTTGCCAAATATTTCAATGAGAAAGGCTAAGCCATAGCATAGCAAAGTCCCATATTTGAGGTTAATAGCTAAAGCTGGAGCTCAGTCTTTACCACTTTTCTGAAGCTAATGCTCCATTTCCAAATTTCCTGCCTCAGTTTCCCCACTGTTCCTCCTCAAGCTGGAGACTGCACATTCCTGAATCTTTTCTTTCCTTGGGCTCTCGATCATGCTTCACCAAGCATTTGGGGCAAGATCCTCCAAGTCTGATGGGAGTGGGATGGGTGTGTTTTGTAAAAAGTGGATTGTCAGGGAAAATGAACAAAGGCCAGGCAGTCCCCTCATGTTAAACATTTAATAGTGCAATCATTGGCTATGTTCTGTACAGTCTTCATAGCAAGTTATAAACCTTTTCCTTGTTCATTTACTTCCACGGTAATCATGAAAAGCTTTATTTACAATAAAGAAAAAAACAACACAAATATGTTGAGTTGAGGTATAAAACCCAAAGACTGTCTGATGCATAAATACAAGTCTATTTTAAATAATACTCCATCATGCGTTACCTGTGTTACTCAATGGGACGGTATGTTCAACATACAATCTTCCATGGAAGAAGTCTGAGACGGAATCTACAAGATCTAGGTATTCACAAGGAGCACGTGTTCAAGAACCCTGACGGCACGTTGTGGCTGAATCTGATCTGCTCCCCCCCCCCACACACACACGCACATCCACGCACACACACAGTGTCTTCATTAAGAAGAGCTTCTGAAGTAACACTGACAATGGTAACTGAGGTGCACAATCAGCCAAGGACAAGCCTTCCTGACCATGCTCACTTACAAGTAGTCCGTAACTGACTGGGACAAAAGAGGGATCCAAGAACACAGGGCTGGTGGAGATGGATCCCATCATGACATGGGCACCTGCAGGAAGAGCTCTTGGCCAAAAGAGCTCTTTGGAATCATGGCCCGAGTAAGGAAACCCAAGAACAGAAAATGGTGGTGCACCCAGGAGGGCTCGACCAGAAAGGACTCCAGCATCTCATGGTGCCTTGGGTTTGCACACACTTCTTTAGGAGACCTGGGGCTCCCCACTCCTTCAACATTTTCTGCCCTGGACATTAATACAGAATGGACTTGAGTCACAGTGAGAAGCTTTTGCTTTCTGATAGAAATCATCTGAAAGTGTGGCCCTCATTCTGATTCTAGCTTTGGCACTAGCACATTCTTCATCCTTACCCTGACCTCTGCCCTTTAAACAAACAAAAAATACCCCTGTTGCTGGATTCTAATTTTCCTGCCTTAAAACCAACTAGGAATGAGATAGGACCTTCAGTGTGGGATCATCTACGGTGAGAACAGATTCACTGCAATGCGGAGATGGGACCCTCCAAATGGAGCTCCTAACCAATATGGATGAAAGGGGGTCCACTCAAGCTGGACTCTCACACACTGGCTCCCCTAAAGACAAAGGGAGGAAATAGAGAAGTTTGCTGGCCTTCCCTGATGCATGAGAGTTACTCCTCATCCCAGTGGTTCTGCCTGCCAGCCTCTCAGAGCCCACTCCCTGCACCTGCTCTGCATTCAGTCATGGACACTCACTCATACACACATCTCTCTATGGAAACTCATTTTTCATTGCTGGCGTTGGAGAGAAACGCCCCCATCCAAACACCACCTCCTGTGACAGCTCTGCCCTTCCTCCAGCCTGGGGCCAGTCGAGGGCAACAGCCCAGGAGACAGGAGTCTCTTCATCTCATCCCCCAAGAGTCCTGCTTCTCAGAAGCAATCTCAACACAGTACAGCAGATGTTATTCCATGGGGCCATGCATTTTCCAGTCAAGATCAGCTCTTGTGATGTATCTATTGTGTGATCACTGCCCAGCTGGACTCCTGGTTTGTGGTTTGATCCATCCTACCCATGCTTGGCCCATGAAACAAAACCCACAGTGGTCCTGGGCCAGATGCAGAGTCTCGGCCTGTGGTGGGTCTGTTGTCACCTGGATTTCCCATCTTTGGGATCCAAGCTTGGACGACTGAAAGAATCTCGGATCTTCACCACCTCAGCTACACACAAATGCCCAAATGCCTTAGTGTACCATTCTGGTATGTGGCCCCTAAAGTGGAAGGAGAAAATTAGTCACTAGCTGGGTGGGACAATGCTGAAGAGAGGTGACAGTTCTTCGAGAAGTCTGGATTCATTTCCAACACACAAAACATTAGGACATTTTATTATTTTCATGATTCTAAACTGACCATGGCAGTCTAGTATACATCAGGCACTTAACTGAGAATCACAGAATTTGAGAGCTGGAAGGGAGCTCAGCAGTCTCTAGGTTGAGCCATACAGGAAGGAATCCCCACAAAAAACATCCCTGACAACTGGTCATCCAGCCTTTTCTCAGTGCCCTCCATGGAACGGGGAGCCCAGCACCTCCCAAGATAGCCTCTTCCCCTTGGGGACAGCTCCTGTGACCTCAAGCCTAAATGTGCCTCTGAAATCTGTCTTTGTTGCACCTGGTTCTGCTCTCTGGGGTCAGACAGAATGAGTCTTCTGTCTTCTTGAAGATGAAGTCCCCTGAAGCTTTTCTCTCCAGTCTAAACACATGACGTTGTAATATTGTCCTGTTCGGTCTCCCCACCTCCATCCAGTCTGTCTCCTCTTTAATCTGCCCTCCACATAGCTGCCAAAGCTTCACTCCTAAATGAGGCACGGGTCTTGCCAGTGCTCCATCTTTCCCTTGAGTCTCCCAGAAGAACCCTGGTGCTGAAAGCCCTACCCAGTCTGTCTCCAGCCTGCCCTGTCAGGCACATGTCACTCCTCACTTTTGAGCTCTCTTGGGTCCAGCCACAGTAGCCTGCTCACTATTCCTTGCCCAGGACAGTCTATCCCACCTCTGCCCTTGCATAGGCTGTCTCTGTGCCTGGAATGCACTCCCTCCTCATAGCCACATCTTAGAACCCCGAGCTTCCATCAAAGTTCTGCTCAAGCGTGACCACCTCCTACTTGAGACCTTTCCTGATGCCTCCCTCCCACCCTGAAATTCCTCCGTATTTAGTTACAAGTAAGCAAAATGATTCTGTCACATCTGCTTCTTCTGTTGGTTCATTTTTACATCCCCAGTGCCTCGCCCAGAATCTATGTAGAGAAGGTGCTTGTTTACAAATGCTTGTTGATCGACTACCTGCTATGGTCTACAGTTCCTTTCCCAGCCCGGCTACCAGGGCACTCCTCACTTGTCAAAGGTGCTGTCCACATCAGCCTCCCTGGGTCTAGGTTTCCTCACCCAGAATGAGGGGGTTGGCCTCATAATCTCTAAGGTTCCTTCTTCCTCTAAGTCTATGAGTCTAGGAGACTACCACTTCTCTGGGCTTCAATTTCTTCCTCTGTATAAAAATCTAGGGGGTTGGCCTCAATGATCTCTGAGGTCTAAGTCTATGGTTCTGTGACTTCCTGGCCTCAGTTTCTCACTTTGTAAAGTGAGGGAGTTGGCTTTGGTTACCTCTCCGAGCCCTTCCAGCTCAATGTCTCTGATCCTATTACCTCCCTGGGCCCCAGCTGAGGTCTGGGGAGGTCTACTGGGACCTTTCTTACAAAGATAATGCTTCTGGCAGTGTGGACTGTGATCAGTGGGGATTAGCCCCCAGTCAGGGGAGGATGAGATCCTAGGAAGGCTTTCCATTGCTTTAGAGCAGACAGGGTTGTGAGCACAGAAATCTTGTTCCTAAGATGCCGCTGCCCTGGGGACATTGCTCAGGCCCTTAGAGCTCCCTAGTGAAAGGCAGGTGCTCAAGGGCTGAACAGAGAACATAGGTCTTCTGCCTTCATGATCCATAAGCCTCCATCATCCCCAATGGAAGTCAGAGGGGGGAGGTCAAGGCACTCTGCATCATGTCCCCTCCTAGCATCAAACCCAGGTCTAGCCTGACCTCTGCCTCCCCCACCCCAAGACCCAGGGCACAGGTACATACCTCAGATCACTCCGGCACATATAGGTGAGCTTGGATCTCCCAGCCCCACAGGGCTCAACCAGGTATCGGGCCAAGAGCACGTTCACCCTTACCCCAATCACAGGGGTCTGGGCGTGATCCACGGAGGTGAGCAAGAGCATGCAGGCCCCCCTAGGTAAGTTGGTCCTCCATGTTCTGTGGAGACAGAGACTTGGAACCTAAGAATGGTGATTACAACAGCCACCATCCCTGGCTCACTTTCAGGGGCTGTAAAGCATTGTAGGCGTTGGGGCCCCAGAGCTTTTCCAGTTCTTTTACAAATGTGAAAGCTGTGGTTTGCAGAGCTGGAGTGAGTGCTCATGGTCCTACAGGCAAGAGTGTCACAGGTAGGATTTCTGACTCCCAGCCCATGGTTCTATGAGCAGCAGCACGCTGCTGAGGCTGGGACCCTGCCAGTGATGATGGTTCAGCACCCCAGCTTCCTCCTAGTCTCAAAGGATGGTCTTCACTAAACCAATGGTGCCATCCATAGACCCATGAGCTATTGTCACACGCCATGGCTTGGGGGACACTTGTGGGCCCACACGCTCTCCTTGGTTTGCCTCCTGCTGGCTCCCCACCTGCCCTCATCCCACACATCCAATCAGCTGCCACCCCTGGGCACTTCCTTCTCCCCCATCTCTCCCCACTTACCCAGACACCGGCCTGGAGTAGGCCCTCCACTCTCACCCAGACGATCACTGCTGCCTCCTCCCAGGTCCCCTCCCTACCCCCCAGTTCATCTTCCATACTGTTGCCAAATGGATTTTTCCCTTAAAACAGATCTGAAGCACTCAATAAATTCTAGTGGTTCCCTATTGCCTCTACAATCAAATGTAAAATCTTCTGGCTTCTCAAGGCCTTTCCTGGAGCTCTCCCACCTTTCTAGGCTTCTTTTGCCTTATTGGCCTCATCTACTCTGATCTGGTGACATTAGCCATCTTCCTGTTCTGTGTGCAAGATATGCTATTTCCCCACTAGACACTCTGCCCTGGCTGTGTCCATCCCGGGGATGCCCTCCCTTCTCAGAGCTGGCATCTGCCTACCTTGGCTTCCTTCAAATCTCACCTACCACAAGAAGTTTTTCCTGCCCCTCCTCAAAGGGTCTGTGTTTCTTTCCTTTTATAGTCTCTATAGGACAGAGATTAGGGCTGGACCTGTGGGGTTTCTGCTATACGGAACTCCCAGATTCTCCCTCCAGCAAAGTATCTTCTCTGCACCTTAGAGTCTTTTTTTAATTAAGATTTTTTATTTTTAGTTCACAACACTCAGCTCCACATGATCCCAAATTCCAGATTTTCTTCCCTCTCCCTGCTCCCTCCCTAAGATGGCATGGAATCCGATATATCCTCCACATATAACTTCACATTGAGCTCATTTACACAATGGTCAAGTTGTAAAGAAGAATTATGACCAATGGAGCACCTTAGAGTCTTCTGGTGTTGCCTGGAGCACTAAGAGGCTAAGTGGTCACATCAGAGGAGGTGTCAGAGGCAGGGCTCGAACTCAGTGTCTTCCTGGCTCCCGCTCCTACATCAAACTGCCTTTTAGGCAATTAGAGTCTGTACTCTCTACACTGTCTATTTTTGTGTGGATGCTTCCTCCCCCAGAGAGTGACCTTCTTGAAGGCAGGGAGTGCCTCATTTGGAGCTTTTTATTCCCAGCACGTACATAGTAGATGTTTAATTGATGTTTATTGATTCATTGACCTTTCCTGTGCATGTCCTGAGACTCGACTCTGAACAGGAGAAGCCATTGCTGCTGTGGCCACCAGGGGGTGCCCTTACCTGAGCACAACATGGTCCCTGGCAGGATGGGGCACCATACTACTCCGGACAAACTGGTAGATTTCGGTCTGGCTGTCCAGGACTTCAAGCACTTTGGCATCCAAGAGGTCTGGATCCCAAATGTGCTGTTCCTTCAGAAGTCGGTTTAAAACATCCTCGGCTTTGGCAGGGACTTCAATCGTTGACTTCCACAGTCGGAGTGGGGGTCCTTCACTCACCTAAACAAAGCACAAACCTACTTGTCACTGCTGGGGACCCTCAGTTTCAGCCAAAGGCAAATTCCAAAGGCAACAGAATGGCAGGTCTGGAAGTAAGGCAGTGAGTGCACTCAGACCCTCAGATCCTCTTCCCCCACAAAGATGTAAACTTGGGAAGCTCATGGTTCATTAGTTTTCCCATAGGAGGTAAGGAGAGAATCTGAGTTAGTTTCTACCTGGTAAAGGAAGGTTTCAGTGGGGAAGTGGCTAGAAGTTATGGGAAGAAATTCAGTCCTTGGATGGTCTCTAGCACTGGATAGAACAGAAAACAATTAAGGAATTAGAGTTGCCAGCTAGTTGGTATAATGGAGTTAGAAAGATATGGATTGATATGGAGCTAGAAAGACCTGAGTTGGAGTCCTACCTCGGCCACTAACTGGTTGTACAACCCCAAGCAAGTCTATCTATTATCATCCCTCAACTTCAGTTCCGATAAAATGAGGATAAGCATGGTGCCCACCTACAAGGATTGTGGGAACCAAAGGGGTGAGCTTCAAAGTGTATTATAACCTTGAGAGAGCCAGATTAATGTCAGCTACACCCATGTACTGAAAAATACATCTTGATGTTGAAACGGAATGGATGGGATTTCTAACTTTGAGTCAACATAATCTTTGACTTATGATATTAATTCTAGGATAGGATTAATTGAAAGGAACCTTAAGAGATGAGGAAATCCAAATGTCTTATTTTATTAGGTGAGGAAAGCAAGCCCCAGGTTCTTCTGTCTTGCTCATAGTTAACACTGGGAGAAACAGCAAGCCCAGTAGAAGCCCAATATTTGAACCTGGGTCTCCTGCTTCTGCTATTCTGGTGCCCAGCTCAAGAATAAGATGGACCAATAGGAAGTTATGATTGGAGATAAAGAAGTTTGGGATTCTTGAACATGGAAGTGAAACCCTTGGGGGATGGTGGGATTAAAAGTGTGGCCGAGGTGGAGTGGAGGAGTCAACCAGGGGACAGACTGCTGGACCAGGAGGCCAGGGAACATCAACACTATGTCAAAGTCCCCCAGGATGAGGGCAGGAGCTGGGAGTGGAGAGACTGGGAAACCAATTCTGTGATAATGAAGTCCTCCAGTCAGTCAATAAATCAACAAGCATTGATTAAGCACATATAATACTTATATTAAGATGCAAAGACTCCCTGCCCTCAAGGTGTTCACATTCCAAGGGGGGGAGGCAATGCATAATTAACTAGGTGATACAAAATATGTACACAGTAGATGAGTGGGGAAAACTAGCAGCTAGCTGGAGGAACCCTCAGCAAAGGTTCTGAGCTGAGCTGAGCCAGGAAGGAAGGAGTGAGGATAAGAGCCCCAGGCTGCAAAGAGATCTGGGCAGCCTGGGGGAACAGCCGGGTATGCGATGGCAGAAGAGAAAGTTCCAAGAGGCTAGCAGAGATAGACTTTGAGAGAGAGAGAAAGAGAGAGAGAGAGAGAGGGTCTGTATTTATGTGTGTCCATCAATCTGTCTGTCCTGATGCAGGCAGGTGGAGTGTGAGAAGACTGGAAGGACAGAAAGATGCCAGGTTATTTATGAAAGGCTTCAAATGACAAAGGGGATTTTATATTTGATGCCAGAATTATCAGGAGCCACAGGAGATCGCTGGGGGTGGGGGGTGGGGGCAGAGATCAGAATACTTTAGACATATCACTTTGGCAGCAGAGTGGAGGCTGGGCTGGAGTGAAGAGAAGAGCAGGACCAAGAATGACTCAGGGCCAGGAGACATTGCCATGAGGAGACATCTGAAAGAGGCTGATACACTTAGTTATAAAGAATCTCAAAGGACAGGCTGCTCATTGATGGGGAGAGGGGGTGGGGCAGAAGCAAGTGCTGTATCAGAGCAGGAGGAGAAAGTGGGGAGCCCCTCTGAGCTGAGCCCAGATGGAACCACCAGACTACAGTCCTAGGGATCAGAGGCTGCCCAGGGATTGTTTGGGCTCTCTTTTGAACAGTCTAAAACAAATGCAGATTTCAAACTCTCCACTAAAGTAGAAATTATCGAAGCAACTGGATATTGGTTAAAGAATAGAGGGGGTGATTAGCAAAGCAGATTAGGCACACACCAGACAGAAGCAAAGAAACGAAGAAGCCTAGGAGTATTTGCTGAACTCAAAGAGTCCAGTTAATAGGGGAAGTACTCGCTATTTAACCCAAACTGCTGGGAAAACTGGAGAGCAGTCTGGAAGAAATCACACATAGACTTCTCTTAGATACCAAGAGAGACTCCAGATAGTCCATGATTTAGACACAAAAGGTGACATCCCAAACAAGGAAGGAAGAGTAAAGAATACAGGGAAGAATCCGTGATCAAATAATGAACAACTCTGAATATAAAAAATTGAAAAGATTTGTTTGTGCAAAATCGAATACAGTTAAAATTAGAAGGGAAATAGGTACCTGGGGGAGAAACCATCGTAATAAGTCTCTTTAAGGGGCAGCTAGGTGACACGGTGAGTAGAGCACCAGCCCTGAAGTCAGGAGGACCTGAGTTCAAATGTGACCTCAGACACTTGACACACTTCCTAGCTGTGTGACCTTGGACAAGTCACTTAACCCCAATTGCCCTGCCTTCCCCCCTCCAAGTTTCTTTGATCAAGGCCTCATATCCAAGATACAAGGAATTGATTCAAATTTATAAGATAAAGAGCCATTCTACAATAGGCAAATATAGTTTTCTAATTAAGAAATACAAGCTATCAAAAACCTAACCAAAAAAAAAATGCCCTACAGGCAGACACTGGAAAAGCCTGGAAAGACTTATACGAACTGATGCCGAGTGAAGTGAGCAGAACCAGGAGAACACTGTACATAGTAATAGCCACAGTGTGTGATGACCAACTTTGATAGACTTGGCCCTTCTCAGCAATGCAAGGATCTAAGACGACTCCAAAAGACTCACAATGGAAAATGCTATCTGCATCCAGAGAAAGAAAGAACTTGGGAGTCTGAATGCAGAGCAAAGCAGACTATTTTCTCTCCTTTTCTTTCTTTTGTTTTTTTTTTGTTTTGTTTCTTCTTCATGGTCCCTCCCATTAGTTCTGATTCTTCTTTACATCATAGCTAATGTGAAAATATGTTTAATATGAATATGTAAGTAGAGCCTATATCAGACCGCATGCCATCTTGGGAAGGGAGGAGAAGAGGGAGGGGGAGAAAATCCAAAACTCAGAGATTTGTTTGGGGGGCAGAGCCAAGATGGTGGCTGGAAAGCAGGGACTAGCATGAGCTCCCTGCCGAGTCCCTCCAAAAACCTATAAAAAATGGCTCTGAACCAATTCTAGAACTGCAGAACCCACAAAAAAGCAGAGGGAAGCAGGGCTCCAGCCCAGGACAGCCTGGATGGTCTCTGGGTGAGGTCTATCCTGCATGGAGCTGGGAGTGGAGCGGAGTAGAGCCCAGCGTGGGCAGTGCGGACCAAATAGACCAGAAGCCGGGCAGAGAGTGCCCTAGTGCCCTGAATCAGTGAGCTGCAGCAGTTACCAGACTTCTCAACCCACAAACACCAAAGACAACAGAGAAGGTTAGTGGGAAAAGCTGCTGGGGACAGAGTGAAAAAAGAGGAGTTTGCTGTTCGGACACCACTCCAGGGGCAGCAGAGGTGGGGCAGCTACAGAACTACAGCTGCAGTTGCTTCCGGCCCCAGGCCCACCTGGTGGGAGGAATTAAGTGGTGGATCAGAGCAGCAGTGAAGAGTCTGCTGAAGATCAAAGTCCAGTCTGGGTTGGAGGTTCTTGGGGAAGGAGGAGTGCTGGTTTGGCAGAGCTGGCGCATCCCCCCAAATGTGGAACATAGTTCTCTTAACTCTACAAGCAGTCATACCCCGCTGAAAAACTCAAGGGTCAAGTTAGTTGGCTGGGAATATGGCCAGGCAGCGAAAATGCACCGAGATTCAGTCGCAGACTTTGCATTCTTTCTTTGCTGACAAAGAAGACGAAAACATACAGACAGAAAAAATTACTAAAGTCAAAGAGCCTACAACAGAAACCTCCAAGAAAAACAGGAACTGGTCCCAGGCCATGGAAGAGCTCAAAAAGGAGTTGGAAAAGCAAGTTAGAGAAGTAGAGGAAAAATTGGGAAGAGAAATGAGAAGGATGCGAGAAAACCATGAAAAACAAGTCAATGACTTGCTAAAGGAGACCCAAAAAAATACTGAAAAATACACTGAAGAAAACAACACCTTAAAAAACAGACTAACTCAAATGGCAAAAGAGCTCCAAAAAGCCAATGAGGAGAAGAATGCCTTGAAAGGCAGAATTAGCCAAATGGAAAAGGATGTCCAAAAGACCACTGAAGAAAACACTGCTTTAAAAATTAGATTGGAGCAAGTGGAAGCTAGTGACTTTATGAGAAATCAGGACATTATAAAACAGAACCAAAGGAATGAAAAAATGGAAGACAATGTGAAATATCTCATTGGAAAAACCACTGACCTGGAAAATAGATCCAGGAGAGATAATTTAAAAATTATTGGACTACCTGAAAGCCATGATCAAGAAAAGAGCCTAGATATCATCTTTCAAGAAATTATCAAGGAGAACTGCCCTGATATTCTAGAGCCACAGGGCAAAATAGAAATTGAAAGAATCCATTGATCGCCTCCTCAAATAGATCCCAAAAAGAAATCTCCTAGGAATATTGTCACCAAATTCCAGAGCTCCCAGATCAAGGAGAAAATATTGCAAGCAGCCAGAAAGAAACAATTTGAGTATTGTGGAAACCCAATCAGAATAACCCAAGATCTGGCAGCTTCTACATTAAGAGATCGAAGGGCTTGGAATGCGATATTCCGGAGGTCAATGGAGCTAGGATTAAAACCTAGAATCACCTACCCAGCAAAACTGAGTATCATGTTCCAAGGCAAAATATGGAGTTTCAATAAAATAGAGGACTTTCAAGCTTTCTCAGTGAAAAGACCAGAACTGAATAGAAAATTTGACTTTCAAACACAAGAATCAGGAGAAGCATGAAAAGGTAATCAAGAAACGGAAATTGCAAGGGACTTACTAAAGTTGAACTGTTTTGTTTACATTCCTACATGGAAAGATGATGTGTATGATTCATGAGACCTCAGTATTAGGGTAGTTGAAGGGAATATGCATGTATACATGTTTATGTGTATATATATATATATAAGTGAATGTGTATGTATGTATATATCTATGTGTATATGTATGCATGTGTATGTATGTGTATATATATATGTGTGTGTTTTTATGTATATATATACATATATATATGTAAAAGAGAGAGAGCAGACACAGGGTGAGTTGAAGATGAAGGGAAGATATCTAAAAGAAATAAAATGAAATTAAGGGACTAGAGAGCAACATACTGAGAGAGGGAGATAGGGAGAGATAGAATGGGGTGGATTATCTCGCATAAAGGTGGCAAGAGGAAGAAGTTCTGTGGGAGGAGGGGAGAGGGCAGGTGAGGGGGGAATGAGTGAACCTTGGTCTCATCAGATTTGGCCTGAGGAGGGAATACCATACATACACAGTTGGGTATCTTACCCCACAGGAAAGAAGAGGGAGGAAGATAAAAAAAAATAAAAAGGGGGGGGATGATGGAGGGGAGGGCACATGGGGGTGGAGGTAATCAAAACAAACACTTTGGAAAGGGGACAGGGTCAAGGAAGAAAATTCAATAAAGCGGGATGGGTTGGGAAGGAGCAAAATGTAGTTAGCCTTTCACAACATGAGTATTGTGGAAGGGTTATACATAATGATACATGCGTGGCCTAGGTTGAAGTGCTTGACTTCTTAGGGAGGGTGGGTGGGAAGGGAAGAAGGGTGAGAATTTGGAACTCAAAGTTTTAAAAACAGATGTTCAAAAAAAAAAGTTTTTGCATGCAACTAAAAAATAAGATACACAGGCAATGGGGCATAGAAATTTATCTTGCCCTACAAAAAAGGAAGGGAAAAGGGGATGAGAGGGGAGGGGGGTGATAGAGGGGAACAGGGCAACCAGAATATAAGCCATCTTGGAGTGGGGGGAGGGTAGAAATGGGGAGAAAATTTGTAATTCAAACTGTTGTGAAAATCAATGCTGAAAACCAAATATGTTAAATAAATAAATTTAAATAAAAAAAAATAGACTAACTCAAATGGCAAAAGAGCTCCAAAAAGCCAATGAGGAGAAGAATGCCTTGAAAGGTAGAATTAGCCAAATGGAAAAGGAGATCCAAAAGACCACTGAAGAAAATACTACCTTAAAAATTAGATTGGAGCAAGTGGAAGCTAGTGACTTGATGAGAAATCAAGATAATATAAAACAGAACCAAAGGAATGAAAAAATGGAAGACAATGTGAAATATCTCATTGGAAAAACCACTGACCTGGAAAATAGATCCAGGAGAGATAATTTAAAAATTATTGGACTACCTGAAAGCCATGATCAAGAAAAGAGCCTAGATATCATCTTTCAAGAAATTATCAAGGAGAACTGCCCTGATATTCTAGAGCCACAGGGCAAAATAGAAATTGAAAGAATCCATCGATCGCCTCCTCAAATATATCCCAAAAAGAAATCTCCTAGGGATATTGTTGCCAAATTCCAGAGGTCCCAGATCAAGGAGAAAATATTGCAAGCAGCCAGAAAGAAACAATTTGAGTATTGTGGAAACACAATCAGAATAATACAAGATCTAGCAGCTTCTACATTAAGAGATCGAAGGGCTTGGAATACGATATTCCGGAGGTCAATGGAGCTAGGATTAAAACCAAGAATCACCTACCAAGAATCACCTACCTAGCAAAACTGAGTGTCATACTCCAAGGCAAAATATGGATTTTCAATAAAATAGAGGACTTTCAAGCTTTCTCAGTGAAAAGACCAGAGCTGAATAGAAAATTTGACTTTCAAACACAAGAATCAAGAGAAGCATGAAAAGGTAATCAAGAAAAAGAACAAGAAAAAGAAATTGCAAGGGACTTAGTATAGTTCAACTGTTTTGTTTACATTCCTACATGGAAAGATGATGTGTATGATTCATGAGACCTCAGTATTAGGGTAGCTGAAGGGAATATGCATATATATATATATATATGTATATATATATATGTATATATATGTATATATATACATATATATGTTTATATATATGAATATCTGAGTGTGTATGTATGTATATATGTATGTGTATATATATAGAGAGAGAGAGAGCGGGCACAGAGTGAGTTGAAGATGAAGGGATGATAATCTAAAAGATATAAAATCAAATTAAGGGATGAGAGAGGAATATATTGAAAGAGGGAGATAGGGAGAGATAGAATGGGGTAAATTATCTTGCATAAAAGTGGCAAGAAAAAGCAGTTCTGTAGGAAGAGAAGAGAAGGCAGGTGAGGGGGAATGAGGGAATCTTGCTCTCATCAAATTTGACCTGAGGAGGGAATACCATACATACTCAGTTGGGTATCTTACCCCACAGGAAAAAAGGAGGAAGATTAAAAAGTAGGGGGGGAGCAATGACGGAGGGGAGGGCAGATGGGAGTGGAGGTAATCAAAAACAAACACTTTAGAAAGGGGACAGGGTCAAGGGAGAAAATTCAATAAAGGCGGATAGGTTAGGAAGGAGCAAAATATAGTTAGTCTTTCACAACATGAGTATTGTGGAAGGGTTATACATAATGATACACATGTAGCCTATGTTGAATTGCTTGACTTCTTAGGGAGGGTGGGTGGGAAGGGAAGAGGGGAGAGAATTTGGAACTCAAAGTTTTAAAAACAGATGTTCAAAAACAAAAACAAATAGTTTTTGCATGCAACTAGAAAACAAGGCAATGGGGTGTAGAAATTGATATTGCCCTACAAGAAAGGAAGGGAAAGGGGGATGGGAGGGGTGTGGGGTGACAGAAGGGAGGGCTGACTGGGGAACAGGGCAACCAGAATATATGCCATCTTGGAGTGGGGGGGAGGGTAGAAATGGGGAGAAAATTTGTAATTCAAACTCTTGTGAAAATCAATGCTGAAAACTAAATATGTCAAATAAATAAAAAGAGAAAAAAAAAAGGAAATCCAAAACTCAAAAGGTTATGGAAGTGAATGTTGAAAACTAAAAATAAATAAATTAATTTTTAAATGCTCTAATTAGAGAATTACAAATGAAAGGAAATGTGAGGTTCCAGCTCGCAGCCATTGATGGTCATTTCTCTTTTGTCAGTTTTTGCCGATTATTGGCAGGACTTTTGGGGAGGGGGAAATAGATCTGTACATGCATTGTTGGTGGAGCTATGACTCCAGCCATTCAATAAGATTATAGATTTCAAATTATGTCTCCTAAGTTACTAAATTGTGCATATCCTTTGGTTCTGCTATACTGCTACTAGGTCTAGACTCAGACCAAAGAAAGAGAGAAAGGACCTATAGGTACAAAAATATTTATAGTAATTCTTTCCATAGTAGCCCTGAACTGAAAACTATGGAGTGTTCTCCTATTGGGGAATGGCTAAATAAATGAGGGTTAGGATGTGAGACAATATTATTGCACCGTAATGAGTTCAGAGGAAGTTGGGTAGACTTATGACTCGCCAGAGTAGGAAGGGTGCAAAGTCAGGGAAGGATGGACACAATGAGCTGGGGAGTATCTCCAGCTTGTTTGTACATAGTTGTTTGCCTGTGGTCTCCTCCATTAGATCCTTAGGGCAGGGATCCCACCTTTCTGCCTTTATTTACATTCCTAGCACTTGGCCCAATGCCTGGCACATACTAGGAGCTTAATAAATGTTTACTGATTGACTGCCTGACATTATAAAGAAAAACGACTTGGCAAGATTTGAGAATTCTGACCCATGTAATAATGTGTTTATTATAAGGCCAGTGGACTGGAGATGGAGCACCCCCTCCACCTCCTGCCAGAGAAAGGACAGACTTACAAGGTGGGAGACAAACATTTTTAGATCTGACAGTGGGGGAATCTTTCTCTGGATGATGCATATTTGTTACACGGATTTAAAAAAAAAATGATTCCCTGGAGAAGCAGCAGTTGGAGAGAGACCAAGTTGTGGGATTCCTCCCCCCACCACCAGTGCAGTTGGGGCTCTGCCAATACCCTGTGTGCTCTCTGGTCGAACCTTCAAGGACCAAGCCCACTGCCAGAAGGAGAAGGTGTCAAAGCCAGATGCTTCATGTCCTCCACAAACTGACAAGGAGGGGAGAGTCTCCCACTTCCCAGATCACTAAATCTACAGGAAGGGGGAGGCCATTTCATCCAGCTCTGCCCTTCCACTCACTCCATTTCACAAATGAGGAAATTGAAGTGCAGAGAGAGGAAATGGCATGTTTAACTCAGCTGGGCTTTGAGTTTGGATGCATGACTCCCAGGCTAAGGCCTCCCCACTGGTGATGTGTCTCACGGAGCCCATGGAGGACAGTGGAGACATCACCAGGCTGACAGTCAATATCCTGGCTCCCTCCCATGTGACCTGGGACAAGCTGCCTTCCTCTGCCAGGCCTGAACTTACCCACCTGTGAAATGGGGCTGGCAATGCTCAGCATTTAGGGTTAGGTTAGCCCTCAGTGACTAGGGCTCTGGATGCCCCCCACCCTAGCTCCTGACCCTCCGATGCTGATCCCAGCGGTGCTCGGCAGGGAGCCGGTTCAAATTACCTTCTTATACGCCAGTTCGGCCTGCTCCGAGGTCGAGTGGCTCACCCAGCCTTTGAACTTGTCCTTGACCTCTTTAAACAGGCTGTCCACGCAGTCCTGCAGGAAGTGCCGATAGTCTGAGCTATCCTGGCCACTAAGGCGGCCCAAAGCCTCGAGGCTGAGGGGGCGCAGCTCCTGCTCTGAGTACGAGTTCCGACAGCGGCTCATTTCCTCAGGGACCTAGGAGGGAGGAGACCCAGGCCTGAGCTCAGCCCTTCAGCGTCTCTGCTCCCTGACCCGAGGACCTTTCCTTGGCTTCTCACATCTGCATCAGCTACTCTTTTGGAGGCCCCAGACCATGGGGGAAGCACCCTGGTCTGGACCCAGGACACAGATCCCTAAGCCTCTGCTTTCTTATCTGTAAAATAGGCCTGGGAGCAGTCGATGGGACTCTTGTGGGGAGAAAATAACTGATGTTCCAGGAAGGCCATGCTAGGAGGCCAATGCCCAGCACCCAGGGCTCTGGGTGTCAAGGGAGCCCCCTGCTCAGGGAGGAGACAGAAACAAGACCTAGAAGAAAGACCTGAACTCAAATCTGTCTCTTCACCTCCCAAGCCCTCAGAAAAAGGTGGAGCTGCTCCCCCATTGGCCAGGAGTTCCCTTGCCCAAGCTGCAGAGTCTGGTCCCCACCCCCATGACTGTGCTCTCAGAAGCAGGGGGCTTGGGGACAAATTCTTGCCGACGTCCTCCTGCTCCCCATCTGTTTTACCCATCAATTCCTGCAGGTCTCAGCTGACGCCTTGGGTGAAGTCTGCGCCAGCGGAAGGGATTCTACTTCCAGTGAAACTAAGGTGGGCTGCCCCCACCCTTGGGTCATGCTTTCCCTCCCCTGGCATGCTCTGGCGCACCTGGAAGAGCTTGTGGCATTCTGCGATCATATGCGCCAGGCCTTGCGTTGCTGCCAGGTTTTCATTGAGATCCTTCTGGTCTGGTTTGCCCAGACTCTGCTTTCTCTGCATCACCCTGGGCCAAAGGAAGGAAAAGGAGGGAGCAGGTGAGGGGAGCCTTGCAGAGGGCCCAGGGGAGCCAGACTAGCCTGGAGCTTGGGGCAGGAGCTGGGGTGAGGGGGTGAGGTAAGCCTAGCAGAGGGGGCCAGGGGAGCCAGACAATGGGGACAGTGGCCTGAAGCTCAGGACAAGAGTTGGAGGTGGGGTGGGGGAGGGGGAGGGAGGGAGAAAGAGACAGACAGACAGACAGACACAGAGAGGGAGAGGGAGAGGGGAAGGGGGAGGGAGGCAGAGACAGGGAGAGAACAAGGGGGAGAGGGAGAGGGAGAAAACTCTGGTTTCTTGCAAAATGGAATTAAGCCATCACAAATGAGGAAGCAGCCTGTGTGTCATCTGTTGCTCTGCCATACTGGATGTGGGTTACTTTGGCATCAGATAATGGCGGAGGAAGGGAGGTGTCCCCCCCCCACCCCCCCAGCCCTCTGTTCCTTCTGCAATAAACAGTGCCCTTTCCTGCCAGCCTGCCTACTGGCTGCGTGCCTAGCATGGCCCACAACTTGGGCAACCAAAGCCCTTATCTTATCTCTACCTTGGCCTCCTCTGGGAAGCCCTCCCCTTCATCCACCCTGGGATGTCCCACGAACCTTCCTGGAGACCAGAAGAGATGGGCTTGTCATGCCTCCCAGGCTGCTCCCCTGGAGCTCCCCCAAAGCCCACAGTGCCTAAACTTGGGCTCCAGCATTTCCAGGAATAGGCTTCTAGGCCCACCACCTTATTTTAGAGATGAAGAATCCAAGACAGCCCAGAAGGGGAAAGCCACCGGCTCAAAGACCTAACTTGCTCGTACCCTCGCCAAGGTAGTGTCCAGGCCTCCGAGAGCTTCCCTGTTCTTAAAGAATTTGTTCTTGTTATTTGTCTCTTTGGCTTCCACAGCCCCTTCATTTCTAGTTCCCACACCCCTGCCTTCCCTGCCTCAGGGAGCCATTACTTGTCACGAAGAATAAAAAGGGGGAAACCAGCATTGCAGCAAAACTCAAAACCCACTGACTGTATCTGGGTATGAATGTATTCAATATTGCTACCCAGAGTCCCCCACCTTTACCATGCAAAGAGAAACAGTGTGCAGAAGCCCTGGGTTTGAAGCCTGCTTCTGAAAGTACTGGCTGGGTGACTGTGTGCCAAGTCCCTCAACCTCTCTGTGCCCTTAGGCAACTCTCTAAGACTAGAAGGTGCTAACCTGCTTCAGCAGAGGGAGTGCCCTCACTGAGGAGTTCCCTATCCACATTTAAATGATGGGTCCACTGCGCCTGTGTGTAGCTGGGGCCAGGCTGGGTGTTTTTTAGTTTAGGACTGTTTAGTGTTTCACGTGTAGGAGATTCTGTTTGTTTTCCTGGTTCTGATAAATGTACATGGCATTCCTTCATACAAGACTTCATATAAGGCTTCCCAGGTGTCCTGGAATGCTTCTCATTAGCTGTTTCTTAGAGCACAGTGATCAATCTTCCAGTGATCATGCACCAACATGGATTTAGCCATTTTCCCAATGGATGGGCATCAGTCTTGCTTCCAGTTTCTTTTGGCTACAAAAGGCACTGCTATGAATATTTTGTTATAGAGGACCTGTTCTTTTGGGTTTTGGCCTTCTTGGGGCCTGTGACTCCGAGTCAAATGGGCATTTTAGTCATTTTCTTAGCATAGGGTCAGAGGAACAGGGAGCCTATCTTCCCTCAATGAACTGAAGTCCCCTGGCCCAGATAAACTTGATCCTTGGGTCCTGAAAGAGCCAGTAGGTATGACTGACGAGCCCCAGTCAGCGACATCTGAAAGATCACGGGAAATGGGAAAAGGAGCATAGATAGATTTCTGTCTTCTTCCCCTTCTTGCCCCTCTCAAAACCATAGGGCCACTGAGTTTCACTTCAACTCCTGGGAAAATTCTAGAATGGGTAGTTAAAGAGATGGTAGGTAAAGATTTAGAAAGGGAAGCCGTGACTCCAACAAGCCAGTCAACACAGGCCGTGCCGGACAAAAATTATCTTTCTTTTTTGGCAGGGTTAGTAAACAAGAGAGATGAATGGAATACCATGTCCGGAATTCATTCTTTTGATTTTAGCAAAGCGTCTCAGACTATTCTTTCCGAGAAGATAGGGAGATGTGGCTTAGATGACAATGCGATTAAATGAATTCAGAACGGACGAGATGGCCGCACGCAGAGTGACCGGAAATGGTTCAATAGGAAAGTGGCAGCAGGTGTTCAGTGGAATGTCCCAGGGCTCTATGGTTACCCCTGGGATGTTCAATTTTTTCATCAATGACTTGGATAAAGGATATCAAATCTGAAGATGGCACCAATCAGAGAGGGAAAAGAAGGAAAGAAACAAGCATTTATTAAGCACCTACTGTGTGCCAGGCTGTGCCAAACACTTTACAACCATCACCTCATTTGATCCTCACAGCAATCCTGGCTAGGTGCTATTGTTTTCCCCACCTTGCAGTGAAGGAAACGGAGGCAAGCTGAGGCAAGCATCACACAGCCAGTAGGTGTCTAAGGCTAGATTTGAACTCAGGTCTTCCTGACTCCTGGCCCAGTACTCAATACACTGTACCTGTAGTTGCTTCTTAACACAGTAGGAATTACGAAGGGGTAAATGTCAAGTGTTCCACATGGGTTCAAACAATTAATCTCTCAAGGGAAAGAGAAGAGTCTGAGAAGACCTAGGGATTCTAGGTGTCTGCAAACTCGGTGTGTTGAGTGTCTCGGAGTGATGTGGAGGTGAGAAGTGAACGGATGAAGTGGTCTAGAGGGCCAGTAAGGATGCCCCCATCCCCTGAGAGAGCAGGTGTAGACTTCTGGGTCCCACTTTGGGACAGGCCAGGGTGGGGGTTTGGCTCCTTTGAAGATGGACAGTGGGTACAAGAATTTTCTTTTTTTTCTTTCCTTTGTCTTCCAATTCAGGGGGTGGGAAAAGTTAAAGGAAGAGGGAATAAAGGCTTGGTGTGGATTTCTGGACTGCGAGCAAGGTGTGGCTTCCAGGAATAAAGGCGCTGATGCTGACATCACCAGGAAGATGGGCTTTGTTTGGCCTTCGAGGGCAGACTGAGGAACAATGGGGGGAAGCTGCTTGAGGCCAATCTGCCCTGGCTGGATGTCAGGAACAAGCCACTTCCTCACCAAGAGCTGTCCCAGAGGAGGATAGACTGCCCAGAGGTGAGGAGCGCCTCCTTGTCCCCTAGGTCCTTTAGCTAAGGTTGGATGACGGGTGTGACTGGGAGCCTTCCTTTGAGCTGGGGACTGCTGAGGCCCCTCCCCGACTGCTCTCCAGTTCTGTGATCCAGACTTAGACAATGCACAAAGTGCTAGCTACGTAGAGAGAGCTGAGTGGAGGTCACAGAATGCCTGCAGAGGGCCCAGTACTAATACCTTTGTATCTGTTTTTCTTTCTTATTTTGCTCATCTAGTTCTTTGTCTTTGGATGATTAAGGCAAGCCTAGCAATCGCTGACATGCTTGGGGCTGTCATTCCAGAGGCCTGGAGCCTTGCCTTCCATCCGCAAAGATTATAGTCCCTCTATAACTGAGTCCATGGTCTTTGAGCATTGCCATGGATGAAAACAGGTAGTGAGGATCCAGGAGTTAGGAGGCCCTGGGTTCAAATCCTGTCTCAGTAAGTAATCCAATCTTAGCAGGGTGCCCCCTGGGCAAGACCTTTAACCTGACCATGCCTCAGATTTCTCACCCATAAAATGAGAAGGCTGGATCCAGTGGTGCCTGAGGCCCTTTCCTGTGGTCTTTTCTATGAAAATTCATCCAATGCAGTCCACAAGTTGGTGACCTAAACTTACTGAGGCCCCTCATCTGGCCATAGACCTCAGACCTAGCCTCTCCCCTCCCCACTCAGTTACTTGTCCATTTTGGGGGGACCTTCTAGCACTAACTTGTTGGTGCAGCCTTGGAGGACTCGGGGTCCCCTCCCTGGGGGAAAAGTGGCAGAAAGTGGCTGATAATCTGTCCATACCACACAAACCTATGACTGAAACCCTGGTAGGTCTGCAGGCTACCCAAGGGTGGAGACTTCTGGGCAGCCTGAGCCACACAAAGCCTACTGCATGGGGTGTGTGTGTGTGTGTGTGTGTGTGTGTGTGTGTGTGTGTATGTGTATGTGAGTGAGCAAGGGGAAGGGAAGGTGGGAGACAGGCCACACCACATACCTCGGAGAAGAATTCTCCCGTTTAAGGGTGTTGAGGTGGAAGAGGGAAGGCGCTAAGCACACGGCAAGGTTGGTGGGTGTCATCTGGTTTTCCTTCACGGCGGCAGTGACCTCACTCAGGAAACAGAGCAGGGTCTGAAGGACCTCCCTGTTCTCATCAGGGAGAAGCATGATGGCTGCCTGGATGGCCTGGAGGCGCTGGTCCTTGGGGACATCTGTGCAATAGCAACATTTACCCCTCATCGATCCTAAGCAAGCACCAACTCTACCTAGCCTGAGGCAGCCCAAGAAAAAACATGGACTGTTACCCAATCCATAAAACAGAAGGGGCTGGGTGACCTCCTGCCTTATGGGGGAATCAGGAGTGGTCAGGAAGACCTGAGCTAACGCCCTCCACCCTCCTCTTCCTTATTCCCTTTGGCCCTGAAAAAGTCGGTTATTCCTGGTTAGGCTAACTGCCCTCTCTGTCCACACCCGCCTGGAGCAGGACCTCAGCAGACCAACGCCTCCTCATCCACCTGCTGCCCCAGAGCTCAGGCCCCCCACTCACACTGGTATATCTGTAGGAAGGTCTCCGAGAGCTTGTTGGTCATCAGCGGCTCGGGAAGATCTCGGAAGTATTGCTTCAGCATGTCGGCCACATCATATGCAGACTGCCCATCATAGCTCACCTGCGCCATGGAACTCTCATTCATCTGGCGCAAGGCCTGGATCCTGGACTTGACACCTGACTTTCTGAAGAGCCCTACCTGTGCCCAGAGAGGGAAGCCAGGGAGGCAGGGTGAGGACATGCTGAGGGAACATTCACCTTGTGGGCCCCAGCAGCACTGACTTGATCCATGCAGCAGCCCTCCCCCCAGCCCCAGTGACCCTGGCACCAACCTGATCCAAACACTGGTCATGCAGGTAGCCCATGGCCTGCTGGATGCTCTGGGGAAGTGGCTGCCCCGTCCGCTGCATGTTGATGGAGAGTGGGACCCCAAACACACTCCGGTCCTTGTAGTCTGGGACCTTAAGCCTTTTCATGAACTTGGGCACCGCCCTGGGTTGGGAGCACAGGAGGAAGATGAGCTTACCATTTCCAGGGCCCAAGTCTCTCTGGCAACTTAGGAGGAGCAGAGATACAGGATAGGGAGGGAGCAGGGGAAGGGGAACCAGTCCTTGGTCTAATGTCCTAGAGCCTGGACAAGTCCCAGCTTTGTTACTCAGCAGCTGGGCAGCCACGGGCCAATCGCTTCCCCCCAGACCCTCAATCTGTCCATCTCTACAGTGGAGATAAAATGACCCATGACATAAGTAGATGTGTAGGTTATCATTAATGTTACCTGTGTGGCCTTGATCAAGTCCCTTTCCTGAGGGTGGGCCTCAGTTCTCAGGGCCTCCTAGCTTAACTCTGTGACCTTCAGATCTGACCCTCCCATCATCTGATAATACCATGATGATAATTCGCGGTAACAGTACCAATAGCGATGATCACGGCTGTCCCTGACCCAGGACTTCAGGGTCTGTAAGACACTTTACATGCATCATCTTCATACATTTTTGGATGTGGCCAAGACAGGAATCTGCTTTGCCAGACCATGCAGCCCCATTGAAGGAATGATTGATTTATCTTTAAATTTGCTCAAAGTGTATGTGGGGGGAGATAAGGAGAGATTAATTTTTTTAAATGCTTATTAACTGAAAAAAATGATTTCCCATCTTTAAAATGAGTGATTTTATCTTTGGCTTTTCCCCACACTCTCATGAGGCCACAGAGTGGGGAAGGCCCCAGGTGGACGGATCCCAGAGAACCAGAAAGGGGGTCATGCATTTGGCGTCCACCTTGGGCCCCCTAGATCCCCAAATTAGCAACTCTCAAGAAAGTGGTGTGATACATCTAAGGTCATCCCACAGATATGTAAGCTTAGCCCAAGAGCTTGTGGGAAAGGGAGAGAGAAGGCTGAGAAATGGTAAGATCAGAAAGAAGGGAGGATGCCCCCACCCCACTCCCAGCACTGGACGCTTTCCTGATCCCAATCCAATGAATCTCATTAAAACTGGGTTATAAATGGGGTGAAAAGGGCTGCCTTTTTCCTTTAAATGAAAGAAATCGAAAGTATGTCATTCTTTTCAGTCCCAGGGTGCACTACGTTGACCCCATGGAAGTACCAAGAAGCCTCATGTCCTGCTCGTCCTGTCCCAGCTCCCGGGGGCTTAGGGGGCTGGCCATGGAGCATCAGAGGTACTTGGCCTCTATCATTACGGATCCACAGCACACAATGACCGCTTTGTAAGGGGAGAGAGGCAGCCTGGAGTCAGGAGTGGAATGCGGGAGGCAGAGCATGGTCTCCAGTGAGAATCTCAGGCACACAGGGAGAGGCTGCTCAGAACTTATTTCAGTCATTTGGAACAAATACTCCTCTGTGCCCAGAGGCTCCCGACAGCACAGCTGTGAAACAGAGACCTTTCTTTGATGCCTGGTGATGTGCTCGAAGCCCGGAGGCCAGAGGTGGCAGAGAGGACCCAGGAGGGTCACAGGAGGCAGGGCACCCTATGGCTAGGGTGCCACCATCTGGCCCCTCACCAAACGGGGCTGTCTTCTTCCTACCCCCAGATTTTAGAGATGACTAAATCCTTAGATCTAGGGAAGGTGCCCTTACTGATTCGGGCCCCTTGGGGGCTCATGTTGATAGCAATGACCTATGGCTGTACAATGCTCTGACTTCTGAAGCCCACTGAGGCTTCCCTGAATGCCTGAATTTGTGTGCCAGGCAAAAAAGAAGCCTCCTGTAGCCTAGTTCAAATCCTGGCTTTACCACACAGTGGGGTGTGCTGTTCAGGCTACCTCCTCCCCATCCTTTGGTCACAGCTTGCTCGGATATAAAGTGAAGAGGCTGACCAGAGGGAGCACACCAGCTCCAATGCCTCTGGCCTCTCTCTGCTTAGTCACAGGAAACACGCTCTCAGCTGGCCCCAGCCCTCATTTCTCGCATGTTGGGTGAGCCGTCGGAGGGGAGGGACTGCTCCTTCCCTGGAGACGCTGTCTATGCTCAAGCCCCCAGACCAAGGGTTCTCCCCTGCCACCCCTCCCCGCCGCCACACACACACTCTCACTAGCCAGACACTCACACACACAATCTCTCCCTATCTCCTTCTTTCTCTCTCACACCCACACCCACTCGCTGGCCAGACATTCTCTCTCTCTCTCTCTCTCTCTCTCACACACACACACACACACACACACACACACACTCTCTCTCTCTCTCTCTCTCTCTCTCCCTCCTCTCTCTCTCTCTCTATCCCCACACAGACAGAATGCTGGCCAGATGGGCACAGAACCTTCCTGAGCTGCTTCAATCCTACTCATCTGTGTGTGTTTTATCCCCAGGATTAGATTGAAGCACAAAGGACAGAAATCTTGTCTTCACTGCCAAACCCAGTGAACTGCACACAGCAGGTGTTTAATGGATGCTGAGTCTGGTTATGTGGCACAGACCTTGCTCTCTTCTGCATTTGGGTACCTGGTTGCCTGCAGACCCCATCTAACTTCCTTTCCCATTCAGCAGGGAAGAAGGGGGACCCAGGGTCATCTTCCTCATCATGTCAAACTGTAGCGAAGTCTGTGCCAACATGGCTGGAGCTGCCTGTTTCAGCCACTGCGGACAGACAAGGCCATCAGCACCACCCAGCCATGGGACCCACTGGAATGGTACTGAGGATAAGGAACCCTCCTTGCTGGCCATTCCTTTTGTGCCCAGCACTTGGCAGCGGGTGAGGCATGCTGATGGCACTTAATAAATGCTCACTGACTGTTCCTCTCTACCTTCACCTGCTCTTGCCTTTTTTGCTTCGGCCTCTGAGGACAGAGAAGTCCTTTTCCTTTACTTCCTACAGTTGATGGCCTTGAGGTCACCCCATCCTCTTCATCCTGCTGACTCTTACCTCCACCCTCACCCCCTTTCTCCTCCCTTAGTCCTATCCATACTGTCTACACAAACATCTCAGATCGTCCACATCCTTAAGAAGCCTTCCCATGATGCTGCTGTACCCTCACGCAACTATCCAGGGCTCCTCTGCCTTTACCTCAGCTCCCACTGCCTTTCCAGCCCCTTTCAGCTCAGTTTCTGACCCTCTTGTGCTACTGAAATGGCCTCTCCAAGGCCACCGATGACCTCTTAGCTGTTACCCCAGTGGCCTCTTGTCAACTGCCACCATCCTCTGGGCTTTCTGTAGCTTTGGATGCAGCTGCCCCCTCGTCTCTTCCTCCTTGGCCATCATCACCTTTCTCTCTCCTGGTTTTCCTCTATGTGTCTGCCCACTCCTTCTCTGCCTTCTTGGCTGGATCGTCATTCATTTCCCTCATGTTAAGATTTGGTCTTTCTTAAGGAGGGACCCTCTTTTTTCTCTCTTCATGCCTTCTTGGTGATCTCAGCTCCTACGATCACCTCTACAAGTGATTCCTGAATCCCCATCGGCAGCCCATATCTCCCATCGCCTGCTGGATGTCTCCACTGGTCTCTCCCCCTAGGAATCTTAAACGCAGTGTATCCAAAGCAGAACTAGCTCTCTCCCCTGCCCCAAGCTGTGTGCCTCCTCTGAACACTGCTACTCCCATCCAGAGCACCACCATCCATCTTTCTAGTCACCCCCATTTGGTTCCCACCCTAAAAGTCATCTTCAGCCCTTCACTGTCCCCCTGCCCCATCCCATCCAATCAAGCCTTGCCCCCTGCCCCTCACCCCTTCTCACCTGGCCCACTGCTACAGATCCTACTTGGGATCCTATTCCTAAAGTCTAGTCCTTACCAGGTCATTCCCTTGCTTAAGGCACTGGGGATTGCCCATGACCTCTGAGATAAAACCCAAACTTCTCAACCTTTTCTAGCATGATACACTCTCTATCTCCATCTGCTTGCTCCCACATTCCCCGCTCCAACCAAACTCTGATATTTCATCTCCCCCCTCCATGCCTCTGCTGGGCTGTGCTGCAGAATTAGAATGCCATCCTTACTGGAAGCTGTGGGCTTCTTCCTGAGGCCTTCTTCCTGAAGCCTTTCCTCATTCCCTGCCCCCAGTACCACTCCCCACTTTGTTTTATTTGGAACCCATCCTTTGTGTTTCTTTATCTCTGAACAATTTGTAATTCTCTAGGAGAAAGTAACCCCCCTGAGGGCAGCTGTAACCATGTGCCCATGCCTGGCCCAGGGTATATGCTTCCTTACTGCTCACCGATCTAATTGGCTTCCTCATTAAGGGAATCCTCACATGATTTTCTCCTGACTTCTGGGAACAATTGTCTAATTGGACCATCCTACCAGGGGGTTGTAAGCCTAGGTGCTATATCCACCCATCCTCCCCACAGTCAGTTGCTGGTGGTGTCTGGGCCCCGGGACTCACCAGCTAAAGCCATGCTTGTTGGATGGCGTGTACCTCTCCAGCAAGGCTGTTAGCTTGAGGAGCGAATACTTCTGCAGTAGGTTCATCTGGGCCACAGACTGGCAGCTGATCTGTGGCAGCACTGAGCCAGAGCTTGGTCGCTGGGAGCTCTGCCAGCTTAGCCTGGGCCTGGGATGAAGCAGGGAGACCATCAGGAGTCAGTCTTAATCAGAATGCTAGTGGCTCACAGAGAACTTTATATTGTCTCACTGGCGCTACTCAGGGTCACACAGCTAAGACATGTCTGGCAGGATTCAAACCTGCATCTTCTTGGCTCCACACCCTGAACTCTACCTACTGCATGGCTTAGCTGCCTAACCTGCATGGTTGGCACTCCCATTCTCCCTCTGCCACCTCCCAAGGACTGGTAAAGTCCTCTCCTTGTGGACGAGTGCAGAGGGGCCCTGGGCTTCTCACACCTCTGCCAAGGAGCCTGAGCTTCATAGGCTTACTCACCCTGGGCACCTGGGGTGTGTCTGAGCCCAGCACAGAGAGGCTCAGCTCTAGGCCCTCTTCGGGGAAAGGCCAGAATTCTGCTTCTCTGAGTGTGACCCCAGGGACTCAGGCAGAGGAAGGCTCAGTGAGAGAGCATCTGGGTGACAGAGCCCATCCCAGGTGAGGTTGGGATTTACAGGCCTGGTGCCTTCTTGGGTACTGAATGGCAGGATCCAAGGTTGGGAGCTGGAAGGGACCATCACACCCATCCCCTCAATGACATATGGGGAAACTGAGGCAGAGAGGCCAACTGGCCCAGGCCATACAGCACATCAATGTCTGGGACAAGACTTTGGGTCCAATCTCTTCTATTCTGTTCCTTACTCTCAGAAGAAAACATCAGGGGCTAGGTACTGATTTCTCTGACTCTCTTCCTGCCCATGTCTGGTAAGAGACCAGAGGCCTCCCTACATGGGGGAGGGCAGTCTTCTCACCTGTTGGATCGGGTCAGGGATGCGCCCACGCCAGAGTCCCTCCTCTCCTGGATGTCTGAGGGCTCCTCGGGCTCGTTCAGAGAGTTCCCCACACTGTCTAGGTCACTGGGTGAGGTGCGGTCATTGTCGCCCTCAAGGTGGATCTGCTTTGGAGAAGATGGGCAGGGGGAGACCGAGTCCAGTGCAGAATCAGAGTCCCCTTCGTCAGAGAACTTCTCTGACCACTGGTTGACGATCCTCTGCATCCCTTTCACGTGGTATAAGATATCATCCAGCTCGGGGAAGATGTCGTCCTGCTCCAGGTCAGCCAGGTCCCCGGAGCTGGAGTACAGGTTGGAGCCGGGCACGTTGTCATAGACACTGAGGCGGCTGCTCATGGAGCAGGAGGAGTTGCGCCGCCGTGGCCCCTTGGCACCCTCTCGGCCGTGGCCGTGGAAGCTCCCTGCCCTCCAGTTGGTGGCAGAGCCTTCGCTGCCCGGGGGAGGGAAGCGGCCATTGGAGAGGGCCTTGGGGAAGGTGCCCGGCTTATGGTCCTCAGGAATGTAGAATACTGTGTCCTCTGGGCAGCTGTCACGGTTCCTGCGGTTCTGCTCAAGGACGCTGTCGAAGCCTGCTTGGTCAAAGGGGTCGAAGCCTTCCAGGTACATGCCGCCCCTCTTCTTGCAGGTGCTGAGACTGCGGGTCCGGGTCACGGGGCTGGGGGTGCTGACAGTGCTGCTGCTCTCCGACTGGCTGCTGCTGCTGCTGCCGCTGCTGGTCTGGGTGGAGTTGGAGACGCTTCTTTTGTGGACGCCTGGGACGCTGAAGTGGCCGCTGCCCAGGCTGGAGATCTCCACACAATGCATATGCCTCAGCTTTTCCTGGCCTGCCCCCTCCTGCAGGATGGGGCCGCTGATGACCAGGCCCAGCTTGGGTGGGGCTGCCTTGGGTCTGCTAGTGTGGGAACGCCGTAGCTTCAGACTCTCCATCCTTTTGAGCAGGCCTCTTGGCTTGGCCTTGGCTGGCTGCCCCTGGGCTTTGGTGCTGATGCTTGGCAGCTCTGTGGGGGATGGCCGGGAACCATCCTCCCGGGGGCCCGAGGAGCAGACACTCACCACAGAGTTTGCCCGGGGCATACCAGGCTCAATTGGGAGGCTGCTAGAGCTGCTGATGCTTTGGATAGAGGCCAACTCCTGGCCCTCACTCAGGTCAGTCAGTAGGCTTTCTCGACTAGTGGTACTGGCAAGGGCCTGGTTCCCTGGTGCCCTGGCAGCCAGGCCGGGCATCGGAGGGAAGACATCAAGCTCATCCATCCTGGACCACCTCTTGCTGTCCCTCTGGAAAGTCCACTTGCCGCTGATGGCACATGGCTCATCCTCATCCGAGTCCTCGCTCTGGAAAGAAAGAAAAAGGGGTAAGTCACATGCCACAGCCACCAAGACCTGTTAGGAGACAGGGAGTAAGATGCAGACAAGCAAAACACCAAATGGGAAAGGGTCTTCACAATCCTAGGGAACAAGCTTGAGGGGGTTGGGGGGGGTAGGGAGAGGTGGGGGGGGGAGAGAGAGAGAGTGAATATGGGGGCAGGGGAAGTCTCCTCTAGACCCTCTGAACCATGATCTCTTGATGCTGCCCCTGGGCTATCACGCCATGCCCAGTGCAGCCCATCACAACTCAGGTTTAATGTTTCTGGGCTCCAACAGTGAGGGCTTTTCCCTCTCCTTCCTCAGTAGCAGGCCTGAGGAATGAGAGCATTGGAAATGCCACCATGCTGGCTGGGAAGCCCCTGCCTTAAAGCAGCCCAGCATGCCTGGCTGTCCTGATGTCCACACCATCACTGAGTGGAGGCGGTCTGTGTACAGGGCTTGGGCCAGCTCCCCTAGGTCTATCTTCTGAGACCCAGAGGCACTGGCTCCCCTTCCTCAGCAGAGGGAACAGAGGCTGACCCCTGGAGAGCCTCCTGGTCACCTTTTCTGCAGCCTCACACACTCTTAGAAGGAGGTGACCAAGGGGGCAGGGCAGGACATCCAGGATCACTCCTGAAAAACCTGCTCCCAAGAGGAGCATGCCCTTGGGGGAAGGGAGAATGTCTCTTGTACCAGGGGCTGCCCTGCTCTCTCCTCTGCCTCATAAACTACCTCTCCCTTTCCAAACTTGAAAAGACAACCCCAAGTCCATCCTGGGCTCCCAGACTTAGTGCTGAGAGGAACCTTAGAGGCTGGCTGGTACAACCTAATCATTTTACAGATCAGCAAACTGAGCCTCAGGGCTGGGAGAGGCCTCAGAGGCCACTGGCTTAGTCCTTGGCTGACAGATAAGGACAGCAAGGCCCACGAGGTTCTTCCCCAGACAGTAAGTGGCAGTGCTGGGTAGGTGCTAGGCTCTCTGCCTCTGCAGCTAGGGTTCCAGCAGCATTGGGGACCACTCTTGGCCTGGCTAGGATAGCCGAGTCTCTCCAGGCATGACGTTTGTACCTTGCACATTATCCAGCCTCCCTCGGTACTCGTGGATGGAAGAAGGCCAGGCTATTACTGCTAGCCATCCAGAGCAGAGGGCATCCTGCCCCTGTGAGTGCCCTGCCTTTACCCCCTAGAAATCTTGGGACACCAGCCTGCTAGGACACCAGACCACTGGGCCACTGTGGCAGCACTGAGCTGCTGTGGTCAAACATAGGTGCCCCCAGGACCATTGCCATCCTTACCCGCTTCCTGTGGGGGCTGATCTCCAGCTTCATTACTGCACACTTATTTAAAGTGTTCAGGCGCCTGCAAAGACATAAGCATGCTCAGACAACCCCGAGGCAGTGGCCAGGGGCTTCCACCAACCCCAAGGCAGTGGCCAGGGATGCCCTGTGCCTTGTGCCTCTCTGTGCTCCTCGACAAGGAGATTTGGTCACCTCCAGTGAAAAGAAACGTGGATCCCAGGCTCTACCACGAAAGGGCTGCCTTTGGCCCAGGGGATGCCAAAGTCACCATCAGAGTGGGTACCACCCAAGCACCCCTGCCCTCCCTCTCAGCTGGCTCCGCATCGGAAAGAGAAGGCTGAATCAGTAGAGACGAAGCCACAGAGTGGCCACCTCTTGGCCAGCTTGCCCGGCAGATCCTGGGGTCTTAGAACATAAGCTCCTTGAGTCAGGGGCTATTTGGTTTTTTGTTTGTGTCCTTGGTGTTTGGCATAGTACTTGGCACCTGAAAAGTGCTTATCTGTGGTTTTTCATCCACTCATTGACAAATGGCCACAAACAGCTCTACAGGTAAGTCTCCTTACCCACTATGGCCTGCCACTCTCTATACCACAGTGGGACTGGTCTATAAGGCCCTACCCACTTCCCATTTTGGGAGCCTGGTGACCCTGGAACAAATCTGTTTTGGAAGGTTAATGTAGCTGCACATCCCGCTGGCTTATGGGCTTAAAGCAGTTGGGAAACTGAGGGGTGTGGTGTGCCCCTCCCTTCCTCCACCCCATGTTCCAAAAGCCCACCCAAGAAGACAGGAGGAATGGAAATGCATGGACAGCCCTTGGGAGAGAGCCACCACCAGGCATAGTGGGCCTCAGAGATGCCCCACATGAGGCATCCCACTCCCAGTGTGGGAGCCTGTTCAATGAGTGGGCACCTTTCAGGGGGAAGGTGATATGAGGTCCATGCAGGTGGGTGAGCATTTCAACAGGGCAAAGAGAGCCAGCTCCCCAACATTCTTGTGTTATTTTGGGAAATGCCTGGAAGGCTGTGACTCCAGGTCCTACTTGTAACCAATAAATTCATAAGTGGGTTTTGTGACTGCATGTATTCAAAGTTTGACAGACTTTCTTTTAAAGGATGCTTTCAGATTTCTCTGTTGTAGAGAGACTCTAGGTCCCTTGGGTCCCCCAGTTTCTCCTTCTGGTTCCCAAAGCCAAGCCAGCCTGACTTTGGGGGCCAATGTTAATTTTCTTGAACACAAAATCCCCAAATAAAAGCCCATGGAATGTAATGGAGTAATGGGGGCTTTAATGAGTGAACTCGGAAAATGTCCTGGCTAAAATGGCATGGCACCCCTTTAATGATGTGGGCCTGCAGGCCCTGCTTCCCTCTAATGGCTTCCAGATGACCCCTACTTGTGTGGGTCCTCAATGAGAATTGGATGCACCTCTTTGGGCAGCCCCCGTCCGGGCCTCTTGGCCTTCTAGGGGCCGGCTTTCTGTCATCTCGCCTGTTGTGGCCTGGCCATTATTTATCAGAGGGGGCTGTTAATGTGCACAAGAATACCTGGGTTAGGCTGCAGGCAGGTCATGGGCCTCCTTTTGATGTTTCAGGGCCTGACTGATAAGCCTTCCTGGCCCTGCACAGATTAAAGGCTCCCCAGGCCAACATCCTGTTTATAGAAGACAGCCCCAGGCAGTGGTAGATAACCCAGAGTGTGCTCCATAAAGAAATCTTCTTTAGAAAAAGGGAGGGAGTGAAGGGGAGGGGAGGGGAACATAGGGAATGGAGAGAGGAGATGTAAACAAGAGAAAAGAGGATTTCTCCTAGGAAAGCCAGGTAGCAATCCTGGCCTTGCTGAAATCATTTATGGGAATTGCCAGGGGGCCCAGAGGTGCTTGCTTTGGGCCTCCTCAAGTCAAATTCTAGAACACCAACAACAGTATTGGGCTTCATTTCATTGGCCAAGCCTGGAGTGCAAGGCCGGCCTGGAGGGTGAGTGTCCCTTCCCCCGACCTCAGGCTTCCTGCAGAGTTCCGTGCCACCATTCAATCTCTATGCCTCCAAGGTGCTCTGATGAGCCACTCCTGAAATGACTTGGCGCTGGTTAAGAAATGAAACAGCTAAGAATGAGAGAATCATGAACTACCCCACTCAACTCGGTGGCGGCTAAACCTGAGAACCTACTTACTTGTAGGAGACTTGTCATTGTCTGCGATGGCTGAAGATTTCAAGGGGGAAAGCCTTTTGGCAGAAGTTAGGTTTAGACCAACAACTTGTACCACATTTCACAATAAGCTCAAAACAATGAAAATATTAAGTCACACCATTAAAAAATAGAATCAGGGGCAGCTAGCTGGCACAGGGAATAGAGCACCGGCCCTGGAGTCAGGAGGACCTGAGTTCAAATGCAGCCTCAGATACTTGACACATATACTAGCTGTGTGACCTTGGGCAAGTCACTTAACCCCAATTGTCCTGCCCTTCCCCCAAAAAACAAACAAACAAAAAAATAGAATCAAATCAGGGATTATTTCTTTATAGAGGTGAGGTGCCTACAACTTGGTGAATTTTAATTACCTGTCTCTCTCCCCTCCCTTTCTTTTTTCTTTCTTTTTTTTAATAAGGGACAGTGTGCATGTAAGGGGGTAGAGGAGGGTCCTATGAGAGGGTGATGGGAGGGGCTTTGTTCCAATACCCTCATTTTCCATGGGGAAAGCTGAGGCTGGTTGAATAAAAGAAGGCTCCAAGATTCTGGGAAAGTGAAGAGGCCCAAGGCCCCAGAAATTGGATAACTGGCCCAGAGAAAGGAGAACAACACCTCTGCTCACTTCAAATATAAAAAAGGACTTGGGAGAAAAATTTAAAGGCAGAACTTTCAATGACCCCAAATTGTTTGGCTTCCTCCAAGAAGACACCTAAAACCTCTTCCAAAGCTAGCCCTTCTCTGTCTCCGACAGCTAGCCCAATTAAAACAAAGCCCCACAATTTGAGGGGTTTATGCTAACTTCCCAGAAGCCCTAATTTTTAAAAAATAGGACATATGTGATCTAGAGGGTGAAAAGGGCCACATCCATGTGGAAAGGGAGCTGGCTTCAGCATCAGAACGACAACTTTGGCCCATTTTCAATGTGTGATCCTGGGAAAGTCAATGCCCCTGGCAACTCTGCAAGACCGTCGACTATCAGAAAGCCAATCTATGTTGGTAAAGGGATTTCCTCACTGCAAACTCCCTCACCCTAACCGCCTACCAATAAAGGTTTCTGGCATCGTGGTCTGAAGAGCTGGCCTTGTCTTGGGTTCTGCCCAAGCCCTGTGGCTCCAGCTAGCTAAGTCACCTCTCGGAACCCATCGGGGGAACACTTCCTAGGATGATTCTACAAAACAGGTGTTGCTAATGAAAAAACAGGTGCTGCCTGGGTTCTCCTGCTGCTAAGGCCAGGCTAGAACTCCCTAATGGGTTCAAGCCCCGACCATGACACATTTGGGGCACTGCCAGGGGCCCCAGACTATCCCGTTTACAGATGAGGAGGCTGAGGCTGAGAGCAGTTACATCCTTTGGCCAAGGTCACAGAAATGACAAGTGACAGAGCAGGACAGGAGCCCTGGCTCTCCCAGACTCCAAATCTGGGCTTCTAACCACTCTGCTCATAGGCATGTGGCATGGTTGGCTTAGCAGGACCTGGCCACGTACTACAAGCCCCAGTCCTTTTTGGTAAGGATGCACCTCCTGCTTCCTGAACGTGCACAGAGCAGATTTTTTCGGTCCTAAGAGCAGTTCCATATTTCTCCCTATTCAATTCTGTTATTAGACCCAGCCCTTCATGACTGACTGGCAGCCAGCTGTCAGTCAGTCAACAAGCATTTGTTAAAGGCTAAGATCTGAGGATACAAAGACAGACAAGAGACAGTGTCTGCCCCTAAGGAGGGCTCACAGGCTGATGGGGAGACAGCAGCCAGCAACAAGGTGGGCAAAAGAAACCTGAAATCATCAGGAGCTTGACAGCACTAGAGTTAGGGGGTATCAGGAAGGCCCCAGCTGTCCCTTCCCCTGAGATGCCCGCATGAAGGCACCACTTCTCAGCCCACCCAAATTCAGTGGGCAGGAAAAGCCCCATGATATACAATGGAAAGGGCATGCTGAAAGGAAAATAAGGCCATTGTCCAAGGCATCTGAGCTAAACTGGGGGGGGGAGGGGGAAGGGGGGTGCTCAGAGGCACCCGGCCACTGTGCCCTCGGTACCCTGGCAGCTCCAGCGCATGCACAGCCAGTCATGGAGAGAACATGGGAGTAGGCAACCTCAGATGAAGGGAGAAGGGTCTGGCTTTGGACACAGAGTGTTTGAGATGTCTTTGAGACATCCACTGGGACAGTTCCTGGAGGAAGAGCATGCTGACCAGGTGAAAGGCTGCAGAGAGGTCAAGGAGAATGAAGCCGGACAAAGGCCATTGGACTGGGTCATGGTGCTTTAGAGAGGACATAGCCAATCCTGGAGGCAGAGTAAAGGACTTGCCCAAAGTCACATAGCTAGGAAGTGGTTCCAGCAGGATTTGAACATAGATCTTTGTGACTTCTACCCACTACACTACACTGCCTCCCCTGCCATGGGCTCTCCACTGTACCATAATCCTGCTTGTGTAATGATCAATGAGCTGTTGGAAGAGGCCCCATGATGTACGGAATTTGGGAAGAGTAAACATGACCCCCAAGGCCTACACAACAGGCCTCAGAGCAGAGCCATGGCCCAGATGGCTCTTCCTCAGCCTCCCTGGTATGCCTGATGTCTGTGGAAGCCTCGGCTCAGAGAGGCCAAGTCTCTGTCTCCAGTGCCTGGCCCTTCTGACGTTCTGGGGCAGGAAGCCATCAGTCCTATAAACCAATGGCCACTTCCTCCAGGGCCCTGGTACCTGGTACATGGGGCTCCTGGGAAGGCTCGTCACGCTGCACGTTGTGGGGAGAACCTGGCCACGGCTGAATATTGATTGGGGGAGGGGGAAGGGGGCATGTTTTCACTGCCTCTCTATCCCACTTCTGCTTTCCTCCCAAGAATTCTCATTCTGGAGGCCATAAGACCCTAGCTGTAAAGCTGACTTCAGAGGTCCTGGGCTCCAACTCCCTCATCTTACATGTGAAGAAACTGAGTTTCAAGGAGGGAAAGGGCCTTTCCTGGGTCCAGAGGCAGGACACCGCCTTGGACTCCAGAGCTAATCCTCCCATTGGACCTCACAATTGGGACTCACCCAGATCTAGTTGCCATTTCCAGAGTTCTTTCCTCCCTGCCCCAGGACCCCTCAGGCATGGAACATCAAGCCTTTTTAAGAGGGGCATCCCACTCCCCAGCCCACCCTATGCCCAATTAATGGAACTAAGGAAATGCTCTAACTTCAACCCTTTTCAGGTAAGCGGCCCCTTGCTCTGAGGCACAGAATCAATTCAAGTTTTAAAACAGGTGTGAGCACATCCAGGCAACCTCTGCACAAGTCCTTGGTTTGGGAGGGAGAGGCACTTCTGGCCCCTGGAAGTCATCGGGCAGATGCTGGGCAGAAAACAGCCTGGGATTGGTACAAATGAGTAGCTGTGCAGCTCTGGGGGCAGCCTGAGAGGACCAAGTCTTTGCAGGAAAACACACGCTAGCCCCCACCCACTCCTGCCTCTCTCAGAAGGGGGAAGTCTACCAGGGCTCCCACTTACCTGTACAAAGCCTCGATGGAGTCTCGGTCCAAGAAGTCATGCTCTCTCTTGACCAGCGTGATGTCAATGGGAAACAAGAGATCTGTGGAGGACAAGAGACAAGCCCTTGTGAAAGCAGCCAGCACATGCTGGGAGGGCCCACCAGGCTAGAGACCACTGAGGCTGCTGCAGCAGCATCTTCCTGAGAGACCATTCAGGTCAGGCCTGGAGCCTTCTGGGAGCAGACATTCCCCAGAGACAGTGAAGTCTAAGTCACACTGGAGAGCGGGAGCCGTTGGGGGAGGGAGTGCAGTGCGTGTGAGAGAGAGAGAGAGGAGGGAGTGAGAGAGAGAGAGAGAAGAGAGAGAGAGAGAGAGAGAGAGAGAGAGAGTGTGTGTGTGTGTGTGTGTGTGTGTGTGTGTGAGAGAGAGAGAGACAGAGACAGAGACAGAGACAGACAGACAGAGAGAGAGACAGACAGAGAGAGACAGAGAGAGAAGGCACAATGTGTGCCTTTGTTCACCCGAGGACAAAAAGAAAAGAGATCAGACCACAAGGAATGACCAGAGGAAAAGGGCTGACTTTCATCCAGTGGCAGGCAGCAGGACCAGGTGGGGTGGGAGTGGGGGGGGGGGGGGCAGGGTGAAGGGCCTATTTTAAGCCCATGGGTTTCACTGTAAAAAGGTGAGCTGGAAAGTCACCAGGTGCAGGGGAAGTCACAACAGCTCCCCAACAGCCAAGATGTCAGAGCAAGGCACAGAACCCAATTGTTCCTGGCCTGGAGGCCAGCTCTCCATCCACCAGAACAGGTGGCCTCTCAGATTCTTTTTGATGAGGAGAAAAGTGATGGTGCTTTGCTGCCTGAAGTCCTGCACCCTCTCCCCACTCACCTTCATACAGCTGGGCGTACTGAGGGAAGCCGGCTGCCCGCAGCCAGTCACAAGCTTCTTTGGCCTCGATTTCTGGAGAAGAACAGAGACAAGAACCTGGTTAGCCCTGGGGGCACATCCACCTGGAGCACTCAAGGAGACAGAGGAAGAGTGATCTAGTCTGGGGGGAAAGGGGACCTTTCTCAAGTATGCATCAATACTGGGAAGAAGATCCAGAGGAGAGCAGACCACTGGCCTGGCACTGAGGTTATCAGCAGCATGCCCGGATCACAATGAGGGGCTGGCTGAGGGCAGAGACCCAGCTGTTGGGAAACAGGCCAATGCATAGATGACTTTTCCATAGGCCTAGCCATCAAGGGGAGGGGAGAGAAGAGAGTTGAGGACAAAGTGCAAAGGGCCAGGAGAAGGATTTTCAGCCTGGGCAGACTTCAGCGTATTTGTGGGGTGAAGGGACAGAGCCAGCAGCCATAGAGGCTCAAACCCAGCATGACCACAGAGTAAGACCTCAGGTTTCCCACACATCATCTCATATATATAGTTACAGTTGTAGTTATAGGGGGGTTAGAGTTAGGCATGAAGGGACCATCAGGCTGTGCTACCCCCTGGGGTGCCCTAGGCTGTGCTGTCCACCCTGCCTCTAGATCCGGTTTCTCCTATCACTGTCCTCCACCTCACTGAGGCCACATGGGGCTCTTGGGCCTTGCCATATGGCTTGGGACCTCCAGGCCTCCCCATCTGTCCTACAACTATCCTTTTTTTAAATGGTATCTTTCCCAATTAAAGGGTGGGTGCTTAGAGAGCAAGGCTAGCTCCCTTGTTTCTGTTGGTGCCCCCAGGATTTATCCCAGGGCTCAGCACTTCTGGGTAGTTTTCAGTTCATTTAATTCAATTTAAAACCAGCTCCCCAGTAAACTGACAATGCCGAACACCGATTTTTGTAAAGGCCTGTGCTTGTAATGGGGAAATGAGGCATCCTCAAGTGAAGAAGCAGAGCCTTTGCCCTAACTTGGCACCACACGATTATCTCTCAGACAGAAGCTCAGGTCTGATGTGAATTTGGTTAGTTCCCAGCTTTCCCCAGGCCCCATCCGAGGCTTGCTTGGCCCCAGAAGCCCACAGATCCTCCTGGGCTCTGGAGGTGTGGGTGTGGACAGCAAACACGGGAAGAGGCTCATGTTGGGAGCCATTCTCCAAAGGACAGAAAAATGCCTTTGGATTCTAAAAATACAATGCGGGCACAATGAAGCCTTTATTCTTGGCTTTCCTCAAGCAAACAGTACGCAAATGTGTTAAGGAGGAAACAGGAAATTTTTATTGGAAACAGCTTTATTTGCTGGTCTGTTCACCCCCAAGCAGCCCTGCACAATTAGGTAAAGAACAGGGGACCCTTTTGTGCAGGCCCAGAGGCCACTGGCACCATCTCTTAGCTGAATGTCATGATAAAATGGTGCCAGGAGAGGATAGCCTCAGCACTCTGACCTATTCCCCAGCCCCCACCCCCAACACAGTCACCAGAAGCAAAATCCATTTCCAGCACCCATCAGTGTTCTGTTCTACTCATCACCAGGCCCTGGCCAGCTCCTAAGGCCTACAGAGAGCACCCTGGGAAAACCTGCTCCTATCATGTCCACTCAATCATTTGTTCATTCATTCATTCAACAATCACTCAATATATTCAAGAAACTAGGATAAACACTGAGGATAACACAGCATTTAATCAGGCCAGAGAGAGCACCAGAATGGGAAGGATTCCCCAAGGTGGGCGTAGGCACTGGTTCATTCTATCACCCAAAGGTGACAGATACAGAAGAAATTCCTCAGCCCATCTGAGGACCTCAGCCAGGACCCTTTGGCTCAGATGAGGAGATGGCTCCTGGGGTGACAGTGGGAGATACAAAATGACCCGGAGGATGGCCTCCTGATTAGAACCCTCTGAGGACATCCTCCAGGAAGACAAAGGCAGGAATGGGAGAAGTGAGGACAAGCTTGGGGTTGTTCCAAGGTTCTTTAGGCTCTTCCAAAGGCCCTGGAAGCTCTGGGAATCAAGGATGACCTCACCTGAGCAGTGAGGCCTTCCTCACCTGTTTCTCCTCTCCAAGCTAACTAAGATCCCCTTTGGTCACACTTGCTCCTGACCCACCATCAGTAAAATCTTCTAAGTGCTGCTGCTGCTTCTTAGTTACCCCATTCCCAAAGTTGCATGGGCCTGAGCCCAGCCTGTCATAGGGGCTTCAGCCCCCAGCGCACAAGGGGGAGGTCTACCTCCCTCTCAGGGCCCTGAGGCAGACTCCGAGCTCCAATCTTATGACTCGTGAGTCCTAGGTACAGCTCTAAGGAACCAGAGACCATGGAGTCCAGTTTACAGAGCAGAAAACAGACCCAGAGGGGAGGAGAAGGCTGGGCCCAAGGCCCATAGCCTGAAAGTGACTGAGCCAAGGTCTCCCATTCTCCATCCAGGGCTCTGTCCTACACATCTTCCCATTCCTTGACCTTTCTAGAAATTAATGCTGGGGAGATGGAGGGGTTTTAACCTCCAAAGGACTCTGGGTTCCTAGGGGCACCAGGACAGAACTGCCCATCAGCAGTGTCTGGATGACACTCCTCTATCCTCTGCCATTGTCCCAACCCTCCCATCAGAGGGAGTCTGAAGGCGCCTCACTGGGACTGATGGTTGAACCACTCATTTCTGCAGGGCCCATTCCATTCTACTTATTAATCACCACTGTTCACACTAAACATTAGTGCCAGTCACTGGGCTGAGCTGAGGAAGCTGCTGGGAGCTTAGACCAAAACAATCCCCTTCTCTCCCTAAAGACCTAGAACTCAAGACTTCAGGAGAAAAAGGAAACTAGAGGTAAGAAGTTGGGATTCTCTATTTTGTAAAAATTACTCTATGTCAATGTCTCCTCATCTCTGGGTCTTCCATTCATCCAGGATTTTTGTGGCAATATGCCCATATATCCACGGCTGGGCTGGACAAGACCAAAACAACTGAACAGTAACAACCAAGAAGTATGAAAAAGCTAAAATGAACAGATGCAAAGCCAAGCCAGCAGATACTGTAACTAAGCCCACCAAAGTAGCCAAGGTAGGACTCAAACAAGTGACAGAAGACACTTCCTTCTCTTTGAAAAGGGGAGGGCCTGTGGGTGTGGAATGCTACAGGGAATGGCAGGTCCTATACATGCTGCTTTAAGTCTGGCTGAACTTTTTCTTTTCTTCATTAAAAGGGAAGGCTCTTTGGGAAGAAGCAGCATTTATTAAGCACCTGTTGTGTGCCAATGCTAAACACTACAAATATTGTCTTATTTGATCACAGTGACAGCCTAGGAGGGAGGTGCTATTGTTCCCCCCACCCCCAGAAGGCCATTTAGAGCTGTGCTCCCTAAGTTATTGCACTCTGCTTAGCCTTTGACTTAGTAATACTCTTGGTCTATGCTCCAAAGAGGGTCAAAGAAAGAAGAAAAAGACTCACACATACAAAAATATTTCTAGCAGTTCTTTGTGGTGGCACAGAATTGGGAACATAAGGGGATGCCCATTAATTGAGGCAGGGCTGACCAAGTTGTGGTGCATGATTGTGGTGGACCACACTACTGCTCTATAAGAAATGAAGAGGGGGGTGGTTTCAGAAAATCCTGGGAAGACCCATCTGAACTGATACAGAGCAAAGGGAGCAGAACCAGGAGAATGTTGTACAAAGTAACAACATGGAAAGACTCAAGAACTCTGGTCAGCGCAATGATGGCTCAAATAGAAATTGCCTCCTGCAGGCAGTATATTTATTTAGAAAACCACCAATTTTTATTTATCTTGTTAAATACTTCCCAATTCTGTTTTAATCTGCTTCAGGGGAAGCTGGACCTGTCTCAAGGAAGACACCAGAGAGCTGATGGGGAAACCTCCTCTCCCTTCTGGGGGCCAGGGACACACTCAGGTATACACCAGCGTGGGAGTGATTGTTTGACTAGGCATACTGGTCACAAAAGTTTTTGTTTTTTCAATGGCAGGGTGAAAGAGAGAGAAAAAAAGATTTTTAATTGAAAAAAAAATTAAATGAGGGGGCTGGACTCGATGCTCTCTAAAGTTCCTTCCAGCTCAAAGGGAATAATAATAATGGGTCATCAGCCTGGAAGAACCCACTGGAGCCACATTGGGAATGGCTCTGAAGGTCCAACTCAGAGAGGCTTTCAGTGTTTACATTTTGTCTTCTGGGAGCTAGGGAGTCATTGGAAGTTTCTTAATCAGGGAAGCAGCATGGGCAGAGAACTCTGGGATTTTTCTGAGAGATTTTTCTATAGACCTTTCTGACCTGGTTTGTTGGGATGGCCTGAGGGTTCCTTATCTTTTGGAGCCTGTGTGGAGGAGGGGGATGAACATGCCTGGGTACTGAGTTACTCCCAGGACAGAAGCATGCTACTTGTAGTAAAGAGAAACCCTTGCGGCAGATAGACAGAAGAAATCACGGTCAGTCCTAGGAGGTGGCAGGGTCTTAGTCCAGGAGAGTCTGGGTATAGGAGAAGGGGAGGGGCTTCTGAAAGCTGAGCTAAGTAGAATGCTGAAATCATTCAGGCAGGTGGGTCACATGTGGGAAGAGCAGGAGTGGCTGGTCAGGAGGACCCCGCAGGGACCCCAGAGCTCAACAAAGGGACCTGGTGGATGGTCAGGCCTGCTCCAGGGGCAGGGGCTATCTTCCTCTGGTACAAGGTGGAGCAGCTCCCTGGGGCCACTGCCAGGGAAAACAACCCAGAGCCATGTGGGGCTTCTGCTACCCAATCAGCCCCTGAGGCCCCGGAAGTGCTGAAGAGGTAGACTGAAGCCAAATGGGAGGGAGGTGCTGGCCCCGAAGAGTCATTGTGTCTTCCTCCTAGGGGCCACTGGGTACCATGTCAGGTTTAGAGCAGGTAAATGATGTGCTCCAACCTATGTGCATGTGGCAGATGCAGATGTCATGGCTGTGTCTCTGCCCCTGACTGAACTCGGTGATGAGGAAGAGGGAAGGGCCCGGGCCTCAAACCCCACTTGTCACTCAAGGGTTATGTGACCCTGGGTAGGTCACTTCTCTGGGCTTCCTTCCACTTCCTTCTCTCTAAAACAGAAGGGGTCAGACAAGGTGACCCAGAGGTTTCTTCCAGCCTGAGGGCTGGGATCCTGCAATCCTATGACATTGTTTTCTTCTCCCATGAGGAAGGCAGGCCTAGAGATGGCCTGACAGACAGAAGAATCCTGCTTTCCAACTTTACTCATGAGATCTGGGTTTGAATCCAGACTCTGACATCTATGATCACTGTGGCTGTTGGCAAGCAGCTAGGCCTTTAGTAGAGAGAGTTCTGGAAGATCCAGATTCAAATGACGTCTTCAGATTCCTGCTAGATATATGTCCCTGGGTAAGTCACTCCAAGGCTGTGAGTGACACTTTCCTTATCTGCAAAATAGGGTTACTTCACGGGGCAGTTGTGAGGAGTAAATCAAAGAAAGTACCTGAAAAGTGCTTTGAAAACCTGAACACGACAAAGAAATGTTCCCTGTTATTAATCTCTCAGCCTGGAGACCCCAAGGACGCGTCATGAGAAAATCTCCGGTGAAGCCTCAAAGGGGAAATCGCTCTGGGTCAGTCTGTCTTCTAAGCCCAGGACTCTCAGACCTCAGGCATTTCTGGCCGCCCTGTGTACCCTGCCTGCTGGAATGCCTGTCATCCTGTACAACCTTGCCTGTCAAAAAATAAACCCTGCTTGGGGCAGAGGCAAGTTCAAGGGAGCTTTTCTTCACCACCCCTCCTGTCTGCTCCTTCCACTTGGGAGAAGGAAAGCAAGCCAAGGTGACCTCCGGGCTACCAGTGCCGGACCTGATGGGGGAGACTCCTCCCAGCTACTGGGTCTGGCACACCTGAAGGGGGCAATCCCTCCCAGCTACCCTGGCTGAGGGGGGTGACCCCTCCCAGCTACCAGAGCTGGGCAGTTGAGGGGGGAGACACCTCCCAGCTAGCTGAGGGGGAGGCTGTGGATGGGACTCCCCTTCCGTGATCTCCGGGACCCTCAGTTTTCCTCCAGTCAGCCCCAGCTGATTGCCACTGAATGGTGGTACCTATGGAGGGTTTCTCCATTCATGCATAAAGAAAGCCTGGCCACTGGCTACCTTCTATTCTTGGACTCTTCTCATCCAGTGAATGACCTTGGACCAGTCCCAACCTGCTGCCCAAACCCTTAGCTTCTTCCTGACCTCCAGGCCACCTTGGCCAAGTTCTTCAATCTCCATGAAGTGGTGCTGGGAAACGGGGATCTCACCATTCCCTATGTGCAGTCCACAAGCATTTATCAAGTGTCTCCTATGTGCTGGGCTCTGTACTAAGTAAGTGAGGATGCTTCTGGCTCAAGATTTAGCTTTGCAGTCCAAAGAACATAGGACAATCATAGGAAGCAGATCCCATTCCGGACCCTCTCCCTAACCCCCAGGTCACACCTGCCCTCCCCTCTAGAGCTTCGATCTAGGACACCAAGGCAGGCATCCAGGCCCATAGCTTTGCAGATGGATAAACTGAGGCCCAGAGAGGGGCAGTGATGTGCCCTGGGTCACACTGTCTAGAGGAAGGTTTGAACCCTGGTGTTCCTAAGCCCAGGGCCCTCTCTACTGGGGTGTATTTTTAATTTATTACTCTGTCTTCACGTATATCTTGCCAATCAGAAACAAGCTCCTCATTTCATTTTTGTCTTTGTCTCTCCCTCCCTGAGCACAGTGCCTGGCACACAGTGGGCACTTAATAAATGCATGAAAAGAATCCAGCTAAGAAGCCTCTTTAAGTGATCTGGCTCAATGGCAATGGACCTTTCCTTACAGGCCCTCCACCCAAAATGCACAAAGACCCACATGCAGCCTCACAGACTGGGTACTGCTCTCAGGGAGCTGAGGTCCCTTCCTCTGGGGGACCGCCTGCCTCCAGGACCCAGGTGGACAGGAAGTACAGGCCATGGATGGGGAGAGTTTATGTCCCATCTACATCCTCTGTCTAGGGAGTCTCCCCTGAGCCCTGGTGAGAAGGAACAGCCTCCAAAGGGGCCTAAGGGAATGACTTGGATGGAAATCCTGCCCCTGAAGCTCCCCTTGGGTACATTCCTACCCCTCCATGAAAGTTCAGCTTCCTTACCTGTGAAATGAAGACAAGAGACCAGATGACTTGAGTAGTCCCTTCTGGCTACATTCACTATGTCATGACCCTTCACCCAGGGATTTCAGGGACGAAGCATCAAAGGGTCAGCAGTGGGCACAAGTGTTGGGACATTGGAAACTGGCTTAAACTTGGCCACCAGCCAGCTCACAGCACCCACCAAATAAAGAGAGAGCGGGTCTCAGTCTCCCCAAGTAACCTGAAGGGCTGTGACAACAATTCCCTGAAGCCAAACCTGGCTGGCTCTGATGTCTCCCCAGATAACCTCAACCCACAGCCTTAATTCTAGAGCCTGACTATCTTAGCAGATTCCTCAGAAAGGAAATGATGCTCAGCCAGCAAACAGGACAAACAATGAGGGGCCATCCTCCCATGGGAAGCTCAGGGCAAAAGTCCAAGCCCCACCTTCTCTCTCTTCCCACCCCATGCTAGAGCTGGACCCACCTGATTGAAATCCCAGAAGCCAGAGACCCCAGCCAAACAGAGTGGACTCAGCAGGAGCAGGGCAAGATGCTCCCTGGAGCACCCAGGGGACACAGGACAGACTCCTGGGCACTCAGGGGACAGTCCCAGGCAGAGAGCCCCCAGGCAGGATCCAGCCACCAGCAACTCTCCCTATGCAAGAGAAAGCACCTTCCTCCAGTGAGTGGGGGCTATTCAGACTAATAATGTTATTAAGTATAAAATGAATTAATATTGTTAATGAAATACCAGAGTAAGACTAGATAGCTAGCCTTCCCAGAATGCTTAAAGATTTGCAAAATACTCTGCCAATGCGATGTCATTTAATCTCAGGTAGGGCCAATTACGGGAATTGCCTGGGGTCACACAGCCCAAGGATAGAGTCAGTCCAATGTCTTGCTCCCCAGAGAAGGGGTGAGGCACACTGGATAGAGAACCAGTCTTTGGAAGCCATGCTTCTCTCTGGACAGAATGTCCAAAATGCTCAGGATTCTTCTTCATTAGAAAAATGAAGGGAAGGGTAAGCCTGGCCCTGGGGACAGTCGGGTGTTATAGTGGGTTGAGGGTTGGACATGGGAGACTAGAAGAGCTGAGTTTGGGGCCATCACTTCACCTGTCTGGGCTTGGTCTCATCTGTAAAATGGATATGTTGAACTCACAGTCTTAGAGGTCCCTTCTAGCTCCCAATCTATGACCCTGGTACCCTACAGATAAAGGGACCAAGAATTCTAGCAAACTGGTGCTCCCTGGGACAAACACAGTTTGGCCCTACATAGTATTGTTTTTTAGAGAAAATGTTATTCCTGTTACCCTCCTCCTCCCCAATAATCCCCCCAATCTTCCTTTGGCCTGAGCCATAACACAGAGACCTTCTCTGCCTCCTCACACTGGGGTGAGAAGGCCTGGGCATTCAGACTGGCCACAGGGGGGCCTGGTTAATCTGGGAAGGGGGGGAGGGGTTGGGGTGAGACCTCTCCCTTCCCATCAGGCTGGGGAGGAGTCTTTACTGCTCCTTAAACTTAAACCAGTTATCTTTGGGTGCTGCTCTGGATAAAAATGGTTTGCTGAATGAGGTAACACCGGAAAACTGCTTTGCAAAGCCTCAAGTGCTGTATCAATGCTAGCCTTTATTATAAGTCATTATTATTGTTTTTATTATTAAAAACAAAACCCTCCCTCTCCTCAAACCTCCCTGCAGAGCCTCTTCCCCAGAACCTCCTAGGCTCAGGCACAGGAATTCACAAAGAGGAGTCAGGAGCCTGGCCAGGTTCTAGAACTATTGGACAAGACATGATACTGGGAGTCAGGGAAACGTGAGTTCAAATCTTGCCAGTTATTTACTAGCTGGATGGCTCTGGGCAAACCCCCAGGTAGCCAGCCTCCCACCTCCTAGAGTAGCAGGGAGGCGCCAAGGAGGCCGCATAGATGCAAAGGGCTGGAGAGCAGCTTGGTTACCATTGCTCCCACCACTGGGCCACAGGGTCCCTCCCAGCAAAGCCAGAGGGTTCCCAGGATTGAGAGCTAGAAGGACATAAATACGGACCCCAGAGGTCATCGGCCACTAACTGCCTCCTTTGGCAATTAAAGAAACTGAGTCCCAGAGAAAGGACATGACCCAGCTAGGGGTGAGAGGGAATAAGCATTTATATAGCTCCAAGGAGAGACAGCCTCAGCTAAGCATTAGACAATTATCTCATTTAATAGCAAGTGCCAAAGGCAGGATTTCAGACTCAGAGCCCAGCACAGGGCACTGCCTCTTCCACTGCCTACCCAGACCTCCTGTTTTACAGAGAAGACTGAGGGTCAGAGAGACTTGGGACAACCTCAGGGTCACCTCTTCTTCAAATATCCATGCTTTTGGGATACGTGAGCATTGTCCACATCCCAGTAAAAAACAAACCGAGTTGAGTGAGCCAAAAGATGTGTATAAAAGGGATGGACCTCAGAGGCCTCTGGTGCCACCCATCCATAGAAGGATCCCCCACTATAACATCCTGGTCATCCAGACTCTGCTTGGAGACGTCCCAGGATGAGGAGCTCACTACCTTCCAAGGCAGCTCCTTCTACACTGGGACTACTCTCATGGTTAGGAAGTTCTTCCTGAAAACAAAGGCAACTTCTCCCCCCCTGCCCAGACCAAGGCTTCCTCCAAATCACAGCCCTTCATATGCAGCCAAACACTCCAGCTTCTCTCAACGGATCCTCAGACACACAAGGGGAATCCCAGGCCCATCCCCTGCCCTGGACACTCCTCTTTGAAGCCCCTTGTATCATCCCAGGAAATGAAAGCCCTTCCCACTTGGCCCTGGTCGTCCAGGACTTTCTCATGATGGACCTTGTCACAATCCCCTGTGAATGCACTTCTGCTACAGGGGCTGTCCCTGCTCTTCAAGATTTGGCTCCTTTCTGAAAGGACAATGTGAAGAGATGGAGAGAGAATACAGAGGACCCCCAGGATTGCCAACGTCTAGGCTTAGAGACAACATGGGGCAGTGGGAAGAATGTGGGATTTGAGGTTCAGATCCTGGCAGGTGGAAGCTTCTCCCTTAGGTGGGAGGACTCTCTGGATTCTCCCACACATCATCACTCACACTTATCCCCACAGGCGCCTGCTTCAATGACATCCTAGCCCCTTCAATCCATGGCACCCCCCAACTAGCCCAATACCCTGAAATGGAGGTGGGGTGTGAGAGGTGCTCAGAAGAGCTCCAGGAGGGAGCCACCCCAGCCCCCAACAGTCCCAGCCCCCAACAGTCCCACTCTCCAACAGCCTTAGCCCTAGGCAGCCTCAGCCTCCAATAGTCCTACCTCCAACACCCCCAGCCCCCAACAACCTTAGCCCCCAACATCTTCAGCCTCTAACAGCCTCAGCCCCCAATAATCCCACTCTCCAACAGCCCCAGCCCCCAGCAGCTACAGACTCCACAACTGTGGCAGACAACTGCACCCCAGGAGGCAGACGCGAGAGAGGAAAGCCACTAAAGGCTTCCCCTTTCCCTCCCCAGCTATGAAGGTAGTGGCGGGACCAAACCGGCCTCAGGAAGAAGGAAAGCCTGAGGGAGGAAGGCAGGCCAGCAGCCCAGCAGACTTCAAAGGTTTGACTACTGCTCCACGAGAAGAGCCGTCATGGGCTCCCTGTCGCCACTGACTCTTTGGGTGGTTTTTGAAGTGACCCTCAAATGCCCAGGAATCCTCCTCCTGGCTCATCTGGTGGCCCGGCCTGGTCCAGCTGTTACTGCCCACCCCTCCCGGCGGCCTGTCAGTCAGTCCCAGGTGTTCCAGAGGCTGCCCAGGGCTTAGGGTGGGAGTCTCTCACAGTACACACTTGGGGGAGCCCAAGGGCTTGCTGAAGTCCTGTTCCTTCCTCACCTCTGCTTAGAGACCCCCCCCTTCATTCAGGAGAGAAGGGTGGGTGCTGAACTAACGGGAACTGGATGGGGGTGGCGGGGGCGCAGGCTTCAGAACTGCCCAGGGAGGACCCCAGATTGATTCCTTGGCCCCAAAGAGCCCGTTCTCCAGGCAGCAAAGTCCTGGTGAGGGAAAGGGGTGCTGCCTGGGAGGGCAGGCAGGGAGGACTGAGCTGCCCCGCCGGAGGCCCCAGGCCAGAAAACTTCCCAGAGCGGGGAGGAAGCCCAGGCTTCGGGCTGGGAGCGAGCTTTGAAGTAATGGGGATCAAGCGCTTCCCCACCCCCATCTAATTCAGGGGAAACAGGCTCAGAGGCAAAGTCACTTGGTTTGGGCTTACACAAGAGGGCTGGAGGGAAGGAGAGATGGAAGAAAGGGGGAGGAAGAGAGGAAAGAGATGGGGGAAAGGAAGGAGAGGCAAAGAGGAAAGAGGCTGAGGCTGGAGGAGGGAGGGAGGGGGGAAGGGCGAGAAGCCACCCTGGAACACCTCCGTCACGTCGCGTCCGGTCAGGTCCGGTACCCCTCACCCTGCCCCGGGGGTCCGGTCCCCCCGACCCCTGCCCCCGGGTGTACGGTCTCCCCCGACTCTGCCCCGGGGGGTCCGGCGCCTACTTGATTAGCAGGGACGTTCATCCGGCCTGGTAGACAGCAGTTCTAGGGGTAGCCGTCAGAGTACATCCAGTCGGAGCCACGGTGGTCTGAGCCCTCCAGGGACGTCGCCCTACGCCCACCCCTACCCTTGTCTCCTGGGTTCCCTCCCGCCTCTCCCTGGAGCAGCGCCGGGGCTGGGCGCATAGGGGCAGAGATAGGTGGGGGAGGGGGAGAGGATCTGGCCTTTGGCTCCCCTGCCCCCGCCCGGCCACCTGGGCCTCCCCGAGCCCTCCCAGCCCTGCAGCATCCAGCCCCTACCCCAGCACAGCCCGGCTCAGACCCCAGGCTCTCTGGAGGCCCTCTCTTGCGCCACGCCGGCGCTCGCACTCGCCACCCTCCTGATCTCCCTTGGCCCCCGGGGCGCTGCTTACGCGTGACGATCATGGTGTCCGGAGGTGGCGGTGGCCTCTGCCTGCACATGGGGCGCCGCGGACGTGCGGGCCCCCACGGAGCTCCTGACCCGGCCCGTCCCGGCCCGCTCCTGCCCCCTGGATGTTCCCCTGGGCTCCAGTCCTCGGATCCCCAGTGGGAGGGAGCTGCCTCAGGCCCGCGGGGACTACACACCCTCGGGGAACCCTTGGGCTTTTGGACAAGGAGCCGTCCTGGCCGCTAATGCCATTGCTGGCCGCCGACTCCTTGAAGCGCTGAGCGCGGAGGCTGGAGAAGTGCTGTTGAGCCCCAAGACCCTGAACCCCTCTAGACTGCCGGCTGATCTAAGACAGCACGCAGATCCACTCAGGCCACCAGTCTTCGCCCAGTGGCGGCCAACGCCCGCCCCTGGCCTCCGACTCTCAGCTGCACCGCCCCTGCCCCCCCCCTCCCGCCGTGGGAGGACCTATTTCCCACCACCTCTGGTCCCGCCCCCTCCCAATCCCTCTCTCAGCTGAGGCACAAACTCTGTCCAAATATTCTTCTTCGCCCCTGGCCGCGCCCCGCAAGGAGGAGGACTCACTCGGCCCCCGCCTCCAGTGTCCGCCCCCCATGTCTGCTCTGCACGGGTCCCAAGAACTCAGCGCTCCCCAATCCATACCCCCCACCCCCACCTCCTCCGCTCCAAAAACAAGGCTCAAATTGTGCAGCCCCGCTCCAGGGCCCAGGACGGAGGCTGGGACCGAACAGGCCTTGGCCTCTCGCGTCTGGCCCCACTGCTTCCCGCCTTGGACTTTGGGAGCTGGAGGGAGAAGGGGACCTGGGACATCATCGAGTTTGACCCCATCTTTTGAGAGACTGGGAAGCTGAGGCAGCCCTCGGCCAGGGAGAGACAGGGAGCTATTAACACTGCCCGCCTGAGTGCAACCTGAAAAGGCAGGCCTCGGGAGAGCTCTGGACCCGGATTCCAATCCTGCCTTAGCCCTTTACCAGCCCTCTAGGCCTCAGCTGCCTCATTTGTAAATTGAGATGATGAGCACCCCCTGCCTTACAGAGTTGGAGTAAAGTGAGACTCCCTACAGAGACAGCTTTCTAGACTGACATCACCGTCCTTATCTGTTCCCCAGAGTTAGCCTCTTAACTAACTGGGGCTGGTACACAGTCAAATTCAGGGCTGGTACAGGCCTCTAGAAGCTTCCTCTGCCTTCCTTTCATGCCCTACAGGGCTGCCAAACCCACCTTAACCCTAATAGAGTTCAAGTTCCTTGAGGGGAAGGACTGCTTCCTTCTTTGGCTCTGAGTCCCCAGTGCCTAGCATAATGCCTGGCACATGGTGAATTTCATTCTAACCACATGATCCCCAACTTAGGCAGCCGACTTTATTAGACCCAGATGTGAAGCTTCATAATATCCCTAGTTTCTTTCTGATTTACCTTGGTGCATCCAAGAACTCTTTGGGTCCTGACTCTATGCTCTAGGGTCTCGGTCTTTCCTCCCAGTGTGGTGTCAGATGCAGGCTGGGGAGGTATGCCTTGAAGATAACAGTAACTACTAGAGCTAATTTCAACCTAAGAGTTTGGGGCTGGAAAAGCACTTTTAATCGAATTGTTAGAGAGAACATTGCCAAGCACAGGTCTGTTATTCCTGACCCATTCTTTTGGACATCTGTGCAAACTAAAGCCAACCCAATGGCAAAGACCCTGGCTGCCATCTCTTAAAGCAGAAGATGGATTATTATGTACTCCCATCTGCTGGTCAAGGACCTCTGTCAACAAAGGCAATAGCCTGACCAAGTCTTGAAGCAGCCATGCTAGATGGCTGCTCTTTCCTAGTGTTCACTAATCACATCTTTAAAACTGTAGTCCAGATCTGGGCTAGAAATCCAAGTCAAAGTGATTGGCCTCATGTGCAGACTATATGAAAACCAAGACAGTTTGCTCTTTTCCCATCCTGTTGTACTCTTCCCATTCTCCAGAAAATCTGCACCTTCTTTCCCTATGGTCCCCCTCTCTCCACTCACTTGGTCCTAGGTCTTGCCCTCCTCACCTTTTCCCTGGACTACTGGAATGGTTGGTCTCCCACATTTCAGCTCTCCCTCTCTTTCCAATCCATTGCGCCCATAGATGTCAAAGAGAAGCCCAGGTCTGACCATATCACTTGCTCCCTGTTCAAAAAGCTTCAATGACACTCTTTCACTTCTACCAGAAAACATCTCTTCCAAAGCCCTTCTCAGTTGAAATGAACCAGACTAATTTCACATTTGTCCCATTTGAAAACTCTTGGCTCTGGTCAAACTTGTCCAATAACCATCCCCCAGCCTTGTCATTCAATCTCCCTCTCCCCAGGCTGTTCATGCATCCCTCTTGCCCCCAACTCTTCCTCCTACCCAAAATGCATGCCTGTCTTGACCTGAGGAATCCTCTTAGCATCCTGTATGTCCTTCAGGTCCTTTCAACGAAGCCTCCCCACATCCCCCAGGTATTGGGATTGGCTCCTTCCTCAAACCCCTGTGCATATAGCCTTGCTCTCTGATAGACAGCTGCAATTTATGGCTAGGTTGGATGGTACTAAGCTCTCCAGTTGGAGTGCTACAATGGATTCTTCTTCTTCTTCTTCTTCTTCTTCTTCTTCTTCTTCTTCTTCTTCTTCTTCTTCTTCTTCTTTTCATCTTCCTCTTCCTCCTCCTTCTCATCTTCCTTCTCTTCCTCTTCCCCTTCTTCTTCCTCCTTCACTAAAGTTGGAATGCCATGAGGCTCTTTTCAGAAAAGCCTACTCTTCTTAGCCCAGGATAGGCAGAAAGCTCTCCTCTCTGACTCCCTTGGAATCTTGGTTCTTCAGTTTATCACCTCCAGTCAGGAGGCAGAAGAGGTCTGGCTGCTGCTGTCCAACAAAACTTCCTGGTTCAGAAATGGCTTCCCCCAGTTTTGGGAACTTTACTTAAGAGAAGGAGCCAAATTCCCCATTTCTGACAACATGAGGAGAGAGGTTGGGAACAAAGATATGAGTACACTGTGCTCTGGGCTAACTTTATTTTCTCCTGTGTCCTCTTCATAACAATTGAGCTATCCAAGAGTCAGACCTTTTCTGAGGTGTGGAATGTTTCCTTGGCATGTGTAGGCCTTTTCCTTTGCATTTAGTTGTGTCCATCTTTTGTCCCTCTCTACCTTCAGTTTTGCTGAAATATAAGTGGGGCACAACACTCCCTTAAAAGCATCTGTATCCATCCATCCATCCATCCATGTATCCATCCATCCATCCATCCATGTATCCATCCATCCATCCACCCATCCATCCATCCATCCACCCATCCATCCATCCATCCATCCATTCATCCATCTATCTATTGAAGACTTAAGGAAGCTGAAAACTGTCTTTAAAAACATTTCTCTAAAGTAGAAACTCCCTAGAGTTCATGCTGAGTAAAATTTACCTGGTTGTTTTTTTAAGCTGGAGGGTAGTGCAGGAAAACGAGGGACTATAGAAAATGAAGGGGAACTAATTTACTTGTGACATATGAACATTCTATTACATTTATATTTCTAGTCTCCAAAGGGTAGAACAATTATGAAGACCTTCATTAAGCACAGGGTGTTCAATTGAACCAAATATGGTTGTATATGTTGATCATTGGTATAATTCCTCCCTTACATGTCTTTTAACTAACCAATTTTTAAAACTGAGGGAAAAAAAAATCTGGCTGCAGACACTTACTAGTTGTGTGCCTGTGGGCAAGTCACTTAACCTCTGTCAGTCTCAGATTTTTTGACCTTAAAACAGGGATAATAACAGCATTTCCCAAGGTTGTGGGGAGGATCCAATGAGATAGTACTTGCAAAGTGCTTAACACAGTGTCTGGCACATAGTAGGTGCTAAATAAATGTGTATCTCTGTGTGTGTGTGTGTGTGTGTGTGTGTGTGTGTGCCCTCTCCCTTTCCTTTCCCTCTCTGTCTCCCATCTTCCCTCCACTCAGATGTAAATAATGGTCTAGGTGCTTGCTGCCAGGTAAAGGAGCTGGGTCAGACTGCTGACCTTGAAGCTGAACGACCTGCCTCAGATATGAGAGCTAGCTGCTGCCTGCCCCCCGCCCCCCTCCCCTGCCCTTGAGACTCATGACCATCTGTGGAATCTCTTCGGCTCACTCTGGAGCCAAGGAAACCTGGCCAAAGTGGTTTTGGGGTTTCTTGGTTTGAATTTTCATTTTTCTGGCATCATCACCCTAAACATCCCAGAGTTGGAAGCCTGAGGCACATGGATCCCACCAGCACCCTTCTCCTGGATTCCCAATGGTTATCTCCAGTGCTTGGTTTCCCTAATACTGGTGCCTATGTCCTTCCATCTTTTGGCATCTCATTCCAGGGCCATGTTGCCATGACAAAAACAGCTCACACTGGGTCTCACCCCCAAAGAGGGGAAGCTTACTCCAACAATGAGGATTCTCTGAGTGTTTCAATGTTTGCCCATTATCTCATGTGATCCTCACAAGCACTTTGTGAGGAAGGTGTTATGGGTATAATTATTCTGCTTTGACAAATGAGGAAACTGAGGCTGAGAGAGGGACCCACCAGTCCCAGGACCCCAGCATGCCCCTAAACTGCAGGAGACTGCTTTGAGTGGGTCAAGGGGCAGCCTAGAGTAATGTGGATTTCTAATAAGGAATTTTTGCTCTTTAGGGAGCTAGGAGCCTATGACTCTTTCTCCACTTCCATGTCCAGTCATGACTCTTGACGGTAAACAGTAAGTAGATATCCAGAGAAGCCACAGTTTAGTCAGAGCCAGTTCTGAGCTGCAGGGATCTCCCTGAGGAAGCACTGGGGGATGGGGGTGGGGAAACATGATCATGGAACTTTCATCCAGTGGAACATGATGAAATTAGTGAGGGAAATAACTGTATTTGCAAGCTCCAAAGAGGATATGAGAAAGAATAGGAAGTTTAAAAAAGGAAACAATGGTTAGCCAATTAGGGGAAAGGAATTAATCTTAAAAAAAGATCCCTTGTTATTCTGGGTTATTCTGGACATAGTAGTTGGAGACGAAGCTGCACCGGCCAGAGGCTGGTTTCCTTTCCAGCTCTCAGGGTTGAGTCTGATTCCCTGAAGGGGTGTGATGGCTCCTTCCTAGAAGTCTATCCATACCACCCCCCTACCACATGCGCGCGAGCGCACGCGCACACACACACGCCTGCCCCCATTCCTCTCCTTGCCCAGTCATCCTGCTTGACTTTTCTTTTTCACAGCTATTTGTCAATGGAGCATTAGGTGCCCCCCACCCTTACTGGACTTAGTCCCATAGAGTCCCCAGCCAGCTCCCTGCTCTGCACCCAGGAAGCATTAATAATTAATATTTGTTCAATGAATGCCACAGTAAAGTCATCCCATAGACCTCCTAGAACCATGGGCATTTAATTGGGGGATGCCTTATCTCAGGGAGGGGGACTCTTTGTATCCTATCAATGTTCCCAATCCCTATCATGTGACCCAGTGACTCATGGGAGCAAACTGATAACCAAGCCTAGTGATCAGGTAGCCTCCCAGAGAGAAGGAGGGCTTTGGGAAAAGATCATAGGGTCACAGGTCAAAGAGACCTCGAAAGTCATTAAATCCAACCTTCTTACTTTAAAGGATGCATCTCCCTTCTTTTGAGCTGGCCGCCATGACCGATCCTGGCACATGAAGGGCCTGGGGCTTGGGATGGGGAATCTCATTGGGAAAGACCCTCCTGGGACTGAGACCTTTGGCACCCGAGGTTGCTTGGAAAAATTATCCATATATAATATATATACACATGCATACATGTATACATACATACACATGTCTATACATATACATGCATACATATATACATACATACATGTGTGTATATAATATATAATGTGTGTATATATTTCTATATATGTATGATATGTGTCTAGATTGTCATTTTCTTTCAGTAAAACTTGTCTGTGATAGTTATACAATGTGTGTGTCCCTGCCTTTGCACACCCACCCCACATGTCTGGAATGTGATCCCTCCCCACCCCTTAGAATGCCCTCAGTGTGAGCCCCCTCCTCCTCCACCCCCTCCCCCAGATGCTTGTGCCAACCTCCAGGCATGATTCGTTTGGGCCTGGCGTAGATTTTTGTTTGTCAGGCTGTTACAGGACGGCCAGCTCTGTGAGGGCAGGGTGTGTATCTCCATAAGGCATCTAATTAGTGCTCATTGACTGATCCATTTGCTAAGGAGATTTTTATGGTAGCCTCCTGGAGGAATTTCCCAGAGCATGGTATGGTGGAAGCGGGAGATAAGGCCAGAACCCAGGGAAGAGTAAGCCCCACAGGACACCCCAGGCTGTTCTGCTCTTTCAAGAGGGCCAGCTGTGCTAGCTGCCTCACAGCCCTTTGGCAGAGGAGGAATCTCAGGGGGAGTTGGACCCGGGAAGGTGGTGCACACCCTGTGGGTGGTTAGAAACTGTGTGCCCAGTGGGGACACAGCAGCCAGTGGCCTGGACAGTTGGGGGCAACCTGAACATTGGGAAATCAAGGAAAGGGAGGGAGGGGAAGGAAGAGGAGGAAAATTTGGCTTCACTGTAAGAGCTTTAGGAAGCAGGTGAGTCACCACTGCAAAGGCCATGGCCTTGGGCTAGCTGGTCTCTCTACTGGGCCATAGTGAAGCTATTTGCAGCAGAAAATGGGTTTTTCTTCCATGGCAAGCCAGAGGTCATACGAACCAATAGCATCTAGGGTGCACTGTCGGGGGCGGGGCTCAGGGGGCTCCAGTTGGCAACCTTTGATGGCAGCAGGTTTTGTGGTACCCCTGTTGTCCTTCACGGCCAAGGAGGATGATGCCTGCCTGCTTAGGCCCTGAGCACCCTTGGGCCCTGCAGCTGAAGTCTCTGAGGCCAGGATGGATGCTCTTTGGGAGCAAGGACTATCTCCAGTGGATGCAGGAAGTACAGAATTTACTCACAAATTTATTCATTTCAGGGGGGAGAATCTGAAGCCTGTCTGTGTGTTTCCCAGAGACTGGAAGCATCGAATGCAGCTCTAGAGTGGAGCTTGGCCCACTTATACTAGTTAATTCATGTATACTAGGCCAGACACACACACACACACACACACACACACACACACACACACTCTTTTCTGATTCCTAGGTTCCTGGCCTGAGGCTCCCAAGAATCTCCTTAAGAGACCTGGGGGAGGGGGGGTGGGGGGGATGGTAGGAGGTGACCTCATGCTCTAGAACCCCAGTTGCAAGAAGCATGTCCAAGGTCACACTGGTAACTCATTCAAGTTCCAGCTTGGTTGGAACCTCACTCTCTCATTGCCGCAGACCCTTCCCCAGCTGCTCTCTGGCATCATGCAGGCTGGAGCTCCTGTATCTTGTTTTCGTTGGATCCCACCATGGATGGGTTCAGATGGATGCAGAATTTTGTTTTCCCTGAACTAAGCCATCATGAACTCTATCTTCAGTCTTTGATTATATAAGAGACTGGACTTAGGTGGAGTCTGGGCAGTTCCCTGAAACAGAAAATGATGTGCCCAACAGCCCTCTGTTTGTCTGTCCTGGGGAGCTTCTGATGATGCCCGAGATCTCCCCTTCTTCAAGGTTCAGTGGGCCACTATACCTGGTAGCTGACCCTGACTGCCCCTAAATCCCTGTCTACTGATAGAAAGCAGAAGGCAGCAGTGTGACCAGGCCCACCAGCAGCGGCAGGTCTGGACACTGGAACTGAGTCCTGCAGAACTGATGCTTCCAGAGAGAGGAAGCAAAAGGGCCCAACACTGCTGAAGGGACCAGGTGTGGCCTCTGCTCCCCCATGGTCTGAGGATAGCTACAGCAATTGGGGAGATAACTCTCCGTCTCTGTCTCGCCTCTCTCTCTCTCTCTCTCTCTCTGTGTCTCTCTCTTCCTCCCTTCCCCGTCCCCCTTGTGTCTTCCTCGGCACCCTTTCCTTCCTTCCCTGTGGCCAGACACCATTTGCCACCATTTGTAACAGGGCTACCCAGAGCCTTTTGGCTAAGGGGGTAGAGCAGGAGAAGGGCCCTAAGGGAAGAAGTAAATAAGAGACAGGAAGGAAAGAAATATGGGGAATAATGTGGAGGGGGTAGTTTGTGGAGAAGGCTGGAGATGTGTGGGGGTGGGAGAGGGAGGGGGGGAGGAAAGATGAACTGGAACTAGTTAAGAAGTAGAAGAAGGAGGCCGGGGTGCCACATTGAAGAGGAAATTGGAGGTGGCCGGCAAGGTGCTAAAAGGGGCCCAGGTGCTAAGAAGATAAGCACGGAGAAGGCTCCAGGGGTGGTGGTGGGGGAGGAGTGAAGAATCTGACAGGCAGATGCGGAGAAACTGCGGCAGCTGGGGGTGGGGGTTGGGGGTATGGGGGGCTGCCTATAAGAACAGGGACCCAGGTGGGGAGGGGACCTTTCCTTGGGCCTTCAGAGCCTGGAGAGGTGCTTAATTCTTCCCCAGCTCTGCTGGGGCTCCAAGGGACACCCTCCTCATACTCAAGGACAACGAAACCCTCTTTAAAAAACACATAGACAGAAGAAGAGCTCCCAGGTAGACAAAAAGAAAGAAAACCTATAAAGAGACAATCAATCAACAAGATGCCATTATTAGGCACCGGTCCTGTGCATCTTGGGATGCAGAGACACAGATGAAAAAAGATGGCCCAGGGGAATCTCTGGAACTGAGAGCAGGAGGTCACTGAATATGTGGGGTTCCCCTAGCACTAACTCCTCATGCTAAGAACTGGTGTGGGCCCAAAAAGGGGCAGCAGCAGTCCCTGCCCTCAGGGCCGGGAGTCCCTCAGACCTAGTCAGTGATTGGTGTTTAAGAGACAATTTCTAGGAAAGAGACTGTGAGCTCAAACCAAATCTTGGTAAGTTTTGCCATCAAGAAGTTGGGATTGCCAGTCATCCACTTGGCCACTGAATGGTTAATAAGGTTCCACATTTTATTATATGTTTCAGATTTTACCAAATCACTTCCTTTTTGGAGATCATGTTCTGCTGTTCTAAGGATGTTTCTCAGGATGACAAATTGTCCTCCTCTTTCTTTTTTTTTTTTTTTGGGTGGGGTAGCACAATTGGGGTTAAGTGACTTGCCCAAGGTCACACAGATAGTAATTGCCAGAGGCTGAATTTGAACTAAGGTCTTCCAGACTCCAGGGCTCGTACTCTATCCACTGCACCATCTAGCTGTCTACCCCACCTCCCTCCCCTTTCAAAGTATGTATTTCATACACAAAGGAGGTGAGAGATTGTGTGATTTGGGTCTCACATTTGAACAGTGGAGGGGAGGAGGGAAGAAAGTACATACTTAAAAATGGCATGACTGAAAAAAGAAAATTGGGGATTATGGTTCTGTTTACCACTTACTGTAATTCTGCATTAGAACATTATTTAAAAACATAATTTTGTGTTTTGTGCCACATTAACTTGAAAGGTAGTTACCAAAAACACCAGGACTTTTTCAAAAAAGTAGAAAAAGCAAATGCCCCCCCCCCCTTCCTTTCATCGATGCTTCAAGAGGATTTTTTTTTTCATTTGGGTGAAAACTCATATGGAAACCCCATGAAACACAGTAATCACAAAGCAGAGGGGCCCATGCCCTGGATGGGCTCGTATACCACAAGTGACCACCACCATGAGGGCTACTGGGCTAGCGATGAGTGAATGCCTCTGCCCTTTTCATACCAGAAGCCTTGCAGACACAGATTACCAGAGAAAACACTTATGATCGTAGATTAGGCACCAGAAGAGGCTCTATAGGCTCTGTGGCCCAACCCTAATTTTATGGGGTGGCTAGGTGATACAGTAGATAGATCACTGGGCTTGGAATTAGGAAGACTCATCTTCATGAGTCCAAATCCTGCCTTACATAGTAACAACCAACAACACCCTAATCAGGGGTAGGGAACCTGTGGCCCTGAGGCCACATATGGCCCTCTAGGTCCTCAAGTGCAGCCCTATTCAGGCAAAGGGTTCATGATTACATTCATAAGAAGATCCCATGAGAGACATTCAAGCCCTCTCCAGAGGGCAGAAAGCTAAACTGGGTGATGAAGCTGGAGGTTGACAAACAGCTCATGATTCATTCCATTGGTTATAATTCTTCTTTACAATTGGACTATTATAAAAATAAGTTCAACGCGAGGGTGTGTGTAGAACTCATATCGGATTGCATGCCGTCTTGCGGGGGAGAGGGAGGCAGATGGAGAGGGAGAAAATTTGGAACTCCAAAACTTGTGGTTGACAAAGAGCTGAAGGAAGTCTACATCTGGATAGGTTGGATGGAGCTTCCTGTTTCAGGATGCCATTGTCCCAAAATCCAGGATTTTATCTATGGGCACGGGCACAGAGAGACACTCTGTACTGTCTCAGGAGACAAGTGGCTGTGGCCCAGTTATTCCAGGGTCCCAGGAGGAGCTTCTCTCCTGCCAAGCCCATCCACTGGTACTTAGCTGGCTTGGGTGCCAGGGGGTAGATGCCCTGTCCACTTTTGCCTCTTCAAACTAGAACTCAGTAAGGCTTTCAGATTAAGGAGTGAGTTGAACTAAAACATTTTACTAATCATTTCATGTACATGGCTGACTTCAAGGCATAGGAATCCAATGAAAAACACATTAAATGGCTCTTCCTCCTCACAGCATCTTTTACTAAAGGAACCAAAGAGGATTTTGTACCTGATAACTACAAAATCCTTCAAACCCTCCCCAGCCCCCCAAGGTAGGTGGAAGCTTGAATCCAGAGGTCACATCTAAACAATGGATAAAGTTGATACCAATGCAAATGACTTATTCTTCTCCAGGTAACATCAAGATAACAAGGAAAAAGATACTGTAGCATATGTTAAGAGACTCTGACATCCTTAAATCAAAGGCAAATGGAAGAAACAAGAAGAAAGATACTGTAGCATATGTTAGGAAACTCATTGACATCCTGAAATCAAAGGCAAATGGAAGAACACACAGAAAACAACTAATAGATTGGATATTATGCTAATCTCATCGGATACATTTGACTGTAAGACAAACCATGGCTGGTTTAGAGAGTACCCTCATGAAGCCCCTGTACAATGCCAGGGAAGACCAGGCCCATTATCCTCAGGCAGGTAGAGAAGGATAGATAATTCTTTGCCAAAAAGGAAGAAGAGGATGGAGTTCATGATTAACAGGTAAAAACAAAATCCCGCAGAAATACACCTTTACACTGAGCAGTAACAAAGATTGACTGATGGCTACATACCATCAGGTTTGTCAAATGTAACCAAAAGCATTTCACCTACAGATGGACTCAACAAAATGGTGAAGGTCCAAGAAAGGAATCCAAAGGCCCTCTACCGGCAACAGCCGAATGAATTCAGCCACTAATCTGTTGACAAAGAAGCATTCAACATATATGTCTAAATCAGGAGGGTTTGCTTGTGCAAAACAGAAGCATCTATGATGGGAATTCAGGAGTGGGTCCTTTCCACTAGGAATAATGGAAGGGTTATCTTTAAGAAGCCCAGACTTAATGATCAATGACGATTATATAAGGAAGTGGTAGAAACTGTACAACCCATTACTGCAGGCTGTAAAAATTTAGCACCTACTGAATACCTGGCTAGGCATGGCTAGAATTATACATTAGAGGCTCGCTGTCTTTCATGGACTGACAACCCATCTGCATAGTACCACTACAGACCTCAAAATGGCTTAGGGAAGTCAAACAATAAGTTATGTTGGAATTGGGCCATTACTGGAACTACAATGCTTCTACTATCTCATGCACATAACGCTGTCCCCTAAAATATTAAAAATGACATTTATAATATATGCTGTCAAGTCAAATATTCCTAACCTCTAAGCTACGTGGAATGAGAAGATCTGACCAAGGGGTCAAAACCATTGGGGGAGGATGAGGTGCAGAATATCTCCGTTGTCTCATATGCTGCTGAAGTTGTCCTGAGGATGCTTTCAGTAAGCCTCCAGAGGACTCAATGACATCATAATGCTTTTAGTAGATGATCCATCATGTTAACCTTGACAACATCCCACCCCCAGCCAGGAGGCATGAGCAGGCAAGGAAGTTGCAGCACCCTATGGTCCTGAGTTGGCTCACAGAATGCCCCCTACCATGGATGGAGTCACCAAGACCTCAACTTAGAACCTCTGAGTCTATGTGGTCTGAGTCTTCTACCACACTCTGCTTCCCCTACGGCCAGTAAACTCCAGTGGTCCTGCTGGGTTACTTAATGGCTGACTCCCTGTGAGTAAATGATTTCTAACCCCTACCTCCTATTTTTTCATGCCTACCCTCCCCTCTACCCTCCCTTTCTATGTCCCAACTCTTTCCACTATCCCTTCCTACCTTCTACCTGAACTGTGGCTAGGACTGGTTCCATCCTGGATCTCACTATTATCCACATATTTGCTCCTACTCTAAGGGCCTGCTGGCTTGAACCAGCTTGTGGGCTGACTTAAATTTCAGTGCGAGCATGGATGTCTCAGAAATTGTCAGATGCTACAAACCAGGGCCTGAGACATTATTTTTTTTGATTGTCTCTACTTAAGGAAACTATAGAGGAAATGTTACAAATGCAGATTAAACTTCAAAATGTCATATAAACCTTGCTACACTACCCTCCCACCCCTACCCCCAGAGCTGGCTGCTAAAGATTTAGCAGCAAACCCCTGATACTGTGATCAAACATAGACTATATGAGCCATACTGAACACATATGACATGTGAACACTTGTCACATCATTTTCTTTTTCCTTTTTTACCCTGTGGAGGGAGCAGGTATAAGGTAGCCTCCAAAAGAAAGAAAAGAGGATCATTGTAACATGTTTTTGAAAGGCACCAAAGAGAATGGGCTGGAGGACAGAAAGGCTTACCGAAGCCGGACAGCTGGGAGTTGGGAAAGTGACAGTGAGCGTGTGACCTAGAGCCAAAGAAAAGCAAGTGCTGCCTCCAAGAGGATCCTGGTCTAGCCTCCTTGGGCCCCTTCTACATCCACATGAAAGAATTCTTTTAGTTGGGGTTTGTTAAGTTCAGAATTTTTTAAACTAAAGAGAAGGAATGTTATGGGATAATAGCAGGATTGGGATGGGACCCAGGCTCATTTCTCTCTGGATTTCATTGAACAAGAGGAGAAGATCGTTATATTAGCTCCTGAAACATCTGTGTATTTTACCATGTTTCAGTCTTTCTCATGCATTACAGAAAGCATTCAAGCCATGTGAGTTTTCACTGGGCTGATGGCAGGATACCTGTGACCCCACGGTCACTGGGTCAGAGACTTCTTCATCTACTGTGGGGCTTGGCTCAGCCAGGTTTGCAACCTGGGCCCATAGCATGAATGAGAGCCACTAAGCGATAACCCTAGGCATGTGGAAATACTGGCCAGGCCAATGAAGATGCTTCTCCCACATTTTTCCCTCTTGGAATGTGGGTCAGGCTGACTCATGCCCTTCAGGCTCCTTCTGATCCTGGCTTCTAGTCCTCCCTGAGGGTGGAAGTCAGGCTTATTTCCTACTTGGCTTGAGGTAGATTATTAAACACCCACACTTGGAACCTCAGCTGCCTAGACTTCTTCCTAGCCTCTGGACATGTTTCCTCCCATCCTCCAGCAAGGAATAGCTACTTTACTGTGGAAGGATGCTCTTGGCCCTGCTGAAGAGGTCACAGGCATGCCATCTTGGGTCTGGTCAGTCACTTATTGGAGGTGAGGAGTATCCTGAGCTCCTGATGCCAGTGGGCTGGTGGGTAGTGGTAGTGGAGCCCAATACTTAGGGCTTGAATACACATAGCAAGGTACCCTTATTCTTTTTTTGTTTTGCAATTGTTTTTAGCATTTTTATTTAAAGTTTTGAGTTCAAAATTCTATCCCTCTCCTCCCCCCTCCCTAAGATGGTAAGCAATTAGATCCAGGTTATACATGTGCATTGTGTAATTAGTCATTTTGTACAAGAAGGCTCAAAGAAAAGAGGAAAAAAAGAAAGAGAGTGAAAACAGCCAGCTTCAGGCCATATTCAATCAATGTCAGTTCTTTCTCTGGAAGTGGAGAGTCTGCATGTTTCATCACAAGTCCTTTGGGATTGTCTCCTTAGCAGTTGGTTCACCAAGTGCCCTTGAAGAGTTTGGCCTTTGTTTCCTTTGATTAATTCAGTGTCTTTGACTGAGCCTTACTAGGTGCTAAGCCCCAGGCCCAAACCCCTATTAGGTGTACAACCTTAGTGGGTGTGGATTGGCAACTAAGGTGGGGCCCAAGGTGGGGCTAGCTCCAGGGAGGGCCTAGTTTACATGTGTGGGACAGCAGAGGCTCTTAGACCACGTGGGTTTAAGTCCTCCTCTTTGTGACAATTCTAGATCACATGGGTGAGTCGCATGTGTGACTCACCCCTGACTCTGAAAAAGACATAAAAACCAGGGGTTAGCTGTTTGTTCTTGGGAGCTCTTTGGTGCAGCAGTGGTGGCGCTCGTGACTCTGGGCCAGCCCTTGTTCTGAGCTCCCGGACAGAACCTAGATGTTGGTAACTATGAATCTGTATTGGGTCTGTCTGTTGATGTTTGTAACTTGTTTGTATTTTGTTCTGAAGTTCAGGGTACTGGCTCTTTCCCCTGAACTAAGTGAATGCTGTCTGTATGCTGGATTAAAGTAAAGTTGTCAACCCCTTCACCTTGCTTTCCTCAGTTAAGCAGATCAAAAGAACCTGTGCTTTCCCAGCGTGCCCGGCAGCTTTCTGGGTGTTGGCTGTGGGTGGATCTTACACCCCCACAGAAGCTGCTAGCCGGATTGTTGAAACATCTTGGATCATTGTATTGCCGAGAATAACTAAGTTATTCATAGTTCTTCTTTGAACAATGTTGCTGTTACTGTGTACAATCTCCTGGTTTCTTGATGGGCCGGGTCAAACATGTCACTCCTCTGGGTTGACTCTACTGAACTTGGCTACTGTGGCTCTGGTGTTCTTTGATGGTTCTTCTGGGCTTTTGAAGCTCACAGGGACACAACCCAGTCCATCCTGTTTCTGATATTCATTCACCTAAGACCAGGAAATTAAAATTGCCAGAGACCAAAGAAACAGAGAGCCATGTGTTTATGTCCACATGGTGGCTGGGTGGGGAGAGAGGATGACCTTAGCCAGCTGCAACCCCAGCAGCTGCTGCCATTTCTTCTCTTATTACGCAGAGGCCCTCAACATTTCTTCCTAACTCAAAAGCCACAAGGAAGAGCAAATCTGCTTGAGCCTGAGTGTGAACTAACTTTGTTCCAGATAGGAGCTCATTCCACTGACAGCTCCCAGAGGGCAGGGAGTGGCCATGGGACTTTGTGTCCTCTGGGTCTATCCAGCCAGCTCAGTCATTAGTTACTAAAATGAATGATTGAGTGGGAGGGGAGGTGTGAGGTCACCTGGGCACTATTTTCAGACTTGGAAGTCCAAGACCCTGGGTTTAAGACACTAAATAACTGTGTGAGCCTGGACAAGCTCCCTCTCTGGGCTCATTTCCAAGATGTGGATGGGAAGGGGGACTTGACAGACCCAAAAGTCTCTTAGGTTTTAAATCTAGGATCTCTGATGTTAGGGACTCTAGAGAAATCTAACTCAGCACACACATTTTCCCCACAAATAAAACGCTACATCCCAGAGAGGTGATGTGAGAGGTTTACCATCTCACAGAGCTGGGCGTCCCCCTTATTTGCTACCAAAGTCCCTCTAACAATGTCTAACAATGACCATGATGCCCACTGCACTTTGGAGAGGGCTCCAGGGCCTGTGTGGCTGTCCCAACATGCTCCAGGATGGAGTGACTCTCTGAGAGTCTCCCAGGTATCCTGGAGCAGGTAAGGGGGCTCCACCTCCCATACTGCTCTGTCTTGCACTAGGCACTTGGCCAGCTTCTCAAAGACTTTAGTGCCAGGAAGTGGCCCCAGGACCAAGAAGGATGGAGCAGTCTCCCCAGAACACTTTGTGCCTGTGGCTCTGAGATTCAGGGAGGACAAAGCAAAGAGGGTTGAGCCTCATGGTCAGAAACCATTGGTCAGCCTAGAGACAGAGCCAAGGTCTGGGCCCAGCTGTCATGTCCATGACAGCCCTGGATCACAGGCTGTCACTCACAGCGATGTGACCCATTCCATTCCTATAAGACTCGTTTTCCTTATCTGTAGAATGGGGATGATAATAAGAACAGGGTTGTTGTGGGGAGCAAATGATCTGATGAATGTACAGTGCTTTATGAACCTTAAAAAAAACTGTCTACGTGCTAGTCATGGTTAAAATTAGTAGGAATAACAAACTGCAGGTCATGGAGCTGTCAACAAAGAAATCAACTGACAAATATTTATTAAGTACCTACTATGTGCCAGGTGCTGTGCTAAGCCCTGGAGATACAAAAAGATGATCCAATATTCTGCTCTGACATGGCAGCAGCCCCACTGTGAGCAGTGGCATCATCGCCAGCAGGTCAGCTTTAGTGGCCCACCTCCTCTACTATTTTCTGACCCATCAATCTGATGGCAAACACCCCCCTCCCCAGCACTGCCCCTTGATCCTTGCAAAATCCCTGAGACTCTACATGCAGTGATTCCCATCTGCCTCCTCCATCACCCTGCTAGCACTCCTGGGGGCTGACCACCTCCTTCTCTTATTCTTACAATAGGTTCCTCGTTGGCCTTCCTGCCAAGTCATCCTCCTTTGCACACTTCTGAAATTGTTTTTCTAAGGCAAAAGGGTGGTCTAATATTTGTAGTGTCCAATGCAAACTGGCCCTCAGCTTCCCACTGCAGCATCCTCATTATCCAGTGGAATTTCCCATCATTCCCCTTCTGGTGAGAGAAAGTATGCCAGGGAGGCCAGAGGACCACCTCTGAATCAGGCAGACCTCGGTGTCATCCCCGCTTGGAGGCATGCAGGGTGGGGTTCGAGGCTCTTAAGACTAAAAGGTGGCACAGAAAAGGGGCCAGCCATCACTGATGATGGGAGCCTACTCACTGGGGAGCTCCCTGTGCCATCAAAACACAGGTCTGGTCCTGTCCTCTTCCCCTTCACTCACTCCCTGGTCAGGTCCTTCAGCATCTCCTCCTCCATGGACAGCTGGACAGCTTCAAGGTGATTGGTTTGGGCCTAATGCCTGGTAGCTTCCCCCCAAAAAGCAGGGGGCTTGGGGCCAGGAGACCTGGGTTCAGATCAATGGCACCCTTTTTGAGTCTCTCCCATCTGTGCAATGGGGATGAAGGTGGCACTTGCCCTGCCTGCCTGCCTACTCTGCACATGGCTATGTACACACACCTATATACTTGTGTACATACACACATATCCCTAGGTGTATTTGTACATACCTCTGTACCTTCATGCAGGGAGTAGGGGGAAAGTACTTTGTTAACCAAAGGAATGATTCTCATGGTCCCAATTTAAGATGATGACCAGACATGGTAGAAGAGGTATCTTCTTTCTCAGTCCTACATCACTTACAAATAAATTCACTGACTGCCTGTCTATTTATCCATCCATTCATCCATCCATCCATCCCTCTGTCCGTCCATCTATCTGTCCATCCATCCATTCATCATCCCTCTCTCCTTCCCTCTGTCCATCCATCCATCCATCCATCCATCATGGATCTTCCCTGAAGGCTGGAAGACAAGGCCACTGGCTACCTTAACTTTTTGGAGGCAGTGTGGTTCAGTAGAAAGATCCCTGACTTTGGGGTCTGAAAACATCACCTCAAATCTCACCTCTCATTCTTATCACTTTCCTTCCCTGGCTGAGTTTCCTTAACTATAAAACATGATATTGTGGCCCTGAAGCTCCTTCTGCATCCACATTTATGATCCTGACCTCCCTGGGTCTGGAAAATGAAGGGGACAGACTAGATGGTGCCTGGGGTCCCTTCAAGTTCTAGAGCTAGGAGCTGGTGTTCCTCTGACATGAGGGTCTCAGGCCTGACGTGCGGGGAGTCATCTGCAGAACCAGCCTGTGCCTGAGCAGGAAGCTCTCTGCTCTTCAGTGCTCCTGGCTCCTGATAGGGAAGGCTGCCTATTGGAACATGGCCCCTCCTCCTGTGGATGGCTAGGGGCAGTGGGGAGGTCAGGAATGTGGCTGGAAGGTCACTCATCCCTCTGAGCTGCATTTCTGCACAGAGAGGGTTTGTGTTGGCTTTCATCCAGCTTATTGTCCTAAAGGAAATCTCTGTGGGGTATTTTTAATCACTTTTACTCCTAGTGGGGGTATGTGGCTATTTTAGTCATTCTTGTTAGGGAAAAACCAGACAGGGCCTGGGAGATTGATTCTCAGGTGCCTCCGGTGCCCCATTGGTGGCCAGGATACTGCAGTCAAGCCGGAAAGGGCAGGCAAAGGACAGGGAAGGAAGGAAAGAAAAGATGAAGGAAGAGCAAGACAGTGGGTCTTTTGTCCTTTGTTTCAGAATGGAAGAAATAAAGCATCTCCAGGCTTCCCCAAGCCTGAGAATACCCCTTCAGATAGTTCAGCTCTAGCCATCTCCAATGGACAATAGGTCTTTTCATGTGGTGGGTGGTATACAAATCTCAGCCCCCACTACGGGCTCAACAGTGGCTTCTATGGTGACATAAGTGACTCTCTGGACATTGTGGGAGTCCCTCAGCTCCAGAAGGGAACCCCAGCTGGAGTCAGGCAGCAAGCCTGAGGAGTAGAGCTTGGGCTCTTTGTGACAGACCACATCTCTTAGCATCAGGGAGTTGAAAGCTCAGGAGACAATAACCAGTGTCTGGATCTCAGAGAAGATCAGAGATGAGGGAATGGATGCCAGTCCAGCTGGAGAGGCTGCACTCCACCTGGAGGCAGGAGGGAACTGGCTTCTCCTCCATTCATTTGTCCCCCAAGCTCTTTATCCTAGAGAAACACCCTCCCTGAGCAAATCTTCACCTGTTCAAATATTCCTAAAGGCCTTAGTTTTTATCTCATCTTGCCTTGAATCCCGGCCCCTGCCAATGAGAGGGAAGTATACCTAGCACAATCATATATTAATAATTTACAGTTTATTATTTTCAATAATTTAACATTAGTGTGCATTAAGAAAATTTAATTAAGTCTCTTTTTTTATAGTGTAACACACTGTTAGCATTTATATAGCACTTTAAGGTTGGCAGAGGGCTTTATCATTATTAACTCATTTGTTCCTCATGACAACCCTGGGAGGTAGCGATGATTATTACACCCATTTTACTTATGAGAAAACTGAGACTGAGAGAGGCCAAGGGGCTTGTCCAGGGTCACACAATGGAGGATCGAAACTCAGCTCCTCCCCAACCCTAAGCCCAGCACTCTGGCATCTGGACCACCCAGCTACCTGGCAGGAAGTGAGCACAGTGCTTCTCCTTTGTATCTCTATGTTTCCCCAAAGCTATTTCCTGAGAATCAGCCCTGGAAGGTGTAGTCCCATCTAGAAGGGCCCCTCTCACCCCATCCAAGGCTGTGGTTGGGGGTGAAGCTAGGATGAAGAGGAGGTGGATGAGAAGAACCAGGGATGGCTTCTTGTTCCCCCCGAGTCCAGCTGCAGCCAGAAGAGCTCTGGGGTCCTTAGCAGCAGCAAGTCTGCCAGGACTGAGTTTCCTGTCCCAGGCTGAGCCATGGTTCCACCTGGACCCTGAAGCCTTTCTCCATATTTTGAATCTCAGGTCCCCAGTCCCTCCAGAGTATCAGGTGCTTGGGCTAATGACTCAGATACACCTGATGGAAAGGGCGGGGCAGTGAGGCAATAAGCATCCTCCCTCTGACCTTTTCCCAGGGCACCTGGGTCCAGACCAGTCCTGCATCTTCTGGGAGATGGGAGAGCGTCAGGCACGCAGCCTGGCTGGCATTTGATTTGCTTGTGAACTCATTCCCTATGCCTTTGGCACTGGGCATTCCTTTATTAACCCTATGCTAACAGGAAACACTGCCTGCCACAGCTCTCACACCGTTTTGTGTTCCCAGGAATGAGCACAGGCTCATTCCTTTCTGTGAGGAATGTGGCACCCTGGGACAGACAGAGGTTGGGCCATAGGTTATGAGCACCACATAATTCCCAACACCCCTGGGGAGACTTCCTGACCCATCCTCTGGACTCCTGGCACACACTATCCATGCCTGCCACTTGCTTCTGTGGGGGTACACATTCCCAGGCTGCTCAGACCTTAGGGCTAGAGCCAGGAGGGGCCTTAGAGTGAAGGCCCTTCTTTGGCAGATGAAGAAACTGAGGCCCAGAAAGCTGGCCTGCCTTGCCTAAGGTTACCCAGGTCAGGGCCACTGCTGTGCATCCCTGTTATTTTGTGTGATGATGCAGACACCTTTGATTAAAGGTGCAAGAATTTTTTCTATTATTTTTATCCCGTTCATGTAATTAGCACTAGGGCCAGGTCTGTGTATCTCCCTGGTGTCTAATACAGGGCTGTGGATACAGCAAACTCATGATAAATGTTTGTTGAATGAATGGACTAACTAATAAGTGAATGAATCAGTGAATGAATGAATCAGGGAACCGATGAATGAAACGGAATGAATGAATGAATACTTCAGTGAATGAATGAATAATCTTCTGGGTCAAAGGTTCTCTGAACTAATTCCCAATAGTCCACCTTTGGTAAATGTTCCTCAGAGATTGCAGTGATAAAGGAGGGGCTTCTGGTGGGTGTGGACAGGCTCTTTAGAAATGGAAGCCTCCAGAAGGATAACTTTATCTAGATCCTTTCATCTGGGAGCACCTCAGAGGACTTTTGGGAGGAGGACTGGGGAAGCACTTTAATAAACAAGTAGGTACAATCTTTTGAAAAAGAAAAACAAGTCAACAAGCCTTACAATTGTTTGCTTCTACCTGGGGAATAGCAATTTGGCCAGTTGTGCCTTAGAAATGGAAGGAGATTTCATGGATCGAGAGTGGTAGGAGAATTTAGGTCAGCCCAGCACAATGCAGTGGATTTCTCTTTCTGAAAGCTCACTGTGTATATCCTTCAGATTTAATTCTGATTTTAATACACAGGAAAATATCTGGCCCCCTTTCTGGTGGCCATGGCAACCCTCTTCCCACAGCCCATAGTGGTACCTTCTGATGGAATAACCATGTTGAGTTATATTAGAGACCACGGGGCTACAAGGAAAGGTATGTTTTTGTGTCGGTTCAATCATGTCCAAAACCCCCCATTGGGGGTTTTCTTGGAAAAGATACTAGAGTGCTTTGCCATTTCCTTCTCCAGCTCATTTGACAGATGAGGAAACTGAGGCAAACAGAGTTAAGTGACTCACAGCTACTAAATGTTGGACTCCAGATTTAAACTCATGAAGATGAGTCTTCTTGATTCCAAGCCCAGTGCTCTATCCACTGCACCACCTAGGGATAGGAATGTGAAAAACAAGCAGAAACCTGGCTTGGTAGAGTAGTGTTGAGACCCTTCAGTTATCCAGACATCCATCAGAGCCCTCACTGTGCCCAAACCAGAGCAGCCAATGATTTTTGGACTTGTTTTTGTGATCATTTCATCCTTCAACAATTGGAAGAAAAGAGAAAGGGATGGCTGGCCTGGACCTGACTCTAACCAGCAGCAGAAATAAAGAGGCTGGGAGGTTTGATGAGCAGTGGCCAGTCCATGTTAGAAGCTAGGATCAGAAGGAAAGGAAAAGTGGATAGGGTCTGAAATTCACCCTCAAGTCTGGGAAAGCAGACTTCAAGGCATTCAGAGAAAGGCAGGCAGAAGCTAACTGGGAACTGAGATTTTGTTGGAGAATTCAGCCCAAGTAGGATGAGAACTCTCCAGGCACTGCATTAGGCCACCGAGAAGGCATCACCAAGCTATCAGAGGTTTCTAGCCTCCAAGAGGTAAGTGTTTACCACTTGTTCCTTCCCTTTGATCCGGCTGGGCTGGTAGGACTGAAAGCCACCAATGTTTACTCCTAACAGATGAGGTCACAGAAAGTGTGGCAGGTCATGTTGGACTCCATGTCAAATCCTGCCTCCAGTCCTGATATTTACTCTGATATATAAGACTGTAAGGTGAAGTGGCAATCAGCACTGGTGGAGGGAGTGTCCAGTCTGGGAGTTCTCCATGCTGCAGAAAAGACTGGTCTGGACAAGCCTCCATAAACAAATCAGAAGGGCTGAGGTGTATCATGATATATGAAATGGCTCCTCCCGGATTATAAGTTCCTAGGGGGCTGGGGAGGGGGGCTTTTCTATTCTTCTCACTCCCCTAGCATACTTGGCGCAGCAACCTCTTTCTTGGCTAACAGTTTGCTGAGCCCTTCTTGATATGGATTTTCTCATTTGATTTGTTCATAGTTGGCCAACTGATCTGTTGAGTGTGTGCTCTTGTACCACAGAGATATTTTAGCCAGACCTATCTAGCCATCACTCTCCCCAAGACTGTCCAAAGGGCTCTCTGAAGTAGGCCATTCACAAGTATTCATTGACTGACTGACTGGCCATCACCTGGACCACTGCCAGGGCCTCCTGGAGACACCTCCCTCCCACAGTCCACCATCCTCCTCTCAGCTGTCACATTGAGCTTCTGAAGGCTCCTCTGTGTCATCCTGCCCCCCTCCCCCCTTCACTGCATTGTCCCTGTTAACCTTAGGATCTGGCATAAACTCTTCTAGTGGGCTCTAAGGCCTTTCCTCACCTGGATGACTTTCCTTCCCAAACCCTCTTTCTCCTCTCCCAGTCTCCCCTTGGTCCTCTATGATCTTGTGACACTGGCCTCAGTGGTCATGTCTCATGCAGCACATTCCAGCTCTGGGACACTTTCATTGGTTGAATCCCATGCCTGGAGTGTTCTTCCTCCAATACATCTCCTGGCCTGCCCTGTGGCCCTTCAGGTCCCAGCTAAAATCCCACCTGCCATACCAGAAGCCTCCAGTCTCTGCCTTTGCTGGGGAAAGTCTCCATAGAGTCTGTCTACGTCTTGTGGCTGTCTTCACGGTGTCTCCCCTGTTACACTGGGAGCTCCTGGAGGGCAGGTATTGCCTTTCCTTTTATTGGTATCCCCAGCACTTAGCCCAGTGCTTGGCACACAGTAGGCACTTAATGTTTATTGATTTGAATTGAATTAGAAACAAGAACAATGTGGGTAGCAGGGAACCAGGAACAGGCTGGGTGTTAAAAATAAGCTGCTGAAGCACTAGTGAGGAGCTGCCTGCCTCTGCCCATTCACTTTGGTGTGGGCAGAGCCCACAACTGGAACCCCTTGCTGCCCCTCAATATAGGAGATATCTGACTACCTAGGTCAGTGTATACTGCTCCAACTCTAGAATGGAAGAGGGGGAAGAGAAGGAAGAGGAGAAGAAAGAAGGAAGAAGAGGAGTCAGGGAAGAGACAGAGGAAGAAGAGCAGGAAGAGGAGGAAGAGGAAGAGAAGAAAGGATGAGGAAGAGAAGGGGAAGAGGAGGAAGAATAGGAGGAAGAGGAGAAGGAGGAGGAGGAGGGGAGGAGGAGAGGACATTACCGTAAGGGGAAGGGCAAGCCCAGGAGTTTCAGCAGTTGGTGTGAGAGTGGCAGGGTTAAGTGGCAGAAGCCTATCAAATGCCCCAAGAACACACGACATGGGAAAGGAAGGAAGGATGAGGTTTGATCCAGCTGGAGAAGAAAACTTTGAAGAAAATCCCTGGACACCACATGGTTTGCCCAAGTTTAAAAAAGAAACGTCTTTTTCTTTTTATCAATAGCAGTTCAATCAATCACACTTCACTGACCCCTGGGGGGGGCCATTGACCACACGCCCCTAAGCCCCTGGGGGCTCCAGAGTAACGGAGGGACCAGGGACAGGACCTGCCCTTCATTCACATTTTTCTCAAGGATCTTTTAGATTGCAGGGTAATGATGGTGCTTGGATGGCTGAATAGAGAGCTAGTGATGGTGCTGGGTTTAGAGACATTCCAGATACTAAATGTCTGTGTCTGTCTGTCTGTCTCTCTCCCCCTCCCCTCTCCCCCCTGCTCTTTTTGTCTCTGTCTCTCCTCTCTGTCTCTGTCTCTGTCTCTGTCTCTCTCTCTCTGTCTCTCTCTCTCCCCTCCTCTCTCCTCTGTGTCTCTCCTCTGTCTCTCTTTCTCCTCTCTTTCTCCCCCTCCCCCTCTCTCTTCTCTCTCTCTGCCCTCCTTTCTCCTCTCTCTATCTCTGTCTCTGCCTCTCCTTTTTTTACAGGAAGATTTGGTGAAAATTAATTGAAACATGTTAGACACTCTCCAGAAATTTTAAAGCATATTTTCTACATATTTCAAGGACTGAGTGTTCTAGAAACATTTCAGCATGAAATATTTAAGAAACATTAAGCATTTGTTTCTGATGCCCAAATCAGCAAAGAACTACTTTTTCATCACCTGCTCTCCCTTCTAGTAGGAATACAAGCTAAATAATACAACTATTCATCCTTAATTGATTTTTTTAAAACTCCTGCCAAATGAGCTAACTTTGTAGAGATTTGCTAAGGTTTTTCATATGACATCACACTTGTCAATGTTACTCTTTTCTGTTGCGGAAACACAGCTTTGGTTTTGCATCTAAATGAGGAATTCCAATGATACAATTCACCATCTCCCCCCCACCCTCCACCCAACTCTTTCTTAAAGAAGCAGATTTCTTGGGTTGTGTGACTTCAATTGCTTGTTTATAAAATTCTTCATTTGAGGAGGACATGGCCCTTTTTTGGGGAATTCCAGGAACTTTGGGATACCAGAAACCCTTCTGAGCTATGTAAACAGAGTTATCATCAGCATACTCATTTATTGTTTACATATATGTCTTAAAATATTTGGAATGTATCACACATATATCTTTAGTTCGACTGCCTTCCCCAAGTTCTTGGGGAAAATGATATTATGTGTACACATGCACACATGTGTACCCGCATGCACACACATGTGTACCCACATGCATGCACTCACATGCACACATGCACCTGACTCTAGTGGATCTCAGAGCTGGAAAGGCTCTCAGAGGTCACCAAGGCCAACCAGTGCCTAAGCATGACTTCCCCTCTGTAAGTATTCCTGAGAAGTGGTTGTCGAGCCTTCCTTTGGAAAGGAACGGCAAAGAGGGGGGCTTCCTGCCTCACAAGCCAACACTTTCTACCTTTGGACAGCTCTAATCACATGGAATTTTCCCCTGGTGTGGAGCCTGGCTCTGGAGTAGGGGTGGGGGAAGGTGCAGCTCACAGAGCAGGCAAAGCGAGAGAGTCCAGAGCCTCCTGTGCAAATTCTGTTAAAGTGGACTTGATTAGGGGTGACTCAGGAAATAATGCTCTGTTGTCTCTAACTAGCAGAATGGAAAATTGCCTTATATCTTGATTTAGAAATTTAGAATAATTCTTGCATCAGAAGCTCCCTGTTGGCATAAAGGCCTGGACATACACTGAGGACAACTCATTTCTCTGGTGCATGTTCCAACTGAGGACATCTTCGGGGGAGTCAATATCTGGCATTTTGAAAGGACAATCATTGGCTATCCTTACAAGCACTTAAGCCTCCATGGCTCAAAACAAAAGCCAATGTTATTTACAGATTAATGGGTACCAAAAGGATTTCCATTTGAGCCCACAGAAATCTGGTTGCCCTTTCCTGAAAGACCTGCACAGATCCAGTTACCTATTGCCTTGGGTAGGAGCAAGCTGGGCTTGACTTCTGCATGTTGATGCACCACTCTGAGATTCCCTTGTGTAGGCTGGATTGCTCATTCCCAAAAGGCATCTCCAGTAGTTACCAGCCATTGCTCCACATTGCTCTCTTCTCTCTACCTCTGGTTGCCCCCATCAGCTCCCAGCATATTGGAGAGTTTGCCTCTGGTGCTATCTCCCATAGCTTTACCATCCTTTAGCAGAAGGCACATACCATCTTCTCCAGGGCACCAGTCTTCACCCTTGGATCTCCCAAGACGCTCTGGTGGGAAACTCTTTAATCTCTTGATCTTGGAAAAGTATGTTTGCTGGATGTCTCTGGGTTTGAGTCTTATCTTCTTACTAAATGTTATTCTCCATGAGGACATTTGCCTGGCCATGGGATTGACAGGGCTCTTAAGGAATGGCTATGGTTAGTGAACCAGAACTAGAGGTGCCTTCAAAGGGCCTTAGCGCTTGATGAAACTAGATCTCCAATCCAGCTAGCTGACAGGGGCTCTGCCAGCAACAATCTATGGGAAGTGGGTTAAGTCTACTGTTGTGTCTTCTAGATCCAAATCAAGGTCAGGAGCCTGAAGCCCTCAGATTAGGAGGGTAGAAATCAGACTTCATCCAACAAAAGATCACTTCAGGTCCACTGAAAGTTTAATGATCACCAGCCTGAGTATTCCCTGAGATCCTTGAAGTCCCCTTGATTTAGTACCCAGAGAAAACAGCATCAGAAGCACAGAAAATGTAAACCATGACCAAATACATCACACTAATATGTTTTAGAAATGAAATGGTATAGAGATAGAATTGAGAGGACTTGGCAACTGACTAGATATAGGAGAAGGAAGAATCAAGAATTATTGAGTTTATAAACCTCACACTGGAAGAATGGTGGTACCCCCTTCAGAAACAGAGAAGTTTGTAGGAGGAATAGGTTTGGGGGTGGGAGAACAAAGTTTTTCCATTTGGACATGTTGAGTGTGAGATGGTGCTAGAAGGTGCCTGGAGTTGACTGGCTGGATTCTGGAGAGAAGTCAGGGTTGGATTTGGGATCTTCCATATGTGGGAGGAGATAAATGGATTTGCATGGGATCAGATAAGCTCTCCAAAAGATAACACCCTGACTTGTTCCATCTTTTTATTGCCCTGGGATGCAATTTAATCTTTCATTGTCCTTGTCTTTGCTCATGAGCTAGACTGCAAACTCTCTGAGGGCAGAGGCCTTGGTGAGGTAGTCAGAGCATAAGCTATACCCTGAAGGGGGTATAGCTCACCACCCTCTAGACCTCTGATTGGAGGTTAGGGCTGTGAACTCCAAACCTCCATGGAAGGTGGGAGCTTAGCTCAGAACAGTGCATTTCTCACCTGACTGCAGAACTTTGATGCCTCTGAGTTTTCCATTGCTGCCATTGTGGGTAATGCCCTCCCTCCCTCTTCAGCTTCCTTTTGTAGGTTCTTTTCCCCCATTAGATAGCAAGCTCTCTGAGGACAGGAGCTGTCTTTTTTTGTATCCCCAGTGCTTAGCACAGTGCTAAGTAGGGGCTTAATAAATGTTGGCTGACTATGAACTGTTGACTTCTAGCTTTATCTCTTTAGTGTTGGATCATTTGCTCTTTTCTCTGGCTTTCTTCGTACGAACAGACTTGCAAGAAGAACACTACTATGATTCCCACTCAGTTCCTTAGTGCCGTGTATGACACATAGAAATGTTCTCTCAGTAATGGGATGAGGTGCCTCTAGGATCAAACTTCCATTCTGCTCTTTGGCTTTAAAGCCCTTCACAGTCTGACCTGCCATCCTGTCTGGGTGGAACAGGTGTCACTCCATTCATTTGCTCCTGGCACACTCAGGCCTCTTTGCTGCTCCCATTCCAGCTCTAGCCTCTGGGGTCTTTGTACAGACTGACTCCCATGTCTGGAAGGCTCTCCCCTCTCTCTTTCACCTGGTGGAATCCTAGCCCCCTTCAGGGTATAGCTTATGCTCTGACTCCCTCACCAATCACTTTGTATTTCTTTTCTAGATGTCTGATTTTACTTAACAGGAGGAGGCTGGTTTCATCAGCCTCTAGTCCCACACCCACACCAAAGGAATCCTTGCTATAATGTAGCTGACTGGTAGTCATCCAGCTTCTCCTGGGACACCTCCCTGGGGTCTCCATCCCACTCAGAGACAACCCTCCATGGTAGGAAGCGACATCCAACGTCAACTGACATCCTTATAAGTTCCTCCCGTGGCTCTGACTTCTGCTCTCTGGGGTCAAGCAGACCTCTTCCACATGACAGCCCTTCACACATTTGGAGACAGATTTCCTGTCTTCTCTGAGTCTTTTCTTCTCCACCCTCAATGTCCCCAGTTCTTTTAAGTCATCCTCAAAGGACACAGACTCAAAGCCTTCTGGTTGCCTTCCCCAGGACGCTCTCCATTTTTCAGGCTCCTTCCTGACCAGAGGATACAGCATGAGGTCTGACAAGGGCAGAGGCCAGCAGACTATAAACTCCCTATTCCTGGAAGCTCGGTCACTCATATTGAGAATGCAGTGAACTAAACCTCTCCGATATTTTTTTGGATCACCCACTGTCTATCCGAATCTACCCTGGCATACACTTGTGAAGCCAATTTTTAGTACCAAAGTACAAGACCTACATTTATGCCAACTGAATCCCATTGTCCTAAGGTTCAGTCCAATACTCTACCCTAGTGAGACTGTTTGGATTCTGATTCAGTCATCTACTGTATTAGCCACCCATTGAAACTCAGCATTGTCCCCAAATCTGATGCATGTGCTCAACTATGTCTTTGGTCAAGTCATGATAAAAACAGTGACAGAACAGGGTCAAGCACATGTCCCTGGGACACTCCCCTGGAGGCCTTCTGCCATTTTCACATTTGACCATTAACAACATCCTGTCATCAGACTGTGTTGTTGTCCAATCCACATCTACCCATCTTCCCCACCAGCTAGCAGGATATACTACTCTAAGGCTTTGTTAATATCAACAGTCATATGAAAAAAATGCTCCAAATCTCTCCTGGTTGGATGGGAGATAATCAAAGTCATTCTGAGCTCATGCCTAGTAGCTCAGCAAGGAGCCAAACCCAAACCAGAGGATAATAATGTTGCAGAAGTTATGAGAAAACTTCAAGGCATTGTTAGTGTGGTGTGAATGGCTTGCAACCCTTCTGAAAAGCCATTTGGAACGATGCCCAAACTGTGACGAAATGGTGCTTACCCTCTGACTCAACCATAAAACTATTTGGCTCAAGCCACAAAGAGAAGGAAAGGGTCCATATGTAAGTTATAGCAGTATGTGTGTATGTGTGTGTGTGTGTGTGTGGGTGGTTAAAACTATAGACTGAAGGGGATGTCCTCCTAGTGGAAAATGACTGAGCAAATTATGTTCTATGCACAGAAGGGCATACTCTTTTGCTGTAAGAAATAATGATGCCCAAAGGGCCATAAAAATGTTCATACCCTTTGACCCAGCAATAGCACTTCTAGGGTTGTATCCCAAAGAAATCGCACAAGCAGGAAAAGGACCCATATGTACAAAAATATTTATAGTGGCTCTTTTTGTGGTAGCCAAGAATTGGAAATCAAAGGGATGCCCATCAACTGGGGAATGGCTGAACAAGCTGTGGTATATGAAGGTAATGGAATACTATTGTGCCATAAGAAATGGGGATGATACGGACTTCATAATAACCTGGAAAAACCTACACGACATAATGCTGAGTGAGCGGAGCAGAGCCAGGAGAACATTGTACACAACCACAGATATATGGATTCCATGAGGACCAACCCTGACAGACTTCGCTCTTCTCAGCAACGCAAGGACAACTCCAGGGGACTCACGATGGAGAATGCTATCTACATCCAGAGAAAGAACTATGAAGTTTGAATGTAGATTGAGGCACACTTCATGCTCGCCTTTTTCCCCCCTTTTTTTCTTCTCTTTTGTTTTTGTTTTTGGGTTTGTGGTTTTTTTTTTTTGGTTCTGTTTCTTCTTTCTCATGATTCATTCCATTGGTCATAATTCTTCTCTGCAACTTGACTAGTGTATAAATTAATTCAATGCGAAGTTATTCATGGTAGTTATATGAGATTCCATGCCATCTTGGGGAGGGAGGAGGGAGGGGAGAAAATCTGGAACTCAAAATTATGTAGAACCATGTGTTGTAAACTAAAACTAAAAATTAAAAAAAAAAAAGAAAAGAAATGATGAGGGTCCTGGATTGAGAGAAGCTTGAACTGCCCAGCTGTCTTTTTCTTTCCCTTTTTCCTCTAAGTAACACTCTTCCACACTCCATGATCCCAGAACAAGTCAAATCTCCAAGGGTTCACTCATCACTTCAGTTTGCCTGTTCCTGCTCCTCACCTTCCCATGCCCTGCATCTTTTCCTTTAGGCATGCCCCCCTTCTCCCTAACAACCTGGAGTAGGGGGAGGCATTCATGGAGTCTCTTCACCTTCTTTTCCTCTAGGAAGGAGTGCTCAGCCTACCCTTGAAACACTGATAACATTAGCAATGGAATTCCAGTGGAAGTCAGTGGCCCAATTTTCCCTACTCTACGTAATGGTTGTGATTTCCAGTCTTGTTCCCAGAAACTACTAGGGAATGGGTGCTTACATTTCAACTTTAGGGGACCTTAAGAGGGCTACAGCTCTCTTAGGAAAAGAAATTGAAGAAGATATAAATGAGCTCCCTAAGGAAAAACAAAACAAAAGAAAAACCCAGGACCAGGTAGATTACATGTGAGTTCTATTCAAGCATTTAAAGAACAATTAATATTGCATAAACTGTTTCAAAAAATAGGTAGAAGAAAAAATTGTGGGGGGCGGAGCCAAGATGGCCGCATGAAGGCAGCATCTTACCAGAGCTCTCTCACAAGGTCTGTCAGATTCCCATAAAAAAGTGAATTTTAGCAGATTTGAGAGAGTCAGAAACTGGGAGCAGTCTGCGTGGGGCAAATTTCCAAGCCAGGAGAGTCTGAAAGGCCGAAGGCACGAATCTGTAGGCTCGGAGAGTGCTCAGTGTGGGGCCTGTGGAGCTGCTCCAGACCAAAGTGGAAGCGGCTGGCAGGGAAATCCACGTGGGAGACAGGCTGGGAGAAAGCTGGGGGCCTGAAACCGGTGGAGATCCCCAGGCCACCCAACACGGAACCGCAGTCTGTGGAAGCGATGAGAGGCAGCGCAATGCCACCAGCCGGGAAAATACCAACTCCTGATGCTTACAGCCCAGAAACTCGGTTTCTTGAACTTCTGAGAGATATAATGGCCAGGTAAACAGCTCTAATTCCTCCCCCCCCCCCTCACCCAGAGAATCCCTCGGGAAAAAAAAAAAGAAAGCTGGAACAGAGGAGAAAGAAATGGGGCTTCAGTGGTCAAATAGTAGAAGTTCATTAGTCCCAGAGGGGCAGAGTCAGCAGGGGTCAACACCAGGAGCCCAGATGTAATCTTGCTCCCCCAGGGGAAGTGCCAGAGATCAGCTCAAACAACAAACAGCTGAGACCATTGCTGAAGAGCAACAGTGCTGGAGAGCACCCATAAGGAGTGAGAAGTCAGGGAGCCAGACCCCTCCCCCACACCTCAGGAAACTGAAGGCTATAATTCTAGACTCACAACCCCCAGAAAAAGAAAGCTGGGACAGAGAGCCCTGAGCCCCAAAGGCAGAAATTTGTTGTAAAGCCAGGAAAAGGCAAACCAACATGAAGAAGAACACAAAAAAACCAAGGACAATAGATTCTTTTTATGGAGACAGGAATGATCAAAATACCAATTTGGAAGAAGACAGCAGTGACACTATAGATCCATCTGATACCTCAAAAGATAATGTGAACTGGTCTCCAGCGCAAAAAAGCATTGCTGGAAGAGCTAAAGGAGGATTTTAGAAACCAAATTAGGGAGCGAAAAGAAAACATGGAAAAAATGGAAAAGTCCCTAAAGGATAAGATTGGTGAAATGGCCATGGAGATTTAGAATCTAAATAGAGAAAATGACACCGTGAGAGGCAAAATCAACCAATTGGAAAAGGAGACTCAAAAGTAAAATGAAAACACTAACTCATTAAAAATTAGAGTTGAGCAAGTGGAAGCTAATGAATCTATGAGGCACCAAGAAGTAGTAAAACAAAATGTAAAGAATGAAAAAATAGAAAAAAATGTGAATTATCTGATTGGGAAAACAACTGACCTGGAAAATACATCCAGGAGAGACAATTTAAGAGTTATTGGTCTACTGGAAATCCACGATGAAAAAAAGAGCATTGACAGTATCTTCGAAGAAATTATCAAAGACAACTGCCCAGAGGTCCTAGAACCAGAGGGCAAAATAGTCATTGAAAGAATTCACCGATCACCCCCTGAAAGAGATCCCAAACTGAAAACACCAAGAAATATTATAGCCAAATTTCAGAACTATAAACTGAAGGAGAAAATACTGCAAGCAGCCAAAAAGAAGCAATTCAAATATTGTGGAAGTACAGTTAGGATCATGCAGGATCTCTCAGCTTCCACATTAAAAGACAGGAGAAATTGGAATATGATATTCCGAAGGGCAAAGGAGCTGGGACTACAACCAAGGATCAACTACCCAGCAAAACTAAGCATAATATTTCAGGCAAGGTGATGGACATTCAATGAAATAAGGGAATTCCAGACCTTCCTGATGAAAAAGCCAGAACTCAATGGAAAATTTGATCTCCAAATACAAAACTCAAGAGAGACATAAAAAGGTACTGGGGGAAACCCCCCACAAACCTTATTAACCAATAAGGGCAGGTTGTCTACATCTTTATGTGGGATTATATCATCACATGTATGTTTTATATATATACATATATATATGTATATATATATATGTATATATATATGACAGTCTTGAGAATGGTACAGTTATTATGACAATTGAAAGGGATACACATAGATTGTGAATGCCTGTATAAATTAACTGATGTAAAGATAAAAAACATAAGTAAGAGATGTAAAAGGAGGGCTATGAGAGAAGCAGTAGGGAGGTAGTAGCAAAAGGTAAATTACACCAAATGAAGAGGCACAAAAACATATTATAAGTAGAGGGAAAGAAGGGAAGGAGAAGAGCAGTATTTGAGCTTCACTGTCATCTGACCTGGTTTAAGAAAGGAATAACATACCCTGATAAGTTTAGAAATCTAACCTAACCTACAGGAAGTAGGAGGGGAAGGGGGGAAAAAAGGGAGGGGGGGTGGTCAGAAGGGAGGGGAGAAGTAGCAAGTTGGAAAGGGTAAGATAAGGGAGGGGAATAAAGAGGGAGGGTAAACTGAGGAAGGCAGCAGTCAAAAGCAAAACTTTGTCGAGGAGGAGAAGGGGAAAGGGAGAAATAAAAGCATAAACAGGGTGAAATAGGATGGAGAAAAAGACACAGATAGAAATCACAACTCTGAATGTGAAGGGGATGAACACTGTCATAAAACAGAAGCAGATAGCAGAATGGATTAAAAACCATAATCCTACAATATACTGTTAACAAGAAACACATTTGAAACAGGGGGATACACACAGGGTAAAAGTAAAAGGCTGGAGTAAAATATATTGCACCTCGGCTAAAGTAAAAAAAGCAGGTGTAGCAATCCTAATCTCAGACAAAGCAAAAGTAAAGATAGATTTAATTAAAAGAGATAAAGAAGGACATTATATCCTGCTAAAAGGCACCATAAACAATGAAGCCATATCATTGTTTAACATATATGCACCAAGTGGTAAGGCATGCAGATTCTTAGAGGAGAGATTAAGGGAGTTACAGGAAGAAATAGACAGCAAAACTATAATATTGGGAGACCTCAACCTCCCCCTTTCTGAACTTGATAAATCTAACCTCAAAATAAATAAGAAAAAAGTTAAGGAGGTAAACAGAATTTTAGAAAAGGCAGATATGATAGACCCCTGGAGAAAACTGAATGGGGATAAAAAGGAATATACTTTCTTCTCAAAAGTACATGGCACATACTCAAAAATTGACCATGTACTAGGGCATAAAAACCTCACAATCCAGTGCAGAAAGGCAGAAGTAGTCAAAGTATCCTTTTCAGATCATGATGCAATAAGAATTATTTGTAATAAAGAACCATCGAAAAACAAGCTAAAAACTAATTGGAAACTAAATAATCTAATTCTAAAGAATGAGTGGGCCAAAGAATAAATCAGAGAAACAATTAATAGCTTCATTCAAGAGAATGACAATAATGAAACAACATACCAAACTTATGGGATGCAGCAAAAGCAGTTCTTAGGGGAAGTTTTATATCCCTAAATGCTTACATGAATAAAATAGGGAAAAAGGAGATAAATGATCTGGGCATACAGCTGAAAAAGCTAGAAAAAGAGCAAATTGAAAATCCCCAATTAAATACCAAATTAGAAATTCTGAAAATCAAAGGAGAGATTAATAAAATGGAAACCAAGAAAACTATTGAATTAATAAATAAAACAAAGAGCTGGTTTTATGAAAAAACCAATAAAATTGATAAACCTTTGGTCAATTTAATTAAAAAAAAGAAAGAAGAAAATCAAATTACCAATATCAAAAATGAAAAGGGTGAGTTCACCTCTAATGAAGAGGAAATCAAAACAATAATTAGGAATTATTTTGCCCAATTGTATGCCCATAAAGTTGACAACCTTAGAGATATGGATGAATACAAAAACATAAACTGCCCAGGTTAACAGAAAAGGAAGTAAAATTTCTAAATAACCCCATCTCAGAAAAAGAAACTAAGCAAGCCATCAATGAACTCCCTAGGAAAAAATCTCCAGGGCCAGATGGTTTTACATGTGAATTCTATCAAACATTTAAAGAACAATTAATTCCTATACTTTGTAGACTACTTGGGAAAATAGGTGAAGAAGGAGTCCTACCAAATTCTTTTTATGACACAAATATGGTACTAATACCCAAACCAGGGAGAGTCAAAACAGAGAAAGAAAATTATAGACCAATTTCTCTAATGAATATTGATGCAAAAATTTTAAATAAAATATTAGCAAAAAGATTGCAGCAACTCATCACGAGAATAATACACTATGACCAGGTAGGATTTATTCCAGGAATGCAAGGCTGGTTCAATATTAGGAAAACTATTAGCATAATTGACCATATCAAAAACAAAACTAGCAGAAACCATATGATCATCTCAATAGATGCAGAAAAAGCCTTTGACAAAATACAACACCCATTCCTATTAAAGCATAGGAGTAAGTGGAACCTTCCTTAAAATTATAAATAGCATCTACCTAAAACCATCAACAAGCATTATTTGTAATGGGGATAAGCTAGATGCATTTCCAATAAGATCAGGGGTGAAACAAGGATGTCCATTATCACCCCTACTATTCAATTTGGTACTAGAAACATTAGCTGTAGCAATAAGAGAAGAAAAAGAAATTGAAGGAATTAGAATAGGAAAAGAAGAAACTAAATTATCACTTTTTGCAGATGATATGATGATTTATTTGGAGAATCCTAGAGAATCAAGTAAAAAACTATTTGAAATAATAAACAACTTTAGCAAAGTTGCAGGATATAACATAAACCCACATAAATCCTCAGCATTCCTATACATTACTGACAAAGCCCAACAGCAAGAGATAGAAAGAGAAATTCCATTCAAAGTTACTGTAGGCACTATAAAATATTTAGGAGTCTATTTGCCAAGACAAACCCAGGGCCTATATGAACATAGCTACGAAATACTTTTCACCCGAATAAAGACAGATCTGAATAAATGGAAAAATATGAGTTGCTCATGGTTAGGCCGAGCTCATATAATAAAAATGTCAATTTTACCTAAACTAATCTATCTATTCAGTGCCATACCAATCGAACTACCAAAAAATTATTATACTGAGCTGGACAAAATTATAACAAAATTCATCTGGAAAAACAAGAGGTTTAGAATATTTAGGGTATTAATGAAAAGAAATGCTAGAGAAGGTGGCCTAGTCATACCAGATATTAAACTGTACTACAGAGCAACAGTCATCAAAACTGCCTGGTACTGGCTAAGAAACAGAGGTGTGGATCAGTGGAATAGGATAGGAATACAAGATAGAGAAGTCAACAACTATAGCAATCTACTCTTTGATAAATCTAGAGAGGCCAGCTTCTGGGCTAATAATTCACTATTTCACAAAAACTGTTGGGAAAATTGGAAAATGGTAGGGCAGAAACTGGGCATAGACCAATATCTTACACCATATACCAGAATAAAGTCAAAATGGTTCATGATTTAGGAGTAAAAGCTGATACTATAAGTAATTTGGGAGAGCAAGGAATAGTTTACTTATCAGATTTATGGAAAAGAAAAGAATTCATGACCCAGCAAGAGACAGAGAGCATTACAAAATGCAGAATGGATAATTTTGATTATGTCAAATTGAAATGTTTTTGTACAAAAAAAGCCAATGCAACAAAAATTAGGAGGGAAGCAGAAAATTGGGAGAAAATCTTTACAACTAGTGTCTCTGATAAAGGCCTCATTTCTAAAATATACAGGGAACTGAGCCAAATATATAGGAATACAAGCCATTCCCCAATTGAGAAATGGCCAAAGGATATGAACAGGCAGTTTTCAGAAGAAGAAATTAAAGCTATCTATAGGCATATGAAAAAATTCTCTGCATCACTACTGATTAGAGAACTGCAAATCAAAACAACTCTTAGATACCACATCTCTCCTGTCAGATTGGCTAAAATAACAAAGCAGGAGGATGATAAATGCTGGAGAGGATGTGGGAAAATTGGAACATTGTTACATTGCTGGTGGAGTTGTGAGATGATCCAGCCATTTTGGAGAGTAATTTGGAACTACGCTCAAAGGGCCATAGGAATGTTCATACCCTTTGACCCAGCAATAGCACTTCTAGGGTTGTATCCCAAAGAAATCACACAAGAGGGAAAGGGACCCATATGTACAAAAATATTTATAGCGGCTCTTTTTGTGGTAGCCAAGAATTGGAAATCAAAGGGATGCCCATCAATTGGGGAATGGCTGAACAAGCTGTGGTATGTGAAGGTAATGGAATACTATTGTGCCATAAGAAATGGGGATGATACGGACTTCATAACAACCTGGAAAAACCTACACGACATAATGCTGAGTGAGCAGAGCAGAGCCAGGAGAACGTTGTGCACAGCCATAGACGTATGGATTCCGTGAGGACCAACCGCGACAGACTTCGCTCTTCTCAGCAACACAAGGTGCAAGGAGAACCCCAACGGGCTCACAATGGAGAATGCTATCTACATCCAGAGAAAGAACTGTGAAGTTTGAATGAAGATTGAGGCACACTACATGGTCGCCTTTTTTTGTTCTCTTTTGTTTTTGCCTTCCTTTTTTTTTTTTTTTGGTTCTGTTTCTTCTTTCTCATGATTCATTCCATTGGTCGTAATTCTTCTCCACAACTTGACTAGTGTATAAATTAATTCAATGCGAAGTTATACATGGTAGTTATATGAGATTCCATGCCGTCTTGGGGAGGGAGGGGGGAGGGAGGGGAGAAAATCTGGAACTCAAAATTATGTAGAACCGTGTGTTGTAAACTAAAGATAAAAAGAAATAAATACATCTAAAAAATAGGTAGAAGAGACCTACCAAATTCCTTTTGTGACACAAATATCACTTTGATAATGAGACCAAGGAGAAAGAAAATGATAGGTCAATTTCCCCAATGAATATTGATGCAACACTTTTAAATGAAATACTAGCAAGGAGATCATAGCAAGTTGTCCCAAAGATCATCCATTATGAGGAGGCGAGACTTCCAGCAGGGCTGCAGGGCTGTCTCAGCACTAGGAAAACCATAAACTTAACTGATCATTTCAATAACAAAAATAACAAAAGTCATATTATCATGCCAATAGATGTAGAAAAATGTTTTGACAAAACGCAGTAGTCATTCCTAATAAAAACTAGAAAATATAGGGCTAAAGGGGGCTTTTCTTTAAATGCTAAGTCATATCTAAGACCAAGAGTGCTCACTATCTGTAATGAGGATACACTGGAGGCCTTTCCAATAAGATCAAGCAAAGATGTCCATTCTCCCCATTATTAGTCAATATTATCAGAAATGCTGGCCATAGCAGTAAGTCAAGAAAGAGAAAATGAAGGAGTTCACACAACAAGGAAGTCTAACGCTCACCGTTTTTCAGATGATAGGATGGTATAGGTAGAGAAACCTCGACTCAACTAAAAAGCCAGTCAAAGCAATGACCCACTGGCAGATTGGCATGATATAAAAGAAGCCTATAGAAATCATCAGAGTTTCTATATATTGCCAACTGAACCCAGCAGGAAGAGATGGAAAGACAGTCTAAAGTACTTGAGAGCCTACCTGCCAAGACTTACACAGGGAGTCTCTGAGCACAATTACAAAACACTCATCACAGAAGTCAAGACAAATCTAAATAATTAATGTTCATTGCTCAGGTGTAGGCTGAGCCAATATACCAAAAATGGCAATACAGTGATACCTAAATTCATATACTATTCAGTGCCACCCCAATCAAACTGCCAAAGAATTACTTTATAAAGCTTGAAAAAATAATAAAATTCATCTGGAGGGGCAAAAAATCAAGACTATCTAAGGAATCAATGAAAAAAAAAAAAAGGAAAGGAAGGTGGCCTAGCTGTACCAGATCTCAAACCATATTACAAAGCAGTAATTGTTAAAACATTTTGATTGGCTGCTAGGTGGCACAGCAGATATGGAACTGGGCCTGGAGTCAGGAAGATTCATGTTCATGAGTTAACATCCAGCCTTAGACACTTACTAGCTTTATGACCCAGGGCAAGTCACTTTACCCTGTTTGCCTCAGTTTCCTCAACCGTAAAATGAACTGGAGAAGGAAATGGCAAACCCTCCAGTATCTCTGCTAAGAAAACCCCAAATGGGGTCATGGAGAGTCAGACAGGACTGAAACAACTGAAGAACAACAAATTCTTGCCTTCTCTATGGGTGGAGGAGAGGATGGAGGGAGGGAGAGAACTTAGAACTCAAAATAAAGATAAAATTTTAAAAATTGGAAAAAAATGACTACATGCAATAACACCATCTTACCTGACTCTCTCAGTCACATTCCTTCTTTGGTCTCCTTAACAGCTCCCCAGCCCCTTCAGCTCTCTCTTGACTTATCTTGGGCATTAGCAACCTGTGAGCCACTGAAGGTATAACCTCCTTCTTCCTCCAGGCAGCATTACCTGATTCTTAGGTTGACAGGTTGACACCAGTCTCCACCCTTAGATCTCCCAAGATCCTCTGGGGGAAAGACTAATCCATTGATCTTGGGCAACGTTTGCTGGATGTCTCTGGGTCTGAAGTCTTATTCTCTGACTAAATGTTATTCTCTATGAAGGCAATGATCTAGTCTTATCTAAATTGCCCAGGAATAGGATTGGCAGGGCTCTTAAAATCAATGCCTCAAGATACAGCTGAGAGAGAAAGAGAGAGGAAGAGAGGGGGGGGGGCGAAGAAGAAGGAAGAAGAGGAGGAGGAGGAGGAGGAAGCAGCAGCAGGGGAAGTGTGGCAGAGTAACACCCAGCAAGGATTGACCCTCCAGGAACAGGCATAAACAGGGATACTGGGGAGATAAGGTGGTCTTGTTTGGAGAGGCTTTAAGTGGGAAGGAGGCTTGCATTTATCAAATAATAATTATGAATACTGGGTTAAAAACAAAACACAATCTTTTCATTGCTACCCTTTCCTTATATACCACTTTTATTTCTGAATATGAAATATTCACTGTCTTTTGTCTCTTTGAATCCACACTGTGTAGCACCTATACCTGGCACATAATAGGTGCTTAATAAATGTGGATTGATTGATTTAACCTTTTCTGTCCACTACCCAGTGAGCCATCCTGTATAATAACAACTCAATAACTAATCAAACAAATGCATAGAAGTAGGAAAAACCAAACCACTGGGGTGTTAAGCAGACCCTGGGACATTGCACCTTTAATCCCATGTGTGCTAGGGCTGCTTGGTTTAACTCTAGGAAGCTTCCCAACACTCTCTTGGGGAAGATCATAATAGACAGTGAATGAGATGATTCTCTGTGGTAGCATTGACCCACTTCTACAGACAAGTGAGAAAATCTAGGCTCTCACCTGAGTTCCCTGGGGCCTATTTGTTAGAGGGATGGAGCTTATGGTCTGGGAGTAGAAAAGGTCAGGCCTGGGCTCCCCAGGTGGAGAGAACTGCACACATACTAATACATACATGTATGTGCACAATAACCCAATACACAATGCATGCATGTAACTATGTTCTTACATGTATGCATATGTGGGCAGACATATACATTTGTATATGTACACACATATCCACGTGCACGTATAATACACAGGATTTTCCAAAAGTCTTATTGTAGTTTCAAGCTAGTAAAGATTCAAACTGCTTTAAGATTTTTGGAGCAGATATGTGTGTATACACACACACACACACACACACACACACACACCTACACACACATACAGATATAGTTTCTCTGCTGTGTTCACTTGAACTTGAAAATCTTTCTACTTCTTTTGGAGTGACTGGAAGGGACATCTCAGGGGCAGATGACTGAGTTATGCTGTCTCCCAGGTATGGCATTCCCCGCCTCCTTCCCCTTTATGTGAGTAATGATTAACTTTAGCATAAAGCGAGTAGATGGACCAATTATTGAAGTTGGATTTTTCCTCCATGCTTTTTGTTTTCTTTCCTTTTCTGGTCACACATTCCTCATGTTAGTATCAACTCAACCCTTGGCTCCACACAGCTCTTCTTAGTTCAGTAGAAATGGGATGCCCAAAGTCCAAGCAATCCCTCTTTTCCCCTTTCTTCAAACATGAAGTTGCCAGAACAAGAAAGGGAGGCCAGATCTCTTCTGGTGAACACTGGTGTTGGCTGTCCCCTTAGTGCCCAAATGATCAGACATATCGGCTATTAAGTTACTTGAGAACACTATCTGTGGTCCTGCTGGCAGGTGATATATGGCAGAGGCAGAGATGCTCTGCCGTGATTCAGGGAGGAGAAATCCCCATTTGCTTCTGGTACACATGTAAAATTAAAAGCTATTTGTTACCATCACGACAGCTGGATTTCTCCAACTAAAGGGAAATAAATTTGAGCCTAGCAGTTGTGTTTAAAATTCTTGTAAATCTCCATGAAATCTTTGCAGGGAAAATAATCCCATGAACAATAAATGTCTGCATTCCTGATTGATGGGGAGAAGGAGCTTGGACCAGGAACACTCTGAGAACCCCAAACAGTGAAGCCACAGAGCCAGAGGTGGGCCCACCATTGGAGCATACCCTTGACACTGGCATGGGCCTGCTCCCCAAGGCATAGGGGGTGGGGGAAGGGAGGGAGACCCAAGAGTCCTTAGATGGAGGCCCCTGACCCTTGGCCTCAGTAGGGCTCCTCCAGCACCACTTCATCAGTTCATGGGCCTTAGCAGGGATCTGGGGACCTGGGAGATTCTGTCTTCCACTTCTGCTGTGCCCTGTTGCCTTCTGCCTGGGTATCCTGGAGACAAAGCTGCCATGCCCCTGTCAGCCCCACGATACCCGTGATGACTGTAGCCCTGACCAGACAGGATGGAACTCCATGTTGTCTGGTCCTCCAGTCCAGCATCCATTTCACCAATGGAACCACAGCCTTTTGAAGAGCTGCACAGACTTCCCTAGGCCCTCTTGCTCCAAGAAGCAATTATTTTGTGACGGATTGTGGAAATTTGGGAGCACTGGAGGTGGCTTGCCAGCTTTCCCTCTGACATCACACAGGAGAGACTCCAGGGGTGATGCCCAGCACCCACCTCTGGTGACCAGTCCCGGGTGGATGCTTCCTGCCCAGCTTGTCCTCTAGGCTCCCCACCATGAGCCTCCGAGCGGGAGGTACTGGGTCTCAGGGCGTTCACTCCCTGCTAGCACTTGGCCAGGATTTTGAATAAGCTGGGCTTGGTCCCAATCCATGTCCAAACACCCCAGGAATGTCAGCTAGGGCTGGACAGAGCAAGGCTGTGGTGTCTACCTCCTTGCCTGTGTCCACAGCTTCCTGTGGAAACTCTAAGCACACAATGACATAAACCAAATCTGGATAGTCCTTCTCATTCAGCCCTTAGATCAGCCACAGAGGGATGGGGTCCTTTGTAACATGCCTCCAACGGCACCATCCCAGGGGGACACTGGACACCTTCCCTTCCACATCTCTGCAGCACAGATGGGGGATCTGAGAGGGAACTCTGGGGCCATCTAGCCCACCCCCGATCTTAAAGATGATGGAACTGAGGCTTCAGGTAAACCACACAGGCAAATGGTTATCAGAAGAGGAGTCTGAACCCAAGATCTCTGAGGAAGAAAGGAAAGGTTCATTGGCTAAAGCTGGTTTCTTAGGGGCCTGGGCAGCCTCCAACACTGACACCTTTCATCTTTCCCAGCACTGGTCTGATGGACATCAGTTTCTGCCCAAACAATCCTGGACTCTTACTTCAATTGCATCCAGTAGGTCAAAGCCCGATTTGTCCACAACTGAGGGTGAGTAGAGAGGGAGGGGATGAATGGACAAGATGCTGGGAGGTAGGAAGGCCAGGCCGGGACCTGCTGGCTAGTTATAGGGCCTGGGCTACATTGGAGGGGGGCAGAGGGAGGGTCAAAGCCTGTCCGTTCCTTAGTCAGGCCCTCCCCTGAGCGCACAGCCTCCCCCCTGTCCCTACTCTTACCACCCAGGCCTTCACTGCTAGGCCTTGGCAGGAGGCTGGTTTTTGAGGTGCTCAGGAACCCATGCTTTCCCACTGAATGCAATGAAGAAAACCTGGGACTCAGCCAGTGGTACCCAGTGGGCACAGTCACTTTGCAAGGACACATTGACTTGGCAGTGTAGTAAAATGGTTGGAACACTGGACTGAGGTTCTGCAGAGAGACATGGCCTCCTCCCTTCCTCACAAGCACCCTGGCCTCTCCTACAGGAGACCTTGCAGTGCTTGTGTGTGGGGGGGGTGGTTCCTGGAACCAAAGCTGCTTGGCCCCCAGACATGCCCTCAGAGTGGCCTCTCCCACGGCATTCCCCTGGGCCCTGGGCTCCTCCTTCCCCTTATCTCCTCCAAGCTTTTTAGAGTATCGCATTTCTATAAAGGCATTAGGGTCTCTGGCCCAAGAGGTTTGAAGGCAGCCTCCTGGGCTCTCCCTCTCACTCAAGCTCCCCATAGATCCAGGTCCCAGGCCAGGAAGTCCAGCCTTGTGCCCCTCCCCTTGGACCAGGGGGCCTGTGAGACGTGGGAGGAATGCTAGCCATCCTCCCAGACAGGGGGGCCAGCCATCAATGAAGGAGGGAGGGAGGGAAGGAGGGAGGGAGAGAAGAAGCCCTTTGCTCTCACCTTCCCCTCTCCCCCAGGTATACCTTGCCTCCCTGGCAGATGCAGCAGGAGCTGGGCATCCTGGCTGGGAGCCACCCTCCAGAAAAGAAAGAGCAGGACAGGGAGGATGGATGTTTCAACAGAACTCCACCCCTGCTCCTGCCCTGGCCTTGGCCCCAATCCCCAAACCCACCAGGGTCCCTTCTTCATTGGAGAGCACAGTCACATGTGTGCATGCATACACATGCACACATACACATACGTGCACACAGCACATGTGTGCATACATGTACATGCAGCGGCACATTGCATGCATGCACGCACATGTACACACATGCATACCTCGCAGTGCATGAATGCATACATGCACATACACACGTCACAATGTGGTGCATGCACACACATGCACATACTACACATGTGCACACATGCACACACACATAATGCACACATCACGGCGTGTGCATGCACATGCCACATTGCATGCATGCATGCATGTGTACACATGCATACCTCACAGTGCATGAATGCACACATGCATGTACATATACACATCACAATGTGGTACATGTACACACATGCACACACACACACCACATTGTGTGCATATACCGCATTGTGTACATGCACGCAATGCACATGCATGTACACATCCATGTGTGCATGCACACATATTTCACGCACACGTGCCCATATGTCACATCTCACAATGCATGACATGCCCCCCAGAGCTGATCCTGCCATCCATCTACCTTCATAGCATGCCATGTGTGCAATGTAATGTAAATATGCCTCCTGATTTCTGCTTACACGCCGGCCAGCCTGGTTGAGGTTCTCAGCCCCTTTTGGAGGTAATATTGAAAATGGCATGGCATAATGAATTGAGTACTGGCCTCGTGATCAGGAAGACCTGAGTTCGAATCCTGCCTCAGGTACTTATGAGCTGTGTGACTCTGAGCAAGTCACGTAACTTTTCTCAGCCTCTGTCCCCTCATTTGTACAATGCAGATAATAATGCCACCTCCCTCCCAGGATTATTGTCAGGATCAAGTGAGCACACAGTAAGTGCTATATAAAGGCGTATTCCTAAAGTAGGCCTGACTCTGCCCCTCCCCTGCTCAGGATTCTCCAAAGGCTCCCTGCTGCCTCTAGGACAGAGTGCACACGTCAGCCCTTCCCAGCCAGGCTCCATCCTGTCCTCCTTTTCGAGGCTTGTTGGAGAGTGCTCCCCTTCACTCCTCATCCAGCCTGACTGGCTCACTTACTGCTCTCCACCTGCCACAAGCCATCTCCGCTCTCTCGGCCTTTGCCCAGGCTGTCTCCTCTGCCTGAAATGCCCTCCCTCCCCATCTTTTCCTTACAGAATTCCTAGCTTCTGGCCTCCATCTTGGTGCTCTCTGTGTTCAGTGGCCATTTGAGCCTCACTCTGTCTGCTCTTATGATCCCACAATTCTGGGATGAGCTCTCTAGCACTGCTTTCTGCTCAGAGCCCATGGCTTGAAATAATAACAGCCAGCTTTTGTCCTGGGCATGAAGCGCTTGACTCCGGCAGTCTCAGCTCATCCTCACAACCACCCTGTGTGAGGTAGGTGCTCTCATGAGTCCCTTACAGGGGAGGAAACTGAGTCCTGATGAGGTTAACTGGTTCGTCCAGGCCCTACAAGAACCATGGGATTAAGGGACCACTTCACAGTCACTGCTGATGGGGGTCTGCCCAGAGGGAGCTGCCAAAGCACAGCCGGACAGGATGTAGCGTGTGTAGATGATGCCCACCTTGGACAGGCTTCCTGCGCCACAGCATGACTCCTTATACCCTACACCATTGTAACGTGCCACCCTTACCCCCCGATGGGCACTGACCACCACTGCACAGTGTGCCTATACTCCGTACGCCAGTGCCAAATGTGGGCCCTGTGCACAACACACCAGCCTTACCCTGTGCCCTAAGACTGGACAGCACACCCCACCCTGGCATGGCTCCTCCTCTGGACAGGTCTCTGCTGCTTGGGGCACTTGTAACCTCAGTGTCCCTCATGTCCAGTGCCTCAGCTTGGTGTCAGGCCTAGAGATCCAAAGCCCAAATAGCACCTGCCCTCTAAGAGCTTACATTTTTACAGGAAGAATGCTCGGCACTCCCAGGAGGGTAAATACAAGATAAGTAAGGAATAAACACACAGGAGGCTTGGGGGAGGAGAGCTTGTGAAAGGCTCATCAGAGGTGGGAAGAGGAGGGGAGCAGTCAGGTCCTGGTGACAGTGTATGCAAAGATCCTGCTGGAGGAGGGTTGGCCACCCATGGGGAGGGGCTGAGCTGGCCTGAATTCAGAGATTGTAAAGATGATGGAGACTCAGCCTGGAATGATGGGCTGGAGTGAGAGGGTAAAGGTTGGAGCCTCGAGGCAGTATAGAGCCCCTGAAGCTTCTTGAACAGAGGAGGGCCATGACTAGGGGCCTGGAGGATGGATTGTGGAGGGAAAAGAGCTCAGAAGGCCTGACAACTAGGGAGAGATCCAGGACAGGACAAGGGGGTGGGGGGGCAACAGCATAAATGCTGCACTTCTGTCAAGGAGGAGGAAGGCTGAGATGAGGCCAAGGGAGTGAGGATGGGAGCATCCACCCAGGAGAGTGCTGGGGATGCAAACAGGGGACCAAGCCAGATTGTGAGGCTGACTGGTAGCTCAGTGAGAAAGAGGAGGGGGCTGGAGCAGCTGCTTCCCTGGCTTCCTCCCATCCCAGTTAAGGTACAACCTTCTCCTGCAGGAAGCCTCTCCCTGTCCTCCTCAAGGCTACCACCTTCCTCCTGTTCATATCCCGCTTATCCTGGCTCCGTCTCCCTTCTTACCCTGGGAGCTCCTGGAGAGCAGGATATGTCCCTCCAAGGGACCTTCACTTTTCTTGTAGCAGCACCATGCCTGGCACACAGTAGGTGCTTAGTAAATGCAAGATGACTGACTGTGAGTACGAGCAGTGAGTAGCTTCTGAGAAAGTTGAAGCAACTTTGATAGAAGTTTGGCTGGGAAAGGAGGAAGAGATACAGGAAAATAATGAGGGTCAGTTCAGGCATGTTCATTCATCCATCTGTCTGTCTGTCTGTCTGTCTGTCTGTCTCTCTGATGGGAGAGATCTGGGCCCATTTGCAGGCAGCCAGAAAGGATCCAATAGGCAGAGAATGAAAATTACAGAGAGAAAAAGCGATGTGGGCAAACTCCCAGAGGAGATGGGAGGCAAATATTTATTCATGCATTCATTCATTCATCCCTTCATTCATTCATTCACCGGGGCACAGTATAGGTGTGTTGGTGCTGGCAAAGAGAAGGACCTCTTCCCTTACCCTCAGACACAAAGGCAGAGGCAATGGGGGGATGATGATGAGGTTATCTGGGGGGTAGAATGGGGAGAAGAGGGGCTAATAATGAACAGCCTCACTTTTTCCTGAGATCCAGGAAGGGAGCTCATTGGCTGAGAGGGAGAGAAGAAGAGACCGCAGGCGTGGCTGGAGAAGAGGCAAAGGCTTAGGACGCTCCCTGTGGGGAGTGGGATGGAGCCCCCCAGGGAGGACTCAAAGCACCTCTGTGCAGCTGTGAGGGCTTGGGTAAGACTGCATCGCATGAGGGGGCACAGTCTGCACAGTCGTAAGACTTCTTCCGATGACGTTCAGCAGCACCTGAGGAAGAATGAAGAAGGTCGAGAGTGGCTTTTAAGCCAGAAAGGAGTGGAGAGGCCATAGAGTCTGAACTCCCCATTTCAGTGATGAGGGAACTCAGATCCAGGGAAATGAAAGCCACATTGTTAGTGGTAGGGGCAGGATTAGAACCCAGGACCTCTGACTCCAGAGTCTGTGCTCTTTCTGGTGCCTACTATGAGCAATCCAGGTCTTGGATTTAGAAAGGGGTCAAAAGGCGACAAGATAACAGGCAATTGGAGAGGTTCAAAGCAGAAGCCAGTGTGATGTTCAGCTGATGGGATCTGGAAGGAGAAAAGGGAGCTGAGGTGAGGCTGGAAAATAGGTCATGGCAGGGTGAGTCACACAAAGGTGATGTGATGCACAGAACACATGTTGGAGCCCCTCAGACACCTACTGGCTGTGTGACCTTGGACAAACCATTTCAACATGCTGTGCCTAAGTTTCTTCACCTGTAAAATTGAGGGAAGTTGGACTCAGTGACATCTAAAATCTTTTCAGGAGAGATGATGGTCAGATGCAGGAATTTTAGAGCAATGGTTTGTGTAGATGGAAAATGGGTGAGTGGTAATGAGGTCAAAAACATTGCCAGCCCTCTGTGGGGTAAAGGCTAGAGTAGGAAGGTGCAGACCCTGGGACCTGAGGTCATAGAAGGATGGGGGGAAAAGGCTTTGTGAACCCTGGACATCCCTTGTTAAGGGCATGAACTCCTGACAGGGGCCTCAGAGATCTCCATTGCTGATGGTCACAGGGCACATGACACTGTGGAAGTATCCAGCTACATCAGGCATATCCCTTGTCCCAGCCCCATTTTACAGGTAAGGAAGCTGAGGCCCAGAGGAGTTAAGGGACATGCCCAGTAGCCTAAAGGTAGGAAGGATGGTGTTCAAGCCTGGACATTCTGAATTCATGTCCATCCCTGCCCACTCACGAGTTCTGGCTGTGTCCCTTTCACCTACCCTTCCCTCAAGTGAAAAGCATTTATTTACATCACACTTTAAGGTTTGCAAAGCATTTTACAAGACAATCTCATTTCTTCCTCACAACCCTGGGAGGTAGGGGCTCTTGTGATCCCCATTTTAAGGTTGAGGACAATGAGGCTGTGAGAGATGGGTAAAAGTTAGAGAAAGTTAGGTTTCCACAGAAGAGTTAATTGAGTTCCACAGAATAATTAAGTGTCAGCTGAAACAAAGAAGGAGTAAAGATTAACCAGGATGAGGGTCCCCAGTCAATGGGAATAAAGTTTGTGGTTCTGAAGAAACCACAGATTCAGTATGCTATCCAGGATGTTAGGCAAACTGATCTAAACTGTCCAGGTAACAGTCAGGGTTGAAGAGAAAACTGGGTCAAATGGCTACCACGCATGCTTAATTGGCTAATTGAATATTACCTTACACACCCACAGGGAGGAGTTTTCTGCTATTTTTGAACGTGGGACATATGTTTAGGAGAGGGGAACATGCTAAGGAGCTGCATGTTGGGGGCATATAGGGAAGATTATGACCTAGAAGGGAGAGGACCAATCTATTCTCTGAAGACAGGTACTGAGCTTATTGTGATGCATCAATCTATGTCAGTCTAACAGAATAAAGTTGGTCTCACTCCGGTACTCTCTACTCCCTCTTCCTAGGGAAGGGTGGAGTCTGCTCCTGGCCAGGAACCAATTCCTTTGAATTCCTCAATAATAATAAATTGCCCTTGATACCTGAATTTCAGTGTCATCTGGAGTCACCCAGCTAATGCCAAAGGCAGGGTTGATCATTGCACCGCCTACCTATAGTCCAGCCCTATTGACTGACTGGGAATGGAGGGTGGGGGGATGCCTCTGCTCCCACCCACCTGCCTGACTCCAAGGTCAAGGCCTGGAGAGTTGATCTGGATGTGGTGCTCAAAGGCCAATCCTTATCAGATCCCCATCAGCCTGCTTCCCCCAAATCTCCTCATCCCAACCAATTTAATTCATAAGAAATTAGGAACTCCTGGTCTTGTTTTGATTTTTAAACATCTCCAAACAGGAACCCTGGTGATAAAGAGTAAGAATGATTCAGGAAGGAGTAAATTGGTCAATTCTGAACCTGAGGAAGCTCCAAAAAGACAACCCAGTGGTGCGGTCTTTTCTGAGCAGGGGTAAAGGGAAGGGGCAGTGTTGTGCAGTGGTTGGGCTGCTGGGTGGGGCATCCTGAGACCAGAGTCTGCGGTGCTTGTCCACTCCTTCTTGGCTGTGTGACCTTGGGTAATCATTCTCATCTCTCTGAGCCTGCTTCCTCCTCTGTGAAGGGGAGGTCATGATACTACCCACTGCAATCAACAGTCAACAAGAATTGATTAAGCACCTACTGTGTGCCAGCCACTGGACTAAGTGCTGAGGGTACAAAACAAGGTAAAAGACAGTTCCTGTCCTCAGGTATATTACAGTCTAACTGTATAGGGTTACAACAGGACAGAAATTCCAGGTGGCTTAATTATGCCAATGGGAATGATTAATGTGGAAGCTTCCTGAATGGTTGCCAAGGTGGAAACCACAGGTAGAGAAACAAGATGGAAGACAGAATGCTGCCTCTGGCCTGGGACAATCGTTGAGACAGATGAAGGGATTAGCTTTGGGGATTCCCGGCTCAGCCCTGCTTGGGGGGCGGGGACCAGATTCAGCAGGACTCTGGGTTTGATAAGGGGCCTATCTGAGCCTGGGGACATCACCAGGCGGAGGCAGTGTCACAGACAGAATTCTGTAATCCTGGATCAGGGACCAGGGAAGTCCCAGGTCTAAGAGCACTTTGCTGGGGCCCAAGCTCCACCTCCCCCCCCCCCACTTCCTGTCCCCCTGGGCTCAGGAGCTCTCAGCATTGTTCTCCCAGAAACTGTCATTTGGAGTGTTTGCATTATCCTTCCCTTCCTCCCTCCAGAGGAGACTGAGCCAGAAACCCAAAGTAGGCTCTTTGGTGTGTTTAGTGGCCCTGGGCACGACCCACTCAGTGAGAAGGTTGGGGATGATCTCCAGACTCTAGCTATTTAAAGTCACAGTGAACTTGGAATCCAGTCGAGAGGGAGAGAGAGAGAGAGAGAGAGAGTGAGAGAGAGAGAGAGAGAGAGAGAGAGACAGACAGAGACAGAAACAGACAGACAGAGACAGACAGAGACAGAGACAGAGACAGAAACAGAAAGAGGAGGTAGCGGGGCTGTGAGCCACCACACCCCCAACATCAACTAACCAAAGAATCAGGTAGCTGCCAAATATGCCCAGGCTGATCAATGATGGCAGCAGATTGGTTCTTAGCAAGAAGTTATGATTCTCAGCAGGGGTTTTGAACCCTTCGATTTTTCTCCTGGACCCGGGGGTAGTCAGTCTGGCAAGCCTATGGATCCTTTCTCAGAATCATATTTCTAAATGCATAAAATAAAACATAGGATTCCAAGGAAACCAAGTATATTGAAATAGTTATCAGAACAGATACTAAAAAATGTTCAGACTCAAGGTTAAGAACCTCTGCAAAAGATGGGAGTGACTCACTGCCCTTCGAATCTTTCCAAGACAAGAAAAAAGTGCTGAGATTACATGAATATGGAACATGCAAGGTTCCCTTCAATAGGAGAGCCTAGAACAGAGAACCATCATTTATATTCCCCTAGTCCTATGATAGACAACACATGTCTGAGCCCGACTAGCCTCCCATTGGACGCTCATACTCCATGGGGCCTCCTCTATGACAAGGGGGTGGTGCTCCTCCTCCATGGACACCAAGTACTACATGGACTCCTCACTCCATGTCTTCTACATATGGGGACCTTGTTCTTGGGAATTAATTTTCAAAAGGTTCCTTTTCTTTTCTCTCCTTTCCCAACCCCCAAGCCTTTCTCTGCAGTTATTATGACTTGTATTTTAACTAATTGGAAAAATTACTTGAGTGCTCTCTCGTGACTGGGATTTTTAGTGATAATTTGTGGTCAGATCTTTTGTTGATACTGGATGGGGGAAAATGTCTCATTCCCTTTTCTTGTACTTTTATACATTGGCTGTTTAATTTTCAATATTTTTTCTGTTTATTCATTGATTTTATTCCACTGAGCTATTTGAAATCTTCTCTTAATGTTTTTCATGCTATATATTTCTCTCTCTCTCCCTCCTCCTTCCCATCTCTGTCCCTGTCCCTCTGTCTCTCTCTGTCTCTGTCCCTCTGTCTCTGTCTCTGTCTCTCTCTGTCTCTGCCCCCCCCCCATCTTTAATGGAATTTCTCCCTCCTCACTCAGGGAATTTATTTTTATCTGTTTTTTTTCCTCCTTCTATTGTGAGTAGTTTCATTTGAATGGATTTTTCCTTTTGTCTTATCTTGGTGGTGTGTAACTTTTAAAAAATACAGTTTCTGCCTATCCACTGTAATTTTTACTGGTTTTCTAGGAGAGCCGAAGAATGGGACAGAGGGTGGCACCCAGGGATCCCAGCCATTCCTCACTCCCTTTCCACCCTTCGGGAAGGAGGGATGGAGGGAAGAACCTTAATCTTCTCTAGCTAACATTTGTACAACATGCTTAGCCCCGTGCCTGGCTCATGGCATATGCTTTATGGATGCTTGTTCTCCAACCCTAACCTTAAATTCCTCACTCCACAGTTGTCAAACCCCACATGCTAAAGACATCCATCCTGATACTGGACAGTCTGGTGTAGAAGCTGCTTTAGCCCTGCTGGAGGCTCCTATCTCCATTTACCAGGAGGACCTCTATGGAAAGTGCTCCAGGTACCTGAGTTTTTAAAGAATTCATTCTTATTGACATCTTTTCTTTTGATGCCTCGGTGTACCTTCTTCTCCTCTTTGCTATCAGTCATCCCTAATAATACAGAATAAAAAGAGTGGAAAAGTAAATGCGGCCAAACTATTTCACATTCTGCCAAAAGTCCGACATGAAAAGGTGATGTTCTACACTTTGTCTCGACTTCTCCCAGAAAGCAGTGGCCACGTCCTCTCGGCCTCTTCTGGAGCACCCCACACCATCACTGTGGTGCACTCAAGGCTGATTGCTTTGGCACTCTTCTTTCCATCCCCGTCTCCACTTTCTATCCTACTCTCTGTTTGGCTCACCTGCTTTGTATTCACACAGTCCCACACTTCTCTGTCCTCATCATCATGGCTGCTTTTTGCAGCTTGGTAACATTCCACTGCATTTGTGCCACTGATAGCTGGTCTCTGATCCATGGGCATCGACCTTGTTTCCAGTTCTTTGTTCTCTGTGTTGTGGTGTATGGAGGGGCTGGGGCTTCTTTTTGTGGCTGACACTCAGCAGCTGTCTCCAGTCCTCACAGGCATGCAGACACTTTCTGTCTCTCTGCCATGTTCACCCACACTCCTCCTTTAGCCACCTTTCTAGATGGCCTGTCCTCTGATTTCTTGGAGTTTCAAGCCTGGGGTTTTCCTCTCCTCAGGGGTGGTGTCTGGAGCTGAGCCTGGCTTATATTGTCTGCTTGAAACCAGTTGCAATGACAGGAAGCCCAGATAATCGGGGTGCTTTGACCAAAAACACAGTCATTGATCAGATTTCATTCATCTTCTCTGTCCTCCAGGCAAGTGAAAGTCAGGCAGACTGTCTGACTCCAGACAGTTAGACTGATACTGATGGACAGACAGAGCCAGATTGCAGAGGGAATGCATCCCCTGCTATCTGCCAGCCCTCTTGGGCAGTGAGGCTCCAGGGCTCCATCACCTGATCAGACTCTGAGCAGCTCAGGGAACAGCAGTACCTTGATACCTAGCCAACATCAGCAACACGCCTCCCAAAGAGATAATTGGAGAGAATCTAAGACCAGCTTCCATTTCTAGAGTCTACAGTTAAAAAAGAGACGCTCTCTGGTCAGTAGGGCAAGACCTCATTTCACACCCCACACCAGCATCAGTGAGACACAGACCCCAACACCGCTTTTGTAAAGATCGCTGTCATCTTAACCAGAGATGGTTTAACTGTCCTTCCTTCCAAGGGGAGTCCAGGGGAGAAAGGGAAGGTTCAAAGTCTAGCAGGTGATGGAGACCTTTTCCTGCTCTTTATAAGGCCAGTGAGAGGGAGTGTCGTCTGGGAAGAGACTGTTTTCATGTGTTGACTTAAAAGAGATGCCAAGAAGGCAGAGAAACAGAACACTTTCCCTGAGATGACTGAGCTTAACATTAATATTGTAAATAAATAAGGTCCTTGAGAAAAGAATTGAATTGGCATCCCGCGTGAATGTTCCAGAAGTGAGAAGTCAAAAGGAACTGGCATGTTTAGTAGAGACTTTGGCTGGTTCTTTCTCACAGCAAAAGTACTGTAAAATGTTTATTTATTTTTCTATTATTTGTTATCTTATTAACACAGTTTAAAGCCAGGAACTTAAATGCTTAAGTGTGGGACATTATATATATATATTTATATATATGTATATATGTATGCATATTTATGTATATAAATGTATACACACATGCACATTTATTTATATATTATAAATACATTATGTATTTTATGTATGTGTATGTGTGTACACACAAATGTTTATTTTTACATAGAGAAAGTTATTTATATGGAGAGAGAGAGACAGAGAGAGAGTAAAAGAGAGAGAGAGGGAAAGAGGGAGAGAGAGCAATTAATTACATGAAAATGGCTTTTTCCAGTTTATTTAACCAGCAGTATTTGCTGGGCTGGGGTGAGAGCTCGAAACTAATTAATCCATTAATGAGAGAGGTTGCAATCCCAGTAATTAAGGACCTTTCTGAACACACTGCTGGATTACCTTAGAAGCTAGGATGATGAGGATAAAAATGGTGAAAGCTCGGTTAGGAGCCTGACGGGTGACCAACTCAGGCCACAGCAAAGAGTGTCAGTGACTCTCCACCAAGTCATGGGCCATGGTCATGTGGGGATGAGGGAGGTCCTGAGGCCACCAGGGGAGGGCTGAAGCCGAGCCTCCCTCCAACGCACATTCTCCACTGTGGTTCTTGCTGCTGTTTGCTGCAGCAGGGAATGAGATCAGATGCACAGGAATGACCTCAATTGGCTGCTGGGAGGAGAAGGCAGCTGTGGCTCTGCCTCTAACATCTTTGGTGGAAGGGGTATGGGATCAGAATGTAAGCACACAATAGGGGTCAGCTGGGCTCAGGGCTGTTTAATTTAGAGGTGAAAACAAAACTAAATCATTTCAAGACAGTTGGGAAAATAACTCAAGTATCCCTAGGGGAAAGACATCAATTTGGTGTTTTCTGGCTGGTGACCTGAATTCGAACTCCCTTCTGACCCCTTAGGATTAGGCTCGGCCATAAAACCAGATGCTTTCTGATTGGCAGCATTTTATGGGGACAGGGAGACATTGGCTGCCTGGTTTTATAAGGGTGACAACCCCATGGGATGAGGGAACATTGGAGGCCATGCAGATGACATTCCCATTTTGTAAATGAAACTGAAGCCCAGAGAGGGGGATGAATGAAAAACGCTCATTAAAAGCTTACTCTGCCCTAGAAGCAGCCTGGTATATTAGGTACAGTGTCAGACTTGAAGCCCAGAAGGCTTGGGTACAAGTCTTATTTCAGACATAAAATGGCTTTGTGACCCTGGACAAATAAACCCACCTCTCTGAGCTACAGGGAATTCTTTAATCCTGTAATCTGCAGAGGAGGGGTCCATTGAATCAGAAGAGGGACTTTCCTTATCTAGGAGTTCCCTGGACCTAAGAAAGTCCAGGTGGAATGCCTATCTCTGTCCTAGGTGCCAAACACTGTGCTGATTTCTGGGTGCAGAGCTGACATTCTAACAAAGGAAGAGCATATGAATGAGGAGCTGGCCATGTTGGCCGGTGGGAACATCACTGCGATGGGGGGCTCCTTTCCAGGAGCCAGGAAGCTTCAGTGATGGAAGAGGATCAGCTGGAGGGCTGATGACTAGGCCCACCTGAGATAGTAGGACTTTGGCAGGACCCCTGGAATTGGCAGGGTTAACTCCTCAGACAGAGGAAGAGCCTTTGTCCTGCTCATACAGCTGGTTGCTGTCAGAGTGAGGACTGGGGGTCACAAGCAGAATGGTCCAATCGTTAGCATTCCTGGAACTCTCTCCAACTCAGGCAGAGCATCCCAGGGAAGGGAACACTCCAAGTACAAAGGGAGATACTAGGGAGATCCAGAAGGGCTCCAGAAATGGCCTGCTTTCCCAAAGAGTGAGAGGACTTTACTCAGATTGTTGGTGCACAGGAAGGCCCAGATCACACCAATGTGTAAGTGCTGGGCATTGGAGGTGGGACTGCCCAGGCTGGCTCCCTGGGAGCTTAGGGGAGCCCAGGGGTCATTTGTTCACTCTCTCTGTGCCCCTTATTCTGCTTAGGAGGCCTGGGGAGCAGCCATGTTAGTAGCAACACAGTTCCTAGAGGCAAATATGCATGAGGCCATCCAAGTTGGCCTGGCCCTCCTCAACTGCAGGAGGACCTTCCTTAAGTGTTTCTGTCAATTAAAGGAGAGTGAGTCTCTCCTTCAGAATCTCTTAGAAGTCACCAACACTTTAGAGAGTTGCTACAATGACCATCTGGTCCAAGACCTTCCATCAGGGCTTAGGACTGGAGCTCAGATGTGGGAGCTTACCGATGTTTTCATTAATTTCTAAGCAAAAGTGACTGTTTTCTTTGGAAATTCCAATTCTTAATATATCGTTACAAGAAAGATTAGCATTTGGCCTTGGCCCAAGGTGGCCACATTTCACTTGTTACCAAGCGAAGTTTCAGTTCCGTAACAGGAAGTGCCACCTGTGGGAAGATTGACTCCAAGTAGGAGACCCTAAGATAAAGATATCCTTGTTCAGTTGCTATTTTCAATTAAAATGGGCCTATGGGATTTGTTTATCCCATGTTGGAGAGTGAGTTAGGCAAGCGATGGGGACCAGAGAAAAGGCCTCCATCAAAAGGGAAGGTCCTGGGTGTCTTGTCCATCTATTATCTCTGCGACTTCCATGGAATGGAAGGGCTAACCATGGCTCTGGACAAATGCTACCATTGAACTTCAGAAATGCTAAATTAGGTCAGACTCATGCCCAAGAAAAGCCAGGTCAGTTCATGGCCTGGCTATCCACCTGAAGAGCTTTCTCAAAATCCTTTCCCCTAATAATCCAATAATTTGCCAGATGATAAACTCCTTGGGGACAACAACAATGCCTGATGCACCTTGATCCCCCTTGTGCCCAGCATAGCAGGCTTGTACAGAGAAGACATTTAAGAGATGCTTACTGAATTAAATTAAATTGAATTGAGCTATGGCTTTATCATCCATTAATTTATCTATAGCTTTCTTATATCCATCTTTCTTAAATCCATCAACCATTTGACTTTATGGATGTCTCATGATTAATTTCATAAATATATTATGCGTTTCCTTTTATTTGTCCTAAGGCTAGTTCATTTACTCTTAAAGAAGTGATCCCTTAGTCTTGGTATTCAGTAATTTGAATCTGTGTTCTGCTTGTAGTTAGAAACCATATCTCTTCTTTGCCATTCAAGGCAAGCTTGGCCTCAGTATTCTTGATCATTTTCTCTGGACCTTCTCTAGTTCCATTATGTCTTATTTGAGGTAAACAGAATGCATATGATCTAGGATAGAAAAGCATCATCCATATCTATCATCTGACCAGGTAGTCTCTAGCATACTGCCACGTGGATATCATTTCTGTTTTTCCCTTTGTCCTTACCCAGACGTTTTCCAGGGACCTTTCCACTCCAGCTCATGAATTTCTTTGCAGTTTTATGCCTACTTAATGTTCAAAGTGGCTCCACTTCCGCAATACCCCAAATCAAAACTCACTTCTTTCAAGAAAACACACCCTCCTCATATGCCATAGAATATGAGTCAATAGATGCATTACCCATCAGGATTTCTTATGGTGTGTAAATAACTCAGTAGACAGTTTTGAAAAAATGTCTAATATTGTTTCTATGCTCAGTGATACAAGGTAACCATCTTGCTCTTGGGGCAGCAAAGTGGTGCCTGCCACCCACAGGCCCAAGGAAAGCCTCATCATCTTTCCCACTTGAGTCCGTTCGTGGGCAAGCCTGGACCTATGGGCTGGTGTTTCTAAATCATCCTATGCCAGTGTTTGAGCTTCAGAGGAAGAGCCACACAACAAGGTGAGACCTTGTCCTGTCTCTGGGGGCAGTCGGTTCCATATGTGGCTTTCCCTGTGTGTCTTGGTCCCCTGTGTTGTCTCCCTAGGAAAGTCATGGACAGTGGCTTGTGTTGAGCTGCTTCAGGCTGTACTTGTCACCTCTGCGGCTCCTCAGATGAGCGGTCCCTTCCGGACTGCCACTCTCATAGTGTGTTTTCCTCCATTAGAACGTAAACTCCAAAGACTGGCTTTCCTTTTGTATTTTCATCCCAAACACTAGCACAATGCTTGGCACAGATGGGGTGCTTACTAGATGGGTTTTCATTCATTCATTCAATTTGTTCCTCACCTTTGAGAATTCTTTCTTTGACTGTTTTTCTTTGTGGGGGGGAGGGGCAGGACAAACACTAGTATGTGTTATTTCTTAGCAGATGCATCTTTCTGCCTTCTGAGTAGGCTCTGGTACCCCAGTCATTCTAAATGGGCCAGGTATTCGACCAGATTTCAGGGTTGTAGCATCTCCAGCATCAGGAAGGTCTCCATATCATGCACATGCTCTAGCTTAGCCAGTGGCTGCAGAAACCTTCCACCCTCTGAAGGCATGTATCCTCATTCTGTGCTTGCGACTCAGCTTTACTCTTTGCAGAATGTGCAAATGGGTTGGCCTCTCTCCTAATCAGTGAGCTGGGTAGGAAGGGGCAAGGTGGGGTTGGGAGCCAAGCCATGCCCTGGACTTCAGAAGATCAGTACTCAGGTCTCTCTTGGATTCCAGCCCAGAGAGCTCTGGGGCAGCTGCCTCTCCTCTCTTATACAGTCCTTCCTCACATAGATGCCATCTCTCAGCTCCATGCTTTTTCCCTAGCTGTGCCGCATGCCTGGAATGCTCTTCTTCCTCCTCTCCCCCTCCTAGCTTCCCTAGCTTCCTTCAAGTTTCAGCTAAAATCCCACCTTCTGCAAGAAGCCAAATTTCCTTCATCTTAGTCCCTTCCCTCTGAGGTTTACCAATTTAGCCAATTTATCCTGGGTTCTCTTAGTACTTAGTTGTTTGCATGTTGTCTTTACCCTTTAGACCGGAAGCTCCCAGAGAGCAGGGGCTTTTTCTTGCCTTACTTTGTGTTCCCAGCACTTAACATAGTGCTTGTCACATAGTTGGTTCCAAATAAAAATGCTTATTGATTGATAGATATGAAAATCAAGCAACACCTCGAAGGTTTATAAGCCAGTTTTCCTTTCTAGACTCAAAGCCAAATGAGGCTTCTGTAAACACACAGGTATAGCTGCTTAATTTGTCAGGATGAAGAGCTGTGAGCGGGGAATGGGTTAATACCCAGGCCATCCCCCACTGGTGCTCCCCTGGGCAAGCCTCATAGCTCTGGGCACTTCTCTGAGATTCTCAATAGTAGATAAAGTAATGACTTGCTTTGGCAAAGAGAGTCTGCTCACAGTCCTCCACCATCAGAATGAAAAATATGGAAATGGAGTAAAGAAGTAAAGAATAAAGAGTAAAGAATGCCCTATGAAGAGATGCAGGCAGCCTGGTGGCAGGGTGAGAAAAGTATGGGATTTGGAGTCAGAGGACCTGGCTCAAATGTCCTCTCTGCTCAACTGTACCCTGGCTGTGGCATTCTGGGCAAACTGTCTCAGCTATGAGGGCCTGAGTTTCCCATCTGTAAAATGAAGTTGACTGTTTCCGAGGATGGGAACCACCATCTGACGAGAGGTGAGGAACTCAGGGTGCAGAATCCAACATACATCTTTGGACACAGTCGACATAGGAATTTGTTTTGCTTGTCTTTATTTATTGGTTACAAGGGATGAGGAGGAAAGTGTTGGGAAGGAGAGATGAGGCAGATATTTGTTAACTGAAAAAAAATAATTAAAAATGAAGGGGTTGTATTGCATGACCTAGCCAACTCTGACCCTTTGGAGAAAGCAGAGACATGTCCACATTCACTGGGACTAGATTTGCATTATACGCCAATCAGGGAAGATTACCAAGAGAAAAGAGATTGGAAAGGAGAGGGGGCCTGAGCACAGTCAAGACTGCTGTCCTTCGGGTTTTATGCTTTTATTTGGGACTCTGTTCCTCATTTGGTTCACTTTGTCACTCGTGTTTGCTCAGGTCATCCTCACCTTTATACTCAATTTTTTTGAGGGATACCCTCAGCAGCTTCCCCTTCTAGCACCCCATCTGGGTGTGTCTCCCAACCTTAAGCTTGTGGCTGGTGTTTATAAAGCAATTTAAAGATGACTATTTCTCTGAGACAGAACTCGGGGAGCTGAATGAGAAAGTGGTCTCCTCACTTTGCTCAGCTACAAAATTCAGTGATGAAAATTCCATGGAAAGAATGGGAATGTGAGTCCTTTGGAGAAGCCGGGGGAGGACAAGGAGGGAATGGAGAGCATTGCTGAGGGCAGAGGGGGCAGAGCGGGAGGTGGGCAATGAGAGAGAGCCCAGCATCTTCAGGGGTCATTAGGAAAGCTCCTTGGTGGGTGGCTGTAGCCAGGATGGACTTTGTTTTCTTTGAATGACTCAGCTCGCCTTGTTGAGCTACCCTGGACGCTGGGGCTTGCTCTTCCGGGGCAGGAGGCCCAGCGACCATGCCAGGGATCAGAGAGCTTCCTGTGTGATGAGTCATGGGGCTGGCTGAGGGAGGTGTGTTAACGTGGTCTACGCTGGGGGAGGGGCCAAGTCAAGAACCAATCGGCCCTGGCCGTTCAGGCAGCGCTTGATGATGTCAAAAACTCTATAAGAGGGGAGAGGACAGCTTGAAGACCCTCCTTTGCTTTTCCGGTTGGAGCCAGAGACGCCTACAGCCGAAGCTGAGCTGCCGGTAGCAGAGCTGACTAGAGGCTAGTGGGTAATCTTCTTACCGTAGAGGGGAAGCATGTATACGATTTTGCCTTATACCATCTCGCTTCTCTGTGGCCTCCTGGTTACCCTTATCAGGCGGACTTATTGGGCCTGGAAGCTTTTGATGAAAATATCAAAATGGGGTTGCTGGTTTGTGGGCTTGTTATTGTGGAGTGTAAATACATGCTTTAGTTCTCCTGCCTTCTGCCTAGAGAATTCCTTATATCCTGCGGTTCCGGACCTTTTAGGCACATATGAGATTCTCTTTGAAATCATAAATTCTGCCTTCCTAATATATTTGGTGACGAGGTGGATGGGATCGCTAGATATAGGATCTCTATTCAGAAGCAGAAGAACTTCAGAGGAAGAGATGAATATCCCAGGGTGGGAGGATCCATTTTATTCCTCCTTAGCAAAGGAATTGGCTAAAAAAGCCAGACCCTGTGAAAACTGGGAACCAAGGTTACAGAGAGGAGATCCTAAGGATTTGGAAAGGTGTTTACAAGAGGTTGGGATTCAGTCAGGGGCATCACTATCTAGGCAAAGCTGGATAGTGTTATCAGCCTACCGGCTAGTATATGAAAGATTGAGATTAAGTGAGAGAGATGGGGGCACTCCTATCCCACAGCAAGAAGGGGAATCTCAGATAGCAGGAGAACAAATTGCTGCTCAAGAACCCACTGACTCAGATGAGAACTTTTCTATTAATGTGGCTAGGAGCAACAGGAGGCCAAATAAGCCAAGAGTGCATCCCAACTCAGCCCAGATCAAGCCTGACTGCCTGCTTTGTCCTTGCCATGGTGGCAGGGGAAGCGAGGGGGGGAAAATGAGACAATGTTAGGGGCTGAGACAGAAAACGCTACTAGGGTTCAGGACATCCCTCGCACAGAGAATGGGAGATGGTTAAATACTCAGACAAGCGTTCGTCCTGTAGAGAGGAGGAGGACAGAAACCCGAGGTGGCAATTTAGTTACGAGGGAATTTCAGGAAGATTTCTCACCACAAGAGGTCACAGATATTTTGAGTAGATTCAGCCAAAGAGTAGGAGAACCATTAATATCTTGGATGGTAAGGCTCAGTGATCAAGGGGCCGGTGGAATATTAGTAGATAAGAGGGACTGTATGAGATTCACAGGTATCAGCCACGATCCTCTAGTTCAGCAAGCTTTTAGGGAACATCATCAGCGAGGAGATGATGCTAGCAGGACTACTCTGTTGGCATTAGCTGCTGCAGGATGCAATAAGAGATATACTAATGATTCTATGTGGCCCACTGAGCACAGACCCTGGTATTCACTTAAAGATTGTATCATGAGACTAAAGGAGGAGGTAATGAAGACTGCTATTATGACAGGAACTGCAGACAAATATTACAATGATCCCATAGGAATCCCTCATAGGAATTTAATAATTAGGACAGCTCCCCCAGCTTATAAACAACTAATTTTGAATCTGTTACTTGGGGAAGTAGGGACGCATCTTACAGAGGTGATAAATAAGATTTTACAGTTACATGACTTAGGAGACTGGGGAAGGGATAGATCTCCTCGAGAGAGAAGGGTGAACAGCCAGCAAACTTGGCGCCAAAATGCAGTGACAAGAAAAAAAATGTTCACTGCTCTATTGAGAGCAGGGGTAGGTTTTGAAATGATAGATGGCATTCCAGCCAATGAATTGTACAGGATGTATCGAGATAAAGGACTTGATAACAGGAGAGATAGGGAAATAAGAACTGCTCCTGCAAATGCTACAGATGGTGAACCTTGATACCCAAGTGAATCACATGCTAGGGAATACTAGGAAACAGGCCAGGCCCCAGCCCAAATTAATGAAATACGTAAGCCGGATTGCAGACCTCACATTAACTTGACCATATATTGGAAAAATGGGTCAAGTACAGTAACTAGGGCATTGATAGACACTGGGGCTGAGGCCACCCTTATCTATGGGAATCCAGACAAATTCAGCCATGGAACTCCTATTACCATCACAGGACTAGGAGGGACTGAAATATCAGCCAGAAAAGTTAAATTGATGATGAAAATTGGACAGTTGCCCAAGAAAGAATATAGTGTGGTTATTGTGCCTATTCCTGAATACATCATTGGAATAGACATTTTGAAGGGTATGACCTTAAATTTACCTGAAGGGAAATACCAATTTGCTGTGAGGAAAATAGGCATTAATGCAGTCTTAGTGGGGAAAATCAAGATGGATCCAATCACTTTGCCCGAACCTTCTGAAGTAATTACTTTGAGGCAATATCGTGTGCCAGGTGGGCAAGATGAAATTGCCAACACTATAAGAGAATGTGTTGAGGCAGGAGTGTTAGTCCCTGCAACTACTCAATGAAACAACCCTGTCTGGCCAGTCCGAAAGTCAGATGGGACATAGAGGATGACAGTAGATTATAGACAGCTGAACAAAGTGACTCCTTCCTTGTATGCTGCTGTTCCAGACACGGTTACTTTAATAGAGAGAATACAAAAACATGAAGGGACTTGGTATGCAGTTATTGATTTGGCCAATGCCTTCTTTACGATCCCAATAGACCCCAAGCAATGGAACCAGTTTGCTTTTACTTGGCAAGGCCGACAGTATACATTTACACGCCTGCCACAAGGATATATTCATAGCCCAACTATTTGCCACAGGATTGTAGCTGAGCATTTGGATGAATTAAAGCTACCTGGTGTACAGCTTACACATTACATAGATGACATCATGGTACAGGGAAAGAATATAAAAGAAGTGGAGGAGAGTTTAGCATTATTAATTGACCATATGAAAAGCAAAGGATGGGAAATCAACCCCGCAAAGGTTCAGGGGCCAGCTCAAACTGTAAAATTCTTGGGGATACAGTGGAATAGAGGACTGCGAGAAATTCTCCCACAAGCTTGACAAAAAATTCAGGATTTTCCCACCCCTACTAATAAGAAAGAGGCCGAAAAGTTCATAGGGCTATTTGGTTATTGGAGACACCACATCCCACATTTGGGACAGATTTTAAAACCCTTGTATAAAGTCACCAGAAAGAAATATGAATTCGATTGGGGCCTTGAACAAAGTAGAGCTTTTGAGGAAGCAAAGGCTGCTATACAATTAGCTCTGGACTTATGGCCTATGCTAAATGGGCCAGTGGAGTTACAAGTGACTGTACAAGATGACTATGCAAATTGGAGTCTGTGGCAAAAACAACAGAGCCGAAGTGTACCTTTAGGCTTTTGGTCAAGGAAACTGCCCTCATCTGGAGTGCAGTATACACCTTTTGAGAAGCAGCTGCATATTGGGCTTTAGTAGAAACTGAGCAACTAACCCTGGGTCATGAGGTGATATTAAGGCCTGGAATTCCAATTATGACTTGGGTAATGAGTACCCCAGCTTCTCACAGAATTGGACATGCACAAGAGGCGAGCATAATCAAATGGAAGTGGTATATTCAGAATAGGTCCAGAGCAGGCAAAAGTGGAGTTTCTGCTTTACATGAATCGGTGGTGAACATTGGCACTGAGAGAAATGAAAAACCCATTGAATCTAAGCAACAGATGGTGCCATCCTTAGTGAAATGGAATAATGGGTATGATGGACTAAGTGTAGAACAGAAGAAACACGCTTGGTTTACTGACGGGACAGCAAAATATTTAGGACAGAAGAGACATTGGAAAGCAGTAGCCTATAACCCCTGTACTAGGCGAACTCTGGAAAGTTCTGGGATAGGGGGAAGTAGCCAATATGCTGAACTGATGGCAGTACATCAGGCCATCAGAATGGAGAAGGGAGGACAGTGTCATATATTTACTGATTCATGGGCGGTAGCTAATGGATTAGCTACTTGGATGCCTATATGGAGGAATCAGAATTGGGAGATTCATGGCAAACAAGTTTGGGGTAAAGAGTTATGGGAAAATATATGGGACATGTCTTTGGTTACAGATTTGTCAGTTTTTCATGTTGATGCTCACGCGACCCTGACCACACCAGAGCGTGAGTACAATGCACATGCGGATCGACTAGCAAAGATTGCCACTGAATGTGTTGTCCCTACTCTAACTCCAACTGATGACTCAGCCTTAGCAAGATGGGTCCACCAGACCACCGGCCATTTAGGGGTCCAGGCCACCCACTGATGGGCACAGGATCGGGGTATCAGTATCTCTCATGCATTGCTAAAACAAATAACAGAGGTGTGTTGTATATATCAATTAGAAAAAGAACGAACTCTTCCTAGGATAGTAACTGGAGAAATAGCAAGGGGAAAAGTTCCAGTCCAAATTTGGCAGATAGATTATATTGGCCCACTACCCCAGGATAAAGGATGTAAATATGTATGTACGTGTGTTGACACCTATTCAGGTGTACTAGTGGCTTGTCCTTATAAGGACGCAACTCAGAAAAACACCTGTAAAACCCTAGATATTGTAAGTTTATACTATGGAACCCCAATGCAGATTCAAAGTGACAATGGGTCACATTTCAAGGGCAAAGAAGTGAAAAGATATTGTGTGTTGAACAATATAGAATGGATATATCATATTCCATATTACCCACAAGCATCTGGGCTGATTGAAAGAATGAATGGATTGTTGAAAGAACAGCTGAGAAAATTAAGCTCTAATAATTCATATCGACATTGGAAGGATAATTTGTCTATTGCCTTACGTAATTTGAATAATAGGCCCTTAGAGGGGAGTACACCTCTAGCCAGAATGATGACCCCAAATTTGCAGATTAGAGAACAGCAAACACGTGAGATCCAAAATATTGAATTTTGGACTGTGAGAGAAGATGTCCCCGTACCATGTCCAGGAACACCTGGTTCGGCAGGATATGATTTACATTGTATAGAGAATTTTAGGTTGAAAAGGAAAGAGATAAGAAAAACCCCTACTGGAGTATGTATGAGAATCCCCAAGAATCATTTTGGACAGATATTACCTAAACCAGGATTAGCAGCTCAAGGAGTACCTGTATTGGCTGGAGTGATAGATTCGAATTATCAAAAAGAAATTGTTGTGACACTCCAGAATTTGGGTGAAAAACCTGTACAATTTGGTAGGAATGATAGGATAGTTCAAGTGATTATTATCCCCTGCTAAAAAATACCCTTTGTGAAAACTGACCCTCCTCCCAAAATAACTACTAGAGGGGCAAAAGGGGCTTGCTCCATTGATAGAATAAAGTTGGGAGCTAAGGTATGGGTAAAACGGAAGCCAGATGATATTCCAAAGGCTGCAGAAGTCATAGCCCATGGGAAGAACAACACTGTAACAGTTGTCTATTCAGGGGAAGATAATTACCAAATCGTGCCCCTGAACCATATATTTTACCGTGAATAGGGCTATAATATTAGATTCACGGACCCCACAGGTATGGCTGATGCTGGTAATTGACACAAGCCACTCAGAGGGAAGGTGACTTTGTGTGATTAACGGATGAAAGCTTGTACATCTGGGGAAAGTCTGGGAGGACAATCCTAGTCTATCTAGGATGAGATCCTCCTGGTTTCCCTTGTACATCTGGGGAAAGGCTGGGAGGACAATCCTAGTCTATCTGGGATGGGATCCTCCTGGTTTCCCTTGTACATCTGGGGAAAGACTGGGAGGACAATCCTGGTCTCCATCTAGGGTGGGATCTTCTTGGCTTAGTTTCCTCATTGTGTTCCGTTTAAAAAGATACATTTCCCATCTGAGTTTGGCTCTGATATTGGATCTCTGCATAACTGAAATTTCAACTAAACTGGAGATGATTTTATTTGAAGGATAATAGCCCATACTTGCCTACTCTTTTTGTTCTCTGTTTTAGTTAACCTTGTCGCTAGTTCTGTCTCCTGCAGGTTTAAGCACCCTGCAGTTTCCGGTGACTGCCTAAGTACGTAGCATTCTTGTAATTCCTGCCAGCTCGCTAAAGAACTGAACTCTGGAATGGGACTCTTTGGGGGCAGGGACACCTCTACATCCAATTTCAGCAAGAAGAAGCTATGGAAAATGAGACCTTCACCCATTACCCCAAGATTTTGAGCCCCAATTTTTTGAGGGGGGAATGATGATAGTGTTCTGTGTATTTATTTTGTGTTATTCTTGCTATATTGTTTTATTGTTATGATGTTATTGATCCTATGTAATGGATACGAAGATCTAGGGGTGGACATTTGAATTATTAATAATTATTTTGGGATGATTGATTGAAGAGATTATCTGGCTGGGATGTAGGGGTGGATCACATTTGAATCGTAAACCAATATTTGGGAATGTCACTGAATGATATGTTTTGCTTTATTGTGAATGATATGTTTTAGTTTCCTGCATAATTGGATCACAGTGTTCTAGGATATATAATTTAATTTGAATTATGATTGAATTGTGCATCCTAGAACATTGTGAGGGGTGGAGTGTAGCCAGAATGGACTTTGTTTTCTTTGAATGACTCAGCTTGCCTCGTTGAGCTTCCCTGTACGCTGGGGCTTGCTCTTCCGGGGCAGGACCAGAGCTTCCTGTGTGATGAGTCGTGGCGCTGGCTGAGGGGAGGTGTGTTAACATGGTCTACGCTGGGGGAGGGGCCAAGTCAAGAACCAATCGGCTCTGGTCATTCAGGCGGCGCTTGATGATGTCAAAAACTCTATAAGAGGGGAGAGGACAGCTTGAAGATCCTCTTTCCTTTTCCGGTTGGAGCCAGAGACACCTACAGCCGAAGCTGAGCTGCCGGTAGCAGAGCTGACTAGAGGCTAGTGGGTTATCTTCTTACCGTAGAGGGGAAGCATGTATACGATTTTGCCTTATACCATCTCGCTTCTCTGTGGCCTCCTGATTACCCTTGTAAGGCGGACTTATCGGGCCTGGAGGCTTTTGATGAAAATATCAAAATGGGGACGCTGGTTTGTGGGCTTGTTATTGTGGAGTGTAAATACATGCTTTAGTTCTCCTGCCTTCTGCCTAGAGAATTCCTTATATCTTGTGGTTCTGGACCTTTTAGGCACATATGAGATTCTCTTTGAAATCATAAATTCTGCCTTCCTAATATAGTGGCCAGGGAGGCCGATGCCTCAGAGTGGGTGCTGGGCACTTCTGGAGCCTCTCTGATGCACCAGGCTTATCTTATACCTAGATCCATGTATGATCTCGCCTCTGCTTTCTAGAAACCTGCAGCGCAAGAACAGGAACTCAGGGCACTCAGGGAAAATGCCAGAGAATGTGGTCTCTGCTAGCACCTGCCATCTCTGCAGCTCTGGAGACAGTGCAAGGACCTCTCCTCCCCAAGGAGGCTGTAGGTATCAGTGTTTGAGCCTCCCTTTTACAGAACAGGTGACTGAGGCTCAGAGAAGAGGAACATACGTGGCGGGTTTTACAGACAAGGGCTAGGCAGCACCAATATTCTACAGCATTGCAGACCAGCATTTTGGGGGGGCCACCCAAGACACGCCTGACAAAAGAAAATGCCCAGCCTCCAATTTCCCAAGTCATAGGATCCTGAATCTTCTTTAGGAAGGGTCTGAGAGATCAGCTAGTCCAGCTCCCTCATGTTACAGAAGAGGAAACTGAGGTATCGGAGGTAAGTGGGACTTATATGAGATCACACAGTAGCTGATTAAGAGGTGGGATTTGAACTCAGGTCCTTGGATTTATATCCAGGCCTTTCCTTCCTCTCTCAAGAGGAAATGGTCACTTGCTGGCTGGCTGGGAGGGTATCTTTCCAACCCAACATTTTTAGTAATTTGAATATTTAAGATGCATAACCAACTCTATTCCATGCAGTCTCAAGCGGTGACCAGCTCCCTCCTCAACCTTGTACCCCATGTTGGGTACACAAAGATGACTCTAAGACAGTCCCTGCCCTCAGGAGCTGATATTCAGCTGGGCCAATGCACCAGATACACACAGGGCAGGTCTCTCTATCCCAATGAAATCACAGGTCCTGTAACTGTCTGTACAGACCAACAGCTCTATTGATGGAAGGCCCCTAGGATCATAGGTTTAAAGCTGGAAGTTTCCCTAGAGGCCATGAAAACCAACTCTTTAGACAGAGACAAAAGCTGCTGAGCTACCCTAACACCCAAACTAACCCTAATCCCAAATTCATGCCGAGCACAGCCACAGAAGGCTCAGACAGGATGAAATCTCTTCCTTTTGGTGGCAACTGAAGCAAGAAGCACTGTTAGCCTCTGGGTGGGGGGCACCATCACAGCTGTGAACATGGATGGGCCTTTCCCCTGCTGGCTGCTTTGTCTCCCCATCCAACCACCACATGTCTGTGAAAACACGGCTTTTGTTTGTACTGCGTTTCATTCTTTCCTGATCTCAGGTGAATGAGTCCTGGAGACAGAATGGATCAGGCTATGACCTTGTGAGCTTTGAAAGGCCAGAAGAGCAATAGAATGTCCCCTCCAGAACTGGAGCTGGATGCAGATCTTGAGGAGCAGCTTACTTGACCCCACCTAGCAGTGACTCAGACTGGCAGCAGAGACACCAAGTCTGAAAGCAGTGCAATGATTGGTCCCCAGCTAAGCCATACCCAGAAGTGAACAGGTACTGGGAAGGTTTTGTTGCCTTCACTTTCATTGTGAATCCACTTTCCCCAGGGACTAAGGTAGAGTCAGTTGGTTAGCCAATTAGCATTTATTAAGAACCTACCATGTGCCAGGCACTGTGCTAAGGACTGGAGATGCACAGAAAGGCAAAACAGAATCCCTGCCCTCAAGGAGTTTACAGTCACTAGGACAGTGTGCTCCCAGATTGTGGGGTGGGGGTGGGGGAAGGCTTTTGTACTTCGGTTCTTGCCATACCTTTTCAGAGATATAGATGTTATGATCATAGTCAATAGTTAATAAACATTTATTAAATGCCTACTGTGTGCCAGGCACTGTGCTAAGTGTTGGTCATGGAACAGACCGGGGGAGATACTAAGTGGCAATTGATATTGGAAGGAATGCATTAGATGGAGGTTCATGAGCAACAGGACTAGACCGCGACCCCCACCCCCCACCCCAACCTCAGGGTTGATGTGGATACTTTGGGGATCCAACCTGAACCTACACAGGGCTTAGGTTAGGGCCGGGTGCTGAAGCCTGCACTACATTAAAAACACCACAAAAGGTATATATGCCATGGGACCCCTTTTACTGTGGATGAGACAGAACAAAGGTGAATCAACTGGCAGTTAACTCCTCCTTGGGGGTCAGGATGGCCACCATCTGAAGCCAGCCACCACCTGCTGTCCATGGTCCCCACTCAGGGAGCCCACCAAGAGGGGATTAGCTTCCCCCATGGAATGGAACTGTGCCGACCTTATCCTGAGGTCTCTTCCAGCTGGTGCCCCATCCCTTGACCCTGACCCTGCTCTGGGATTTGACCCAGGGGATGCAGTTGAATGAAGACACAGTCAACCCTACCCCTCAAACTCAAAGGGAAGATTCTATCATGGGTATTTGCAGACAATCCCTTGAAGGCACGAAGCAGGGCCTCCCTGAGGCCAATCCATCCAACCTGGAAATGACTCTGGCCAGACCAACTCCAGGTCCCAGTCAGAGGGGAGGTGGGATCCCTGACTCAGTAACTCAGAAATTGCCTCCTGGTTACAAAGAAGAAACTTCCACAAACACAGACCACTCATTGTCCATGCTCCAACCTTTAGATGCCAGCCATTCTTGAGGGAGTGATTCAGACAAGACCATCCACAACCCTGGTGTGCAGTGGCTGGATTGGAGCTGGTTTTCATGTTGGCCCTGGGGTTTTGTTTGCATAAAGAACTTCCCCTACCAATGCAGGCTGGCACTTCCACTACCACTTAGTCTGAGAAAGCTTGTTCCTAGAGCACAGAGAAGAGTTGAATGACTTGGCCAGGGTCACCCAGCCAGCATGACTCAGAAGTGGGACTTGAATTTGGTTCTTCCTGCTGCCTCTTGGGCCAGGTCTCTATCCACTACAGGGGCAGTGTTTGCTAATCAGGAAAAATGAGAGTATCTTTCTCCTCAAAAGCCAGAGTTTCCATTCTCCTGCCAGTGACCCCTCCTCTCAAGGGCAAAGGGGTTGGCAGCTGTGCCAGCTGTAGAAAGAGCACCCTTCCCATTCTCTTTCAGGGTACTTCCAATGCCTGCCCTTGGCAAGGCCCCGTGAGAGGCTGTCAGAGGAAATGCCAGTCATGCCTCCCTGTTCTGCCATCCTTAGCCAGCTGGCACCCAGCTTGGTAGGCAGGGAATGCACCAGCACCAGCTGGAGGGCCCAGAAGGGAGATGCCCTCCCTAGGCTGGGCCACACCAGGCCACACCAGCAATGCCCAGGAGCTGAGTCACATCCTCAGAAAAGGGGACTACCCCAGGGTTCTGGGCTATGGAAAACTCCAACAGAACTCACTAAGGCAAGGACTGAGAGGCTCATGCTTCTTCTTCAAGGTTAAAGATCTCACCCACAACCCTCCCCCCTCTCCCCAGCCAGGCAACCTCCTCTCAAAATACCCAGCTTTTGCCCAGCACCCAAGAGCAGGGGCAGCTGCCAGGTGGGGCAGAGCTGAGGAGACCAGGAGGCCCCCAGGGCAAGGCCAGCTAGCACTGCTCAGCTGCTCCCTTCTCTTGTCTCTCACCAACCTGCTCCCCCCTCTGCCCCTCACCTGCCAGCCGTCTCTCTCTTGAGTTTTTCCAGATAGCATCCAGGGCTCTAGCGGTGGAGTCTCGAATATGGTCACTAAAGGACCTCCTCAGAGGGGCCTTCTGAGGTCGTTCCATCCTGCGGGGCAGAGTGTTGCCCACCCACAGCACCTCTGCCCCTTGGTTGTACATCTTCCTCCCAGAGGAGGGTAGATGGATGGATAGAGCCGCCTCCTGTGCCTAGTCTAGAGAGGGATGGAGAAAGGGAAGGGGATGGAGGGGGGAGGAGGAGGTGAGGGAGGGGGGAAGTGGGAGAAGCAAGCTGGCTGGCAGGCTAGGGGGATGGGGGTGGGAGAGGGAGACCCTTCGGGAATCTGGCACTGCGGCTTTCACTGCGGCGGCGGCAGCGGCATCGGCTGCAGACAGGGACTGCAGGCTCCCTGCTGGAAGGCTGCCAGGCTCCGCAGCATCTGGAGCGCCTTCCAGATGAGCTGGCTCAGCGCGCCGCTCCCCCGCCTCACTGCAGCAGGCCAATGGGCAGGGATCTCGAGCAGCAACTAACCTCACTTGTGCCCCTGCTTGCGCTCTGGCTCTGGGACTTGCCAGCAGCATCTTTCTGGGCTGGGGCGGATGAGCCAGGGGCCACAGTGGTGGGTGCCTTGCTGTGCAGAGAACACTAGCTCTGCAATTAGGACACGAGTTCAAATCATGCCTTCCTACTCACTACCTGTAGAGATTTTGAGTCAGTCCCTTTCCTTTTCCGAGCTGCCTTAATTTCCCCATCTGTGCAAAGAGAGAGGAGAGAGGTGGACTAGATGGTCCCCTTTAGCTCTCAAAGATAGAGGGTGAGTTGGGAGGTGAGAATGGCCCATTGCTCTAAGGGTGACAGAGTATTTTATTGTCCTGTTTGGGGATGAAGTTTATTTAGGGCTGAGCCTGTCTTCATTCAAGTAGTTGATCTCTAAGTTCTCTTATAGCCCTAAAGCTAAGATTCCAAGATACTCACTCAACCCCCAAGTAAAAGACAGCCCCCGCCCCACCTCCCACCCCACCCCCTGCCGCCCCCACCCCAACCTGGGGATGACTTTAGCTACATATGAAAAGATCAGCAATGTGGTTAAATGGAAGAGGAATCATCATTCTTGTCCCTTGAGCTTAGTTTGCCTCTGTGATTTTATCCCCTATTCCCTCATCTACATAGGGGAGCAGAAGTAGTTTAGGGCTTAAAACCTGGGGATTCCTAAAGTCTAGGGCTCCTTCTTGTTGGTTTTGGCTTTGAGGCTAACAACAGCTACCTGGCTAATAAAGAGATAGGCATTTTGGAGGCATGTGGAATGTCCATCATAAGTCAGCCAGAGGTTTCTGACAGATGGACTGAGCCCTTAGATCATGAGGAAGAGCCCCCCACTAAAGTCTGGGCTATGCTGGGAGGGCACTATATTGCTGGGAGATACTGATTTTTGCTCTGGAGGGCTCCATGCCTGACTGGCATTGAGAATCTGCTGCTGCTGGGGAGATGCAAGATGCCCACAGTGAAGACTCTGATGGAATGAGATGGGAACATCCAAGAGGAGGCTTTTTGCCAGTTCCTAGGTTAGGGTATCCTTAGAAGGACCAGTGACTGTTTTCTATAACCCCTCTCCCCAGAGAGCCATCTCATAAAAAAAAAATAAAAAGAGGGAAAAATACTTTAGCAAATTAACCAACACATCCAAAAATATGACATTAAATGTAATGTTTTGTATCCATAATTCTGAGCCTCCGGGGAGTTGCTCATCTCTTCAGTCAATAAACCAGCATTCACTAAGCTTTCATTTACTTTGTTGTCATGGTGGATCTGCTTTGCATCAGTTCATATACAGAAAGTCTTTTAATGATTCTCTGGATTCAATTAGAGTCATCATTTCTAACTAGATGATGGCATTTCATTACACTGATCTACCTTCCATACCTTGTTTAGCCCATCCCAAAATGAGGGGTGTCTACTTTGGGATGATCTAAATATCTTGGTGAATATGGGCCCCTTGTTTTTATCACTGACCTTCTTGTAGTACATGTTCAACTGTGGGATCTCTGAGGCAAGGCATACAAGTTATTCATTTTCGTCGAATAATTCCAAAACTGTTTTCCAGAATGGTTGAGCCAATTCACAGGTCCACCAACAATGCATTAATATACCTGTCTTTCTGCAACCCCTCCAACATGGACAATTCCCATCTTTTTCATTTGCTGGGTGTTACTTGGAATTGCTTTGATCTGCATTTCTCTTATCAGTGATTTGGAAGAATGTTTCATATAGTTATTAATAGTTGGCAATTCTCCTTTTGGGAAACTGTTAGTACTTAGCCTGTAGAGAATGGCTCATGGTTTTCTACATTTCTAATAGTTGCCTGTTTATCTTGGATCTAAGACCCCAGGAGATATTTGATTCAGAAATTTTCCCCCAGTCAATTGCTTCTATTCTCATTCCAGTCATGTTAATTTTGTTCTTGTGAAAGCTCTTTAAATTAGTGTAATCAAAGTGCTAGATTTTGTCTTTTGTGGTGACCTCTACCCTGTCCTTAGCTGAGAGTCTCTCCTCTAGCCACAGATGTGAAAGATATCTTCTTTTGTTCCTTTTTAATTACAAAAACACTTTATTTTTGTGGTATGATACACATCCATTGATTGTGTAAGATTTGTTCTACAACTGGATTCTACCAAATTGCCTCCTAGCTTTCCCATGGATTTTTGTCAATTGGAGATTTTTCCTAACCAATCAAGGTTCTCGGCTTTATAAAGCTCTGGGTTATTGACTCTGGATTCTGACTCTTCTTTGTCTAGCCTATTACATAAATCACCTTTCCTAATTTATTTTTAACCAGTACCAAATTATTTTGATGATTACTACTTTATAATATAATTTTAGGTCTAGAAATACTATTCCCCTTTCATTCCTACTTTCAGAAAATATTGTTTCCCTTGAAATTTTATAATTTTTGACTCCTGCAAGTGATTTTTATTTTGTTACTTGTTATTGCTGTACTACTCTGTCATAACAGGTAGTATTGGTGAAGCACTTGACATTTTCGTTCAGTCATTTCAGTCGTGTCCAACTCTCTGTGACCTCATTTAGGACTCTTCTTTGCAAAAATACTGAATGGTTTGCCATTTACTTCTCCAGTTCATTTTATAGATGAAGAAACTGAGGCCAATAGCGTTAAGTGACTTGCCTAGGATTACACAGCTAGGAAGTGTCTGAGGCCACATTTGAACTCATCTTCCTGAAACTAGGCCGGGCACTCTATCCCAGGGGCCACCCAGCTGTTCTGGGATGCGTTATCTAATTTAATCCTCATAACAAAGCTACAAAGTAGGTGCCACTATTATCCTCATTGTATAGAGGAGGAGACAGGCTGAGAAAGGTTAAGGGCCTTGAGCCCAGGGTCCCACAACTAGTAAGTGGATGAGTCAGAATTTGAATTTAGATCTTACTGAGCCAATTGTTAAATTTTCAGGGTGAGAATTTACACCTCGGAAATCCAGGACCTCTACAACATTTTATTTATTAATTTCTTGTTTTATAAATTTATAAATTAATTTATTAATTTATTGTTTTGTTGATTGTCTAGACAGCAGAAAGTGAGGAAGAACATGCCAATCCTGACGATTAAGCTCAGTGTGGAGTAGGCACTCCTCCCTTCCCATTTACTGGCATTTACCAATATACACCTGGCAGGGACTGTGCCCTTATGCCACCCTCCCCCACTTGAACCTAGTACAGTGCTCGGCTCTGTCAATTGTTACCAAGCATTTATTAAGCCCTTAATTGGTGCCAGGAGTTTCATAAATGTTTCTTGATGGAATGGTTGGGTGGAGGGATGGATAGCTGAGTCTGGGGAAAGTGAAAAGGGGATACTTGCTTTGGAAAGGACGGATGGGCGAGGTTGCGAACAAAGATAAGAAGGGAAGCCCTCCCAGAGCTCTGAGTCTGTATGGCATTCAGCAAAGAGAAGGGAAAGGGAGAGGAAACGGTCGCTGGGAGTTCTGCGGCGGCAGCTCGGCTGCTGCAGGATTTGAAGGCTACCCCACCGCCCCCCAAGGCTGATGCTCAGACCCCGAGTAGGGAGCAGTAGACAGTTGAGTCCGCCACAGCGCCGCCATCCGGGCAGATCAAGGAGGGAGGATCCCACGCCCCTGCCCAGGTCCGTGTGCGCCCACCCCTAGGCTCTTCCGCATTTTTCTGCCTGATTATGTCTTGGCTTCTCCTCTCCGCTAAGAGTATGCGAGCAGCCAGGTTCTGCCCTAGTCCTGGGCTTGGGGAAGGGAGCCCTTGGAAAGCAGGGAAATGCAATTTCGGGATTTATTCCAGAAATAAAAGACCTTGAAAAGCCCTGGTAGAGAAGGAGAAAAATAAATCCGTCCAACGGATGGATGTACGCAAAAATTCCTCAGCCTGAGTCCTTCACCTCTGTCATGGATACAGTGTTTCATCATGGATCCTCTGGAAGCCTGGCCGTTCATGGCGTTGATCAGCGTTCTTTCAGCCCACAGGCTAGTTCGCTTTTTAGGATGTTCTCCTGGTTCTGCTCATTTCATTCTTCATCAGTTAAGAAAAGTCCTCAGACCGATTCATTTTCGTGATATTGGCATCATAGTAGAAATTTTTCTCGTGAACCTGCTCCCTCCACAACAGTCCAGAACAAGCGTTTCCAGGTTTTGTTTCCCTCATTTCTTTCAGCACACTGGGTAACATTTGCTAGAAAAATGTGCTTTTTTTCTCCCCCTCCCCCAATGGCGTGATGGGTGGTAAAGTGAGAAAATAGATCTCTGTTCATTTGGGAAAAGAGCTTGACGCGTGTGTGTGTGTGTGTGTGTGTGTGTGTGTGTGTGTGTGTGTATGTGCGCGAGCGCTAGCCCCTGCACACATGCACTACAGCTGTGGGAGGCTGCATGCACTCCAGGGGTCACTGTATTACTGGTTTTACCTGCTTTACTTTGTTACGAAAGACTGGGAGTCATTGGGAAATATTATTGAGTCAAGTCACTAAAAAATTATTAAGCACCTTAGTATATGCCAGGCACTGTGCTAAATGTTTGTAATGTAAAGACAGAATACATCCATGAAACAGACAAGGCCAAAAAACCCGTACACAACATATATTCTGTATACATACGTGTATATGCATGTATACACATACATGCACACACACATAAGCAAAAAGAAAGCAAAGCAAAGCAATGCCTGGTGAAAAGGTGAAGGTGTGTGTGTGTGTATGGTTGCTCACTTGCTCGACACCACATACACACACACACACACACACACACATACACACACACACAGAAATTTTCTCTCTAGCCCTGTGTCCATCATTCACCTTCCTCTCCCTCCCTGGGTTTTAGTTTCTTCTCAGATAAGGGGAAGGGTCCACACGGAACCATCTCCAAGCTCCCCTGCCACTCTGGGGCTCTGATTTTGCAAGCCAGTGATGGAATCCTTATAAAGCTGCCCCCAGCCCCAATATTCTAACTTCCTTATAGGCCTATGGCCCCTACCTAGCCACTCAGCCTTCCCCCCGCCCCCACCTATTCAATATTCTAACTTCTTCAGATGTGCCTCTCTGCTCACTAGAACAACAGGTGGGTCCATGAACTCATATTTCTCACAGAACAACAGGGATGTCCATGTGATGGGATCCCAGACACTGCCTCCAGCCAACCACTGTCCCCAGACCTATTCCCACAGAAATAGGTGTGTCCATGCACTCAACCTCAACCACATCATCCATCTTGACCAGACAAGACCACAATAGCTAGCCAATCAGAAGGCAGCACCACCAGGATGTAGAGCAGGAAGCTTGGCCACCAAATGGTAGAAGGGGCTCACCCTATGATAGCGCCTGTGCAGTAATAGTAAAGAACTGACCTAGAGTGAACTTATAATGTAGAGAGGCTTATTATAATATCATTACTACATATACATACCCCCAAATAAATTTTTCTGTATGCATTATGGGTAACTGCATGCACAGTTCCACTGAGGTTTGGACCCCTCCTCCATTACCCTTAACAAACTCTTGCTGCCTTTTTAATATTAATCATATTCCTATATTCTGTGTAAATTTGTGTAATTAGCATCTTTACCCTATAAAAATCTATCTTGCTTTCTCTGCAGTTGCTGGTTTGTCTTGGAACTTAGCCCACTTCATGAGAGGTGTCAATCTCAATAAATGCCTATACTTGGATTAGAGGTGGTCTGACTGAATTCTTTGAGATGGTTCCACCACAACACATCATGAAACTGCGACAGTTTTTGGTGTCCCTGGGTGGGCAGAGACTTAGCTCCAACACCAGGGCTCAGCATCCCTGTACAGAAGAACTGAGGGGCCAGGAGCCTGGTAGCCTCCTAGTCCACTGGCCAGAGAAGAGAAAAAGAGAGGCAACAATCTCCTTAGCCTACACCACCACCCCCCATGCTGGATAGACTCAATTAGTCTAAAGGACTCCTCCTTTGAAATGCACATGACCCCAACCAGGTGGAATCTGTGGGTCATTCACACCTTAGTGGGAATTGGTCTGAGGGGCCTGGTTTTCTCCTAGCACCTCCATTGGGCCAGCTGCCTCTAGGGCTGAGGCATTTGGCTGGGGGTGGGGCAGCAAGAGGTGGGCCAGCCAGGAGGGTGATCTTTGACTTGTGGGAAGATGTAAACAGTTGTGGTGGGGAGCCCGAAGGTGGGCACATCAGTGGGCCAGAAAATGAGGTTAGGAAGAGTGATGGACCTCACAACAAAATCCCTATACCAGGGCACTTTGGCCCAGGAGTCTGAGGGCAGGTAGGCTGCCCCTGGGACAACCCCCCCACCTGCGTTGGGCCTGGCAGGGCTTTCTAACTCTCAGGAGGGACTTGGGTCTGAGTCTGGTGACAGACTCCCCAGCCTCTGAGGACCTGCCTAACTAGGGGAGAAGGTGAGTGAGTGTTGGGAGGGGCTGTAATCTGTGCTGGCCACTGAGGGTGCAGTCTCGAGGCTATTTGGCTTGCAGAGGTCATCTCTCTGTCTATCCAAGAGGAATTGAAGGCCACTTCTTTTACCTTCTGCTATTTCTCAATTGGACCTTTCACATGTCACGGATGGAAAAGGCCAAAGCTCTTTTTCCTCTCTGCATTCCTGTGTGAGCAGGCCTTCTGGGGCCCAGAGACAGACTTTCTGGTTCACAGTTTAGAGAAGACTGTCTCCAAAGCCATTGAGATTACTCGGGATCCAAACTAACAATAGGAATGAGATCTATCCATCCACCCACCCACCCATCATCCATGCATCCTTCCATCTATCTGTCTGTCTGTCTGTCCGTGCATCCGTCTGTCCGTCCATCCGTCTGTCCATCCATGCATCCATCCATCAATCTGTCCATCTGTCTGTGCATCCATCTGTCCATCTATCTGTCCGTCTATCTGTCCATATATCTATCCATCTATCTGTCTGTCTGTCTCTGTCCATCCATCCATCCGTCCATCCATCTGTCTGTCCGTCCATCCATCCATCCATCTATCTATCTGTCTGTCCATTCATCCGTCCATCTATCCATCATCTGTCTATCTATCCGAATAGTTTTCCTTTTTCTGGGGCCCTCTGTCTGGGCCATCTCATTCAATCTTCTGTCATGTGGGGGGCAGGTAGTTCAAGGGAACAAGTGTGATGGTGACATCTGGGAATGAAGGGGCAGAGATGAAGTGATGGGCTCCTGAAAAGACAAGTATCCATCTTTTACAGTGGAGGAAACTGAGGATTAGATGGTGAAAGTGACTGTGCCTGGGTCCCAGAGCTTGTGTCAGAAGCCAGACTTGAACTCAGGCCTCCTGATTCAAGTCTATGCCCATCCTTTGCCCCAGGTCCTCTGAGCAGAATCATCACAACTACTCACACTTATCCTGTGCTTTGGGAGGGGATGGACAATGAGCAATATTTAAAATGCTCTTTCTGGTGACAAAGCTTAGGGGACATGAATTTTTAGTGTTAGAACAGAAAGGTAACAACTGTGGGGAGAGGGATAGGAATCAGGAAGGCCTGAGTTTGAGCCATCCCCTGTTCCCAGGGGCAGGCACACACTCCCAACCTTCCCCTCCTATCACCCATGACTGGGGCAGTCTAGCTCCATGGGGAGCCTAGCTCCCTCCAGGTGTATCTACTCCTGCCTTGGCAAGGAGGGGAGAGAGAAAGAGAGAGAGAGAGAGAGAGAGAGAGAGAGGCAGAGAGATAGAGAGAGAGAGATGCCCAACAATGTGGCAGGGCAGCTGGTACTGGCCAGAACCAGGGTGAAATCTTCACTGTGAGCCTTTACACATCAGAAATCAGTTAATATCTTTGACCAGGGCTCAATTTGTCATTTTGTGGATTGTCTAGACATAAGAATGTCTCACAGAAAATGTTAATGATGTTGATTCAATTTAAAGGGAGACCATTTTGGAGCTTAGAGCCTCCCCACTCCCCACCTCCCTGCCCTGGGTCTCCTGTACTTAGAACTGCTTAAACTCCAGGATAAAGCCTAACCCAACCCCCACTCCACGATCTTCCCTCTGAGATCACCTTGCCCTGTACAGCTGGTTCTGGGTTGTTTCCCAGTTAGAATGTGAGGCCCTCAAGGACAGGGCAGCCCTTGCTGTTAGCACGTTGCTTGGCACATAATAAATAAGTGCTTAATAAATGCTTGTTGACTAAGTGTCTGACAGATGTGGGAGTCGAAAGAGAGTCTTCTCTGAATAAGAAGGCCTGGATTTGAATCCTGCCTCTTGTGCTTGTGACAGTGAGCACACCCTTCATTCTTGGAGGCTTATATTGGAGGCCCAGACACTCGCTGCCCCATGGTCGGTTGGGCCAATACAACAGTATGCAGACTTGACAGGTCTTGGGAACAGCAAAGAGCCCCAGAAAGGACAGAAGGTCTTTGATCTAGATGTGAAAGGGATCTCAGGTGGGCCCAGAGGAACGGTGACTCTACCAATGTCATAGAGCTAGAGGGGGCAGAATGGGGATTAGAACTCAGCTCCCCTGCCTCCTGGCGGAAGCTGTTACCAAGTATACTTCTGTGGGCTAGCCTGGGAACCTAACTTGTAATAGTGTCTGCAGGAAGATGCATCCTGGATTTGGAAGAAGTGACTTAAAAATGAACTTTTAGAGCACATTCAATTGGGTACAACGTAGGTCCACCTCTGGGAGGACAAGGTTACTTCCTTAAGGGTTTCAAATTGGGGATATTCATCTTGGGCAAAGAGACCCAGCCTGGAGTCAGGGAGACTTGAGTTCAAATCCAGCCTCAAAAACTGAGGCTGTGGGACCCTGGGTAAGTCATTTCACTCTGTCTTGTTTTGTCAATTTTAAAATGGCATAATAATAACACCTACCCCCCAGGGCTGGTGCAAGGGTCAAATGAGACCATATCTGTAAAGTACTTTGCAAACCTTAAAGAGATAGAGAAATGATAACTATTATTATTATTATTATTATTATTATTATTATTATTAGTTATTATCACACAGTCACAAAATTCCTTGCAAAGGTCAGATGGGGTTGGCAGTCCTTTGCAAAGGGACCCTTCCCCTCTCTGCACCCTCCTCTTCCTCCTCTGGTGGCAAAGGAGTGGCTCGGGGCTCTTGAGGGCTCTGCCCACAGGGGGCATAGAAGCTCCAGCAGCTCCTCCCAAGCTGGCAGACGTCAAGGATGAGCTCAGTGTCTTGCAGCTCTGGGGCAGCTTATTGGTGAAGTGGTTAGAACACTGGGCCTGCATTCAGGAAGACCTGAGAATCTAGCAGTATGACCCTGGACAAGTCACCCAACTCTGTCTGCCTCAGCTTCCTCCTCTGTAAAATGGGATAATAATAGCACCTACTTCCTAGGGCTGTTGTGAGGATCAGAGGAGATCATATTTGTGAAGTGCTTAGCACAGTGCTGGCACATAGTAGGTACTATAGGAATGTTAGCTGTAGTTACAACAATTATTATTATTCTTGTCATGGAATCGCCAGCCTCCCCATGAGGGTGACACTAGAGAGGTGGCCCCAGGGTTGGCCTTCCTTCCAGTGTGCAGAGAAAGGCTGTGCATGGTGGGGGAGGAGGGGGCACCCATACTGCCTGAGGAAAGCAGGGATACCGAAGGAAGAAGCGGCTTGGCATGGCCTGTCATCCTAGTCAAAAACCCAGAGTCTCAACGCTCCCCAGGAGATGCCTGCCCACTCCCTTCACTGGCATTCGGCACCAGCTATTCCTGGGGATAAGACAGGGCTTATGGCCACCCTTTCCGAGGAGAATTGGCTCCCACCACCACCATTTCTCAAACAGATAAAAGCGGAAGGAGGCCTGAAGTCGATGGGCACTTGGCTCCCCAGATACACTCTCAGACCCTTTCAGAGGCGGTGAGAGCATCTGCTTGGCTTGGCCTATACTGCGATGGCCTGCCAGACACATTCCTCCCCACCCCTTCGAGACCCACCTTCTCACCTCCCCGCTGCAAACCTGGGAACACAAGCCGCACGTTGTATTAGGGACGTTCCTGGCAGGCCAACAGTGACTGGCTTTTCATAAAAGCCAACTCGTGGTCCTTAGGAATTCCTGGATATGGAACATTTAATGTTATTTCCTCCTCGCAACCAAACCAGCCCTTCATGGGTGAGTTTATGCTAGTTTTCAGGAGAACAGAGCGGTTGGTTGTGTGAAGACATACCCTAAATTCCATCCTCATAAAAACACAAAACGAAACAAAAACGAGGCGAGCCAGAGAGCCTTCGACCAAGGGCAAAGTGAAACCGGGGAACTTTGACAACCCACTGCATTAAAAATGGAATCCACTTTCTGACGGGGAAAAGGGAACCAAGAATGTGGAATGTGGGCTCAGGTCCAGCAGAGCTATGGCAGGGTTCCAGGTCTTACACATGCCTGTAGGACTGTGTGTGTGTCTGTGTGTGTGTGCGCGCGCGCGGGCGCTTGCTTTCTCTCTTGCTCGCTCGCTTGTATATTTAAGGCTCAATTCTAACTAGAGGAAAGATTTCAAAGGAAAGCGCTGCTTCTGAATTTTTAAAAATTGCCTTGTTACGTTTTTATTCTCACCTTCATTTCTGAATATACATAGCCCTTTCTCTACCCAATTAGCCTTTCCTTGTAATAAAGATTTTTTTTTTAAATGTTTCAGGAAAGTTTTTAAAAGTTTCAGGAAAAAAAGCTAATGCATTGATGGTCTCTGAGCACAACACGACGTTCCGAATCCCCAGCCACCAGCATCTCCCAGGAGGGGAGGGATCCGTGCATCCACTCGCCTCTGGGGCGGAGGTGGGGGCGGGTAGGGAGAGAAAGGGAGGAGTGTAGTCAGCATTCCCTAAACTCCTACTATATGGGGTGTGTGTGTGTGTGTGTGTGTGTGTGTGTGTGTGTGTGTGTGTGTGTGTGTAAGTACTGAGAACCCAAAGACAGGCCCTGCCCTCTCCTAATGGGGGAAGCAACGCTCAAAGAGCTATGAACACACCAGAGAGAGAAAGGATAGGGTAATGTGAGTTTGGCACGGAAGGTACTAGCATCATGGGGCTCGAGAGAGGCTGCCCGTAGAAGGAGGGGTTCTAGCCGGGACTTGAAGGAAGCTAGGAGGCAGAGAGGAGGGGGAAGAGCGTCCCGGGGGACCAGTGAAAACATCCAGTCTAGGGATGGAGCATCACGGGTGACAAGACCAGTGTGGCTGGCTCTCAGGGTGGGCATGGAAAAGATGTAAGAAGGCGGAAATGTAGGAAAGGAAAGGAAATGTAGGAAAGGCCTTTCAAAGCCACAGGATTTCCAACTTGTCCTATTGGGAAAAGGCTTAGACTCTTGGACTTAATTGTAAGGGGTGAGTGTGGGAAGCAGGATCGGACCTGAGCTGAAGGCGGATTCATTTGACAGATGAATGGAGGAAGGACTGGAGCCTGGAGAGGCTGGAAGCAGGCTGACCCCGCAGCGGCTTGGAGGTGATGAGGGCCTGGACTGGAGTGGGGGCAGGGGCAGACAGGAGGGGGCAGAGACGGGGAAGGGAGGGATGACAGGGCTCCATGACTGAGTCGGGGAGGACAGAGGATAAAGCCTTGAGGATGACTCCCAGGTCATGAGCCTGGGCCACCGGAGGAGTGATGGTGCCCTGGACAATAACTGGAAAGTTAGGAAGAGGAGAGGCTTAGGAGGAAAGGTGTTGAGCTCAACATATCTATGACATATCTACTTAAAGGGAGGTTAAGGCTGACACATATATCTGAGAATTATCTGTGGGGAACACTATAAGAAATGATGAGGGAGGTGGTTTCAGAAAAACCTGAGAAGACCCATATGAACTGATGCAAAGTGGAGGGAGCAGAACCAGATCATTGTACACAGAGAAAGCAATGTTGTCATGATGATCAACTATGAAAGACATGGCTTCTCTGAGCAATACAATGATCCAAGACAATTTCAAAGGACTCAGCATGAGAAAATACTATCCACCTCCAGAGAGTGGAACTGATCAACCTTTGAGTGCCAAGTGAAGGATATTTTTTTTTTTACTTTTTAGTGGTATGCCCAATATGGAAATATGCTTTGCATGATTTCACGTGTATAATTAATATATTGCTTGCCTTCTCAGTGAGTGAGGAAAGGATGAGAGGGAGGCAGAAATTTTGGAACTCAGTTTAAAAAGAATGCTAAAAATAAATAGCTAATACATTTTAAAAATGCTTATTGACTGACTGACTGGAGTCTTGTTCTATTCAGGACTTGCCTCAAGCAAGGTTTGTAAATAAATCCTTTCCTGTTCCCCCTGGTGTATAGTGCCCTGCCTCCAGACTGCCTTTTATTGATTTTGAGCAGATTTTTTTTTCCTGTCCTTTTCATTGGAGGACATGTACTCGTATGTTCTCCCAAAGTCCATCTTGGAGAAAATTCCACACATTCTCCTTGTCTAGAACCACAGAACCTTAGAGGTGAATGGGCCTTGATGGGGTCTTCATCCAATCTAAAATTAAGCAGGAATCTCCACTAAGGCATCCTTGAAAAACAGAGTCCAGAAGAACCACAAGGAAAGAGAGCCCCTCCCCACTCCTCCCAGAAAGCCTGACTCATTTGTGTATTGCTTTCTGCAGCCTCCTCCCATTGCTTATCTTCAGAGGCAAGCAGAAGGCAGATCTCTTCTCCGAAAGACATTTGTCCATACACATGAAGATGGCCTTCACCATTGTCTCCTCTCCTCTTTGTTCCTTTGCTAAGCATTCTCATTTCCTCCACCTTTCAATCCAGATACAGCATGGCTGAGGGTCTTCCCTTTTGTGGCTGCCCTCCGGTGGATTGGTGGATTCTCACCAGTTTGTCCATGTCCTTCCTGTCATGTCCCCAGCTCACTACTCTCGGAGTGGTTTGAATAGGGCACAAGGCAGAGGATCGTCACTGGGCACTGTGCATCTCAATACACTCCAAGAACATTTTTTTTTTCAAAGTTGTGGTGTCTCAAATGGAACTTTCAGTCTAACAAAATCCCCCCACCCCCCCCCAATGTTTTTTTTTCCCCACATCATTCATTCATCATGGAACCAGCTCTTCCCAATCCCAAAGTAATAAAAATAACAATGGCTGATGTTTGCATCACACCTTGAGGCTCATGCAGCTCTTTAAATTGGTTATATTGGGTGACCCCACTTCAACCCTGCAAGGGCGGAGCTTAGTGCACAATGCACTGCTAGAAGGATGAGAATTTCAGAATACCTTTACCAGTTAAGCTGTGCCAAATTGACTCTGATATATGCTTCTATCTATCTATCTATCCATCCATATATCTATCTAATCCTGGGGCAAATAAAATATAGGTAAGGCGAAATTTTTATTTCAAAGTAAAATTTTGATGTTTGCATCGATTGCAAACCAGAAATGTCAGCCTGGTTCTTCTACTGTTACAAATCCATAAATAAGTCTTTATTATTTATATAAGGAAAGCAACTTTAAGGTCTTACTTTAATTAAACATACATACATCATTCACTTAATTCAGGGGGGAAAGCCAGCACCCCGAACTTCAGAGCAAATATAAAAAGAAATTACAAACAGAGACAATATACACAGATCAATATTTCTGTTTAACGAAATCACAATACAGTCACTAGAGAAGCACCAACATCTAGGTTTTCAAAGAGTGGGGGGCACTCCTTAACAGCAGCTACTCCGAGTCTCCACACCAACACCCTTCCAGTGAGTGAACCCCTCAAAGGCAAAAATGCAAACCTCTGAGTTTATATATACTTCTTCAGGGTCAAGGGCAGCACAACCATGCAACTCAAAATCATCTGAACTAGGCTTTCTTGTTTCTTAAGCAGGTCAAAGACTCTTGATTCAATCAAAGAAACAAAAGAAAATAAAAAGGTCCACTTTGCTTGCCATTATATTTGAAAGGCCCTAGCATTCTAAAACAGAAAACAAAAAAGTCCTGTCCTGGTTACCACTATACCTTTTTCTTTGTTGTCCAGAATGGTCAGCTCAGTTCGCAACTCCACAAACAATGCATTAGTGTCCTAATTTTCCCAAATCCCCTCCAGCATTTATCATTTTTCTCTTCTGTCATATTGGCCAATCTGATAGGTGTGAGGTAGTACCTTAGAGTTGTTTTCATTTGTGTTTCTCTAAGCAACAATGATTTAGAGCATTTTATCGTATGACTATAGATAGCTTTGATTTCTTCACCCAAAAACTGCCTGTTCATATCCTCTGACAATTTATTAGTTAGAGAATGACTTGAGGTCTTATAATTTTGACACCCTTCTCTATATATTTGTTTACTCACTATTTGTAATGGTTCATTTTATAACAAGCATGTCACCCCTCCCCATTAAAAGGAAAATGGCTTTTGCTCTGAACCAATGGTCCTTATAACCATAATTAGACACAGCAATCTACCCCTCTTGGGGCTTGGAGGAAAGGGTGCCCAAGCTGGGTGATGCTGCTGGCTCTGCATGCTCTTTCCCTGGACTTAGGCTCTCAGACAACTGGCCTTCCTCCTACTCTGATGACTGGCTCAGAGCTCAGATCCAATCATTTCCATGTCACCCATGAGCCATATGTTTCTAGATGTATACATTTAGACACTCCTCCTGCCCCTTGCATACACAATAATCTTACTCATGGGCACATAATATTACATTGGCAGGTCTGTCTTTTCCTAAGGTTATCTTGATGAGCTGAACCACTACAGTCAATAGATCAAAATAGAAACTTCCAGATAATTTTTAGCACCACTGATGTCACTCTCTGTTCTTGTTAAAAGGGACTGTGGTGGTTGGGACAAGTAGCAACAGCCGTGTTTCTTCTCAGAGCCTGGATCAAAGGGATGTGTCTCCCTTGGCTAAAGTGCAGCTGCTTGGGAAGGGAGAAGAAGGAGCTTGGGCTGTCTGTCCAACCCAACCAGGGCTAGGAAGCAATATCTATGGGCTAAGCACTAACTAGGTGATGGGGACCAAAAGCAGTTCCTGCCCTGGGGAGCTTCTGTTCCACTGACTTGTTCCCTGTCCCACAGGCCTTTCTAAAGTGAGATTCTTACTATGTAAATTTAACAAGGCCTTAAAGTGGCTGAGTAGGTGGAGTTCTGGCATTGGGAATCAGGTGGGACTTGACTCAACCTCGCCTTAGACAGTTGCTAGCCATGTGATCCTGGGAGGGTCAGCTCATCTCGGTGCCTTACTTTCCTCTCCTGTAAAATGAGGGAGTAGGATGCAATGGCCCCAAGCTCAGTTGATGATTCTGGGAAAGCTAGGGTGGGGGGTAGTGGTGTCAAGGTCTCTGGAGCAAGGGCCACGCCAGTTCTTGGTCTGCTTTATAGTGACTCCCTATAGTAACTATGGGGAACATTCAGCTTCCCACCTCCCCAAGAAAGTTCTCTGGAAGAAGATATTCTTTCCTCCATCCCAAAGACAGCTGAGGCTCTTGGTGTCCCCTTAGATGAATCTGAAACCTTCAGTTTGACCTTGCCTTCGAATCACTCCAGACAGGGGCACAACTCTCCCAGCACCCCCCCCCCCCCCCCCCCCCCCCCCGTAGCTGAAGTCATGTCCTACAGTGGCCTGGAGCAGATCACAAAGAAGGAGGGAGCCATGACCCCAGGATGCAAGCTTGGGCTGCCTCCATCTTGAGGTCATGTGGACTTCTGCAAGGTTAAGAGCTTCACACCGGCATCTGTGCTTCTCTGTTCTCTCCTTCAAAGACTTAAGGAAGCAGCAGGTGCTGGCCCAGCAGCAGCCACCCTGATTAGCAATGCAGTTGTGGTGTGTGGTCATCAATAGGGAATGCCAGTGTCTAGAAACTGTGCAATCATCAAACTACAGAGTCAGGAGGGGCCAAGGAGAGCAACCAACTCAACCCTTATCTGAAGCACAAATCTCGGCTATGAGATCCCTAACAACCACCATGTGCTCTTCTCGTGAAGACCATTAATGACAGGGACTTGCCACCTTAAGAAGCAGCTGATTACATGATGGTACAACTTGGATGTGAAAAAGTTTGCAGCTCACCCCTCTGCTCTTGGTTCTATTCTCTGAGGTCCATTTGAAGCCCTGAAGACAGCTCTCCTCTTGTCGCCATTACACTTAACACCCAGTTCCTTCAAATGATTCCTATGAGGCATAGTCTCAAAACTTCTCACCTTTTTGCTCATCCTAGGGACCTCATTCTTTTTCCATATGGCTCCCAGAGATCACCCCAGCAGGCACTCTAGATGTGACCTGACCCCAGCAGATGCTCTAGATATGACCCGACCAATTCAGAGGGTGATGGCATGGTGCCCACCTCACTGGCTCTGAACACTCTGCTTGCCTTAGCTGCACAGTTTAAAATTTGTGAGAGCTTCTTGGACTGCCACAGAAAAAGTTCATACTATCACTCATAGCAATCACCAATTTCCAAAGACAATGAACAAATTGTTCCACAGAGAATTTTCAACTTCCAAAAAAAAATACTTTGCATTGCTCTAAGTACACAAGCCGATCATGCCTGCCTACACATCAGCAGAGTATTCAGAGATTCTTCCATATTCATTCACCTTCACAGCAAAACAGAATTAAAAGAAAAGACATTAAATTCCATTTGACCTGAACTCAGGTAGATTTGAAAATGTTAGACATCTCCTAGAATGTCCCCACTTAAGGCAGGAAGATCAGTTATGGTAGAGAGATAAACAGCCACCAAGTAGTTACTTACCAGCTTTCCTCTTCTCCAAAGTACTGGGCATGTCCTGAAAGACAACAATTAAAATCACATTACTGGGAAGGAAGAAGAAAGCATATATGTCAAGATTATCAGTACAGTAACATCCGGGGGATACCACCTTTGGCTGTCCATCACAATCAAGTAAGAGTCACAAGAGCAATTCCTATTTCTAGAGCCTGGTAAGGTTTGCCAACCCTTTTCCTCAGGATCACTAGGTACTACAGGTGGGCCACACATTCCAGTGATATTCCCATTTTCCAGGTGAGAAAGGTTATTAAGATATTATTAACATTATAATTTCCTGAACCCTCAATCCCACAGCCCATTCCCAAGGAATCCTGGGTTCTTACTCCCCTTATGCTTAGCCTTCCCAGCCTGAGAAGACTCTGCCTCCTGTTCCCTAATTTTTTTTCCCTGGGAAGTCCTGTTCCCATTGGCTTCTGGCTTCCTTGAGAGTTGCTTGCTGCTATCACCCATGCAACTGTTCCCCTCCTCTCCATCCAGCCCTGTTTCTTGGATGCTCACCACCTCCTGGAATGCTATTTTACCTTATGCCAGTTTTTCACAGGACTGGTTAACAAAAGGAGGAGTGTTATGCTGGTACCCATCCGCCTCATGAACTACAAGTAAGTAGGATTTCCTGAGTATGTAGGCAAGAAGGACATTCAGTATTCATTATTCAGCCAATTTTACAAACCTGTTGTTCAGGCCCCATGTTAGGTCCTGGGGATACTGATGCACAGATGGAGTGGTCCCTACCCTCATTCTTCTAGAGAAATAACAGGCATTTAGAAAATAGAAGATATGGAAAGGCAATGAGATAATTCCTAGTAGAAGAGACAGAGACACACAGAGAGACAGAGACAGACACAGACTCAGTATTTCAACAATCCGGCTAGCAGCTTCTGTAGGGGTGTAAGATCCACCTACAACCAGCACCCAGAAAGCTGCCAACACACTGCAAAAGCACAGGTTCTTTTGATCTTCTTAACTAAGGAAAGCAAGGTTAAGGGGTTGGCAAGCTTACTTTAATTCAGCATACAAATATCATTCACTTAGTTCAGGGGGAAAAATCCAGCACCCTGAACTTCAGAACAAAATACAAACAAAGTACAAAACATTAACAGACAGACCTTGTCTGATTCAAATCCCAATACATAGTTACCAGAGTTTAACCAAGTCTCAGCATCCAGGTTACAAGCTGGAGAGTCCTTAGCTACAGCTGCCTGGAGGCTCTGCATCAACACCATCTCGAGTGAGAGCCCCAAACAAATTACAAACACACAGACTCAATACAATTCATAGTTACCAACATCTAGGTTCAGCCCGGGAGCTCAGAACAAGGGCTGGCCCAGAGTCACTTGTGCCACCACTGCTGTGGGAAAGAGCTCCAAAGAAGAGAAGGCCAACCCCTGGTTTTATATCTTTTTCAGGGTCAGGGGTGAGTCACACATGCGACTCACCCACGTGACCTAAAATGGTCACAAAGAGGCAACTTAAACCCATGTGGTCTAAGAGCCTCTGATGTCCCAAACCTATCACTCAAACTCATTTGTAAACTAGGCCCTCCCCTGAGTTAGCCTCACCTTGGGCCCCACCTTAGTTACCAATCCACACCCACATAGGTTTTACACCTAATAGGGGTTTGGGCCTGGGGCTTAGCACCCCTTAGTAAGGCTCAATGAAATACACTGAATTACTCGAAGGAAACAAACCAAACTTTTCAAGGGCACTTGTTGAACTAAGTGCTAAGAGCCCATTGTGCTTACCAACACACTCAGAGACAGTCACAGACAGAGACAAAGGGAGACATCGGGAAAGAATCAGGGGATCCTTAGAGGAGAAGGTAAGGAGAGAAGACAGAGCAGATACAGATGTAGAGAAAGGCACAGAGGGAGGGGATGGGAAGAAAGAGCCAGTTCCAGCTAGTATGCTGTTGGAGGCTAATAGCCTTCTCTGCTCCTTAGGCAGAATTCTTTCCCCTTCTCTGTTCCTCTCAGGGAACAATCTAATTTTTCCCTCTGACCATTTTGTCCTTCCATCATATTGCCAATGAATGAGATAAACAATGTGTTTGGAAAGAGGCCACTTCAACCAATCAAGCCATGGAAAGAGAGCTGGCCAAGGAGTCAGTAGACTGGGGTTCAAGGCCTGCAACTAAGTGGCCTTGCTTATGTCCTGCTTCCCTGAGGTCTCTTCCAAGTCTGAGATTTTGAGGTTCTCAGTTGCTTCTGTGGCTGGGAAGGTGCCCTCAGTGGCATGTCACAAAAAGAGGTGACAAATTACACCAGGTTTACACAAAATGATGAATAGAACTTTCTCAGAGAGTCACGTTGAATCATTTTGGGGAAACGGGGACTTGGAATCTAAGCCCAGGAGATTTCTCAGACTCCATGGGATCACAGGGTCATAGATTTTGAGCTAAAAAGGAATGGAGAAGCCATTGAATCCTATTCCCTTCCAGAGAGGTGAAGTTACTTGCCCAGCATCATCCAACTAGTATCTAAAGCAGGACCAGATCTTAGGTCTTCCTCATGTCATATCTGGGGCCCTCTCTACCGGACCACCCAACCATCAACTAAAGCATGGAGTCTTACATTTTTATTACTTTTACCAGAGGATCCAGAGAAAGGAAGAGACTGGTCCAAGGAAACAGAGGCAGCCAGTGACAGATCCTGGATCATCACACAAGGCCTCTGTCTCCCATTCCCAGCCCACCACTGCCTCTCACTGTCCATTTCAAACAGCGTTTCCATCCAGCTCATTTGCCCGCGTCATTGCTCCCATCTCAAGAGTTTTGAATCCATCAGTGTCCCTGGCTAATGGTTTCCATATGCTTTAGTTGAACTGTGTCTCCAGGAAGTGAGTCAACATTTTTGGCAATGAAGCAATTAATGGGATTTTCCTACTGGCCACATGGGTCTGCCCTAACTTCACTAGGACTCTTCCCTCTTCAAGATGGAACAAAGGAACTCCCACTAATAACTTCCAAATGACAGAATCACAAATGTAAGAAAAAAAAAACAAACACAAACACTGAAGGTCTTCTGCAGTTCTACACTCTTCACTCTTGGGCTCAGAACCTAGGAAAGCCAGCTCACCAGCTTTGTCTACACCTCCTCAATGCCACCACTCTGCAGAGAAAGTGGTGGGTGAGTCACCAGCACCAACCACCCCCTTCAAAATGAGAGGGATGAATCTACCTAACAGGCCACAAACAGCATCTACAGGAATTTATCTATAAGATAGCCTTTGCAGAAAGAAAGACAGACTTACATAACCAGGAAGGTATTAAGTAATTACAGACAGGCCATGACAATATAATAAAAGTGACTATATTATGATACTTATCGAGTGTCATACCAACCAAACTACTAAGGGATTACTTTGCAAAACTAGAGTAAATAACAGTAAAAAACAGTATGTCTTGAGGAAGAAGAGGTTAACAATTTCAGGGGGGGAACATTGAAAAAATTGGGAAGGGGCTTGAGTAGTACTAGATCCCAAACTATAGTATTAAACTATTTGGTGCTCTCTCTCTGTCTCTCTCTGTCTCTCTCTGTCTCTCTCTCTCTCTCTGTCTCTCTCTGTCTCTGTCTCTATCTCACTCTCTGTCTCTCTCTGCCTCTCTCTCTGTCTCTGTCTCTCTCTGTCTCTGTCTCTGTCTTTCTCTCTCTATATATATATCAACATCTATATCTATATGTACCTATATCTACATCTGTAACTGTATCTAGTACAAGCATCTATTTCTTGATAATGTCCACCTGCCATCTATTTATCATCTATTTACTTATTAGTGGAGCAGATTTTGTACATAAGACCCAAGAACAATAGAACATAGCTTTCCTAGTCTTTAATTAGTTCAAGAAAACCAAATAGTAGGGAAAAGATCAATATACAACAAAAAATTTTGGAAAAACTAAAAAAGCAATATGGCAAAATTAGGTTTATACTATGATCTCATACCATGCACCATAATGAGCACCACATGGATACGTGCCCTAAATATAAAATTCTTCTAAAATATTTTACAGATAATGTAAAAAAACCATTTCCAGATCTATCTATCTATCACCTATCTATCTAAAACAGTCCATGTGGGGGCCATTCCCACAGTAAAGATAATAGAAGGAAAGGCAAATGTGCCAATACTCCTTCAGATTGGTGTCCAAAACCACATCATGGCAGAAGTAACTTGAGGAAGCTGTTGAAGACTTGTGGGAAGGGTTTGGAAGATTACATTAGCATCTAGCTGGTTAGATAGATAGATAGAAAACCTGAATTCCATGTTATCTAAGGAAAGGCAACCAACATGGAAGATGTACAACACATCCTAGAAAACAAAAGAGTATGACAAACTCAAGATTCCATGCAGAGAAAGTCAAAGATTATGGCAGTGCAAGAAGTCAATGTCACGTAAGGAATATAACTTTTAAAAGTCAGCATCAATTAAAACCTTTAGTATATAGGCTTATGAAACAAAGGTTCCAGAGATAAGAGAGAATCAATGGAAAAGAGAGATATGGAAAATTCCTGGCCATCTCTATGGCTGCTGGCAAGCCATGGGAACAAAAGCCCAAGATGGTTTCAACACATTTTTCTCCATTTATAGAATGAATGACCCAACGGATACACTAAGTGTGTGTGTGTGTCTGTGTGTGTGTGTGTGTCTGTGTGTGTGTGTGTGTGTGTGTGTGACTGATTGCTAGCTTCTCTGCAAAACTGAAAAGTGGATGGAACAGACAAGACCTATACTTTTTGGCATGAGTGTGGAAAGGGTTCTGTGAATGACTAGCCAAGAACTGAACCAGCTTCCTCTTTGACACAAGCCAGAGGCTTGCTACTTTTCTTTACACAAAGTGACATTTGTGTGCCACTTAAGAGAAGGCATAGTTTCATTCTTTTTACCTGTATTCTCAGTGTCTACACAGTGCTTGTCACATACTAGGAACTTGATAAACATCATCTGATTCATCTGCTGCCAAAAGAGAAAAACACTATTGACCCTTCTGAATAAAGGCCAATTACATCTTTGTGTGTGTTTTACAAAACATCGACTGCTTGTATTAGTAGCAAAAAAAATCTATAAACTCTTACAAGAACTTGATATATTGACTGAAGATTAAAAAGTGTTGGCCAAAAAGACACTCCATGCCTGGATTTAGCATTTCCTTTCACACGGATCTGACTAGAATCATGGCTCTTCTAGATATGCTCCCCCCCCCCCCCCGGGCCTGGTTGGTTGTCTTTGTAACATGGGAAGCCACAGAGAGTTCACACAGATCCTGAGGGGAATGTATCCCCTCAGGTCATGGGACAAGTTATAGGGTCCAGGGCTCTAGGACTCAAAAAAGAAAGAATGAGCCATGATGACCCTAGTGAGAGAATGACTATTCATAGGCAATGCACCAGCAAAAATGTGGGGAATGGGGTATGGCAGCCACAGAATGCATCCCCCAAACTCAGAGACACAGGGCACTCTGGAGATCTTCCACGCTAGTCCTCCCCCACTTTAGAGGTGAAGGGACTGAAGCAGCCCAGAAAAGCAAAGAGACTCCCATGTGCTCTGGAAGCTAAGAAGTAAGTGAGCCATGCTTTTCTTAATACATTATTAAGGCAATGAGGAGCTGAAGTGAACAGATTGCTGCACTTGGAGTAAGAAAAGCCTGAGTTCAAATCCTGCTTCAGACACTTTATCTCTTTCAGCCTCAATTTCTGCACTTGTACAAAAGGGGAATTGACAGCACCAGCCTTGACAGGTTGTGATAAGGATCAAATAAGATACCATATAAAGTATTTGGTTGATCTTAGAGTGCTGTGGAAATGCTGGCTAGGACATGACACAGGCTCCTTCTCCAGTTAAATGCTGAAGCAGATCATCAGATGCTCTTGGCTGGTTCCTGGTGGGAGCTTGGAAGATTTTAAGATGGACAAGTTGACTGCTGGGACGAGTGAGGGGAGATGCAGGGAGGTGTGTGTAATCCCAGCTCTGAGATACTTCGATTCAGCTGGAAATCTGGGAAAAGTCAAAGACATTTAGCTACAGAGCTCTGCTTCTTAAGTGCTGGCCATGCACTCTGAAAGAAAGTGGATGGAATTGTAGATCAGGGAGCACCCGAGATAGCAACTCCCTTCTATTGCCCTATGGGCAGCTAGGGGGTGCCATAGTGCACAGAATGCCAGGCCTGAAGTCAGGAGGATTCATGGTCCTGAGTTCAAATCTGGCCTTAGAAACTTACTAGGTGGATGACCCGGGGCAAATCACCTCACCCTGTTTGCCTCAATTTCCTCATCTGTAAAATAAACTGGAGAAGGAAATGCAAACCACTCCAGTATCTTTGCCAAGAACACCCCAATGGGGTCACGGAGTGTCAGACATGACTGAACAATGAAACATCCTCATTTGTCACCCTGTCATCATGCACAGCATCTGCCATCCCCATTGTCATCCTGCATCCTTAATTAATTGTTCCTTCTCCCTCCTCCACACTCTAGCTAGGTGTCTCTTAGGTGTTCTGCAGGTATCTTATAGCTGTCCCTCCTATGGATCCCAGGCATCTCACTGATGGTCCAAGGTATCCCTCAGGTGTTGGGAGCATATTCCACAATTTAGATTGGAGACATATGGCTGTGCTCAAACAAAGGGAAGGTGTGATGGTGGCTTCCTCCTTTGTAGCAGAAAACAAATGTCTTTTCTTTGTTGGGGGAGTGGGTAATGGGGGGAACTTAGGTGACCTGGGCTATAAATGCTTGAGAACCAAATTTATATTTCATAGAAGGAATCAAAAAGTGAGAAGTGACCTGTGGACCCCAGAAGCCAGTCCCTACACCTCTTAATGCTAGTCTGCCCACTCTTGATTTTTTCCAATTTGGCTGGTGTGTATTTGGTTTGTACATACTTGTTGGCATGTTGTCTCTTCCACTAGTTATATTGTGAGCTTTGCCTTCTTTGTATTTCCAGGGCTTAGTGCAGTGCTTGGTGCGTAGTAGATGCTTTACAAAGGCTTGTGAACTGACTGTCCTCCAGTTCAACCCATACATGGAAGGATTCCCCACTATAAAATACCAGACAAACGATTGCCCAGATTCTATTTGAAGCCCCTCATAGAAAGGACCCCTCAGTTCTACAGGAGGCTCTCTGTACTTTGGGGCGGCTCTCCCTGACACTAAGCTCAAGAAGGGGAAGACCAATGAACTCCAAGGCCCAGATGAAAGAATTTGGCCTTCATTGAGAGTCTGTGCAGCAGTCTGGCTCAGCTCAGTCTACCCAGACCCATTTTCCACCAGGCTGGCATCCATTTGCCATTAGAGGCAGATGACTGAGTGACAATTTTCCCTGCTGTGATCAAAGATGTTTTTCTGCTTCCAGGACACAGTAAGAACTCTGCTGCCCAGAATAAGCCAAATTTGGGAAGGCCTTGAAAGGGGACAACCCCAACTTGGTCCTTGAGCTAGCTAGCACTGCTCCTGTAGGGGTCTGAGCAGAGCTCAAAAACTTGGGACCTGCTATTTCCCCAGGGTCATCTGTGGAGTGACTGTTTAGCTTAAAGAGCTGTTTTTAGCAACCAATATAGTAACCCGAGCAGAGCTGGAAGAGACCAAGGGTCATGGGAAGCATGGAAAGGGCCCCAGGCTTGGAAGCAGGGTCCCTCGGACAGTTAGGATCTTGGGTTTCCTATTTTTCCAATCCTGTGGAATGGTTACAATGTCCCTCCCCTTGCCCCCATGCTCCTCAGCTCTGCCCCCTTCCTCCTGCCCTCATCCTTCTTAGTTCTGCCCCCTTTCTCCTGCCCCCATCCTCCTCCTCCTTCGTTCTAGGGAAAGACTGACAGGAGAGACCAGAGACTTCTGGTGAATAGAAGCTCCCCCCAATCCCTGCCCCAGGCATGAGAGATGTGTTGTGTTCTCCCAATGGGCCTCTTGGCCTCTAAGCCACCCTCCCTTGTACATATAAGTTGACTCAAAAGTCTCCCTTGTTTACTTTCGGAAGGTCGCGCCCTGCCAGGGGTCACCCTTGTAAGACCAACCATCGCATTCAGGAAAGAGCCCTTGTTCTTCCATTTAAAAACACTAAGAAAAATTCTAGAGATTTCCTGTCACCTCCAGGATCAAATATGAAGTCCTCTGCTTAGTTCTCAGTGTCCCTTCTGGCCTGACCCTTGCCTCCCTTCCCAGCCTTCTTACCCCTTCCTCTCTCTGACTTTGTGACTCAGCACCCTTAGCCTGCTGCCTCTTCCTCATTCATGACCCTCCAGGTCCCAAAGCTGCCCCAGGCCTGGAAGGCTCCTCATCCTCTCACCGCCACCTCCTCCTGCCTTCTCTGGCTTCCTCCATGTTCAGACAGAACCTCACCCACCTGCCCACTTGCTCTCCTCCCTCAGCACCAGTGACCTCCCCTAGGATGGCTTACCCAACATGCACCTTGCTTGGGCACAGCTGGTTCATGGGGCAATAATTGTAAAGCACTTTGCCAACCTCAAAGTGCCTCATAAATGCTCCCAGTAGTGAGCAATGTGGTCACCCCCATAATGTGGGAGCCCCTTGAGAGGAGTGAGCTTGACCTTCCTTTGTATGTCAACTGCTTAGCACTGTCTGGCATCTAGTAGGTGACTAATAAATGCTTCTTGACTGACATTCAATCACACAAATGCTCTATGATAGCGAATGTGTGAGGCCTTTATACTCATTCTTCCCTTTCTGGGATTCACCCAAGAGAAGGTAGGGCTTGATGCCAGGAAGGCACTAGGCACAGTGAGAACTCTGGATGGGAGGTGATGGAAGCAGGATGCTTAGGAATGTCACAGTCAAAATTCAGAGCTTCTATATTTAGGAAGAAATATTGTCAGCAGGCATAAAGAAAGAGTTCAGGAGAAGAGCCAAAATGGCAGCTGGAAAGCAGGGACTGGCTTAAAGCTCTTCCCCAGGACCCTCCAAACACCTACAAAAAATGGCTCTGAACAAATTCTAGAACTGCAGAACCCACAAAATAGCAGAGGGAAACAGGGCTCCAGCCCAGGACAACCTGGATAGTGGCTGGGTAAGGTCTATTGCATGGAGCTGGGAGCAGAGTGGAGCAGAGCCCAGCGTGTGCTGCATGCGGACCAACCAGACCCGGACCTGGGCGGAACAGGCCCTAGCTCCCTGAATCAGTGAGCTGTAGCAGTTGCCAGACTTCTCAACCCACAAACACCAAAGACAGCAGAGAAGGTTAGTGGGAAAAAACTGCGAGGACAGAGTGAAAGGAGTTCGCAGTTTGGCCACTGCCCCGGAGGCAGCAGAGGTGGTGCAGCTACAAAACTACAGCTGTAGTTGCTTCCAGCCCCAGGCCCACCTGGTGGGAGGAATTAAGTGGTGGATCCAAGTGGGAGTGCAGAGCCTGCTCAGATCTGAGTCATGGTCCTGGTTGGCGGTTCTTGGGGGGGGGAGGGGCACTGATGTGGCAGAGCTTGCTGTGTAGAAAAAGCTCTGAAAACAACAGTGCAGTCCCTCAAGCTTGGGACAAAGTACTCTACACTCTACAAGCAGTCATACCCCAATGAAAAACTCAAGGGTCAAGTAGTTGGCTGGGAACATGGCCAGGCAGCGAAAACAGACTCAGATTCAGATTCAGACTTTGGAATCTTTCTTTGGTGACAAAGAAGACCAAAACATACAGCCAGAAGAAGTCAACAAAGTCAAAGAGCCTACATCAAAAGCCTCCAAGAAAAAACATCAACTGGTCTCAGGCCATGGAAGAGCTCAAAAAGGATTTGGAAAAGCAAGTGAGAGAAGTAGAGGAAAAATAGGGAAGAGAAATAGAGTGATGCAGGAAAACCACAAAAAACAAGTCAATGACTTGCTAAAGGAGACCCAAAAAGATACTGAAGAAAGTAACACCTTAAAAATAGACTAACTCAAATGGCAAAAGAGCTCCAAAAAGCCAATGAGGAGAAGAATACCTTGAAAGGCAGAATTAGCCAAATGGAAAAGGAGGTCCAAAAGACCCCTGAAGAAAATACTACCTTAAAAATTAGATTGGAGCAAGTGGAAGCTAGTGACTTTATGAGAAAACAGGATATTATAAAAGAGAACCAAAGGAATGAAAATATGGAAGACAATGTGATATATCTCATCAGAAAAACCACTGACCTGGAAAATAGATCCAGGAGAGAGAATTTAAAAATTATTAGACTACCTGAAAGCCATGATCAAAAAAAGAGCCTAGATATCATCCTTCAAGAAATTATCAAGGAGAACTGCCGTGATATTCTAGATCCAGAGGGTAAAATAGAAATTAAAAGAATCCACAGATCACCTCCTCAAATAGATCCCACAAAGAAAACTCCTAGGAACATTGTTGCCAAATTCCAGAGCTCCCAGATCAAGGAGAAAATACTGCAAGCAGCCAGAAAGAAACAATTTGAGTATTGTGGAAACACAATCAGGACGATACAAGATCTAGCAGGTTCTACATTAAGGGATTGAAGGGCTTAGAATATGATATTCTGGAGGTCAATGGAGCTAGGATTAAAACCAAGAATCATCTACCCAGCAAAACTGAGTATCATGCCCCAAAGCAAAACATAGATTTTCAATAAAATAGAGGACTTTCAAGCTTTCTCAGTGAAAAGACCAGAGTTGAATAGAAAATGTGACTTTCAAGCACAAGAATCAAGAGAAGCATGAAAAGGTAAACAAGAAAGAGAAATCATAAGGGAGTTACTAAAGTTGAACTGTTTTGTTTACATTCCTACATAGAAAGATGATGTGTATAATTTGTGAAACCTCAGTATTAAGGTACCTGAAGGGAATATACATACATACATATATATACATATATATATATATGTATATATATGTATGTATATATACATATATATGTGTGTATATATATGTATACATATGTATGTGTGTGTATATATATATACACACACACACATATATATAGACAGAGGGCATAGGGTGAGTTGAATATGAAGGGTTGATATCTAAAAAAATTCAAATTAAGGGATGAGAGAGGAATATATTGAGAGAGGGAGAAAGGGACAGATAGAATTGGGTAAATTATCTTGCATAAAAGTGGCAAGAAAAATCAGTTCTGTAGGAAGGGAAGAGGGGGCAGGTGAGGGGGAATGAGTGAATCTTGCTGTCATCGGATTTGACCTGAGGAGGGAATAACATACACACTCAATCGAGTATCTTACCCCACAGGAAAGAAGGAGGAAGAAGATAAAAAAGGGGGGACAATAGAAGGGAGGGCAGATACGGGAGGAGGTAATCAAAAGCAAACACTTTTGAAAAGGGACAGGGTCAAAGGAGAAAATTGAACAAAGGGGGATAGCAAGCAAAATATAGTTAGTCTTTCACAACATGAGTACTATGGAAGGGTTTTACATAATGATACACATGTGGCCTATGTTGAATTGCTTGCCTTCTTAGGGAGGGTGGTTGTGGAGGGAAGAGGGGAGAGAATTTGGAACTCAAGGTTTTAAAAGCAGATGTTCAAAAAGTTTTTGCATGCAACTAGGAAATAAGATATACAGGCACTGGGACATAGAAATCTATCTTGCCCTACAAGAAAGTAAGGGAAAAGGGGATGGGGGGGGAGTGGGGTGACAGAAGGGAGGGCTGACTGGGGAATGGGGCAATCAGATTATATGCCATCTTGGGGCGGGGAGTTTAGAAATGGGGAGAAAATTCGTAATTCAAACTCTTGTGAAAATCAATGCTGAAAACTAAAAATATTAAATAAAATATTTTTTTTTTAAAAGAAAGAGTTCAAGTATTAAGGAGCTAATGTTAGGATTGCACAAGGGTATGCTATAACTACGGTAAAGGAAAGTAAACCTTGAACATGATATACCCCCCCAAAAAAATTGTTTACCACCAAGAATAACTCATCCTGAGTATTCAAACTGAGTATCACAGTGTAAGTGTAAGGGCCTTTAATATAATAGAGGATTTTCAGAAATTCCTAATAAAAAGACCACACCTGTTTGGTGTAGGTATACTTTAACTTTAACAGGGAATGTGTGAACAGGGAGAAACATAAGTAGGATTTATTTTACAGGGAGGGTAGAGTTGGGGAGGAAGCAATCACAAGCAAATAAACTTTAACTTGGAAGGGTATACTGATCATGAAGCAGGGATTGATAGGAGAGAAATAAAATGCAAGTACCAATGATTGGGTTCTAAGGTTGGACAGAGATTTGAGGAATGTACCACTTCAATGGTGGTGTGCTAGTGTCAATACCATTCCTTTTCTTTCCCCAGGTTCTTTGTAAATTGGTGGTGGGGCAGGAGACAAAGAGAAGAAAAACCATAAGATGAGATGAAAGAGAGAAAAACAAAATTAACAACAATAATCATGAATGGAAATGGGATGAAGTAATATATCAAATTGAGGAGAGTAGTAGAATGAATTAGACAATAAAATTTAACAATGTATTGTTCACAAGAAACACACTTAAATTATAAAAATTCACAAGAGTTGAAATGAAGAGGTCAAGCAGAATTTATTATGCATCAGAAGAATTTAAGAAAGCAGGAGTGGTGATCATAATCACAGAGAGGCAATAGTTAAAAATAGACATTGTAAAAACTTGAGTTTAAAAAGCAGAAAATGAAATAATATTGGTACAGGATAGATAGAAAGATAGGTAGAAAGTAACATCGAATGACATAATATCTTTTAAAGAAAAAGTTAATTGAATTACAAGGAGAAATAGATAGCAAAATCATAACAGCTAACAGCATAACAGCATAACAGCTCAATGAACCCCTTTCAGATATAGGAAAATCTAGCAAAAAGAAAAAAAAAAGAGATAAGAACCTGAATTGAATGTTATGAAACTTACATATGAAAGACTTCTAGGAATCAAGGGGAGTGCAAATAGTTTTCCACTTGGCATGGCATCTTTTCAAAAAAGGACAGAAAAGAACCTCATAAGATGCCCCAAAGCATAAATATTAAGCATATACTTTACTGACAACAATGCAATATAAATTATAATCTATAAAGAGCCACTTGAAATAATTCAAACAAATGGAAACTAAAAAATGAAATTCTAAAGAATATGTGGATCAAAGGACAAAACAGAGAAATACTAAGTAATTTCATCAACTAAAATTAAAACAATGAGGCTTACAAAAACTTTCAGAAATTTATCCAAAACAGTCATAAGGGAATTTTTTGCCCTCATCTAAACACTTTCAACAACAAAAGAGAGGAAGGAAATATCAATGACCTGGCCATGCAACTTAAAAAAAATGAAAAGGGAAAAAACTCTAAATTCAAAAATGGAAATTCTGAAAATAAAAAAAATTAAAATGCTAAATTGAGAAATAGAATCTCGAGTTGTTTTGTGGGAAAATCTAATATGGAAAAATACAATGGACAGATCTTTTTTTTAATCTAATTTGCTTTTAGGAAAAAGAGAAAAAAAAACAAATTACCCTACTTAAAAATGAAAGAGGGGAATTTGAACCAGATGACAAAGCTTATTAAAAAATTATATTGTACAATTAGAGGTCAACAACACTGATGAATTAAATGGATGGATATCTAAATATATATATATATATATATATATATATATATATATATATATATATTTATTACTCAGATTAACAGACAAAAATTGAATAAAGCAATATGAAAAAAGGAATTGGTTAGACCATAAATGAAGTTACAAAGATAAAAACCTAAGTTCCAGAAGAGGTTTCAAAAGAATTCTTTCAAAATTTCAAATGATGACTAACTCCATTTTTTTTGGTAAATATAGAGAAAGAGAGTGACCTATTATTAAATTCCTTCAATGGAGCAAATAGGGCCCTGATGCCTGAACAAATGAGAAATAAAACAGCAAGAAAAGCACAGGTCAATGTGTCTAATGAATGTTGATGCCTAAAAATAGAATGAAACATTAACAAAGAGATTTCAGCAACATATCACACAGATTATACACTATGACCAAGTTGGAATGATGTCCTGAATTCAGAGTTGGTTCAATATTAGGAAAACTATAAACATAATAAACCATATTAACACATTTTTAAAAATCTATCAATAGATATGTAAAAAAGTTTTAAACAAGCACAAGCACAAATAAATCTTTTCTTAATAGCATAAACAACAGTTGTTTAAAGTCAAGAGCTGATGTTATCCACAATGGAGAAATAATAGCAGCCTTTCCAATAAGATCAAGTAAAGGCATAGAAGGAATAAAAAATATCACTTATTGCAGATGACACGATGTCTTACTTAGAGAGCTGTAGAATTTCAAATAAAATTAATTGAAACAATTATTATCTTTAATGAAGTAGCAGGATATAAAATCAGCCTATTTTATATTACCAAAAAAACCCAGTAGAGTTAGGAAAACAAATCAAAATCAAATTGATTATAGAACATTTGACATATTTGGCAGTCCATATGAATACAACTATAAAATACTCTTTAAGGAAATAAGGGAAGATGTGTAATTGAAGAAATAAATTGTTCAAGGTTGGCTTTGCCAATATAATAAAAATGACAATATTATTGAAGTTAATTTCACAAAATCAGTTAGTTATTTAGAGAATGAAAAAAATATAAAATTCATTTGGAGAAACAAAAGGTTAAGGATCTCAAGGTAAAGATGAAAGCAAAAAAAAATGGGAATGAAGGGGTCTAGCTTTCTCTTGAGATTATGTGTGTGTGAGTAAAGCCTTTGGACTGTCCATCTAGCATTCACCCTTCATTCTCACCATGTGACCAGTCCCTCTTTTCTTGCTATCACAGAATTGTTTTTTGACATCTATTATCCCTGTTCATGGGTCCTCTTTGATTCCATGTTGCATTTGGCTCACACCCACCACCAATTCTCTATTATCCTTCATGTGAATTTGGAGCCAATCATATATCTCTGCCATATAGCAACATTATTGGAATATTAATATTTTAAAAATGGACCTTTGCTTTAATGAAAAGTTTAGAGTTCTTATAGATCTCATTCACCTACTTGTTCTTTCCTGTATGGACGGACAAACCAAACTCCTTTGAATGATGACAGATCTCTTCCAGGAGGCAATGTCCAGGGACACAATGCAGTTAACACAATTCTTTCAGCAAACGTGAGTATCCAAAGGACCCCCTCACCTACTGAGCATCCCTCTTTGATCCGGGCTCTGCCCTGGATAACAAACTTGGTGAACAAATATCTCTGTTTTATGCCTCACCTGATGTTTATTAGCAGAGGCTCATTGAATAGGGTTATTTCCATTATTCAATCTTCCAAGGGACGCTGAATTATTTTGATACATGGATTATAGATGCTTTGGTGTAAAAGATTCTTTGAGGTATGCTTCCTTTACCAAGTCGTAGCGAATAAATGATAAACACAATGGGATCTTGTAATCTCTACATCTGTCAGATAATAGTGAAGTCGTGGAGATGTGGTTGGTGTTGAGTATCACCTGTGTTGATACTTTATGGTGCCCTCATTTCAATATAGATGACTCTTATGAAGATTGTACATAGATGGTAGAATAGGTATATAAGCTGGTAGTTCTCTCAGACACTCTTTTTCAATATTAATAAGGTGCTAGAATTTCCTTACACCTCTGGTATCTTCTGTTTCTTCTGATCCCTTATAGACACTCTCACAGTTTTCTTATCAAGCACAGATCTCCTCTATGTAAACTTGGTCCATTCCAGTGTCTTTTCCCTTCTCTTTGGTGTCATTTGTACCTCTTTTATAAGCATATCTGGGTATATGATATTAGGGTCTTTCTGGGGTGGCTCCATCGTCGCTGATGGAGAAAATAATTTGTTATAATGATTTTTTGCAGATCTTTTACATTTTTTCTTCTGTTTGTTGCCCTCCTTAGTTTCACCCTTAAATGCTGTAGGGATGACTTTGTTTGGTTAGATGTGAAGTTTAGTGTTTTACCTTCCTCTGCTGATAATCATTCAACTTTCTTTTTTGTAAGATTTTACAAACAAGTTTATAGTCTAGCTTGGTATTGTATGCAGCAGCCATCTCTCAAGTCAAAGTTGGTCTACTAAAGCTGTTTCTGGGCTCCATTATTTTCCTTGTTTTGTCATTTAATTAACATCATTTACATCTTTGAATAAAATTATTATAGCTGATGTTGATGCCATCTTTTTTCCTGTCAATTTCCTAATTTTTCTTTTCAATTGCTTGTTTAAATCAGTTAGGATTAAGTTGTTTCAATTATATGTCATGTCTTTTTCTTAATATAATTATTAAAAAAACTCTGATGGTGTGTTTAAAAACAGCTGATTTAGAAAGAGTTCAACCATGTGACTCTGGCAACGTCACTTAACCTGTTTGTCTCAGCTTCTTCGTCTGTAAAAAATGGAGCCACCAATAGGTCCTATCTCACAGAGCTGTTGGGATGATTAAATGAAATAATGTTTGTAAGGTGCATTATAAACCTTAAACTGTTATGTAAAAGCTATTATTATTATTATTAGCCACAGGTCTTTATGATGTTATTTGGTGCTCACCATGTATAGTGCTGACCGACAAATTTCTCAAAGAAGGTATTCACCATATTGAGGTGGGAGGCTTCAGTGTAATCTGTAAGTCTTTGGCCTCTCTCACTCCTTCTCCCATGCATTCACAATTCTCCCCATTCTCACTTTTCCCCACCTTTGCACTGAAGTCACCAAGCATCGGAGTGTCTGTTGATCTGATTTGGAGAGACATGCCAAATTTTTCAGTGGATTTCTCTGCATTTTCATTCTTAGCAAGTGATGGTGTATGAGCTGTACTTCTTACATGGGGGTCATTTTGCAGATGTTTGTCATTAGTACTGCAATATGTGATGACCCAATGTACCTAGAAATGATGTTTATTGCTTCATGGCCATGTGATAAAACCTATTCCCCTACCTCTTTTCTTCGCCCTGGGAGCGAAGTGCCTGGGAGCAATCCCCATTTGGCTACAACATGCTTCCTTCTCCAGGTTCCATTGAAAGTGGGGTATCAGGTCTGACGTGGTTCAGTAGCCCTAGCACTATGGCCATCCTTGGGTTACTGGGCAAGTACCTCACATTTAGAGTGGCGATAGTCAAACTGAAGTTTATTGGGGGTCTGAAAATGGTGGGATTCAGGGCTCCCTCTGTCCATTGCCTACAGAAGACCGACAGGGCTGAGGGCCCTTTTTAATTTCCTTCTTTCATGGGTTGTCACAGCCAAACAAATTCATCCCAATGTGGCCAGGCTGCTGGAGATATGTCTCTCTACACTTAGCTTGGCTCATCCCAGGAAAGCAGACTATGTGGTCCCAGGGCATAACTCAAAGCCTTCTCAGCATAAAAGAAATGGCTGGAGCAATCTTCTCTGCTGGCCCAGCCTTCAGGAACCCAGGGCCACCTCCCTTCCCATCAAGATGAGGCATCACAGGACTTGGTGGAGTCTCTTCCCCCAGAACATAATCCCTTTCTTTTAAAGTTTTGGAATAAGTTTACTGTAATCAACAATATGGCCCTCTCACTCACATGTCCCCAAATCCATTTTTTTATTTAAAAATAATTTTATTTATACCTTTTTTTCATCACCTACATTTCCCAATCTACCTCTCTTCCTATCGTTCCCAAGAAGCCATGCCTTATAACAAACAATTTTTTTTAAAGAGAAAAACATACTTCAGTAAAACTCACCAACGCACAAAAAGGGCCTGACATTATCTGTGGTGTCTCCCACCTGCAGACCCTCATGCTTTGTCAAAGGAGGGAGGGAGGGGCCAATCTGAGTTTGCAGAGATCTGAGTGTGCAAAGATCTGGTGAGACAGCCCAGGATGGCTTCCACCCCAAGGAGCTCCCCTAGGCTCCTGGGTCTCAGGGCTGATCCACCCCAAAGCACCAGCTGGTCATGGGCTCACATCCAGGCTGTCTCAGGAAGGACTTGTTCTCCCCCACTGTGGTTCCCAAGGCCTTGTGCTGCATTCCTCATTTGGGTAAATACATTCAGAATAGTCTGCAATGCTCAGTGATGCTTGGACTTTTCTGTTCTTGACTAAAGCCCAGGGTTGCTTCCCAGACAACCTACCGATAACCCAAAGAGATTAAAGATGAGAAGGGAGTAGCCAGAGCAACTGGTCTGTGACCCCTGCCTCACCCTTCCTGGCTCTCAGTCATTGGACCTAAGCTTGTGGTTTAGCAAGGATTAGGAAATTTTGACCAAGGGTTCAGGGAGGCAGGCCAATTCCCCTGCCCTGAATCATCAGCCCAGCTCTTTTCGTCTAGAGGATTCCTTTCCCCTGGGAGATGCACTGTGGGGACCTCCTTTGAGAGCAGTTGTCTTATTTCAGAGATAGTGGACAGTGCTGGACTCGAGGGCAGGAAGACCTGGAGAGGTGGGTTGGTGGCAAGCAGTTCTTAAGGTCTGACTGTGCTCCAGGCATAATGCTAAGCACAAGGCAAATAAAAAGGGGGTGGAGGGAGGTGTGATGTCTGCAAAATCAGAGGCCCAGCTGGGAGGGAAGGTTGTTTTTTCTCCAAAATGGTGGCCTGGGAGGAACCTACCAATGGGAGAAGGGGCATGGAGCATGGATGTTCCAGGGTGAGTGAGCTTCTAAGATGAGACTGCAGCAGAGGAGTAGTGAGGAAGCATGGGAAGGCAGCATAGGTAGGTGAGAATGGGTCTATAGCCTGCTTCTCCATCCATCCATCCATCCATCCATCCACCCATCCATCCATTCCCTGCTCTGTGTAATGAGGAAGTTGGTCTGGATGACTCTGTGGTCTCTTCTGGCTCTAGGTCTGGGATCCTGAGGCCCTATAAGGAGTTGGGCAGGTGATGTGTACTCTGTGAAGGGCTGGATCATGGTGGGTGGGAGATGCCCCATCTCCCTTAAGCTGTTGGGAGCCACTGAGGTGTGTGTTCTAGAGATGGCCCTAGTCTTTGCACTCAGACAAAGTAGCGGGTAAATGAGCTTCCGACTGTGCCTGCCACTGAATGTAAACATCTGCCCCGGTGACCCTGCCAAACCCAGTTTCTCTGAAAGCAAGGGCACTTCCTGTAAAATTCCAAATCTGCCGGTGATGTGTTCTCAGCCTGAGGTTTGTTTCCCATCGTTGTCATTGTCCTGATCCTCACTGTCCTTGTCCTTGAGGATGCTGTGCCATGGCTCTAAAGTCAGGCTTGTGCACACACCTGCTCTTCATCCTGCCCTGGGGCCTGGGGGCTTTAGCCATGGAAGCTGTGGATTGAGCAAGGGCTGGGGCAGCCTGGGAGTGCATCCTGGGCCCTAAGTGTCCCTGGCCTCCAAACCAGGTTCTTCTTACTGCTGAGTTTTCAGGAGGATTAATAGGAGAGGCAGAAGTGCAGAATGGGATGGCCAGCTCCCATCCACCTTGGGATGCAGACATGCCTCACAATAGAAGAATGTCCCAGGGAGATGCCCGTGATCCCCTCAGGCCTGGAGTCCCTGTCCTCAGTCAGTCAGCCGGCTGATTCACTCTACACTTTCTCAAACATGCTGCTATTACTGTTCAGGGGGTAGTGTGGCACTAAGCCAGTGCTCTGGAGTCAGAGGGCATGGGCTCAAATCCCTCCTGTGGCAAGTCACTTAGGGATAGGTGGTTAGAGGATCTGGTGCTAGAAGGGTTAGAGTACAGAAGAAATGAGTTCAAATCCTGCCTCAGAGACTTCTTAACTATGTGACCCTGGGGAAGTCACTAGACCTTTTTGAACCTCCTTATCTAGGCTCCAGGACTTCCTCCCCCATTTGTGGGTATCCTGGGGGCCTGGGCAGAAGCTCTGGGTAAGCCCTTGGACGCTTCTCAGAATCATGGCTTTGAAGGCATAAAGTAAAATACATCACATTACAATGGAAACCCATGACATTGCTAGGCAGTTCTCCAATGCTACTGTCTTACAAAGTTCACAGACCCCCGGTTCAGAGCCCCTGATGTAAACATTCTTCAGTGGCCCCAAACTGCCATGACTGTCAGTGGTCACCTTCTCTGAGAAATGAATTACAACAAAGCACTTTCTGCTCCACAGCTCCAGGAGGGAGGCACTAAGCATTTCTGCCCCATTTCATAGATGAGGAAACCCTGATGTAGGAAGGGGAATCACTCCCTGAAGGATTTAAATCTGAATCTTCCATTGCCCCAGCTACTAGTGAGAATAATAAATAGCCAGCATTTCAATAGCACTTCACATGTGTCATTTTGGTTGATCCTCTGCCACAACCCTGGGAGGTAGCTGCTACTGTCACTCTGACTTTACAGATGAGCAACTGAGGCTCTGAGAGGCTCAGTGGCTTTTCCTGGATCACAGAGCTAACACGTGTCTGAGGAGGGATTGGAACTTAGCCATTCCAGACTCCAAGTCCAGTGCTCCATGAGTTGAGGCCACCCAGGGCTCTTCTCACTGGCTCATCATGCTTTCTTCTTGGCTTCTGCAGGCAGCCCAGGGGTGTTTCCCCTTCCCTCTTTCCCTGCAGGGGATTCAGGTGAACCAAACTCCCATCTGAACAGAGGGAGGAAGACTGAATTTGCTGTCAGGCACTCTGTGGGGAGATTGGCTGCAAGGCTATTGAAGCAGTCTGGGTTCTGAACTGGGTGGTGGCTGTGCCTGAGAAGAGAAAAGCATGCTTGAGAGAGGGCCCTTGAGCAGGAAGGAATAGAGATGTTGGCAGGACAGGAGGGTGAAGCAAAGGTCGGTTTTGAACATGTTGAGTTAGAGATGCCTAAGGTACATCAAGTTGGAGCAGTCCAAAAGACAGCTGGTGATGGATGGCTGGAACGCAAGGGAGAGCCTAGGGTGGGATAGAGGGAAATCCTGTGCATCACTCATATTGAGATGATCAACGAACCTGTGGGAATGCATGAGGTTACTTAATAAGGTTATACAGAGAAAAGAGAGCCTTGGGGAACCTCAGAGTTAGGCACCATGATAAGGATGATGAATGAACAAAGGAGAAGGAGTAGATTAGTAGGGGAGGAGGTGAGAGAGACAGAGAGAGGAAGAGAAGACAGATGAGAGAAAGAGACAGACAGACAGAGATGGAGAGGGAGAGGAGAGAATAAGGTCATGAAAACTGAGAGAGGATTCAGGAAAAGAGGGCTGTGAAATGTCACAGACTGCAGCAAGGTTGAGAAGAATCAGAACTGAGAGGCATCAGCTTGGGTAGGACAGAAATCATTGGGAAATCTAGACACAACAGTTTCAGTTGTGTGAGGAAGCCATGAAGTAGAAGGTTTAGAGTAAAGTGGAAGGGGAAGAGGTGAAGCACAGTGCAAGCAGCTTTTTTCTAGGAGTTTGACTATGAAAGGAGGTGAAATCGAGGCAATGGTTGGGAAATAGCCCAGCCAAGTCTCCTTCGGAAGGAGCGTGTCTTCCCTCTCCCCCTCCTCCAAGACCTTTATCTTCTTTCCTTCTACTAGTCTAACCATCCACACAGATCACACAGATCATCCCACTGTTCACAAACATACAACTCATCAGTCTCTTCACCTCCTTCTCACTGCCTCTCCCCCTCCCCTTCCTCCCCCACCCCACAACTGCATATGTCTTGAAAAGTTGACTTGGGGGCATGTTTCCTGAAGCTTAGCAGAGGCTCAAGCTCACTCATTGCAGCTTTGCTTATGGGGACCCCATAGCTGTCTTCAGGTGTATTGCAGTGGAAATTGAAGTGGCCTATAGGGGCCATCTAGAGCTGGGAAATCTCTGGGGTCTCCAGGGAGGAGGGAATCTCTTTCTTGTATCTTTTGGAGATGATGTCCTTTCTGGATGCTTCTGGACATGTGGTAGTCCAGTGTTAAAAGGACTTGCCCCATGGATATGATGCAGAAAGCTCGGAATGGTCCTTTGGTTCTTCTCTATGACAGGGGAAAAGGAACTAGTTCTCATGTCAATTAAAATGAGAAAGAGTTTCCAGTTGGCTCTTTCTTTGACCCTCCAAGGGGTATTGTGTCACCTTAGGACTTAGGCTGAGGAGCAAGGGGTAGCCTGGCCCTCCCCTTCTCTGGCATCATGGTGACCCCTCTCATGGGACAGCCAGAGTAAAGGGCCTCCACTAGGTGAAGTAGCACCCAAGAGCCTGGTTGCTGCTGCCTTTCCTATCTTGGACTTCCTTTCCTGAGCAGCTGACCATCAACCTTGGTGTGGCCATGGTCAGGCTTGGAGGCATCCTTGTGAATTCAAGGATTTATCAAGGGAAGTTGATTATAACCCATGTTGACAAGAAAAACTTCTTCACTGGAGAAAGTGACCATTGGCAGGAGGAGGAGACCTAGCTGCTGAGCAGAGGGAGATGACACACAGTTGCTTCTATGTGAATCGTATCAGGAAGACTCTGAAGCAACCCTGGCTGGATGAGGGAGTGGGCACTGATGTCCTCTCTTGAGTTGAACTGCCAAGCATTCAAACTTTGTTGGAGAGAGCCCAGCTCCATAGACTGGCCACACTGCGTGAATGCCAAAGGTAAGTTTGCCTAAAAGGCTGTTTTATGGAGAGCTCACCCAAGGCAAGCACTCATGTAGAGGTCACAAGAAGCAATATGGGGACACTCTCAAGGTCTCTCTGAAGAATTTTGGAATCGATTGTGAGACCCTGGAGATGCTGGCACAGGATGGCACAGGATGGCTCAGGATGGCAAGCCGGCATCAGAGAAAGTGCTGTGCTCTGTGAGCAAAGCAGAACTGAAGCAGCTTCTCTATAAAATGAGAGCTGGATCTGATGGCCCTGATGGTCCCTTCCACCTGTAGGCCCAAGACCCCATGAAAGGGCAAGATGAGGGAGAAAAAGTGTGAGAGCAAGAAGGAAGAAAGCAAACAGAGGAAGGGCAGCCTGTGAGCCAGAAGACTCCAGATATGTGCCCCCAGCCCTTGAACTGAGTCTGAGCCAGGAGATTCTTTCTCAAGACAAGGACATGAGGGTCTCTATGCTATTTGGTGACAAGGGCCTCTGCTCCACAAGGTCAGGCTGGTCCTGCCCTGCTCTTTGGATTTGTAAAGTAAGGAGACTTAGCAAGTGTTTGAGAGGGCAAAGTTGTTGGGATGTCAGAGCTAGAAAGGGACCTTAGTCCTACCTCCTTATTCAATATAAAAGGGACTTGCCTAGGTCTGTGGGGGTGGGTAGGTATGGAGCTGAGGCAGGATTTGAACTCAAGCCTGATGTCCCAATCTTCAGGACCCTTCAGGTCCCGTATGTGGCACTGCCAGGCAAGGATTTTCATTGCCAAAAATTCTCCAGGTTTAAAGCCAGGACTTTGCAAAGGCCAGGACAGTAGCTTCCATATTTATAGGCTCTGCCCCTGCCTCCTTGTGTTCCTGCTCAGAGTCCTATGGCTCCCTCTTTCTTTATCTTCAAGCCTTTTCTCAGGCCCAGTCAGTTCAGGTTCCCTGGAAGAGTCTCTCTTCTTTGAATGGTTTTCTTCCATGTTTCTTCCCATCTCTGGGAAGCCCAGCCTGGACATTCTGGGGCCATTCAGACATGCCTGTGGAATTGGATTTGATCCAGTGTGGGGTGACCCTGACTCCCTGGGAGCCTCCAGCAGCTGTGTTTTCCAACAGTGTTGCAGAACACACAGGCCCCATCAGGCCTACATATTTCTCAATTCTTGTGGATTGCAAAATGGGCCTTCCTTGGATCTCGCTGACATTTGGAGCCAAAAGCAGATTACAGCACAGGGGAACTATGTCGTCTGCTTCATAGCGGGCTTCAGTTGGACCAGTGGAAACTGGGTACAAAGCGATGCAGGGATTGTCTGTCATGCCAAGGCCCCCATTAAACTGAGGCGAAGGTGAAGGGGGTGGGGGGAGGCTGACTTTTTCCTACAAAAAGATTTCTGTTACAGTTCCAGCTCTGGCACCTGGTACCCACCCCAGGCCTCAGTGTCCTCAGCTCTAAAATGGAGGTGAGAATATTGCTGTTGCTTACCTCATAGGATTATGGTGAGCCAAATGCCTTGGAAGCCTTCTGGGGTTCTATAAATATGAATTAGATTTAGACTTCAGTCTCCATTAGCTAAAATTCAGGTTTATAGTGGTCTAAAAGAGTGACTCAGTCCCTTCTGCCTTCTCTTTGAGCTCTAGGCCTCATCCCTACAGGAAAAAGGGGACTGCACAGGGCTGGGAATCAATGGTGGACTCTTTGTTGCATGAGTAAACATGGCCCCAGAGTCCCCATCCAGCGGCCGGATTGGTTGAGATGAGGCTCTCTGGGCATGGGCAGCTCCTCAGAAAATAGACCCAGTCCATCTCCAGGACTGTCCCGCCTTGCCAATCTCTCTGGTCTTGGCAGAGCTGCTCCTGACCCAGAAGTTTCACAAAGCCGGGGCATCTTCCATGACATGGTGAAGCATCATCCTGGGACCTTGTGGACTTCAACATTGATTTAAGTTTTGACACTTTCATTGTGAGATTCTTGGCCAGTGGTCAGGGAGTAGACCCACTATTAAAGGAATTGGGAGGGACAGTACTGAACCTGCGATTTCATTGGCACAGGAACTCCCAGGTGAGGAAACTCCCTCTGCCAATGCAGCTTGGCATCTTCTATGAAAATTAGCATCTTAGAGAGTTGTCTGAGGAACTGAGAGGTGAAGTGTCTTCCCCCAAGTCACAGAACCAGGCTGTGGGAGAGGTGGGACCTGCAGCCAAATCTTCCTAGCTTCAAGGCCCACCTCTGTCCTCTAGGTTATACCTATAGTGACAGTTTTTGCTATCCACGAAACCAGTAGACAGAGGGAAGTTGCATCTGAACGGAATGATGACTCATAGTTTCTCTTTGCAGAGACTCCTCCTACCCCCTGTGAGTAAAAAGAATGGATGGATCTGGTTTTACCTGGTGTCCAAAGCCAATAAGAAGCATCCTTCCAGTGGCCCTTGGCTATCACAGCTCAGTTACCATGATGAGTTGAAGCAAAATGGCTTGTCTTTTTTTTTTGTAGAGGGGAGAAGGCAAGGCAATTAGGGTTAAATTTCTTGCTCAAGGTCACACAGCTAGTAAGTGTCAAGTGTCTGAGGCCAGATTTGAACTCAGGTCCTCCTGACTCCAGAGATGGTGCTCTATTCACTGTGTCACCTAGCTGCTCCAGCAAAATGGCTTCTCCAAAAATAACTGGGCATGTTGCAGAGAAGGAGAAGAGAGGAGAGGAGAAGAGAGCAGAGGGGAAAGAGAGAGAGAGAGAGAGAGAGAGAGAGAGAGAGAGAGAGAGAGAGCAAGCTTAGAAAAGGTGGCTCAGGGTCAAGAAGCAAGAAGCACCAAAGCCTTAGTGAGGACCCACAAGCCTTGTGCCTGTGCATCACAGATGCTTTCTTCCTAAAGAGGTTTCAAAGGTCCTGTGTATGGCAAGCTCCAGATAATGTTATGGTTCTTGGTGACTTGTGGGCAGGAAGCGTAAAAGGCATTGCTCAGGAGATGAGGATCAGGAGGAGATGGGTGAGCCATGTATAGAGATCAAGGGATAAGAGATGGGCAGATGGCATGGCATGAGACATTCAAGCTTGAGTGACCATCCTAATGTCCAGCATCTTGATGGTGCTTTGAGGCTTATGTTTTGATGACTCTCACAAGACAGGTGTTGTTATGATTCCCATTAATAGGTGAGGAAACTGAGGCAGAGAGAAGTGAAGTGATTTTCTTAGAATCACAGAACTCATCACTGCCTGAGGCTGGATTAGAACTTGGGTCTTGTCTCTGATTCCAGGGCTCAGTGCTCTGTGTCACCACTGAAATCTGAGACACCTTGGGGGGGCCCAGAGAAAATGTGGGAGACACTAGATTCACAGAGGTACACAAAATCTGGGTGGTAATCTGCACTGGTGGTGGGAATGTCCCTACTAAGGAGATCATAGCTTCTCTGAGGCATTGAAATTCACCTTTTGTCAGGGGTTTAGCATCTATCAGGTCCTGGCATAGTCTTCTGGGCCCAGGAGATGTTAAATTAATACTTATTGAATGAACTACCTCGATCCTTTCTTTAAGAACATATCCTGCATTTTATAAAATTCCCATGGTGCCCAATGGGCTTCCCTACTCAGTTCTCATTCTTAGCTTACCTGGCCCCTCTGTAGCATTTGACAAGGTTGGCCTCCCTTTCTTCCAAGATCCCTTTTCCAGCCTGGGTAGTGGCCCTGTTCTGTCTTGCTTCTACTGCTTCATTGCACTGGGAGATCCTTGATGGTAGGGACTGCCTTTTGCCTTTCTTTGCATCTCTGTGCCTGGCACACAGTAAGGGCTTAATCAATGCTTATTGACTGACTGTCAGACCAACCATTCCTTCTCAGTCTCCTTTACTGAATCATCATCAATTTCACACCCTCATTTATGCATGTGCCCCCAGACTCTACTCAGGGCACTCCTTCCTTCTCTGAGAAGGAGGTGACATGTAAATAATTAGAAACATATGTGGTGCATACAAAGATGATAGAAGGTAGGTTTAGAGGGGAAGGCACAAGCAGCTGAGGCAGCCCAGGAAAGTCCTCTTGCAGAAGGCATTGTCAGAGAGGTCCTGAAGGAAACACAAAGGCAGAGGGGAGGAGGGGAAGCATTCTAGACATGGCAGCCAGACAAAGCAGAGACATTGGCATGGAGAAGCAGCTTCATTGTGGAGAACTGGCAGGTGATCTAGGCTGGTTGGAGCATGATACAAAGAGAGTGCGGTGTAAGATGACTGGGAAGAGAGGAAGGGTCAGGTTTCAGAGAGCAGTAGTAGCCAAATAGTAGAGTTTGTATTCAATCCAGGGGCCAACAGGAGCCACTGGAGATTACTGAATGGAGGTGCGGGGGGAGGGCATGTGACTGTGACAAGAGTAAACCTATATTTTAGGAAAATCTTTTTGGCAGCAAGGATTGGACTGGGGAGACCTTTGCAGAAGGGCAGTCAAGCACTAAGACTGTCCAGGCAGGAGGTGATGAGGGACTGCACTAGGGAGATGAGATGACTGGGAGCAAGTCTGTGAATGTGCTGTGGAGGTCAAACAGATAACATCTGGCAGGGACTGGACGTGGGTGCTTAGAGAGTGTGAGGCAGGCAGGGTGGCACCAAGGTTCACTGAGAAGATAGTAGTGGCAGCCTCAACAGTCATGCAGGAGAAGGCTGGTTGAGTCAGAGGATTATAATCCAGTGGTGGCTCCAGTGAGATGGAGATGCTTCTAGGACCTCCTCTTTGGAATGTCCAAATGTCTGGTGTTTGGTGGTGTATTGGCAGAGACCAGGGTTAGAAAAGCAGATCTTAGAGGCATTGGCACAGAGAGCCCATTACAGCCTGTGAGATTGCTAAATTGGAGGAGTAGGGTGGAAAATAAAAGAGAGAGAAGAGGGTACCCAGAGAAGGTAGATATGTCATGAATGGCAATCTAGGAAAACAAACTGAGAAGGAGCAGTCAGAGAGGTAGGAGGAGAACAAGGAGAAGCACAGCTACAAAAACCCAGGAAGGAGAGGGCATCCAGGACATGTAGAACCATAGATGGCAGGGATGGAAGATTATGAGGGTTTTTTTTAGGATGGGGAGACATGGGCATGTTTGCAGGCAGTGGGAAATGAGCCAGTAGAAAGGAAGAGATTGAAAATAAGTGAAAGAGTAGGGATGACAGAGGGGCAATCCATTGGAGAAGACAGGATGGAATGGGATCACTTGAGCAGGTAGAAGGGTTGGCCTTGGTAAGGAGCAAGGGTACCTCATCATGTGAGACGGGGTGAAGGAGGAGAGAGGGGCAGAAGGCATCTGAATAATAGTAGATGAGGAAGAGAGAAGGGGAAGATCATGATTGGCCTCATTTTTTTCCTGTAAAATATTAAGCTGAGGGAGTAGGGGGAGGGGAAGCCATGGAAGGCTTGAGGAGGGACGAGAAGGTTTGGAAGAGCCTCTGTGCAGAGTAGGAATGTGAGCTAATAAGAGAGGTATAGAATTGCCTAGCAGCAGTGAGGGCTCAGTTGAGGTTTTATGACACAAACATTTAGTGGACCCAGTCGGAATGGTTGTGTGATTTTCTCTACCTTTGTTCACCAGCATGTGTACAGGGACAAAGGCAATGAATGGGGAGAATGATCCAAGATGGAGGCTTGGCTGAACATAATTGATAAAGTGATATAGGGGCCAGGGATTCAAGAAGACAGTGGGGAGTTGAATTGGTTCACCAAGTGGTTAAGATGAGAAGAAGAGAGAGTGGCAAGTACAGAGGAGATATCCTGGGAGAGGATTGAGGGGTCAAGAATTGGAGGTCACAGTATGGACAAAAAGAAGACTTTTTAAGGGAAAGAAGAAGGAGAGGTGAAAAGCCAATAGATTGTGGTCAGGTAAGGGGATTTCAGAATTCTTGAACACGGACGTGGTGCATTTGTGGGTGATGGGAAGATCAAGGGCACGGCCATCTTTGTGTGTGGCTGAGGTGGGGTGGAGGAGTATATCATGGGAGGTGAGTAGGTTGAGGAATTGAGTGGCTGGGGGATTTGAATATGCATGTTGAAGCCTCCAAATATGAGGGCAAGATGGAAGAGGAAAGATAAATTATGTCATGTACCAAACTCATTGAGGTGGGAAGGGGAGTGACTTGGTGAGAGGTGATGAGGACCTGAGCTAAAGTGGTGAGTGTGCAGGTAGAGAGCAGAGGACAATTGGAAAAGATGCTGAGGAGGTAGAAACAACCAGACTTGGCAACTAATAGATCTGTGGGGTGAGGGCTAATGAGGAAGGAAAGAGGATTCTGGGATTGGGAGCCTGGGGAACTGGGAGCATTTTGGTGCCCTTGAATGAAACCAACATGTTGGGAAGAGGGGATAGATGGTGGAAAGATGATGAGCTTTGTTTTGTTTGTGATGAGTCTGAGATGCATAGAGGGCATCCATCCAAATGCCCAATAGGTGGGTGATCATACTGGATGTTAGTGAAAGACTTGGGCATGAGATATGGGAATCTTCTGAAGAGATAATCATTAAACCTAAGGTAGCTTAAGATGTCACTAAGAGAGAGAGTGTGCGTCTGGAGAAACAAGAGAAGAAGGCCAGGATGTAGTGGGGCATCCAAATTCAGGGTGCACAATATGGTTGAAGAAGAGACAGAGAAGGATGGGTCTGACAGGTAGCAGGAGATCCAGCAGAGGGTGATGTCGGGAGAAGGCAGAGAGGTGAGCATGCAGAAGGAAGGGGTGTACTCCAGTGTGAAAGAAGCGAAGCCTCACCTCTGGCATGACTGGCACTCACACACATACCTGGGTGGGACTGACCAGCCGGAACACATGCCAGACTCGTGACGCTGGGCTCTGGAATCTCCCCAGTGAAATCCACAACCCCTTCATTGTAGACCATGGCAGCAGCAGTGGAGAGACTATGTTTTCTTTCTGGGTTTCCAGACATATCTCATTTCCAGCCTCATATTTAATAGCATATAACTGCCCAAAGTGGAGAGCTCGGAATGTATGGCATGTCTCACTGAGACCATTTTAGTTAAAAAAAAAAACAACTCACTTTCTAATGGAATAAATTAAGCTCCCTTCCCCATTCTTCACATATAAACACCCACCCACCCGCATTTGTCCCACAGCCACCATCTATGCTATGATACCTCTACATTAGCTATGATATGGATGTATACGGAGGAGAGTGAGCACCCCTAGTGGGAAGCATGAGGTAGTCAAACACAGGCCCCTCTTCCTTGCTGTTAGTTGGTCTGTAGGCCTCTCTCTCTCTTTTTTTTTAAACCAGCTATCCTTCTCTTCCATCTACTCCAAGGAGAGCAGTTACTGAACAAATCAGAAGCTGAACTTCGAGGTTGGGGATATAGAGAGAGCCTGGTGTGGCCCATGGGTGAGCAGTGGTCAATCTGATGAACTCCAGCTGACCAGTGAAAGGAAAAGTCTCCCCAAATAAATGTGAATTCTGGAAAACACAGACATTCATAGACTATTGGAACAACAAGTGCCCTTGGCGATTAACTAGTCCAACATGGCTCCAGAGGAGAAAACTGAGGATCAGAGAAAGGCATTCACACATCCACAGTCACATAGCCAGAAAATGGTAGTTTCAGAACTAATGCCCAGCATAGGTTTTCCCCTCACCCCCACCCTAACATACTAGGCTGCCTACCTAGACCTGATGAGAGGATGGGCAATGAAACAATTAAAATATCAGCTCACATTGAGAAGAGAGAGCACGTTTGGACCCTGAACTTTGCCTAACTCAGTCTCTTCTCCCCCTTCCCTACTTTCTGAGCTCCCTTTGGGACCTTCGAGTCACATAGTCAAATTCTGGACTGAGGCAGATTGTCCCTTACTTTACCCTTCTCATCTTCATCCCACTGCACACGTCGGAATCCCTTTGGCTCTCCTGCTAGTCATTCCTTGTGTTCCTTGTTTCTTCCAGACACATCTATTTCTGAGCCTGCAGCCAGTTTAGGGGTCCCTCTGTCCAATGAGGAGGGGAAGGCTGATCATGAGAAGTCCCCTTCACCTCTGATTGTCTGCCTTTTGGCTTGCTGTCCCTGCTGCAATGTATTCCTCACTTCATTCCATTCCCTTCTTTTCTCCCTTCTGTCTACAGGATGCTTCTTAGTCTCTGCCTTCTGTGGCAATTCCTTATCCTTAAGTCACTTCGAAAACTAGGAACCAGGAGCCAGTATTTTGCCCTGGGGGCAGTTGGAGTCAAGGAAGCTTCTTGAGCTGGAGAGATGGGGGTTGCTTGGGAATGAGACAATTACTTTCCCTTTCACTGACAGATGAGCAGAGAATAGCAAGATTGGAAGCCTTCTTTTGACTTCATCTTTTGTTCTAATTATGTTCCAAGTTGTTAATAAGCTGTGGAGAAGCACTGACCACATCTCACCAAGAGAGGTCTCCTGTTGGCTATACTGAGGACAGATGTCACTCTTGGAAGTGGAGTTAAGCCCCACAACTCTTATGAGCCATTCAATGCATCTCATGATGTCCAAACTCTCCTAGGGTAAACGAATAGGTTCCCTTCTCTGTGTTGCCTTTTATCATCATCCCATCCAACAAGAGATACCAAGAGCACCAAGAGCAGCTCTCCTCTCCCTTCTTTGGAGAGGTAGCCTAACCCAGGGGAGAGAGTACTGGATGTGGAGTTATGAAGACCTGAGTTCTAATCCCACCTATAATTCTAACCAACTCTGGACCATGGGCAAGACTCCAACTCTCTCTGAAGCTTAGTTAACCTTGGTAACTGTCTCACAGGGTAGGATAATTCATGTCCAATGGTTTCCAAAATTTTTAGTGCTATATAAAAGTCAATTATCGGGGGCAGAACCAAGATGGCCACATGAAGATAGCATCTTACCGGAGCTCTCACAAGGTCTGTCAGATTCCCATGGAAAAGTGAATTTGAGCAGATTTGAGAGAGTCGGAAACTGCGGGCAGTCTGCATGCGGCAAAGTTCCAAGCCAGGAGAGTCTGAGAGGCCAAAGGCACGAACCTGTGGGCTCGGAGAGGGCTGGGTGCGGAGCTGCTCCAGACCAAGGTGGAGGCGGCCAGCCGGGAAATCCACGTGGGAGACAGTCTGGGAGAAAGCTTGGCACCCGAAACCAGCAGAGATCCCCAGGCCACCCAGCACAGGATGGCAGTCTGTGGAAGCGAGGAGAGGCAGCCAACACCATCGGCTGGGAAAACACCAACTCCTGACACTTGCAGCCCAGAAACTTGGTTTCTTGAACTTCTGGGAGACATAATGGCCAGGTAAATGGCTCTAATCCCTCCCCTCCCCACCCAGAGAATTCCTCGGGGGAAAAAAAAAGAAAGCTGGAACAGAGGAGAAAGTAGTGGGGCGTCAGTGGACAAATAGTAGAAGCTCATTATTCCCAGAGGGGCAGAGTCAGCAGGGGTCAACACCAGGAGCCCAGACGTAATCTTGCTCCCCCAGGGGAAGTGCCAGAGATCAGCTCAAACAACAAACAGCTGAGACCATTGCTGAAAAGCAAGCGCTGGAGAGCACCCATAGGGAGTGAGATGCCAGGGAGCCAGACACCTCCCCCACACCTCAGGAAACTGAAGGCTATAATTCTAGACTCACAACCCCCAGAAAAAGAAAGCTGGGACAGAGAGCCCTGAGCCCCAAAGGCAGAAATTTGTTATAAAGCCAGGAAAAGGCAAACCAACATGAAGAAGAACACAAAAAAACCAAGGACAATAGATTCTTTTTATGGAGACAGGAATGATCAAAATACCAATTTGGAAGAAGACAGCAGTGACACTATAGATCCATCTGATACCTCAAAAGATAATGTGAACTGGTCTCCAGCGCAAAAAGCATTGCTGGAAGAGCTAAAGGAGGATTTTAGAAACCAAATTAGGGAGCGAAAAGAAAACATGGAAAAAATGGAAAAGTCCCTAAAGGATAAGATTGGTGAAATGGCCATGGAGATTTAGAATCTAAATAGAGAAAATGACACCGTGAGAGGCAAAATCAACCAATTGGAAAAGGAGACTCAAAAGTAAAATGAAAACACTAACTCATTAAAAATTAGAGTTGAGCAAGTGGAAGCTAATGAATCTATGAGGCACCAAGAAGTAGTAAAACAAAATGTAAAGAATGAAAAAATAGAAAAAAATGTGAATTATCTGATTGGGAAAACAACTGACCTGGAAAATACATCCAGGAGAGACAATTTAAGAGTTATTGGTCTACTGGAAATCCACGATGAAAAAAAGAGCATTGACAGTATCTTCGAAGAAATTATCAAAGACAACTGCCCAGAGGTCCTAGAACCAGAGGGCAAAATAGTCATTGAAAGAATTCACCAATCACCCCCTGAAAGAGATCCCAAACTGAAAACACCAAGAAATATTATAGCCAAATTTCAGAACTATAAACTGAAGGAGAAAATACTGCAAGCAGCCAAAAAGAAGCAATTCAAATATTGTGGAAGTACAGTTAGGATCATGCAGGATCTCTCAGCTTCCACATTAAAAGACAGGAGAAATTGGAATATGATATTCCGAAGGGCAAAGGAGCTGGGACTACAACCAAGGATCAACTACCCAGCAAAACTAAGCATAATATTTCAGGCAAGGTGATGGACATTCAATGAAATAAGGGAATTCCAGACCTTCCTGATGAAAAGGCCAGAACTCAATGGAAAATTTGATCTCCAAATACAAAACTCAAGAGAGACATAAAAAGGTAACCAGGGAGAAAAAAACCCACAAACCTTATTAGCCAATAAGGGCATGTTGTTTACATCTTTATGTGGGATTATATCATCTTATGTATGTTTTATATATATATATATATATATATATATATATATATATATATATATATATATACATATGTATGTATGTATGTATATGTATATATATACACACACATATATAAGTCATTCTAGAGAATGGTACAGCTATTATGACAATTGAAGGGGATATACATAGGTTGTGAATGCCTGTATAAATTAACTGATGTAAAGATATAAAATATAAGTAAGAGATATAAAGGGAGGGCTATGAGAGAAGCAGTAAGGAGGTAGTAGAAAAGGGTAAATTACACCAAATGAAGTGGCACAAAAACATATTATAGTAGAGGGAAAGAAGGGAGGGAGAAGAGCAGTATTTGAGCTTAACTTTCATCTGATCTAGTTCAAGAAGGGAATAACATACCCTGATATGTTTAGAAATCTAACTTGTCCTACGGGAAGTAGGAAGGGAAGGGGGGAAAAAGGGAGGGGGGTGGTCAGAAGGGAGGGGAGAAGTAGCAAGTGGGAAACGGTAAGATAAGGGAGGGGAATAAAGAGGGAGGGTGAACTGAGGAAGGTGGCGGTCAAAAGCAAAACTTTGTTGAGGAGGAGAAGGGGAAAGGGAGAAATAAAAGCATAAACAGGGTTAAATAGGATGGAGAAAAAGACACAGATAGAAATCATAACTCTGAATGTGAAGGGGATGAACACTCTCAAAAACAGAAGCAGATAGCAGAATGGATTAAAAACCATAATCCTACAATATGCTGTTTACAAGAAACCCATTTGAAACAGGGGGATACACATACGGTAAAGGTAAAAGGCTGGAGTAAAATATATTGTGCCTCAGCTAAAGTAAAAAAAGCAGGTGTAGCAATCCTAATCTCAGACAAAGCAAATGTAAAGATAGATTTAATTAAAAGAGATAAGGAAGGACATTATATCCTGCTAAAAGGCACCATAAACAATGAAGCAATATCATTGCTTAACATATATGCACCAAGTGGTAAGGCATACAAATTCTTAGAGGAGAGGTTAAGGGAGTTACAGGAAGAAATAGACAGCAAAACTATAATATTGGGAGACCTCAACCTCCCCCTTTCTGAACTTGATAAATCTAATCTCAAAATAAATAAGAAAAAAGTTAAGGAGGTAAACAGAATTTTAGGAAAGGCAGATATGATAGACCTCTGGAGAAAACTGAATGGGGATAAAAAGGAATATACTTTCTTATCAGAGGTACATGGCATATACTCAAAAACTGACCATGTACTAGGGCATAAAAACCTCACAATCCAGTGCAGAAAGGCAGAAGTAGTCGAAGCATCCTTTTCAGATCATGATGCAATAAGAATCATTTTTAATAAAGAGCCATGGAAAAATAAGCTAAAAACTAATTGCAAACTAAATAATCTAATTCTAAAGAATGAGTGGGCCAAAGAACAAATCAGAGAAACAATTAACAACTTCATTCAAGAGAATGACAATAATGAAACAACATACCAAAACTTATGGGATGCAGCAAAAGCAGTTCTTAGGGGAAGTTTTATATCCCTAAATGCTTACATGAATAAAATAGGGAAAAAGGAGATCAATGATCTGGGCATACAGCTGAAAAAGCTAGAAAAAGAGCAAATTGAAAATCCCCAATTAAATACCAAATTAGAAATACTGAAAATCAAAGGAGAGATTAATAAAATGGAAACCAAGAAAACTATTGAATTAATAAATAAAACAAAGAGCTGGTTTTATGAAAAAACCAATAAAACTGATAAACCTTTGGCCAATTTGATTAAAAAAAAGAAAGAAGAAAATCAAATTACCAGTATCAAAAATGAAAAAGATGAGGTCACCTCTAATGAAGAGGAAATCAAAACAATAATTAGGAATTATTTTGCCCAACTGTATGCCCATAAATTTGACAACCTTAGAGATATGGATGGATATCTACAAAAACATAAACTGCCCAGGCTAACAGAAAAGGAAGTGAAATTTCTAAATAACCCCATCTGAGAAAAAGAAATTAAGCATGCCATCAATGAACTCCCTAGGAAAAAAATCTCCAGGGCCAGATGGTTTTACATGTGAATTCTATCAAACATTTAAAGAACAACTAATTCCAATACTTTGTAGACTATTTGGGAAAATAGGTGAAGAAGGAGTCCTATCAAATTCTTTTTATGACACAAATATGGTACTAATACCCAAACCAGGGAGAGTCAAAACAGAGAAAGAAAATTATAGACCAATTTCTCTAATGAATATTGATGCAAAAATTTTAAATAAAATATTAGCAAAAAGATTGCAGCAACTCATCACGAGAATAATACACTATGACTAGGTAGGATATGTTCCAGGAATGCAAGGCTGGTTCAATATTAGGAAAACTATTAGCATAACTGACCATATCAACAACAAAACTAGCAGAAACCATATGATCATCTCAATAGAGGCAGAAAAAGCCTTTGACAAAGTACAACACCCATTACTATTAAAAATACTAGAAAGCACAGGAATAAGTGGAACCTTCCTTAAAATTATAAATAGCATCTACCTAAAACCATCGACAAGCATTATTTGTAATGGGGATAAGCTAGATGCATTCCCAGTAAGATCAGGGGTGAAACAAGGATGTCCATTAACACCCCTATTATTCAATTTGGTACTAGAAACATTAGCTGTGGCAATAAGAGAAGAAAAAGAAATTGAAGGAATTAGAATAGGAAAAGAAGAAACTAAATTATCACTTTTTGCAGAGGATATGATGACTTATTTAGAGAATCCTAGAGAATCAAGTAAAAAACTACTTGAAATAATAAACAACTTTAGCAAAGTTGCAGGATATAACATAAACCCACATAAATCCTCAGCATTCCTATACACTACTGACAAAGCCCAACAGCAAGAGATAGAAAGAGAAATTCCATTCAAAGTTACTGTAGACACTATAAAATATTTGGGAGTCTATTTGCCAAGACAAACCCAGGGCCTATATGAACATAACTATGACACACTTCTCACGCGAATAAAATCAGATCTAAATAAATGGAAAAATATCAGTTGCTCATGGTTAGGCCGAGCTAATATAATAAAAATTACAATTTTACCTAAATTAATCTATCTATTCAGTGCCATACCAATCGAACTACCAAAAAATTATTTTACTGAGTTGGACAAAATTATAACATAATTCATGTGGAAAAACAAGAGGTCTAGAATATCTAGGGCATTAATGAAAAGAAATGCTAGAGAAGGTGGCCTAGCCATACCAGATATTAAACTGTACTACAGAGCAGCAGTCATGAAAACTACCTGGTACTGGTTAAGAAACAGGGGTGTGGATCAGTGGAATAGGATAGGTACACAAGAAGGAGAAATCAACAAGTTTAGTAATCTAATCTTTGATAAACCCAAAGAGGGCAGCTTCTGGGCTAATAATTCACTATTTCACAAAAACTGTTGGGAAAATTGGAAAATGGTAGGGCAGAAACTGGGCATAGACCAATATCTTACACCATATACCAAAATAAAGTCAAAATGGGTTCATGATTTAGGAGTAAAAGTTGATACTCTAAGTAATTTAGGAAAGCAAAGAATAGTTTACTTATCAAATTTATGGAAAAGTAAAGAATTCATGACCCAACAAGATATAGAGAGCATTACAAAATGAAGAATGGATAATTTTGATGATGTCAAATTGAAATGTTTTTGTACAAAAAAAGCCAGTGCAACAAAAATTAGGAGGGAAGCAGAAAATTGGGAGAAAATCTTTGCAACTAGTATCTCTGATAAAGGCCTCATTTCTAAAATATACAGGGAACTGAGCCAAATATATAGGAATACAAGCCATTCCCCAATTGAGAAACAGTCAAAGGATATGAACAGGCAGTTTTCAGAGGAAGAAATTAAAGCTATCTATAGGCATATGAAAAAATGTTCTGGATCACTACTGATTAGAGAAATGCAAATCAAAACAACTCTTAGATACCACATCTCTCCTGTCAGATTGGCTAAAATAACAAAGCAGGAGGATGATAAATGCTGGAGAGGATGTGGGAAAATTGGAACATTGTTACATTGCTGGTAGAGTTGTGAGATGATCCAGCCATTTTGGAGAGTAATTTGGAACTACGCCCAAAGGGCCATAGGAATGTTCATACCCTTGGACCCAGCAATACCACTTCTAGGGTTGTATCCCAAAGAAATAACACAAGAGTGAAGGGGACCCATATGTACAAGGATATTTATAGCAGCTCTTTTTGTGGTAGCCAAGAATTGGAAATCAAAGGGATGCCCATCAATTGGGGAATGGCTGAACAAGCTGTGGTATATGAAGGTAATGGAATACTATTGTGCCATAAGAAATGGGGATGATACAGACTTCGTAACAACCTGGAAAAACCTACACGACATAATGCTGAGTGAGCGGAGCAGAGCCAGGAGAACATTGTACACAACCACAGATATATGGATTCCGTGAGGACCAACCCTGACAGACTTCGCTCTTCTCAGCAACACAAGGGGCAAGGACAACTCCAGGGGACTCACGATGGAGAATGCTATCTTCATCCAGAGAAATAACTGTGAAGTTTGAATACAGATCGAGGCGCACTACATGCTCGCCTTTTTTGCTTCTTTTCTTGTTTTTGTTTTTGGGTTTTTTTTTTGGTTCTGTTTCTTCTTTCTCATGATTCATTCCATTGGTCATAATTCTTCTCCACAACCTGACTAGTGTATAAATTAATTCAGTGCGAAGTTATACGTGATAGTTATATGAGATTCCACGCTGTCTTGGGGAGGGAGGGGGGAGGGAGGGGAGAAAATCTGGAACTCAAAACTATGTAGAACCGTGTGTGGTAAACTAAAAATAAAAAAATATTTAAAAAAGTCAATTATCATCATTACCCCCTTTTCATTATAGTATAGCTGACACAAAAATACCCTTGTTTGCATTTTTACTCATCCCCTCAGTATGCTTTGAATTCATTCCCTATTAGTTGCCCTTGCTTGATTTAAGCTGGTAGGAGAGGTCCCTCTGCAGCCACATCAGTCTTTTTAAATAGCTCCCTTTTATGTTCTCATTAAAAACCCTTTCTCTTTGTGATTTCAGAATTTTGTTCTTGAGCTCTTTAATCTCCTCTAAAGAACAGTAGGCCATGGAATGCCACTTGTATTTTCTTTGAGCAGTTTTTCAAATTTGCACTCATAGTTCGCACAATTTTTTCTTCCCTATTACAATCTTTTCTCCTTAATTTGCTGAGATTCCTATGGACTCTTAAGTAACCAGGTTTTGATTAATTAATTAAACAACAACAACAAAAAAGGAGAAAGAAAGTATGGGTAATGACTAAAGGACTTCCAAAGAAAATAGTCCTTCAGATAAAGAAAAGGAAAGGACAAGGAAGCCAGCAAGTGATGGGGGGGACCCTTTAACAGGAGAGCAAATACTGTGGATGAAAAGATCCTGAAGATAAGTCATTTGATGGAGAAAACAACAATGTACTGTCACTGACAACCAAGAAAAGAAGCTGGATGTACCCTAAGACTGGCCAAATTGGGCCACAGATACTTTTAAATCAGTGAAGGAGGGTCTGGCATCACTAACGAGGCCTGGTATCAGCAATGAAATGTCCAGAGTAAGTAACTCAGGGAAATTTGAATAAAGGAGAAAACTCAATGGGGAATACAATTCACAGTCTCTCTGGCCAACCAGAAAAAGAGATAGAAACATAATAAAAACAAGATGAAACAAATATCTGGAAAAAAATTGATAATTTTCCAAGCTAGGAGATAGAGCTTAAATGTGAAGAAAGGAAGAATCCAAATACCATTTTACAGGGAATTTTGCAAGAAAAATTCCCAAGACCAATAGGATGTAAAAAACAAACTGCAGATTGGTGGAATTCACAGAATGCTCTCAGAGAGAAATGTCAGGTTCAGATCACCCCGGCTTGTGGCTGCCATGCTCCAAAGTCTCATTTATAAAAAGAGCATCATGGAAGTGGGTTGGAGTGTGGTGATGGGGAAGAACCCTCTGCTGTCAGGAAAAGGTCCTGTATATGAATCCCAGGAAGGTATGGATTGTGTGACTTTGGAAAAGTCACTTCACTTGTCAGGGCTCTGGGCAGCCTTCCAGGTGATTCCTGCAGAGACCACACTAGTCTCAACAGCTAGGTAGTAAAGGTGATGGGGGTGCTGGACTGGAGGTAAATTCTGACTCAGACATCTGCTAGCTAAGTAACCCTGGGCAAAGTAACTTAATTAGTAAGTAAACATTGCTATATGCCAGGCGCTGTGCTAAGCACCAGGAATACAAAGAAAGATAAGTCAGTCTCTGCTCTGGAGATCACTGCCTCAGTTTTCCCACCCATAAAATGGGATCAATAATAGCATCTCTCTTACAAGATGGTTTTGAAGATTACTTGCAATAATATATAAAATACTTTGTAAACTTTAATATGCTATGCGATGTTAGCAATTATTATCATGATGATTGTTCATTAGAGATGTCCAACATGAAAATCAGGTGGCAATGTGAGATGGAGGTCACAAGTACTACTCACTATTTAAAAACAAGTTAGCAAAACATTCATGAGCTGACGTTCTCTTGAGGGAGTGGGGGAAAGCGCTTGGTGGGTAGAGTTGGAGTAGACCTCTCGGTAGAGGTTAGCCATGAGTATTAGCCAGCAGAAGCCCAAATCTGGGGGAGCTATTATGATCTGTGATGATTGCAGGTTATTGGGAACCCCTGGAAATGTCAGATTTGGCAAGCAAAATGACAGTGAGCTGTAGAACCAACAGTTCTCTTTATGGGGCCAATGGGCAGGAAGAAGAGCCATGACAATGACCAGATTGCCAGCATGGTTCCATCACTGGACCATCAGTGGCCAACAAAAGCCTAAGTGCAAACTGGCAAACATCAAGAATCAAGGACATTCTGCTTGCAGCTAAAAGATACGTGCAGGAATGAGTCCAGGTGGGGAAAAGGCATAAAGACTAGAATAGGATTTAGGTACAGAGAAATAATAAATAAATTAAATAGTAATAATATAAGTCATTATTTATATTACATATTATATATCATATATTAGGATAATTACCTATAAATAATAAATAAATAATAGGCATAAAGGTATAAGTAATATCCCTCCCCACAAAATCCATGTACTTAATAGTGGTCCAGACAAAGTTCAGGGAGGATTGAGAAGATGAATTCTTTGATAGTGGGCATTAAAAACATTGCTTAGGTGAGGAAGATTGGATGGGGGATGCTGTTGAAAAATAAAGAGGGGGCTTCTAGGTAAGGCAGATACTGGAATGGGATGCGACTACTCAGCTCCTTCACATCAACTAGCAAACCATCCAATTAGCACCAGAGCAAATAATGATCAAGAAGTCAAATGAGAAACCATTGGAAGTGACTTATTTCACATAAAAACAGCCTTACCACTACCCCGCCCCCCAACCTACACTTGTACACATACACATGCATAGTTTTGTGTAGGCGTCCATCAAACTCAGCAGGAGTTTAAGTGAGGATAGAGAATAGAGAAGGTAAGATGGAAGGTCATTGGTGTTGTTCACTTGTTTTCAGTCATATCTGACTCTTGGTAACCCCATCTGGAGTTTTCCTGGCAAGAATGCTAGAATGGTTTGCCATTCCTTCTCCAGCTCATTTTTACAGATGAGAAATCGAGGCAAGCAGGGTTAAGTGACTAGTTCAGGGTCGCACAGCTAGGAAGTGTCTGATGCTAGATTTGAACTTAGGTTCTCCTGACTCCAGAGTCATTGCTCTATTCACTGTGCCATCTAGCTGCCATAAGAAATAATGGCTATGAAGAATTCAGAGAAACATGGGAAGACTTATATGAAACCAAGGGAAGAAAACTGAACCCAAAGGAAAATCTCTTTGTGGGCCATAGGTGTGTTAAAGATTAATATGGTAGCAATGAATTCTTGTCATGATCCTAGAAAAGAAAGCCATCATAGGATGCAGGAGTCAGGATAATTTGTCCTTGGGGTAAGGCCAAGAAGCCCATCTTTTGGGTGGGTTAAATGGCTAGTAAGGAGAGAGGTGTATCTTTTGTCTGTGAAGTCATTGATAAACTTGGGTTTTGTGGGTTTCAGGACATACTTTTTAAAAATTTACTTTTCTCAAACTCTTCTTTGCATGGTCCTTTTCCATGGAGCTAAAATTTCTAAAAGGATTGCTTTTTCCTTAAAAATACTCAGTTTAACTAGAAAATTGGCTTTGGGATAGAAGGCATAGGCTTTCATTTGGGTTGCTCATGTCCCTAGTATCCATTGACAGCATTGTCATTTCACCATCGAAGTTATTAAGGCCAATGCTTTGTGCAGCCTGGCATGCCTGGTTCTGAATTGGGAGTTTGGCCCATTGACCTGTGGGTCTTTGAGATGGAGCATCTCAAGACTTCCATTTGCTCCTAATTAGAAAGCAGACATACTCAGGAGGAGCAGGCACCAACCATCGTGACTGCAAAATGTCCTCTGATGATGGGACAAAAATCTAGGGGATTTCAATCTTTTCACCTTTCTTCCCAGTGACTTCAGCCTGTGGGTGCTTGATTGGGAACCTTAGTTGAAACTTATCCTGAGGCTGATAAAACCCTTCACCTGAAAGGAAGGCAAGGTGCCATTCCTCTTCCTGTCAAGGATGTGCATCACCCAACCCCACGTGGGTGAGTCAGACCTCCTGATGACTCTGCCAGGGCACCCCTGGGATCCCCAGGCTCACTAGGAATTTTGAGGGCATTTAAGTCGGTCCTGGTGCTTATCTGATAATCACACATGCTTTGAAGGTAAGGCTGAAGAGAACAATTACAAATCCCTTTATAACTCACCGATACCTTGGGTTTGGTTGCAGAGCTGACTGTGGGGGAAACAGAGGCTGGACCAGCCCCCAGGGCAATTGACTCCAGGTTGGGAGGTAAATCCACTTGGTCCTGATTTAATGACCCACCCTTCTCTCCACTCTCCTCTCTTGACTCTTGATCCTGTAAAATATTACGCAATCAATACTCAATAGACATTTATTAAATTATTAAATGCATACAACATGCCAGGCAGTGGGCTAAGTCCTGAGGATGCAAATATTGACAAGAGACCATTCCTTAGTGGCCTGGACATGTCTAGGAAGGACAGAGCTCTGCAGAGGTAGCCCCTTCATGTCTTACCCCACTGGGCCTTTACCGATGGATGAAATTTCATTATCAGCAATGTGCCTTGGGAGTAGGTGCCCTGGGAAGGGGCTTTGAAAAGGGATTCAAGTGTAAAGTCCTCATTGGGACATACCCACAGCCCTGATTTTCTCTTTGAGTATAGATATGAATGAAGTCAACAAAGAGCCATGACCACAAGAACAATGTTTGCTGGGTCAGAGGCATCTGGCCTAAGAGCAAGGCCATTTGCTTGCTGGCTCTTGGCAACACGGGTGGAAACTCTTGGGAAGAGTTTTCTCTCAGGTTCAGGGTCAGGCTTCTGCTCTATGGCCACTTTTCATGGCCCAGGAAGTTGGGGGAGGGGGAAAAGCTAGGAAGTCAGGGTATTGATCCAATACACACAAGCTTCTGTGTTGCCTTGGAGAGGCCATGAGGCATAGGAAGAGCAGGCCAAGCCTGGAATCAGTGAGTATTGACGTGAAGTCTTGGCTTTGACATCTTCTGGTTGTACTCAAGGCTACCGCCAGAGATGGTTCAACAGATGACCTGCATCTATGAAGGGAGTTTCTTTACAAAGAGTTCTCCACCCAAAAGGAATTATACATCCAGCCCCAAACACACTTGCACACAAATGCACTCACATGTATACACACACCCCTTCCAGGATTTGTGGTTTCATTAACATGAAAGCCCAGTCCCCAGCCCTTCCCCAGACATCTCTGATCCCCTCCCCTCAGTGTCCAGCCTCAGGGTGCTAGTCCTTGAAGGTGAACTGGTCTAGTCCATGGATGCTTGTTCATGTCCAGGTCATTATCAAACCCTCCTCAGATGTCCTGTTTAGGGGGTATTTGCAGAGGTCTTTGTACTGCATTGGCAGAGTCTCTGAGGACACATCCCCAAGAATGACAGAATGAAGGAAGGAATGCAATTAAAAGGCATTTATTAGGTGATAGCTATTTATTAAGTAATTAAAGGTAGCTAGGTGGCATAATGAGGCGAGCGCTGGGCTTGTACCAAGTCAGGAACATTCTGTCCATTTCATCTTTGTCCACATTTGTTTAAATCTTGTCTCCCTCATCAGACTCTGTGCTCCCTTTTGCCTTTCTTTGTATCCCTAGCCCTTAGCACAGAGCAGTAGGCACTTAATAAATGTGTTCTGGCTGGCTGACTGAGTTCAGATCTAGGCTCAGATACTGATACTTGCTAGCTGTGTGACCCTGGGCAAGTCACTTAACCTTTCTCAGCCTCAGTTTCCTCATCTGTAAAGTCTGAATAATAATAACCTAGTGAACAGGGTTGGTGTGAGGACAAGGTGAGAATATACATGGATGTGTATCTATGTGTGTGTTTGTGCGTATTTGCATGTTCATGTGTGTGCGCATGTGTGTGTGCATGTGTGTGCATGCATGCATGTGTATTTATATGTGTGTGCATGTGTCTGTGTGTATGTGTGTATTTACATGTTCATGCGTGTGCGCATGTGTGTGAGTGTGTGCATGTGTGTGCATGAATGTATGTGTATTTATATATGTGTATGTGTGTATGTATGTATTTGCATGCTCATGTGCATGTGCATGTGTGTATGCATGTATATGCATTTATATGTGTGCATGTGCCTGTGTGTCTGTGTGTATTTGCATGTTCATGTGTGTGCGCATGTGTGTGTGTGTGAGTGTGTATGTGCATGCAGGTATGTGTATTTATATGTGTGTATGTATGTATTTGCATGTTCATGTGCATGCGCATGTGTGTGCATGCATGCATGTGCATTTATATGTGTGCAGGTGCCTGTGTGTCTGTGTGTATCTGCATGTTCATGTGTGTGTGCATGCGTGTGTGAGTGTGTGTGCATGTGTGTGCATGCATATATGTGTATTTATATATGTGTGCATGTGTGTGTGTGCGTGCGCATGTGTGTGAGTGTGTGTATGTGCAAAGTAATATTTGCAAACCTTAAAGCCGTATATAAATGTTAGCCCTCAACTCTCTGCTGGGAGCTGGCCAAATCAGGAAGGGAGATGATTGTGCACCCTGAGTGCAGATGGGAGGTAGGAAGGAATAAGGACCTTGAACTTGTCCTGGGAAGTCACTGGGGTCGGTTTTATGTAAAAGTGGGGGTAGTTGGGACAAACTTTGCCAGATCTGCTATTGATCAGGGTGTGGCTTCATCTTGTGTCCCTGTCTCACTGCTAGGTATTTGGAAGAAGGAGGGGTCCCTATGGTCTACAGCCTGGGCTCCTCTAAGCCAGAGTTCTCTGCCATGCCCTCAGTCACTCAGCATGGACTTAGGCAATTAGTGGCCCTGCCCTCAACCTTCCATTTCTATTCCCAGATGAGGCAGCTCTGCTTTAGAGCACATGTAGGGTGGCTCAGGTGAGTTCATGATGACTAATAAGAGTGGCCCTGGAGAGATGTTCCCTGCATCAGGAACCATGGGGAAGGATGGGGCTTCAGAGCAACAAAGCAGACTCACAGGAATGGGCCTCTGCTGGGGCTGGTGCACCTGGGGGCTGGCCGGAGAGGGGCTGGTGCTGAGGGCATTCTCAATGTCTCGGTCCAGCTGGTCCAGTTTCATGATGAGCAGGACCATGGAGTCGAGCCGTCCTCGCCCTCGATCTTCTCTCACCTCCTGAGGAACAGAAACATTTCATTTATTCATTTACTTTTAGTTTTTAACATTCACTTTTATAAGATTTTTAGTTCTAAATTTCCCCTTTCCCCAAGACAGCAAGAAGTCTGATAAAGGCTATGCAAGTACAATCATCTCAACCATATTTCCGTATTAGTCATGTTGTGAAAGAAGAATCAGAACAAAAGGGGAAAACCATGAGAAAGAAGAAACAAAAAAGAGAAAACAGTGCACTTTGATCTGCATTCAGACTCCCAAGATCTTTGGATGTGGACAGCGTTTTCTGTCATGAGCCTTTTGGAGTCAATATAAATCCTTGCATTGCTGAAAAGAGCCAAGTCTATCAAAGCCAGTCATCAAACACTGGGTATGTAACCGTGTACGATGTTCTGGTTCTCTTCACTCAGCATCAGTTCATGTAAGTCTGTCCAGGTTTCAGAATTTATTTATTTTTTTAAACTGAATCCGAGAGGCCAGTTCCTGGGAGGGGGCAATGGCCTCTGTTCCTGTCTGTCATGGGATCAAATGGCAAATCCTCTATTTGGTTTTCCTGACCACTCCACCCTCCTACCTTTACAGTGGTCTTATACTTTGGTACCCTACAGGGACTCTTCAGTCCAGGGGAAGAGGCTTCCTGACTGTCCTCCCACAAGCCCCTCATCTCTGGCCTCCAGACATTCTCTCAGGCTGCTCCCATCCCTCCCCTCCTCCCCGCAGGTCCACTCTCTCCCTCTGCTGATCTGACCTTCCTGGCTTCTTTTGTCACAAGTAAAGCCCCACCTGCTACAGGAAGCCTTTTTCCATACTCCTTCAATACTAGTTTCTTCCATCTGGATTACCTCCAGTTTGTCCAGTCTATACATTGCATACATGTAATCTGCCTCAGTAGCCTGGACACCCTTTGAGGGCAGGGGCTGTCTTTTGCCTCTTCATATTGCCAGTACTCAGTGCTTTGGTGACCAGCACAGAGGTCAGCGACCCCCACAGTGCCCACTTAACTCCCTGAGAGGAGGTCCTGGCTGTTAACGCCTGTGACTCAGCTCATGGGGGCAGCCTTAGAGCCTTGCCTCAAGCACCCGGAGGTGAACAGGAAGAACAAGTAAGAGACTGGGCTTAGCTCCGGTCTGGATTTCAAGTTCAGCTCAGCTTCTACAATTTGCTGCCTCCCATGCATTTAGAAGAAAGTTACTTTTCCAGGAAAAACCACAAAAGAAGAAACAGGGATGCTTATCCTGTAGAAGAGGTGGAGAGACACGAGGGGCACCAATGGAATCAGTAACAGCCTAGACAAGCAGGGTCTTTGGGAGCCAGCCAGCGAGGTTAGTGACCCATGGAGGGCTGTGACGTGGACGAGGTGCGGTCTGCCAAGGGTTGTGTGCTCCCTCTGTGTGCACAGGTTTGAGTTACAGGGAGGAAGATTACGACCCCATTTAAGGAAGAAATCTCTGACAATTAAGAGTGTTGGAAAGTGCAGTGGTCTGTTTAAGGAGGTGAGGAATGCCAGCCAAGTCTGGAAGGATGCTCATTGGGAATGTCTGAGGGGAATGCTGGTTGGGCGGTGGTGGAGGCTGCTGAGGCCCCTTCCCAGGGACTCAGTGGGTTGTGCCAGGTACAGGGTGATGCCAGGACATTCACGGGAGGCATTCATTGATAGCCAGACAGAGAAAATATGGGCTTGGAGGGAAATCCAGAGCTGATGATTCCATAAATAATGATGTATATGGACAAAACCAATAAATTTGAGAACATGTGTGAAGTGATGCAGATAAAAGAAAGGAAAACTGAAGAACAGTCATTGTACTGGCCGCCATTAGTCATAACAACCAAAGTCATGGGTGATGGAGGCAGGAGCTAGAGAAATTGAACTTTTAACTCCACTACTGCCTTCCCGCTGAGACCGCCCTCCCTGCTTTGCTCCAACTACATGTCTTGTACAAACACAGTTGTTTGCATGCTGCCTCCCCCATTATCCTGGGAGCTATTTGGGTGCAGAGATTGGGTTTTTGCCTTTCTTTGCATCCTGAGAAATTAGCACAGTGCCTAGCACATGGTAGACACTTAATAAATGCTTATTGTCTGACTGACAGTCTAGAATATTGGTCCAAATAGTACACGATTTAACTTGAGTGATAAATGTAACGTCTTGTACTTAGATTTCAAAAACCCAGCTTCTTAGTGCAAAAGGCAGAAGTGTGTAGAATGAGAGTAAGTCATCTGCAAAGGATCTTGGGAGTTAGTGGGTCACAAGCTCAAAACAAATCAACAGTAGGACATGGCCATGAGAGGTTATAGAGTAGCATGAGACTGCCGTAAGAGGGTAGTCAGACCACATCAGGTTTAATTACTGAGTTGAATTTCAGAAATTTCGGCTGGAGAGTGCCCACAGGAGAGCCAATACTGCTGAAGGGAAGTCTCCTGAACTGGGCAGCAACAAGGAATGCCTCTTCCTCAGAGTCTATGCTAGTTAAGTAGGCCACCTAGCTCTGTGGGTTGAAGTTGGTTGGCACTAGATGTGGATGGGTCAGCATCTCCTCCACAGGAGTATCAGCAGCATTTATTAAGTACCTACTGTGTGCCAGGTACTTGTGTGTACTTATGTGTACCACATAAGTGTTGAGAATACTAAGGAAGGCAAAAGACCATCGCTACCCTCAGGAAGTTCACCATCTAATAGGAGAAACAACATGAAAATGAATATGCACAACCAAGATAGGATCAACTGGAGATACTTTCAGAAGAAGGAATTAGCACTGAGGGGATCGGGAAAGGCTTCTTGAAAAATATTGGATTTAGCTGATATGTGAAGGCCAGCCAAGAGGCAGAGATGAGGAGAGAGTACCAGGCCCAGAGGACAGGCAGAGAAAGATGTCTATGCTGTGAAATTGACTTTTGGACCCCAAGTGTAACTTAGTCGTTTTTCCCTCTATGACTCAATGATTGAAGACCTGTTTGAATCTGGACTCAGCAGTCGCATATCTGAGCTCTGTTTCCAGCTGGTGGCATCAGGAGATTTAGCAGAGTGGTTACATACACCCTTATCCTTGTCACTGATAAACACGTTTCATAGCACAGGGCTGAGGAGACATTTGAGGGGCATTTTCCATTCTCCTGTCCTTCAAGACCAGTCAAGATCATCTGGAGGAGCAGCCATACCACAGGCCTCTTTTTTCCCTACACTTGGATGCTTTTGTCAGGGCCCAGTGATCTGACCTTCTCCTCACTCTTCTGGGCCATCCACCTACTCATAAATATCTTGTTTTATTCTCTGCAATCCAAAGAGCCTTCTCCTTGCAAGAAAAACCAAGCAGACTACATGTTGAGTAGCATAGCCTTCCCCTCAGGGCAGGGTCATGAGCCAATACCACCCTTACACTTCCCCCCTTTAAATTACCCAATGAAATAGTGAATCCCCAGAAATAATTTCAAAATGCTTCAAAAAAGAAATTAAAATTTAAAAGATGAAGTCAGGAATTTATGTCATAAATCAAAGATTTCAGCACAGAATTTGAACACATACATATGTGTTCAGAGAACAACGTAGGAAAGACTGCATATCTGATGAAGAATCTCTCCAAAGAAGTTAGAGGCACTGTGAAAGGAAATATAGACTGGGAACAGAAATATACTGAAGTAGAAGACAATTTGGCAAAAGAGAAACACAAGTGTGTGGTGGAGTGGGGGGAGGAGAGAGGCAGATTTGGGCTAATAGGGAAATTTTCTTTTTAAAAAGAAGAGAAACAAAAAAGAACTAAATAAAACCCAAAACAAAACCACATGATTCTCTATAAGCTAAACTGACTGACCTCAAAAACAGAATGCACAAAGATGTCTTAAAGATCATAGGTCTAGAAGAACATAACACACTTTTTCTAAATGTATAACTGTATTATTATCAGGCAGGAAACAATATGAGAAAGCTTTCTAGAAATTTTGACTAGTAGATCCCTGCTTTGGGGGGCTGATTCCCAGAGCATATATCACTGAATGTTTTGGGTAAATCTCTGGAGGCTATATCTGGGAGAGGGGAGGGGAGGCCCTATGTTTTACTTCCCAAACCAATCACAGACCTAGAAGAAAAGAAATGGTCTGTGGAGTTTTACCCCAAACATGCAGCATTATGAATTCTGGGGATCTGAGTCCCCTAAAGCCAGGCTTACAAACACCCAGCACAAAGGATTGATCAGTGGAACCCACAGATTACCATCAGAGGAAAAGCAAACCCAACCAAATCAACCCCAAACTCCTTGCTTCCATCTCTAGGAGAAAGTTGATGGACCATAAAGGAAACCCAATTGAAATAACACACAATTATTCCATAAGATAACTGGAGAACAGAATGGATCTGCCTGTTCTCAAATTGAAAGAGTTCAGACAGCAACCACCAATAATGCATCCTGCAAACCCAAGACTAATTTTTTTTCTTTTAGACTCGAAGGCCAGAACACAAATACAGAATAGAGAAAAGAAACAAAAACATATCATAAACTTAAATATTGGAACTTAAATACAAAGTAAGAAAGAAAAAAAAGCATCTCATGTACATAGCAGAACATAAGAGAGGGTTCAAAATAGGTAACAATAAATTTTCATTTCAAGAAAGCCTGTATGATAAATCATATACTTTGTGTTGAGAACTGTCCATCTTTTCTTTGCTTTCTTGTAAGTTTTCTTTTGTTCTCTGCTGTGCATTTTTTAACTTTGTTCTCTCTGCCCCACCCCCACCCCCATCCCAGAAGGCTACAATTAAATTTGGTTATGTTTCTCTATAGCTGTATACATACACATATACATGTATGCATACATATATAGACATGTACTTTCTCAAACAAATTCTACTCCTGATCTTTGTTTTTATGTTTGTGCATATCTGTTGTTTCCTATCCCTCTTTCCTCCTCTACTTTACTTCTACCAGCTACCTTGCCCTTCTATTACTTAGCTTACCCTCCCTCCAAGGATCCCTCCCCTATCCTCCCATTCCCATAAATCTAAACACCTTGCTATTACCTCCTTTTACCTATTCCCTTGCTCTCCCCTCTAAAGAGTCCTCCCTTATCTTCTCCTTCCTCCCTATGCCCCTACTGTTTAATTTCTTCTGAATTTAGAAGACTTTTATACTCTTCTAAATATACATGTATTGTTCCCTCTTAAACCCATTCCTGATGAAAGATTGCCACAACTACCAGCCCTCCTCCCCCATCTAATTCCTCTGTATCAATTCTACCTCTTGCACCTCATTTGTATAAAATAATTACTCTTCTTAGCTGTTCCTAAATGGTTTTACTTTTTAAATTCATATCATACTCAGGTTTACCCCAATCTTTCTTATGAGATACCCAATTATTAATAAGAATCTTAGACATACATTTTACATTTTACATATACAAAAAGTAAACAGTCTACCCTTATTGAATCCCTTATTATCATTCTTATATTTCACTTGGTTATTGTATGTCAAGTCTTCTACTAATTTTGGTTTTTTTTTAACAAAGTATTGAAAGGTTGACAGTTGATCAAATGTCCATTTTTTTTTCATTCAGGATTATGCTTAACTTTTCTGGGTATATTTTCAACCAGAGCCCCATTTCTTTTGCTCTTGTATATATAGTATTCCAAGACCTGCAGTTCTTTAATGTCTCTGCTGCTATGTCTTGTGTAATTCTAAATGTGGCACCATCATATTTAAATTGTTTTAATCTTGATGCTTTTAATATTTTATCCTTGAGCTGGGAGTTTCAGAATTTGACTATGATATTCCTGAGTTTTTTCATAGGCTCTCTTTAAAGTGGTGACTGATGGATTTTTTCTATTTCTACTTTCTCCCCTTGTTTTAATGCTTCAGGACAATTTTCTTTAATTATTTCTTGCATATTATGTCAAGATTATTTTCTGATCAAAACTTTCTGTTCGTCCAATTATTTTTATATTTTCTCTTCTTGATCTATTCTCCAAATCTGTGGTTTTTCTTATGTTTCACTTCTCTTCTATTTTTTCATTATTCCTATTTTGTTTAATTATTTCTTGATCTGTTGTAATTTCACTGGCTTCATCTTGCCAAATTCTAATTTTCAAGGTGTCATTTTCTTCCTTAAGATTCCAGATCTCCTTTTCTAATTGGTTGATTTTCCTTTCATAACCTTCTTGTTTTTTTGTGGATTATTCTTTTTTTTTTGTTTTGTTTTTCCTTAATCTTTGTCACTTGATTTTTAAAGTCTTTTTAAAGATCTTCTATGAATTATTTTTGGGCAGGCGACCATTTGACATTACTCTTTGGGGGTTTCTTTGCTTCAATATCCTCCTCTGACGGTGAACCGTGGTTATCTCTGTTCCTATAATAGCTTTCTATGGTTGGATTCTTTCTCCTTTGCCTGTGCATTTTTTTTTTGTGGTAATAACTTGATTTTTGTAATCACCTCTAGCCCTGGGGTACTGGAAATGGTGCTTCTTGCCCCAGATTTTCAGTTCTCCCCTCTAGCCTGGAACCAAAGCCAAACCTCCAACCTCCTGTAAGTGCCCACAGCCAGGGGCTTTCTGCCCCACTGCTTCTGCACTCAAAGGGCAAGGGCTGGTTCCTTTTCACCCCTGCCAATCTTTGCAGCACAGCTGGGTCTGGCCCCTGCTCCCTCTAGCACAGAAGGGTCTGACGTTCCTTGTCAGCACAGGTTCCTCCGATCTTCTAGGGCTCAGATGCCCAACTGCCCTCACTATCCTGGGGTGAAAAGTTCCTGTGGCTGGTGCCAAGGCAGCCTCTCAAACCAACTAACCCCAGGGCTTGTCGCTGGTGGTTAAAGCAGACCCTAGCCTGGAGGGGTTTACTCTTCACTGGGACCAAACCTTGTCCTAGGATTTTTCTTCTGATCTTCTCGGATTGTCCTAGGAAGACCCTGGATGTGAGCCTATATTCTTATTATTTTTACCCTCACTTCATCCATCCTAAGGTGCTGTTTTATCTCTTTGGGGGGGATCTTGAGAGTTTGGGATTTTCTGACCTACTCTGCCATCTTCTCAGAATCCTCTCAAGACTAATTCTTAATGAGAGAGGGTGGCTATCAACTAAAGAGAATCCTTTGAGATACTTCTGAGGAAACAAACCCAGATGTAACCTAGAGGTGAGCAGAGACTCCTGAACACTGCCTAAGTTCACAATTTCTCATACAAGCCTGTTTCTTGGACTTTTTTAATATAGTGAAATGTGTATTGAGGATTGCTGATTTCACAAACGAGATTTATTTTAATTAAAAAGAGAGCCACAGACCCCTCCCCCGTGGCCTCTGGGTTTCCTCCCAGTCTTTACCCAGGTCCCTTGCATGACCTGAGGCAGGACCAGGGGTGCAGGGGCAGCTGGTCTCTGGCATGGGCCCCTGGGTTGAAACTGTGGGGGATTGTCCTACCCATATCTGCTGCTGACGCAGAATGCTCTTTGCTGCCAGGAAAAAGCATTTCCCAGGTGGAAGGGCATCAGTGGGCAGGAGCAGGCAAGGAATCAATTACCCTTGCCTTTCTTTGTAAGTGCATGTGAGTCTAGGCCTCCCAGAGCATTGACTATTCCTGGCCTCCCAGGCCAGGAATAAGTCCAGGCCTCCCTCAGAGGGCAGGCCTCCCGATAGGAAGGGTAGCCAACATTTTTACGGGTTAAAAGCTCAGAAACTAAAATGTACATTTACAAACAAAGAAAACAAGGCTAAAGATTCCCCAGCTCTGACAACAAGCCTGGGGATGCTGAGCTTCCTCTGGAGAAGGAGGCTGGAGGTGGGGGTAAGGACAGCTCCCCAGCACCAGGCCAGGGCTGGCCTCTGCACTCTCCCCTGGAGTCTGGCACCACCTCATCCCTCCTTCCTCCTTCCTGTGGCAGGACTGTCACCTCCCCAGAAGCCCCTGGGCTGAGTAGATACAGGAGGCAAAGGGAGGGTTTAGGCTGCCCCTCTTCCAATGACACGGGTTAGATATCTCAGCACAAGGGGTCTGCTCCTCGTCCCCCTCCCCTTCCTCCTCCAGGCTAAGCTTCCAATCTAAAGGCCAATTTTCAGTATCCTGGTCATTCTGGCTGCCCTTCCCCAAACATTCTCCTAAAGGAGAAGGAAACGTGCCCCCCCCAAAGACTAGCACAGGTAGGGGTACTATGGATAGAGACTTGGAGTTGGGAAGGCCTGAGTCCAAATTCCACCTCAGACTCTCTCCAGATGTGTGACCATGCAGATCTCTGTGTCTATGTCCCCTCATCTGTAAAATGGGGAGAGAAATAGTGCTCAGCTTCCAGGCTCATTGTAAGGATCAAATGAGATAACACATGGAACTACTTTGCAAATCTTAAAGTACTATATGTATACGCAGGCTCTTAGCCACTGTTTGCCTCAGTTTCTCCATTTCTCCTTCTGTGCAAGGGAGATGATAACAGGATCCACCTCCCAGGCTTGCTGTGAAGATCAGCTGAAATAAAAGGCATAAAGGACTTGGCACAGTGCCTGGCGCGTAGTGGGCACTGTATAAATGTGATGTATTATTATTAAAAACAATTATTATTACTAAACTGCCTAGGGCATAGGGCACTGGGGCTTCCAGTGGAGCCCATGTTCCCATCAATTTTCTTTGTTTGGGGATGAAGCTGAACTCCCATGTTTTCAGTCCTTCCCACAGAAGACAAACAGCTGAAACAGTTCATGCAAAATCTTGTTATTTCTGAAGTACTGTTTTTAGAAGAGAAGTCTGGGGAAGCTTTCCTTGGTGGCTGGCCCTTGTTCCCAGCCTAGCACTCCTGTTCCGTGTCAGCACCAGTGGCGTGAAGTCACAGACTGACTCTTCTGGTAAGACAGAGAATCTTTGCTTGGATCTCCATGGGAGGGGATGATCGGAAAGAGGAACGAAAGGGAGGAGAGGAAGGGTATGAATGATCAGAAGGAGGAAGCCTAGAGAACAGAGAAGACACAAACCAGGCCTGGACTGGTACCATCTGCCTACTGGGCTCAGAGGGGCTGGGGCAACCGAGGGAGCACAAAGACCTGCACTGGACAAGGATGCAACTTGCCCCCGATGGAAACCAAAGAGAATGGGCCACATGCTAATAATGCCCCAGATGCTCAGTAATGACAGGGCACAAGATTAGCCACCCTGACCTATCTATGGTTTCAGACTGACACAACTAGACATTACTGTCTAAATAGGGAAGCCCATTGGTGGGGTGAAGTCATACAGTCCTGTGGCTCATCTACCACAAAACAAAACAAAAACAAAGCTGATAGTCTCCCATCCTTGGGTTCTCAGCCCCAACCTTGAAGAGAGAAGGGACCCTGCCAATTCTAGGCTAGGAGGGCTGTCTCCGAGTCCTTGGTAAATTCTAGGAATTATCATGGAAGTGAGAGTTAGTGACTGTGTGGAAGAGGGAAGCTGTGATTACACTGAGCCAGGGAGGCTTTGCCAAGAGCAGGTCAGGGGAGGCTGACCCTCATTTTTTTGTGGACATGGTTACCTGGCCAAGTAGAGGAGGGGAATCTGTTTACCTCGATTGTATCCAAGCTTTTGACAATGTTCATCCTTCTGTTCTGGGGTGGGGGAGGCTGGGGGGGGGCAAAGAGAAAGGCGGGGGGGGGAGGGAGGTTCAGACATAGGACCCAAGAGATGGTACAAATGAGTAGAAGGGCTGGATCCAAAGGAGAATTATGAATTGTCCAATGTCCATTTGGAAGACGGTTTCTAGTCGAGTACCTCAGGGATCTTGTCCTTGAGTCTTTTCATGTTTCTAATCACTAAATTGGATTAAAAAATCAATTACTGAGTTTGCAATGGACAGAATCTGGGAGGAATCGTTACCACATTGTTAGTATCCAAAGTTGTAGAGGTGGCTAGCTGGTGTAGTGCGTAGACTTCTGGGCCTGGAGTCAGAAAGACTTGAGTTTGCACCTGGTCTCAGTTCCTGGCTGGGTGACATGGAGCAGGCCACTTAATTATGCTCAGCCTCATCTGTGAAATGAGGGAGTTGGAGTTGACGGGCTTGTAGGTTACTTACTGCTCTCAATCTTTGCTTCTACTAGAATCTCATATGAATGTTTGGCCCAAATGAATGAGATTAAGTTTAATAAGAAAAACGTAGTGTGTTACACACAGGCTTAAAAAAAACAATCTCAGAAGTCCAAGATGGTAGAAATGTTGGGAGATATTTCTAGCATAAAACTTAAATTGGACTCATGGCTACCTTCAATTACCATTTATACTTCTAGGAGATGGAGCCAAGCAAACCATGTTAATCCATCTTCTGGCTCTGGCCCTGGAGTCAGGAAGACCTGAGTTCAAGTTCTGCCTCAGACACTTGCCAGGCAAGTCATTTGACCTCTGTGTGCCTCAGTTTCCTCATGTGTAAAATGGGCACAGTAGTGGCACCAATCTCCCAGTGTTGCTATGAGGATGAGATAAGATAATGTTTGGGAAGTTTGCTCTTCCAGATACAATTCTCAGCTTCTTCAGACAATCCTCATATGACATAGGTCCTAGGCCTTTCCTCAGTCCAGTAGCTGCTGGGGGGTCTGCCTGCCTCAGGTCCCACCTGCTCCTGTCCATTCCCTGTGCAGCCACCAAAATGACTTTCTTCAAACGCAGGTCTGATCATGTTCCCCACCTCCACCCTTTACACACCTGTGGCTTCCTATCGCCTCCAGGATCAAACGTGAAATTCTCTTGGTGTTCAGAGCCCAGCGTACCCCAGCCCTTTCCTACCTTTCCAGGCTTCTTACACCTTACTCCTACCACGTGCTCTCTGATCTGATACTGGACGGTGATGCTGGATGGCCTCCTGACTGTTTCACAAATGTGACGCTCCTCTTCTCAGCCCCATCATTTTTTCTGGCTACCCCCTTGGCTGGATTCCAGTCCTGGGACGCTCTCCTTCCCTCCTTCTGAGCACTGACCTCCCTGGCTTCCTTTAAGTCCCAGCCAATGTCTCACCTTCTACAGGAAGCCTTCCTCAGCTCTTCTTCACTCCAGGGACTCCCCTCTGTTAATATTTCTGGCTGATCTTGTCTATAGCTTCTTTGTATGTATTCATTTGCTTGTTGTCTCCCCCATCAGACTGTGAGCTCCTGGAGAGCCGGCAATGTCTTTTGACTCCTTTGTCTCCAGTGCTTGGCACAGTACCTGGCACATAGTAGGTCCTTAATATATTTAATGATTCATTCACAGAATTCTGTGAAGTTTGGAGTCAAAGGGCCGCACTTGAGGACCTAGAGGGCTGCTCCCAGCCCACCACAAATGGCTGACTAGCAGTTAAGGAGAGCCAGGTGGTGCAGTGGATAGCGTCGGAATGGGAGTCAGGAAGACCTGAGTTCAAATCAGCCTCAGACACTCACTAGTGTATGACCTTGAACAAATCCCTTCACCACCCACAGCCTCAATCTCCTCATCTATAGAATGGACCTCACTGTTTTTGTGAAGATCAAAGGCCATCCCATAAGGAAAGTTCTTAGAAAATCTTAAAGTGCTATATAAATACTTTCTGTTATTAGACAGTCAGTAAGCATTTATTAAGCACCTACCATGTGCCAGCACCTTGCTTAGAGCTGGGAGAGGAAAAAGACCATCGCCCCTCTCCAGCAGCTTCCATTTTAATGGGGGAGACAACATGCCAATAACCAGGTACAGACAAGCTACAGATCGGGTAAGTAGGAGCTAATTAACAGAGGATTCGTTGTTGTTCTGTTGTTTCAGTCCTGTCTGGCTCTTCATGACTCCATCATGTGGGATTTTCTTGGCAGAGATACTGGAGTAGTTTGCCATTTCCTTCTCCACCCAATTCTACAGATGAGGAAACTGAGGCAAACAGAGTTAAGTGACTTGCTTAGGGTCACACAGCTAGTGAGGGTCTGAGGTTGGATTTGTACTCAGGAAGATGAGTCTTTCTGACTTCAGTCCTGGCACTCTATCCACTGGACCACAGACATGCCCCTTAACAGAAAGAAAGCACCAGAATTAAGGGGTATCAGGAAGCTTCTTGTAGAAGCTGAGACCTGAAGGAACCAGGGAAGTCAGTAGGGGGCTAAGGAAGAGGGAGAGTGTAAAGGCCAAGTTGGGACATGGAAGGTGGAGTGTTCTTGGCCATTTGGAAGACAAATGATTGAAGGCCAAGGCATTGCTTTGAACTGCAGAGATGCCCAGGGGTCTGGAGAAATAAATAAGAGGAAGGAAAGAGGGATAAGGGGGAGGGAAGGATGGATGGATGAAAGGAAGGTGCAATATGGGAGGAAGAAAGAAAAAGAAAGAAGGAATGAGAGCAGCATGCATGGATTACCAAGGGATCTGTGTTCATGTCTAAGGCTTCCCCTGCCCTCAGTCTGGTGGCAAATCCCCAAGAGGTCCTTGGAGATGGAGGGCCAGCCCTCACCCATGCTGTGGGAGAGCAGGGATGCACCTCAAAGACCAGATGCCATGGGCGTGGATAGATTCCTTCGTTGGCTAGCCACCTTGGCCATCTCCTCCTCAGCTCCTCCTGTGAAAGGGGTAATGGAGGCGCTGGCATGAGGGACTTCTCTTCCTTCATTTCTCCTTACAATGACACAACTCAAAGTAACTCAGCTACTCTAGATGGAAACCACACCTCCTCCCTTTTAGAACTGAAACTTTTGGAGCATAAACTCTTTGTGTCTTCTGCTTAAGGCAAAGTGCCTTCTGAACAGTGGGTGATTGTTGAGTGGAAGAAAAGAAGGAAAGAAGGAAGGAAGAAAGGAAAGAAAAAAGGGAGAGAGGGAAGGAAGAGAGAAGGGGAAGAATGGAAGGAAAGAGGGAGGGAGAATGGATAAGAGGGAGGAATGATGGATAAGAGAGAGGGAGAGATGGATGGAGGGAGCAATGATGGGAAGAAGAAAGAAAGAAAAAGAAAGAAGGAATGAGAGCAGCATACATGGATTACAAAAGGATCTGTGTTCATGTCTAAGGAAGACTTCTTTTTCTGAATATCGATAGAGGTGTGTGTGTGTGTGTGTGTGTGTGTGTGTGTGTGTGTGCATGTGTTCCTTTTGTGAGCCTGATATTTCAGGCAAAAAAAAAAAAAACAAATCAAGCCAAACAGCATCGTGCCTGTTCCATGAGAGCCGACTGGAGTCCATCTTCAGAGAGTCATTGAAAGCTGACTTTTCTCTCCCTCTTGATCTCTGGAGGATTTTCTGAGCCCTGGGAAACTGTCTTGTTTATCGACTTGCTCTCCGTCTCACTCAGGCTCTTTTCTCCTCTCTGGGTTTTTCTTTCTGAGACAGGAAGCTGGGGGTGTTGACCCTGTATCTGGAAGGCTCCCAAAGCAGAATGAAGGTGGTCCCTTCCAAACAATCCCAAGCTTCTGAGCCTGTCCCAGATTTTCTGGGCCAGATCCCTAGACAGGCCCCTGCCTCCTTCTCTCACAGCTGTGAGCTGCTGGCTCTTTCCAAGTCTCTCTTCAGCTTCTTTCGTATGAAATAAAGATGAGTGTGCTTTGCTTAATTGGATTCCCCAGTTATTCTGCTGGAGAGAGGCTGACTCATCACCCAGGACCCTGCTTACACAACCCTTTGTGTTCAATACCAACTCTGGGGACCTCCCATCCCTGCAGAAACTTTGGAGCCAGGCCTGCTACCCTTTCCCATAGTCTTAATGGTGACCCTTTGCTACCAATGAAAGAAAGAAAAATAATATTATGAAAAACAACACAACTTCCTGTGAGTGGGGGAAGCCACGCATTCCAAAGGACCCAGAAATGAGACTGTCAGGGATTTGGGGGCATGACTTTAACAAAGAGATTAAAGATGCTGGGGAAGGGCTGTCAAGTAATCAGAAAGTATAATTTTCTTCTTCATTTTGTTACATTTGCCAAATTTGACAACATGGATCCTGCTCCTTCCCCATAGAGCTTTGCTCCCATCAGGGATTACCCTGGACCGGAATTTCTCAACCTTCAATGCTTTAGGCCTATCCTAATACCCTCCCCGCCCCAATCCTCTACACTCTTTATCATTCATATAACATTCTTCTGTTACTGCCATATGTTAGTTCTGTGTTCCTCCAGTATCTCAGCATGGGGTAGAGTTGATCCCAACTTCTGGGAGATCATGCCCTGAGGATGGGTGTGGGACTTTTCTATCAGACTTGAGGCTAAACCCTCCATTATGTATTGTCTTCCCCTATTAGAATTATGAGCTCCTTGAAAACAGGAGCTTATCTATTTGTACCCATACCATTTAGTGCATAGTAAGGACCATAGTAATGATCATCCATTGATCCATTCATCCATTTATTTGTGCATTCATTCATTCATTCATTCATGTCACTGGAACTCAAGGTCCTTTGATGCCCTCAAGCCGGAAAGATTTTGAATTCAGGTCTGTATGTATCTATTGTCCCAAAACCTGCCCAGCTGAGGTACTAGGGTCTTATTACTGAAGGGTTTGTCACCAGGATACAACCACATCAATTTTTTTTTTAACCACACCAATTCAAGATGACCTTCCACAAAAATATGGCAGTGTTGTCATGGGCCTTGTTCTCACTATTTCACATAAAATCAAAGATTTAATCCTACTTAACAACCCTTGGTGGGGGCAACCTAACAACCTTGACAACCCTGCCTGGGGGCAGATGATACATAAACCAGGTGCTAGAGGAAACAGCAGTTTTTCATAGGTCAAGGTCAGCCATGTTTCTGGGTGCCATTTACATTTTTTAGACTTTTGAGAAGTGCCATCATTCCACAAATGCATTTGTGAGAGGCTCCTTGGAGCTCTTGCTGGATGGGGTGTCCTGAAAGATCTTTGGGGAGCCTAGCTTTCCCAAAAAATACCCCAACATATTAGAGAAGGAACAGATGGAAGCATGATCGGGAAGAAGAAAGACAAATGCTCATAAATTCCTCCATTCAGACCAGAACAGCACAAGAAGGTAGCTAGAAGACAGAAGGCACACCAGGGAAGGTGAAGCTAGCCTTCTCCTGAGACTAGAACCTTTCATCACCTGCTTCTGAAGTCCCACAAGGGTCAGGTCTCTTCACACAACCTTCTCTCTTTCCCCCACAGTACCCTCTCTCATGATCTTTTTCCTTGAGATCCTCTCCTTTCACCCAGTACATTTTGTTTTTTGTCACACCTATCTATACCTATATCAATGCACTCAGTGATCATAAGATCAAGGATAGGCAATGTATAATCTTTCATTCCCATTGGGCTTGGAAACAGTAGGTACCCAAGAAATGCCTTTTCAGTGACAGTGACCAAAACCTCACATTGTTCTGGTATGAGTTCTGTGGCCAAGAACTCCTTTGGGTAGATTCTTGGAGGCTTCAGTCTTCACAACATGTTGTCCATTTTGGACCTGTCCAGGGCACAGGGACCAAGTGTCAGGGCTCTGCAGATGCTAAAGATACAGGAGAGGCTAAGAAAATGAAGAATTCTGCCCTGCACTGGGTGGGAACAAATTAGATTCAGGGGAGGAAGGGCATGATGGCCATTCAAGGAAGGCACAAGCTCAAACCTCATTTCCGCCTTCCAGATTTGCCCAATTGGAGATATTCTAAGGAAAGCCACTTCCTCCTTCCTCTTTTCCTCAGCATTTTAGGAGGCCATGTTCTGGTACTGATGACCAGATCACTCTCATCAAACTAAGGGTGAGGTGTATGTGTTTTTTGTGGGAGCTCCCTTCCATATTCTGTGTACAGAAGGCTGGAGAGGCCTTCTGGACAGAAGATACAGGGAGTTGGGGAGGTAGTTAAGACAAAGGGCATCTGCTCCCCTCCCATAGACTGAAGACACAGCCCAGGCCAGAGCTGGGCAGGGTGGAGTGAGGAGGACTTCAAAAGAGAAGGTTTATCCTCTGGGTCTGTAGTAGAGCCTGGGGGAATAGTCCAGATAGGAACTGGGCAGAGGCATCAACTCAGGACCTGGGTCCAAGATGCCAAGGCGACACTGACATGCAGAAAGCTCATCTATCCCCAGCAGAGTTCCTGGTGTGACCACTCTTGGAATAATGGAAAGAGGGCTGATTTTGGGGTCTGGAGGCCTGTCATTCAGCATAGGACTTTGTCCAAGGCATCTGCTACTTCTGGGTCTCAGGTTCCTGCCTTTTAAGTTAGGTGGGTGAACAGTCCCTGGCATGCAGTAGGAGCTTGGTAAATGCTTTATGACTTGACCAAACAGCTGCTAAGATCACTTGTAGCTCTAAAAGCCAATTAATCTAGCACGTGTGTAAATAACGGTTAGCATTTGTAGAATGCTTCAAGGTTTGCAAAGCATTTTGCTCATGCTCTCATTTTAGCATCATCAGAACCTCAGCAGGGAGGTGCTTTTTATTATCTTCATTTTACAGAGGAGGAAAATGGCAGCCCAAAGAGGTTAAAGGACTTGCCCAGAGTCACACAGCTGACAAGAATCTGAGGTTGGAGCTAGACTCAAGTCTTCCTAAATGCCAGATTCAGTGCTCTGGGCACTATGATCCCCGGCTGCCGAAATGATGCCCATTGTGTCCATGGTGACATAGAACCCAGTGTAACAAAGGATGGTATAATGTACAATCTGTGTATCTGTGCATGGAAAAATGTATCTGTGTAAAGACGTATTTGTGTATCCAAGTATCAATATATCTATGTAGCTAAGTATGTATCTATGTATGTCTGTATGAATGTATTTATCATCTATATCTATCTTTCTATCTATCTATCTATCATCTGTCTGACTGTCTGTCTGTCTGTCTGTCAGTCTGTTTATCCATTTCTCTACCCCTCCTTGGGCCCTTCAGCCCTTGTTCCCATCATTTCTGGGAATAGGGAAAGCAGCGACTTACCACAAGCCATTCTCTCCCAGGGGACAAACTCCATCATTGTTCCCACTGCAGCAAGGACACATGCCCCAAAGGACAATGACAAAGGCAGAAGAAACAGGATAAGGCATGGGCAGGGAAATGTCATCTTGTACCATGATGAGGAAGGGGATATTACAGCTTATATAAAAGCATAAGGGGATAGAGTCCTTGGGTGGCTTAGTTGACCAAGTATTGGAATTGAAGTCAAGAAGGCCTGGGTTCAAAACTCTCCACTGACACATATTGTGTTGCCACATGACTGGGTAAGCCATAACTCTACAAACCCATTGTCCTCATTTGTATAATGGGCCAACAATACCTGTAATACTTTGCTCATTCGTTTGTTGTGAGACCTAAATGTTACAATTGCTATAAAGTACCTTGTAAGTCCCAAAGTAATTTCAATTATTACTGATGATCTCTAAATTATCTTATAACTCAGGGCATAGAGAAAAAGAGGATCTCAGAGGGGGATGCGGCCTACTACCATTCGTCACTGCAGGGGAATTGCCCTCACACCATCCCCAACAAATTGTCATCCGGCTAGTGCTTGAGGAGCACCACTGATGGGGACCCAGGTATCTCCAATCCACGTGTGCTTGTTTGGACATTATCCTGACACAGAATTGGAATCTTCTTCTTTGCAGCTTTTTCCCGCAAGTGTCACACTTCTTGCATAGGGTGATCTCCTGGTCCCCCTCAAAGGTCTCTAAGTGCCTGCCCTGCTCTCATCACTAATGCCTATGACTCTGTTTAGTTTCAGCTTTCTATAAAACTCTAAGTCAGTAAGTGCCTGATAGTACAACCCATAGAATGTTCTAAATGCATCCACATAGGAGGTAACCCTAAGGCCCCGAACTGCCCTAAAGGGAAAACAAGGACAAGGGAAATTAACTTAACTGAGAAAGAGCGGGTCCTGGGCTCCACCTAATGCCAAAAGAAAGGCATCAAAAGGGGGAAAAAATCTACTTATTGGGGGAAAAGGTTTTGGCTGCTTGTCTTTTCACAAAAAGGGGAAAAGGGAAGGGCAGAAACATAAGTGCCTACTATGTGCCAGGTACTGTGCTAAGTGTAAACATGGTAGAAAGCAATGAGCTTGAAGCCAGAGGACCTGGATCCAAGCCCTGGCTCCATCCCTGATGTGATGTGGGATCCCGATCAAGTCCTTTCCCCTTTTTGGGCCTCCTCCTTCCCAACCTGCAAAATGAAGTCATCAGGCATGATCAACCTAAATGTTTCTGCCAACTCAGTAAGCTCTGAGATGTAGCCATCTGGGTGGGCTTTTTGGGGGGGAGGGGGTGTTGTTTTGTTTTTCTCAGGTTTCCTCCTGTGGTGGCTGATGTAGTATTCTGGCTTATGTTTGCCACGGCCCACCCTAAACTTTCTGGGATTGGATCCCATGGTCACCATCATATCTTCCTCAATGTGTAAAACGACTTTCTCTCCAGCAGGGATCCAATCGAACCTTTGAATATAACAACCTACTGATCACAGCTGGGGGAGTGGGAAGCACATCTGTCTTCTCTGACATTGAATGGAAAGGACCTCCAGTTCCCATGAGGCTATTTCCTGGCCCAGGGAAGGCAAACACTACAGTGATTATTTCAAACAAAGGACTTCCTCTGAGCATGGTCCCTGGAGAGCTGAAGGCCCAGCTCCCCATGGAGCCAATCTTCTCCTGGGGCCGTGACATCAGGGCTGACTAAAGCAGAGGGCTCGCAGAAACTTGCCAGAGAGTAGGGGACAGTGGGAACCTTGGCATGGAAAATCTCCCCTCCTGGAACAGTGAGGATGGGGCGTCTTTAAAGTCCACACAGACGATAAAGACCTCTCTGCTCCAAGGGGCGGTCCTGGGAATAATACAGTTCTCTCATTTGGCCAGAACCAATTTTTCCTCCCCTTCCCTCATCAGTGTGATTTATTTTTAACTCTCCCAAGGAATGTTTGAGAGCATTGGGGGAGTCGGGGTCCAGCTTGCTCAACTTTGGGATCCGGATCTGATGCTGGATGCATTATCCTCACCATAATCATTGTCTTAAAGGATGGGGAGCGGCTAGGCCTCTGCTGAAGGGAGAGGCTCCCTGTCCCATGTCTGGCTAGGGATTGGGCCTGGGGTTCCATTGGCACAGGGAACTCTCAGGTCAGGAAACTCCCTTGGTCCACCTGGGTTAGCATCCAAACACTGGAAGACCTCTCAGTGCCTGGGGCCTCCTCACCTAGGAACATCCTGCTACCTCTGTGAGGCCTAGCCCTCCTTCTCCCTTGGTTGGAGCCCTCATTTTGTGGAGGGACCCAGACCAGCCTCCCATCATTCCCCTCTAGGTCTTGATCCTGACTTTCTGGACTTCAAAAGCATGCCCCCATTCCAGACCCGCCCTCTGCCTTCACCCCCATCCCCAGTTTTTCTTTCCTCATTAGAATGGGAGCTCCTTGAAAGCAGTAATGGTCTTCCTTTTTGCTCGTATTTATTGTCTATCTGTAGCTTCAGTGCTCAGCACAATGCCAGGCGCACCATAAGCACTGAATGCATGGTTGTTTTTTATCCATCTTTCCTTCCTTCCATGAGTTCCTTCTCATTCCTCCACTTGGCTCACTGTCCATCTGAAGTGCCTGCCTAAGATTATGCATGCCCTCGTGTGTGTGAGGCACACATGCACACACACAGACACACACGTTCTGATTTTCATCCATTTTTGCTTGGGTTTTTCTTTTTCCCTTCCTTTCTTTTCCTCTCTTTCTCTCTCTCTCTCTCTCTCTCTCTCTCTCTCTCTCTCTCTCTCTCTCTCTCTCTCTCTCTCTTTCTTTTTCTTTTTGGTAGTGCCGTAGGCATCATTGCAATGAATCTACAATCAGGCACATCCCATGAAAGACCATCAATAGTAGGGTTTCCATCCCCCACTCCATTCTTTTCTTTTTCTTTCACAGTAGAAAAAACATGTCATACGTGTCAGGGTTAGGAGATAGTGTGTGGGACTTAGAGAATTTTACATGTGACATGAAAGATATTATGGAAAATCATGATGGAAAAACCAGTTTGAGACAGAGGAACCCCAGCTCAGAGTGAACAAAGGTGAAAGATCCCCCTGCCGAAGAACTCTTCTGCATCAGCTCAAGATCTGCAGCTCCCTTGGTACCTTGTCTGTGACCGCCTGGGCAGGAACGGAGCATCCTGGGGAGCCCCTCCATTGTGCTCCTCTCTGACCACCTACAAGGCACAGCAATGATCTCAGTCCCATCCAGACACCTTCCAAGTTCTCGCCCTTTCCCTGCTTTTCAGTCACACACACAGTTGCCTGACACCCTGGGGCTAGTCCACTCCAGGGCTGAACTCCTATTGGCAGTGACAATATACCTGATCTCATTCCATCACAACTTCTCTATTACAGTGATTCTGAACCCCTGACTCATTATTCACACCCCATTCTCCATCTGCTGTTGACAAATTTTTGTTACATAACCTGAACTGGGCCCTCCCTGCTACAAAGCAATCCCTCCTATGCCTCCATAATTGATTTACTACCCCACTCTCCAGAGCAGCCTTTTGTCCCTCCTCAAGCTTCCCATGGTTCCTCCTTCCTTTACTTTCTCAGCTGAGGATCTTACTTCATATTTCACTGGAAAAAAAATGGAGGCTATCCACAGAGAGCTCCATTTTCTCCTCATATCACATTACCTAGACACCTTCTGCCACTATTTCCTACTTCATAGCTGTCTCACATCAAGAGGTGGCCCTTCTCTTTGCCAAGGTGACCCCTGCTACCTGTACAAAAGATCCCATTCCATCCTACCTTCTCCGGCAGAATGCCCCCCATCAGCCCCACTCATTTATCCCCAAGCTCTCCCTGTCTGCTGGATCCTTCTCTACTGCCTACAAACATGCTCATGTCTCCCTCAAACTCTGACAGTCCTCACCAGATCCCTCCCTCTCTGCTAGTTCTCACACCATAGCTCTCCTTCCTTTGGGGCTAACCCCTTTGAGCATACTGTCTATGAAAGGGGTCTCCATTTACCTTCCTTTCACTCTCTTCACTCTGCAGTTTGACTTCCCACCTTCCCATTCAACTGAAATGTTCTCTCCAAAGTTATCAATGATCATTTTTTTTCTTTTTGAGGGGGGAAAGCACAGTTTTTGGGGTTAAGTAATTTGCCCAAGGTCACACAGTCAGTAAGTGTCAAGCGTCTGAGGTTGAATTTGAACTCAGATCCTCCTGACTCCAGGGGTGGTGCTGTAGTCACTGCACCACTTGCTGCCCACCAATGATCTTTTAATTGCCTAATGTAAAGCCTTTTCACAATCCTTATCTTTCTGGAACTATCTGCAGCCTCTGACACTATTGAACATTCTCTTCTGGTCACTCTCTTCTTTCTAGATTTGCATGACATTTGCTCTCCCCTGGCTCTCTCCCTATCCAACCACTCCTTCTCATTCCTCTCTGTGGAATCTTCAGCTAGGTTATGCCCTGAAATCTATGTATCTCCCAAGACTGTCCTGGACACCTCTCTCCTCCCTCTCTGCTATTTTGTTTATTATCTCATGAGATCCCCTGGTTTCAGTGACCACTTCTAGAAGATGACTCTTTGCCCTGATCTCTCTCCTAACTTCCATTTGCATGTCTCTGGCTGCCTATTGGACATCTCAAGCTGGATGTTCCACAGATATCTTAAACCCAACATCTCCAAAACTTAATTCATTAGCTTTCTTTCCAAGCCCTCCTCCCTTTCAAATTTCTCTCTGAATGTCAAAGACGCCATTACCCTCCCAGTCACTTAGACTTGTATCCTAGGTGTTATCCTCAATTCTCAACTGTCTTTCACTCCCACTTCCATATTTAATCATTTTTCAACTCATGCCAATTTTATCTTCATAATATCCCTTGAATATGTCTCCTCTCCTCTGACACTGCTGCAGACCCTTATCACCTCACACCCAGGTTATTCCAATAGCCTGCTGGTGGTCCTGTCTGCCTTAAGTCTGGCCATTCCTCATTCAGCTGTCAAACTGATCTTCTTAAATCTCAGGTCTGGTCATATCACACAATCTTTCCCCCTCCTCCCCAATCCCACTCCCATTCAATAAACTCTGGCTCCCTAAAATCTCCAGGATCAAATATAAAATCCCCTGTCTGGCATTTAAAGGCATCTATAACCTGGCCCCTTCTCTATCTTTCCCCTCTCCCCTTTAAACCCCTCCCCCCACTCCCACCAGGTATTCTGTGATCCAGTGACACTGACCTCTTGGCTCTTCCTTATATGACACTTTATCTCCAACTCTGAGCATTTCACTGGCTGTACCCATGTTTGGAATGCTCTGACTCCTCATCTCCATCTCTTGGCTCCCCTGGCTTCCTTCATGTCTCAGCTAGATTCTCACCTTTTGCAAGAAGCTTTTCATGAGCCAGAGGAGGCTGAGTAGCACAGTGATTAGAAAACTGGGCCTGGAGTCAGGGTGGTTGTGAGGATCAGATGAGATAATATTTGTAAAGCACTTAGCACAGTGCCTGGCACTTAGTAGGTGCTTAATAAAAGTTTGTTCCCCATCCTACTCCTTTCCTTATTCCCTTTAATTCTAAAACCTTTCCTCTGAGATTAGCTTCAATTTATCCTGCCTGTATCTCACTTGTATGTGGGTGGTTATATGTTGTTTCTCTCATTTGAATGTGAGCTCTTTGATATCAGAGACCCCCTCTGGGGTGCCCCCTCCCCTTCTTTATGTCCCCATTGCTTAGCATAGAAGGCGCTTCTGCTTTGGTGGTTGGTTTGGTGGGACTCACTGGAGACTGAAATGAAGGTAGCAGTCTTGGCATATTCCTCAAGGAGCAAGAAACATGAGCAAGGTGAACCTTGAACTAAAAAGTGGCTAGGGAGGGAGAATCTGGGATTCTTTGCCAATTTATTCTCTCATTCACTCCCCTAAGAAACAATTTCAAGCCTTCTCTTCCCTCCTTAAGCCTCCCATTCCTTCTCCACCTTCTCCTCCTCCTCTTCATCCTCCCCCTACTCTTCCTCTTCCTCCTCCTCCTTTTCCTCCTCTTCATCCTCCCCTCCTCCTCATCTCCTCCTTTTCCTCTTCCTCCTTCTTCACCTCTTCCTCCTCCTCTTCCTCCTCTTCATCCTCCCTCTCCTAATCTCTCAATCAGGGACCTGGCCTCTTTTACTCTTTTACTAGGAAAATTGAGGCTATTCTTCATAAGTTCTTTCTCCATTCTCTTCATCACCCCCCACTCTCTCCTCCTTCACTCTGGTCTCAGACAAAAGTGGGCCTTCCTTTTCCTGATCTCTGTGTGCCCTTGGTCCCATCCCCTCCTTCCTTTCCCAGCAGATTTCTGTTCCCTCTCCCTCACCACTGCTAATTCTGCACTCTAGGCCTAAGCAAAACAAATACTTGGAGACAAGTATCATGGCTGCCTGCCTATTTTCTTTCTTCTTACAGGAAACATCCTCAATTTCCTTCCACTAACAATCGTGGTGTTTTTTCTAGTCTCCTCTCCATCCTGGTTCCCTTCCAGTGATAGACTTCAGTTTGTCAAAATAAAATATGGAATCAAGGACTAAAAGATGCATCTTGGAGGATCACAGCCTCCCACATCTCCCTTTTTGTCACTTCCCTTTCTGTGGCCATGCTCAATGAATCCCTCCCCAAACAACAGTCAGTATCTTTGGAGCAGCAGAGTCCTTAGCAATCTGACACCTAAATTAGGACTGGTGGAGAAGGCTGCTCTAGACCTTGCAGAAGGAAGTTACTCATGGTATTTTCAATTGTTCTGCCCATCTCCAGATGGGGAACATCCCATTTTCAGACCCCAAGTGCTTCTCCTGGAAACTGGGTGGGGCTTGTTTCCTGTCTTGGCGCTCAGGTGCCAGAGAAGTGACTGTAGGTGGCAGGCATTTTTGTATCTTCCCCCCAACAGGACGGAAGAGAGTCTTCCAAAGAATGTAGTTAAGGGGGTCCCAGCTGGGTTTTTGTTCTGAAGCAGGACATGCCAGGGGAAGATGGCACCTAGTGAATGCTGGGGCCGAGACAGCCTTGATCTTGACATATACAGTCCATTGGGATTTTTGTTCTAACCCTGCTTAGAAAAACCACATTTCTCTACCACTGACAATGAGAACAGTAATTGCAATCACTAACTTTAAGAGGCACTTTGATTTTTATAAAATGATTTGCATCTATTGGGTCCTCCCAACCACCCTGAGAGGTAGGTCCCCATTCTGCAGGGCAGGAAACTGAAGGTGAGAAAGGTTAGGTGACTTTCCCAGGGTCACTCAGCTCCTAAAGAGCTGAGGCAGATTTTGAACCCAGTTCTGTACCCAATCCAAGTCTAACTCTCTCTCCCTAAGCTACCCAGCTGGTCTTCGGGGAGAGACAAACCAGGAAAGAGATCTTGCTATTGGTAGGAAGGTGGTCCTTCCATATTTCCATGACAATGATAGGCACAAGAGAAAATGGAAATAGGACCCTAGAAAGGATTATTGTTTAGAGCACGATCACCAGCCCACTCTGGAGCTGGGAAAGCTGCTGCAGGTCTCAGCTTGGACCCTGATGACCAGGTGGGCCCTGGGCAAGCTCCTTTAGCCCCTGAGGGTCCAGTTTCCTCCTGGACAATCATGCTTGTGTTACCAATCTCACAGGCTCAGTGTTAGGAGCCCAAAGTACTTTGGAAATGGAAGGTCTTCTTAAAGTTCCTGCTGTGAAACCACCCACCTGGATGGACAGACAGGAAATAGCTGCACATGGGCTTGACTGTGGTGAATGGGCCTAGGGGAAGAAGAAACTTACAGGGTGTGTTCAGGAAGAATTGTCAGAGTTCTGACCCCCTCCAAGGCACAAAGTTCAAATAGTACCAAAAGAAAAAAGTGTGAAAATACTTGCTCCTCACAAGATGGCGCTGGAACAATAGATTTACCTAAAACGTTCATTAAGTTCTTGCAGAATGCCTTGCACTGTGCTAAGCACTGAGAATACAATTAGAAATCAAAAGAAAGAGAGAGTTTGCCTTCAAGGAACTTATCTTCTAATGGGTTAGAGTCACCGTTCCTTCCTAAAGCAACACCTGATCTCACTTCCTGGAGACTCAAGTACTTAACTATGAATAGAGAAAGGAACAAAGCATAATGGTAAAAGAAATAATACAATGGAGAGTGGGCCTTGTTTCCTTCTGAAGACAAAAGGCTGCTGGACATTTCAGGGAGATTGCCAGGAATAGTAAAAGTGCCCAGTAGAGACCAGATTCCATCAAAACTTCCCACCAAGTCATTGTGATAGGTGTAGGCTACAGGTGTAGATGTCATCTCATTGAATCTTCTAATTTTTTGCAGATATGATCTGAGTTAATAAGGGGAATTTCTCAAAGACATTTAGTAGCAGAGCCTAGAATTCAGACCCAGGTAGGTCTTCTGACTTTAAATCCAATTTTTTTTCTTCTATTTTGTTATACTGCCTTTGTGAATATGATGCTCTCCACACAGACAGGATAGAGGGATGATGAGGAGGATGGTGGATGATGATTCGTTTAGGTAGAATAGACCTTGCTGACTGGCCAGAACCAAAGCGTAATCATTAATAGATGCCTGCAAAATTGGAAAGAGGACTCTGGGGGAGTGCCCCAGGGATTTGTTCTTGGTCTTGTGATCCTCAATAATTTTATCATTTACTTGACTGAAGGCCCCAGGTGGAATGATTATCAAATTTTCAGAAGGTCCACTGTGGGGAGCAATAGCCTACAGGTTTAGACCTAAGTAGGATAGAACATCTAATAAGCTGACATTTGATAGGAGTAAATGTAACACCTTACACTTGGGCTAAAAACATCAACCTTAGCATCTGAGAAATTTAAGAAAGATTCAAAGGTTTTAATGGAGGTTTTAACATAGATCAGCAGAGCAACATGGCCACCAACCAACTTGATTTAATGTTAAGCTACATTAATGAAATATATAATTGGGTTGATAGAATGTAAACTCTTTGAAGTCAGGCACCATTTCAATCTTGCATCTGAATTGGAAGTATATGGTACAATGTCACACATGTAAGTCAATTAATAAATGTTCAGTTGAACTGGGAAACCCTCAAGGCTCTGCTGTGGTAAAGACCCACTGGGAATATGGCAGTCAGGTCTGGCCACCAGATTTTTGGAAGTGCATTGATGAGCTGGAGGGCATCCAGATTGAGGTGAACTGCCTCAAAGTTACTGACTATGTGGGGATTAGTTGGAGGAGCAAGGGACCTTAAAGCTGGAAAAGAGAAGACACAGGGGATCTAGGATAACTGTTTCTAATTACTGGAAGGCCTGCCATATGTTTGAGGGATTAAATGTGTTCAGTTTATCCCCAGACAATCAAGAACGATGGGAGAAAGTCACCGTGGCCAATTTCGACTTGATTTCAGGGAAAGTGCTCTAATATTCTGAGCTGCCTTAAAGTAGAATTGCCTGCCTTGGGAGGTGGAGGTGGTGAGATCCTGTTCCTTGGAGGTCCCTGAACAAAAGCTCAGTGGTCCCTTGTTAGGGGAATTCTAAAAGGAAATATGGAGTGAGCATGGATTGGATTAGATACCAGTCTAGGTGGCACCACAGTATATAGAGTGCTGGGCCTATAGTCAGAATGACCTGGATTCAAATCTAGCCTCGTGCACTTCATATGTGACCCTGGGAAAGTCACTTATCTTCTGTCTGCCTCTTTCCTCATTGGTAAAATTGGGATAATAATGACACATCTCCCAGGTTGTGAGACTGAAATGCGAACATATTTCCCCGGCGTACAGTAGTGATATAGAAATGTTAACTATTACTATTATTTTTAGCCACATTCTGTGGTCCTTTCCAACTCTGTAATTTCACAGTAAAAAATACAAAGTCCTTACCAAACATGCCTCAGAATGGCATTTTAAAACCAGGAGGAAAGAATACTCAATGTGCCAACGTATGTACTATAGCCCAAACCAATAGAAAACCTTGAAGCTTGCAAATAAAACAGGCACACAGCTGCTTGCAAACCCAGGACATCTCCTCCCTTATCTCTTACATCCAAACAGAGTAATAAGGCAGCTCACATTGGGAAGGCTTTCAAGGCTCATGACTAAAGAATAACGTTGTCCATGCATGGGTCTTACCTTTTTTTCTCGAAGAGTGACTTGCCCACCACCCAGTTCCCCAGTGGTCCTGGGAGGTGTTCCATGTTCCAAGGGCATGCCCTCTCTGGAGCCAGCATCTGGGAGATGTTTGTTTTGAGGGACACTGTGGGAGTATGTGACTCCACTTTGGTCCAGAGGGTGGAGACAACAGGGAGGATCCCCAAAGCAGCTCTCAGAGTCTTCTGACTGTGGTTGTGCCCTCCCAGCACAGTGGGAGGCAGGAGATCCATCCTGTAGGGCCTCACCAGCAAGCCTCTCATTCCTGTCTTTGATGGTGTCAGCACATTTCCTCCGTTGCTGAGCAATCACAGCAGAATGGAGCAGCTGTTTCTCAGACAGAATTTCATTTGCACTCAGAGTCTCTGCAAAATCTGCTTTGGGTGCCTCTCTGACTCGACTTACCCTGAGGTCACTGCCAAGCTCCTGGTTGTCTCCATTAGGATCCCAGTCTGCTTTCTTTCCACTCTCCTCCATAAGAACAGATTCATGATCAGGTTCACTGGCTCTCCCCAAGGCCCCCAAAGAGACTGGAGACTCCTGATCCTCCTCAGTGCCTGGTGGCTTCTTCACAAAGGCACCCGTACCATTCAGTCTCCATTGACCTGTTGTTTCCCTCTCTCCACTCATCCAGTGGTTCACAGCACCTAGTTTCATCTCTGCATCGCTCTCCTCATCAGACACATGGACCAGAGTTTCTGTGCTGGCCTCCAGGGAAAGGAGGCCCTCCTCCCCATCACAAGTGTCGTTTCCAACCGGTTCCCTTGAGACATTTCCCAGGAACTGCTCAGGGCATCTGGACAGCTCTGAGGCCTGGCAGCAATCTGGCAGGGATGCCCACCTCTGGTGGTGGCTCCTAGTCAGAGTGCCTCCCTTTTCCATGCTCGTGTGCAAGCTGTCAGCTACCAGCCCATGGTGGCATGTTGGGGTTGGGGCATCCGGATGAAGGAGCAATCCCATCCGCTGGGTAACGTGCTCTTCCCAGCTGCGCTTCCTGACTGCTACAGACATGTCCCTGCAATCCCACAGGGGACCCTGGGTGTTTCTAATCTGAGGGGCACCGAACGAGGTGTGGTTAGGTCATGAAAGGCATCAGAAGAGGAGAAGGGTTCTTATCACTTCCACATCTGTAAGAAAGAATGAAGACTTAGGGTCAGATGCACATCCAAGGGTCAATTAAATCTCAAAGCTTGGGAGCAGTTAAACAAGGCTGTTTAAAAGCAGTTGCACAAGATGGGCTGAGAGAGGTGTTTAAAACAATCAGAATCAAACCACAACATTCCAAATGAGAAGCAATCCAGCTCAGTGGATAGAAAGCATGAAAAACCTGGGTTCAAATCCTCCCATCCGATACATATGGACTGTATAACCTTCAGAAAGTCACTTAATCCCTCCATACTCTATGCAGCTCAGTAAAGATGCCAGCCTACATTGGTAGAGGGAATTTCTCATGTGGGAGTTCCCTCCATAAATAAGATCATCTGTCCAGGACTTGTTTCTACACTTTGTTAAAGTGTTTCAATAGCTTTCACACACACACACACACACACACACACACACACACACACACACACACACACCTGCCTTTCTAATTAGTCTCTTCAGTCTCCAATTAGTCCAATTAGTCTCAGGGAAGCAGGAAACCCTAGAGCAGTGACACCTTCCTTTCGGGAGCAGATCTGAGCCAGTTTTGTGCTCCTTTGGATGGTAACTTGGGACTGACTTCATGGAGGCAGAGAGAGAGAAGAGGGTCAAAGAAGGTGTGCCTGGGGCACAGCCATCCAGAGGTAGGAGAGATGATGATGATTCAATAAAGAACACTGAGAAGGCTTGGTCATTACCATGGGAGGGAAGGCCAGTGAGAAAAATGTCGTGAAATCCAAGAGGTAAGAAGATATTGCTGAGGAGAGGGTGATGGTCAGTGTCAAATGGAACAGAGAGTGGGGGAAAGATTAGAATGAAGGGAGAAATGGTCCTAATGGGCAGCTAGGACCCCCATTCTGAAACACCTTTGGAGAGAGCAGGGTCCATTGGTTTCTAAGGACAGAAGTCAGACAGAGTTAAGAAAAACCAGGGAGGAGGCGAAGGAGACTATGTGTGTAAGAGATTTTGTTTGCCCTAGGAGTTTGGTGGAGAAAGAAGGGAGATCTAGCAAGCAATATTCTGAAGAGACAGGAGGAACTATGGAGGCTTGTTTAAGAATGGAGGAGACAGGCATGTTTATAGGGAGTGGGGAAGAAATGAGTAGATAGGGAGAGACTGATAATTAGAGAGGGAAAGGGGCTAATTGTGGCGGGGATGTGCTGCAGAAGTCTGGAGAGGCCAGTCTCAGGGGCCCCTGTGGGGAGATCAGTTTTGGCGATGAGAAAGGTCACCTCTTCCTAGGCAGGAATAGTAGTGAGCAGAAAGGAGGAGGGGATGTCAAAGCATTGGATGAGGTAGAGGAGAGAGAAAGGGAACTCAGGATAAACGGGCTCTATTTTCTCAGAAAAGAAAGAGGAGAGATGCCCCGCTTGACTGGGGGTGGGAAAGAAGAGGAAGCTTGGGACAGCTACTGGTGGTAGAGTCTAGGTGTGGGATGAGACATTGGAAGCATGGCCAATGTTTCGGTTTGCTTTGCCTAGTTGTACTTCTCTGTGATAAGTTCTGTTGAGAAAGAGAGAGGTAGAGACAGAGAGAGATGATAGTAATGTAAAAAAAAAATCAATGATACATTTATGTAAAATAGCAAGACTTTCCCATAACAATAAATTTCACTCTCTCAGGGGCCAAATTCATTCTTAGAGTTCTGACTGTGGGCAGGGAGGGAGCAGCTTTTTATTTTTATCCCTCTAACCCCGACCAGGGTGTGTGTGGGGGGGGACTGCCCAAGACAGAGCACTCAGGCACCAAGAGTTAGTGGGAACAACTTCCTTCTGCCTTCCTGATCACAACCCAATAATGTGGTGAAGTAGATCTTCTTAAGGTTAGTATCATTAAGCCCATTGTAGAGATGTGGAAACAAGGCTCCAAGGTGAAGGGTCCTAAATCACAGGGTTCTGGGAAGGGTCGTGGTCGCAAAGCTGGGACATGTCAGATGGAAAGTGTTACTAGGGATCTTTGGGGAGTCCTTCTCTGGGCTTCAGTTTCCACATTTGTTCTACAAGGAGCTTAGACTGAATGACCGTCCCTTCTAGTTCTCCATCCTGTGGTTTCGTGGCTAAGACTCCCAACCTTGACTTTGTAATCCCCAGCCCAGGAAGGCCTTGTTCTCTCCCAGGGAGTGGATGAGTCACAGTGGGGGATATGGTGGGAAGTCTTGCTTAATGATGCTTTGATATATATTGGAGATATGAGATAGACACCCCCTACTCTAGCAGTGGCTGTGCAGCTATGAACACATCAGTTCTCCTTTCTGAGTCTCAGTTTTCTTCTCAGGAGGATGGGCATCAACCAGGCATTCCCTGAGACTCCCCAGGGGGCTGTACTCATGGCCTCACCGTGAGCATGAGTGATTATTCTTTGTGCCCTAACTAAAACCCTCTGCATGCTCCAGGCAGGGAAGGAGGAGGGGGCATGCAGAGACCCTCTCTAACAGGCTAGCTTCTCTGGCCCTGGGGTTTCTGGGAAGCGATGCCCAGATCTTTCTGGCCAGGCCAGCAGACAAAGATAGACCTGCACAAATAAGCCCCCCCCCCCCCCACAGGCCTTCTTCTAAGAGGCCCTAACAGTTAGATGCTGAGATGGTGTGGGCGAAGTCCCGGTCTCAGGCCCAGCCTCCTCAGCCCCCACGGGCCCCACCTGGGCTTCCCACTGGGACTCAGACCTGAGGCACAGACTTCTTCCTGCATGTCTTCCTCTATTCCTCTGGGGTAACACGAGGGTCTTAGTCCTGAGTTCAGTCTCTGCTTGGCTACATAAATCTAACTCTCTTTGCTTTTTTGCCCATTGTCAAAGGGCACTACCCACTGCTGCCCTGTCAGGAGCTCATTGATGAACCTGAGGTCCCTGAAAGACCTACATCCAAGGTTCTGGCTTCCTGAGCCAGAAATGCTCATCACACCCATTTCCTGCCCTCCCCCCAGCCCCCCCCCCCCCCCCCCCCCCGGTACATTAGGCCTGTACTGTGGTTCTAGATTGGGGGCCACTGCTGTTGTCAAGCCTTGTTAATAAAGGGGAGCAGAGTGGCTAAGGAGGCCCTGCCCCTGTTCCCAATTGGGACAGAGGGACCTTCTGGGGACCTCAAGCCATGAGGGGAGGGGGAGGAGAGGGGAGAGGAGGGGGAGGAGGGGGAAGGGGAAGGGGGAGGGGTATCAGAGCCTTTTCTTCCCAGAGAGCTAAGCTCCTTCCCTGGGCTGCACCAAACTCACTGACGGAGCCATTTGAGTTTATTTGATGACTTTTAAAATGCCTTTTCCCCTCCAATCCTCTGCATTTCGTCTGACTTAGAATGAAGTCATGCCAAGCATTCCCTCAGGACACTGGGGTGTCAGCCCTTCCTGAGTGAGGCCGAACTCTCCTAGGACTCTCAACGGATGGAGGGAGTGGGGCTGGCTTTGCGTGGGCGTGTGCTTCGACACCAGAGCTTTAGTAAAGCCTGGGCTCTGGGGTCTGCTGAGATTGAGGCTCTCCTGAGGCAGGCTTCCCCAAACCTCCGCAGACCATCGCAGCCCCCTCCAGCCAGTGATGAAATGCAGTCTTCTAAGGGCTCTGGGCAATGGGGCCATGCCACAGGGGACCAATGCGGCTGTCATGCCCAGGAATCTGGTGGTAAATATTTAATAACCAGCTCTCCCGGGAGGGAAAAACGCAAATAAGACACAATTTAAAATTTAATCGGCATTACCGACATTTTTCTCCATCGCTTTCTTAAGTGTAAACAATCAACAAAGGCGTAAACCCAGCCCTAATCTGCAGCATTTCTGAGGCGTTCCGCTTACACTCTGAATTGCCCAGTCAGCCCTCTGGTGTGAGCTGGCTCCCACACTTTCCCTCTGTGAAGGGCAGGTAGCAGGTCCAGCCTCGCTCCCTCGGCACCACGCTGGGGCCTTCCTTCTGTAGCCCCATCCCGCTGCTTGGCTGGAGGAGAGCATTCCCGAAGGTTGTGTTGGAGCCTGGGAGGGGTCAAACATGGTGGGGGAAGCCAGGATGGGCCACTCTTCCTCTTAAACACTCTTCAAACCTACAGCTCTCTATAAACCCGACTTAAATAAGATGAAAACAATGTATCTTCTACCTTCTCATACATGTGGGCGGTGCAGGACCCCAAGAAGACCTAGTTGGTCACTACGAATTTATTGCGTATTTACTGAATGCCCCGCCTGTCCTCATACTACAGATAAGGCTTGGAGAAGGGAACGGACTTAACCAGGGTCACCCAACTAATAGGGATCTTAGGATGGACTTTGCACCGGTCTTCAGGCTACAAGGCTGGTGCTTTTCCCCTCCCCCACGCCCCCAGGTGTTTTGGATGAAGAAAAGCCATTCCTCAAATCTATGTGGCTGAATTAATCTGGCCTGGTTCTATGTCTCTTGTGCAAATCTGAAAGAAAGACACACCCTGGAGTGGGTGGAAGGAGGGAAGGGGAAGAGTTGGTCAGAGGCTCCCCTTTTCTCTCCTCCTTTGTCATGACTTTAGTGAAATGTATCAGGAAGGCCTAGCAAACCAGAAAGAGTTCTGAGTCGGGCCTGGTGATGAGGAGAGGGAATGTCCAATGAAAAATCCCAGTAGCTTTGCATTTACCAAGATCATTCTTGGTTCCTCCTCCTCCTCCTCCCCCTCCTCCTCCCCCTCCTCCTCCTCCTCCTCCTCCTCCTCCTCCTCCTCCGTCTTTAAAGATCTCCAGGGAAACAGATATGCTGGGTGCCCCTTCTGACTCATTCCCAGCACTGCTGGTCTGATCTGCTGTGAATTGGCTGAATGCCAATGAAAGAGAGTTGGGAAAGGGAGGAGAAGGGGCCAGGGAAGCGGCCAGCTGAGGGTCCAGGAAGGAGAAAAGGGAGGAAAACGGATCCGAGGGGGGTCACTCCTTTGTGCCCAGACCCAGTAGCTGCCATCTGTGCATCTCTGCGTCTTTTGTTTTTTTGCCAGGATATTTGGCACCTGCTTCACAGTCTTCTTCCTTACACTGGCCCCTGTCCCTTCTGACACCATGGTCCCCCACATCATCAACAACCTCAGCCCCTCTGATATCAGTCTTTAGTCCAACTCAATCATCAATGGCATTGATTGCCCTTTAAAGGGTGCAGCCACCAGCCCCACAACCAAACTTGCGCCAGGCACAAGAATTCCTCCTGGCAGCTGTGGTCTGGCTTGGATTGACTTGGCATTCATGGGGTTCCCTGTGCCCTTGCCCTGTAGTCCAGCTCAGGGGTAGGAAGTGGGAACAGAGGACCTAGGAAAGGCAAGGAGGGAATTGGTCCTCCCTTGGAGAGATAACAGCAGCCCCCACCTAGTGGGCCACACTGAGCTTGGGTTCAGGTCCCTGCCAGGAGGGATCTGTCTATGGAGGGTTACCTGCCCTAAATCAGGGAGTTAAAAGGGGCCAAATGTCACTGCAGCTCTGGTGGACAAGGGATACTGTGGCATAGGCCTGGAGTTTGGGGCAGGCCAAGCTTCAATCTTAGGACTGGGGGACTCTGAGTAGTTGTCTTGGCCTCTCTAAGCTGCAGGGTGCTGTCTAGCTGAGAAGGTGCAGACAGCCCATAAACACACAGGTCTGGGAGACATTGACATTAGATAGAATTCAGTGACATCACTTTGTACCTGGGGATCCATCCTTTGACAGAGAACAGGGCCAGGCCTTCCAGGGGAAGAGAAGGGAGGGGCTGTTTCTCTGCCTTTGTTTCCCAATTCTTTACTCTGAGGATGACAAAGCAGGCGCTCTGCCCTTGGGTGACAGGCTCCCCTTGTGGCATCTGCCCAGCAAAGTCAAGGTGAACACTGCCTCTGTCACTACAGAAATGCCAGCCTGGAAATAAGGTGGCCACTGCTGCCTCATCCTTGGGCAGAGAGGAACAGATTGGGGTCTCCAGTCTCACTCCTGAAGGAAAGACCTTCTATACATGGGCTACCTGGGCAGCCACCTATGTGGCATGACTGAGGGCACCAAGCAGCGCTCTTCATTCAGGCACCAGGTGGCTTTCTCTATCTAGCCCTTAGTGCAGAGCTGGGCACATAGGAAGCATTTGTTGACTTAACTCTAGGACTGCCCTGAGTAAAGACAAGAAGTGTGCTCTGTAGAGCAAAGAGCATGATGCCTGGACTCAGGGTTTGGGTCAAATTCTGGCTCCTTGCCTGTGTCCCCGCCCTCTACCTCAGTTTCCTTATGAGCAAAATAGAGACAACATGGCCTTTACAGCCCCTTTCAGCTCTCAATCTATGATCCTACGACTTCATGACCATTCCTTCCAATGGCACAAACCCATCTGTGCCTAATCATCTCAGGTGAATCTTGTCCACATTCTCTGAGAGATTCATGACAGGTGGTCCCCCAGTGTGTTGGAAAGCTTCCTCTCTGTGTCTTGACATTATAAAGATGGAAGTGAAGCCCTCTCATGGTTAGCCCCTCATTCCTCCTTTTTACCAAGAGATCTGCCCATCTTCCCTTCCTTTAGTCTCCCAGATGACTTCCTTCATTCGGTTTTTTGGGGAGTTGCTCCTTGGTTCCAAGCTGAAGGTGCTCCTGTTCAGCCCACATGTCTCTGCTGCCCTCTGAGTGATGTTCATTTTCAGTCCTTTAGACACTGTTGATTCCATATCTTATAACCATGCACAACAACTGGCAGAATATGGGTTTTAAGAGTTGGTCCTTTATTTCTTGGAGAAGATCTGGATCATCAAAGGAGCTTTGTCAGTCCCTGAAGGCAGTCTAACTCACCCCCATCCTCCTCTTTAATCCTAGGCCCATTGTGTTGATGCCAGATACACACATGAATAGACTAACCCTATATATGGGGTGTCTATCCAATTGCAAGGCCTTATTTGGGCAACAGACATTCTTCCTCCCCATGGAATTTCATGTGTGGGTGGCCAGACCAAACCTATTTGTGTGGTTACTGATCTCTTCCAGAGGCTCTGCCATAGTTCTGGGCAGCCCATGGGAGGTCAATGCAAAGAGAAGCATTGGGTGGGAAACTCTCTCCTTAGAGGGTCCTTCTTTACCTTTACACTGTCCTAATTCTCCTCAAAGGAAGAAAAAAAAAAGAAGATGGGAAGAAAAGGGGTGGGGATGTCAGAGGATCAGATCAGATTCAAATAAAACTATAAAGCAATAAAGCCTAGGACTCTAGGTGCTATTTGTTAGAACAAAGAAAAGTGACCTACAGAACAGATTAGGTACACTAGACCCAGGCACTATGTTTAATAAGGATACCACTTCGAGGGGATAAGGACTCACTATTCAACAGAAACTGCTGGGAAGACTAAAAAGCAGTCTGGCAGAAATTAGGCAGAGAACAGCATCTCACAATAAATGCCACACTAGGCTCCAAAAAGGACACATGACCTAAACAGAAAATTTCAGGCCATAGCAACTTTAGACGAGGAGAGGAGATATCTTTTATAAATGGATCAGTTACAACTTATCTTCCTTCCTTATGGATCAGGGGAATGTTCTTGTCTAAACAAGGGATAGACATGATTATAAAAGAAATGATCAATAATTTGGAGTAGATTTTACAGATGAGGAAACTGAGGCCCAGTGAGGTAAAGGGGTCACCTGTCAATCTGTTGGATGTAATGATCTGCTGGCCCTCATGTCATCCTTTATCAAAGATCTCAGTCCCTGACACAGTCATCTTGCTGTCCAGCCCAGCCCAGCCCCTGCCCTTATACCTGCAGACTTCAGCATACATGTCAATTTCCCTTTGACCACCCTGACTCCCACTTCAGAGTTTCCAAGACCAGTGCTTCACTTCAACCACTCACAAGAATGACTACTATAACCTCCATGATCCAGATGGGTGAAATTTCTCTCTGATCACAGCTTCTAATCCTTTCAGCTCCCCCATGCCTGCGTCTATCTTTATCTTTTGTGGTGACCATGACTGCTAGCCGCTCTCTTGTTCCTTGTTTTCCCCTGCTATCACCCCTTCTCTGGTCTTACTTTCTTCCTTTTCTAGTCTGGACCCCATAAAGGAGTTCAACTCTACACTTTCATTCTTTCTTCTCCTGTCCTACTTCCAGCCTTTGGTTACTGTCCCAGCTGCTCATAACTTGGAGGACTTGTGTCTCCTGTAAGAAGTGGGCTGGGTCCACTAAAGACTCATCATCCTTCAGTCTCTCCTTCCATTCCCTCAGCAGTGATTTCCCCACCTTACCTTCCTTCCTTAGGGCATCTGTACCAACTCTCCCACTCCCTCTCAGTAGCAGAAATTCCCTAAGACTTCATGGTTTGTGGGATCTTTCACCTCAGAAGCCCTCCACTTACTCCCCAGTCTTTTCTCTTTTCCTGCAGTATCTGATGGCTCTTCTCCTTGTCAAGGCCAATCTCTCTCCTTCTCCCTCTGCTGTCTCCTCTGGGAGGCTGACCCTTTAACTATCACTATCACTGCCCTCATCCTTGGTCTGGACTATTATCATCAGGATCCTTCCCTGTGGGCTACCAGTAAGCCTAGGTGTCCCACACTTTAAATAAACAAACCGAAAAAAATCTCCCATCCTTGAAAGCTGCAGCCCATATTCTTTCTTCTTCATAGTTAAATTCATAGAAAAAGTGATCGGTATTCATCACCTCTATTTTTTGACCTCCCACTCTTCAAACCCTTGAATTCTGGGTTCTCACCTCACTCAATTTTTCTCCCCCTTGGCCAAATTCAACAGTGAATTGCTCGGTATGCTTCTCTTCTCTCAGCCCTTCATCCTTTCAGATCTTTCTGCATTTTTTTTTGTCAACACTCTGCTTGCCTCCTCATTTCGATGGCTCCCATGACACTCCTCTCTCCCTATTCTCTTTCTAACTGACCCTTCTTTCCCAGTCTTCTTTGCTGGATCTTTAGTCCTCACATATCTGCTCAGCATGGGTTCTCTTCTCTTCTATCTCTACATCTTCTCTCGGTGATCTCATCCCCCATGGCTTCAATTTTAATCTTTGCATAGATGACTCTAGAATCCAACCATCCATCCATCCATCCATCCATCCATCCATCCATACATACATACATACACATATATCTAACCCTCACCCCTTTTCTAAGTTCAAGTCCTGTACCTCCAAGAGCCTACTGGGCATCCCAGTCCAACCCCAGCCTCACATGGGTGTCTCACAGGCATCTCAAATGCAACACATCCTAAGGTGAGCTTATTATTCTTCCCCCTAACCTCAACCCTCTTTCTACCTTTCCTATTTCTTTTGAGGGAACCACCCTCCTTCCAGTTACCCAGTTTCACAACTCATAAATGCTCTTCATTTTTCCCTGCCTCTCTAATCTCCAATTAGTTGTTGAATGCTGTCCAAGTTACCTGGCCAGCATCTCTCAAATCCATCCCCTTCTGTTAACTCTCCCAACTGTCACTCAAGGAGAGAACTTTACTACCTCTCCCCTGGACTAATGCAACTACCTACTAGTTAATTGGTCTCCCTACTTCCAGGCTCTCAAAGTCATCATTCACCCAGCAGACAAAACCATCTGATTCTGGCAGTGTCTTGCTAAAGGACCTCTCAGTGGCTCCCAATTGCCTCTAGGAGGGAATAAAAACTTCTCAGTTTGCCATTGAAATGCTTCCGAGTTTTCCTCTCAGTTTAACTCCCCAGACATTTCCCATAATTCTCCTTCACTCCTCTATGTTCTGGACAAAAGGGGGATATTTACTTTTTATCAAATTTGGAATTTCATCTTCTACCTCTGTGACTTTGCACAGGCTGACCTCCATGCCTGGAATATACTCCCTCTGTCTCTTTGTAGCCCCCAAGGTTCAAGTCTGGCACTGCCTCCTACAGGAAGCCTTTCCTGCCCCCACTGTTAGCTTTTTCTTCCTAAAGTTATCTTGCATGTCCTCCTCACCTTGCCCCTAGAATGTAAGAGCAAAGCCTAGTTTTCATTGTTGTCTTTGTGTACCCAATATCTGGCACAATGCCCTCCAAAGAGTGGCCATTCGGTAAATACTTGCTGAGTTGAATTGAATGGGGCAAAGAAGAGGATAAAATTCAAGGCTAAAGATTCAGTGAGTGAGATTATGAGCACTTTAGGCCTTGGCTAAAACAAAACTAAAATTCTCTAAGGGAAATTAGCCTAGGAGTGATGGGGAACTCTGTAGCATGAAACTTGGAAGACACTGAGACAAGCCAGCAAATTGGGTTTTAAGTCCTGGCAACATTTGACATCATATTATGCCTTCTGACCCTTAAGCCCTTTCTTCCTCCCCTCTCTGACCTCCAATCCCTCAAGTGCTCAGTTCTTTCCCAGACCATCCCCCCTCCACTCCTGCACTTTCACCCCTTCCCAATATTGATCCCTGGTGAACCAGTTCAATTCTCTTCTGTCTTTGAGTCTCTCTCTTTTTAAATACACATTTGTTTATTTTCAGTTTTCAACATTCAACATTTTTGTCCTCAAGGCTCTTGTCCCTCTATCCTATGCAGATGACTCCAAGCTGGAGGAAATCATGAGTCCCCACCCTGAGCCCATTGCAAGCATATGTTACTGTCACCTCAGCTGGCTCTTACTGCAGCTCCCACTGCTTTCTAACTGATCTGTTTTTTAAAATTAATTAATTTATTTGTTATTAGTTTTCAACGTTTTTGTAAGATTTCGAGTTCTAAATTCCCCACCCCCCCTTCCCAAGACAGTAAGCAATCTGATATAGGTTTTATGTGTGCAATCATATTGAACATATTTCCACATTAGTCATGTTGTGAAAGAAGAATCAGAACAAAGGGCGAAAAGCAAAAGAGAGAGAGAGGGAGAGAGAGAGAGAAACAGTCTGCCTCAATCTGCATTCAGACTCCATAGTTCTTTCTCTGGATGTGGGCAGCATTTTCCATCTTGAGTCTTTTGAAGTTGTCTTAGATCCCTGAATTTCTGAGAAGAGCTAAGTCTATCAAAGCTGGTCATCACCCAATGTTGCTGTTACTGTGTACTCTGTTCTCCTGGTTCTGCTCACTTCACTCAGCATCATCTCTAACTTCCTCTTCAAACTTTCTTTTCTCTCTTCAAGCCTCCCTCAGAACCCCTTACCTGCACCCTCTCAGCTGAGGACCTCATGCCTCATACACCCTTGAAAGCAATTGAGTCCATTTGCTGAGAATTGCTACTTCTCCCCTCTTTCTCACCTCGTGTCACTCAGATGCCTTCTGCCATCATCCCCTATGTCACCCCATCTCACGTGAAAAATTGGTCCTCCTTGCTGAGGTACAGCCCTCTACATGGCTTCCCATCTCCTCCAGCAGATCTTGTCCTTTCTAATTCCCACTCTTTCACTTTTCTTCAGTCTCTTCCTGTATACTGGCTGCTTGGCTACTGCCTACGAACATGCCCATGTCTGCCCCATCAAACAAAACAAAACCAAACAAAAACAAGCAATGCTCAATCCTACTACTATGCTGGTTGGCTATCTATCATCTTATACCTCTCTTCCTCTTCATGGCAAACCTCCTTGAAAGAAAGTCATGCTCACCAGATGCCTTCATTTTCTCTTCTTTCATTCTCTTCTTAAGTCTCTATAATTGGGCTTCTGATCTCACTGTTCAACTGCTACTGTGCTCTCTCCCAAATTATCAATGGGCTCTCTCTTTAAAAAAAATTGCTGATGCCTTTTGTTTTTATCATATTTAAATCCCTCTCAGGATCCTTCTCCTCTCTCTCCATCCCAGATTACAAAGAAACACAAAAACAAGGAAGAAAAGCAAACCAAATCAGCAAAATCAATCAAAACATCTGAAAGGTTATTGACTTGTGCAGGGACTATTGCAATAGCCTGTGGGTAGATCCTCCTGCCTTGAACCTCTTCCCATTGCAGTCCGTATTCTATTGAGCACCAAAATGAGTTTCCTAATGTGCAGGTCTGAATGAGTCACCCTTCCCAGCTCAACAAATTCCAGGGGCTCCCCATTGCCTCTAGGATCCTGCTGTTTGGTGTTCAAAGCCCTTTATAACCTTACCCCCTCCTACTCCCCTACATGTACAATTCCATCCAATGCCACTGGCCTCCTGACTTTTTCTTGAACAAGACATTGTTCTCTGGACAACCCCCATCTTGGAAACACTTCTTTATCACCTCTGCCTCCTGGCTTCCCTAGCTTCCAGCTACTTCCAGCTCAAGACACACACCCTGCCCCAAGTCTTTCACAGTCTGCTTCAATCTTAGTGTCTTCCCTCTGGGATGACTTCCAATTAATTCTGTATTTAACTTGTCGGTACACAGCTGTTTGCTTGCTTTCTTCTCATTAGACAGGGAGCTCCTTGAGAGCAGGGAGCATTTTGTCTTCCTTCATATCCTTAGTGCTTAGCACAGAGCCTGTGCTCCATAGCAGTAGAACTTGTGCTGTGGTATATAGTAGGTGCTCATTGAATGTTGCTAACTGATTGAAGATTAAATCAAATAGTGTAAAGTCTTGGAGTTGGATTGAAAATATGAACCTCCCCATGGTAAGGGAGGTATAGCTACCAATCTGTCTGAAAATAATTTGGTGAAAGTAGTGAATGGCAAACCAACAGTGTAACAGTGTAGCTGAAGCAGTTAATTAATCCAGTCTTGGGCTGTATGAAGAGGCAAGGTATCTAGGAATCAGGAGGGGACATCTCCTCTCTACTCTTTGCTGGTCAGACCATTCCTGGAGCACTGGGTTCAAGAGAAGTTTTGAGATCAGACAAGTTTTCTTTACCATTATGGGTATCATTTCTGAATCAACTGTGTACAGACCATTGGCTTCTTAGAGCTAAGATTGTAATTAGTACCAGATACTAAAAATGATAATAACATCTCATTATATAAAAGAAGGCACCTCAAATATGACCTATTTTAAAAAGCTATTAGGCTTTCTTCTTCCCAAATAGCAAAAACTGTGAACACCAGCACAGACTGTCACTATTTTCTTAGGAAGCATAAGTTTTTAGTAGAAAAGTATAAAATGTTAGTAGAAAAGTATAAAAAGGTAGACCACTCACATGGAAAAATGATTACTATGTAAATCACTTTATCACTGAGGAGCCCAAATGCCTAAAAACAAACCGATGTAGCCAACATCTACTCAACACACCAAGGAGAGCTACATCAGAGCCCCGTGCAACGATACTTTAGAACAGAAACACATTTGTGAAGTCTTAGGGAGGAGGACAAGCCTGAAAGATTAGGGGTAGTATCACTTCATAAAATGGCCAAAGCCAGTGGTGGGAGAAACAAGTTTACAGAAAGCTTTTTAGGTGACTCAGCTAAGTATACTCATCCTGAGGGCATCGAAGAACCGAGTTGGGAGGAGTATAATGACAGTCCAGAAATGGAGCCTTTGGAACCTGTTTGAACTCTTGTTACCATCAAGGACAGGGGAGCTACTGAATCTGGTGTCTAAGGTCCTGGTCCTGAATGGGTGTCATTAGGAAGGAGAAGTGGTACGGAAGAAAACAGGAAATAAAGTGGGGGAAGGGTAGCTAGACTCATCCAAGCATAAACAAAGGTCAGTCGTGTCAGAGGAGATGAAATTTCAAAAGGGCAGAGAGATTATTTCTCAAGGCATTTGAGAGGGCAAAAGGCCAAAGCTTGGAAACTTTCTTGACCCTTACAAAAAATAAAATAATAATAATTATTAATGGTATATACCAGTAACTAGTAATATATATGTCTATTTCTATCTCTAGACATTTTTTAATGGGAAAAAAAATTTCAGAGCCTCCTCCCTCTGGACTGAGGGCATTGTGACAAAAGGTTTGAGAAAGGGAAAGACAGGCTTTCTCTAATGACATTTTATAGGCTCACAATCAATTACAAGGTCCAGTGGTCCACAAGACCCCCACCATATGTGGGTTTTTGCTGATTTTAGACTTTTGATTCAATAGTATCTCAAAGGCATGTATGTGACAACAGAGAACAGTTTGTTCAACAGTTCCTTGATAATTACATACATATATATACACACATAGGCTTGCCAAAAGTGAGCATCACTTTCCTGGAGGCTGTCCATTGTAGTATCTAGAGAGAAACTTCTGACATTATGGTGATTGATTGCTTGGAGCCCTGAAACATTTCAGAGCTTCCTGGATGGGGCCTGAAACCACTCAAAAGAATTTGACCTATTTACACAGGAAACCCCAAGTGGACGAAGAATGGCTGTCATTGCAATTGTGATAGACAGGTGATCAGACACCTTCAGGAGCTGGCCCATCAGGATATCCACTTTGGACAGATATAGCAAATGGCCAGTGAGCTGGGCCAGAGTGGGAGAGGAAGAAGAGAGCAGATGGGATTTCTCTCATGAAATATTACAGTTCATTTACAGGTCCTAAACTTCTCCTTGAAACAAGGGCCAGCCTCCTTAACAGAAGTATTCTGTTGATGTGGTAGGGCTGTGTCTGAGTTACTTAAAATGTCTCAGAAGAACCAAAGTTGGGGAACTTCTAAGAGGATGGAGATGTGCTTAGTGATGGTGAGCTGGCTCCACAGATTCTGTAGGAAGAATGACCCTGGGGACATGGCATAAAGTATATTATCAGCAAGATGAATATCTGGGGAAGAAGATGGCCCTGTCATATGGGAAGAGAAGATGCTCCTGCTGGATGGCCCATGGACTTCATTAGTAACCATGGACTATGAAAGGGCTGGGAGGACTGGTCTCTAGATGAAAGATGAGGATCATCTGGGGAACCGTCCCCCTGACCCCAAACCTGGTGTGTGTGTGTGTGTGTGTGTGTGTGTGTGTGTGTGTGTGTTTGTGTTTATGTGTGTATGATCAACAACTGGGGTGGGGGGGAAGAATCCAGATTTCTCCCAGTAGCCAATCCTGGGGCTGATCCTCAACATAAGCCCCCTTCCCTTTAGCTCCCAGCATTCCATTCTTTATGCACCTTGGGATCCTCCTAGCCAGCCTTCACTGGAACAACAGGAGCAGCTACAAAGAAACCTTGGGGACCTGCCCTCGTCCCTCCAGCATGCCCGCCTCCTGCCTCCCAGCTCATCCTGCGGCCACTGCAGGTGCCCCTTGGAGGATGGGCTCTGTGTGCATGAGGAAGAAGTCCATGCCTCTATATCTGGGATGAGAGAGCGAGGCTCCAGGAGGTAGAATATTAGCTTATCTTTACATCACTCTTTTAGAATGTCTACTTCTGTGCATATCTTAGAATGCCCATTATAATTCACATGATTATCCATAGAAATAATTGCAAAGTAAGTTCATCTGTACCCATAAATTTGCCCAGTCAAACATCCCACTTGGAGTCGCTGGTCTAGCCGGTGTCTCTTGTTGTGCTGGATGGGTTTACTCTATGTCCCTTCCTCCCTCGCCAAGCATTTATTAAATACCTCTTGTGAGCTGGGCCCTGGGGATGCAAAAGTAAAGTGAACTAGGCTCAGCCTTCGAGGTCTTTCTGTTCTCCTGGGGGGGCATAAAACATTATTGGAGAATGGTGGCCAGAGAAAGGAGTTTCTGCTCAGGGGTTGAGAGGAGAGCTACACAGCCAGGGATTGCCCCCTTTTTTTCAGGAATAGTGGGATGGGTGCCGAGGTGCCCAGACTGAGGAGACCCTGTTGTCCTAGTGGATGGTGGGAGAGCTGCGGAGCTGTCTAAGACCCTCTCTCCCTAGCCTCTTGGAATCCCTAGGTCCTGTCAATCACAGCTCAGCCCAAGGGTGTTTCTTGACTTTGCCCTGTCTCCTGGCTAGTCCAGCCCATCCTCAACCCCAATTACTTGTTATTTATTCTGCCTATATTTTGTATTTAGTAATATGGGCCTATATTATGGTTCTCACCCCTAACCCAACAGAAAGGGCTATTTCATTTTTGCCTCAGTAGAGTGCCCCAGTGGGTATAGCAGGTTCCTTAGCAGTGTTTCCTGGTTCATTGACCAACTGAATGACTGGTAGAACAACATGGACCAGACACTCAGGAGCAGCTTGTTTGGAGGGTCATGGTCTCCACAACAGAAGGAGAATATAGATCAGAGTCCTTAAAATTCCCATCCTGCCTATGCTGGAGAAGCGACCAGAGGAGGCAAACAGGCATTCTCAAATAAGGTAACAGATTTGGAATAATCCTTCCTAGTTCTCCAAGAAATGCCACTTCCAATGACTTTGCAGCACCATGTCAAATTTGGGGCTCATTCACTCACTGAGGGCACAGTCCAAAACCCAATATCATTTCAGAAAGCGATTTGGCCCGATGATTCCACTGTAAGGAGCATACCCTGAAGGTGTTTTCAAAACTAAAAATACAAACGAATAACCACAGCTGCCCCAGCACCTTTAATGAGCATTAATGCAAAGAAATAATGCCATTACGAAATTAAGGCTGTAAGAAATAGAACATGAAGACCAACACATGTAAAGAGCACCAAAAAATCCATCAAGATTTGTATGAAATGAGGCAAAGGGCAAAAAACCAGGTCAGACAATCAAGTACAGATTGACTCTAACCAGATACAAAGTAAAGGGAAGAAGACAGAATGGAGAAACACAGACCTCCACCAGAGGTTTAGAGGAAGGCGCTGAGACCCCAGGGCATCGAGGTGGTCCCTGATTCAAACCTAAGCCAGCCTAATTTGGTTTATCTAGGCTTCATAGCAAGTTTACAGAAATCACCTCTTTCAAGGACATGGGGACAGACATAAATCTGTCACTCACTCCTGCAGGCTGCACTTTACCTAACCGCACAAAATACATCGATCCATACTTGGTGAATACACAAAAATCGGGACCAGGGGTGGCTTTCCCTAAGCTCAAAGTGCCACTGAAGGCCATGATGTCACCTCCATGGATTTTCTGAAATGCTCCTATTGCCTGTGACCCAAACAGTGGGTCCAGGATTCTACACTAATCTTGACTGCTTCTCCTTCCATCGTGGGGATGGGCCAGACAGTACAGGAAATCAGTTCTGAAATTTCATGTATGTAATTTACATTTTTAAGATTCCCCCTTTGAAGTTGAATCTCTGTACCTGAGTCCAAAAGGGGCAGCCTGGGGTGAAACCTCCTGGCCTCAAATTTTTCAAAAGTGTGTGTGTGTGTGTGTGTGTGTGTGTGTGTGCTCACACATGGCATGTGTCCACTGGAACCCTAATATTAATGATAAGGGTTACATCTGTCCTCCCCACTGAGGAGGGAAGTAATTAATAAATCTACACATCCCTCTAAAGTGCAAATTGTGTTTCTGTGTGTCTTTTGATATCCTGTCTGAGGAAAAAGTGAATTGACAATCTGTTTATAAAGAAGTAGGGGGGTGGGACAGGCTGAGTGAATGTGCCTTCCTGTTCTGTTTGTTTTTCTTTTTCTTTTTAGGGAGAAAGTAAATCAAACCCCCACATGGACTTTATTTTAAACCTGACATTTTGCTTGACATCTCTGATGTGCAGTTCCCCATCAACCACCATTTCTACCCTCTATCTGAGCCTGGAAGCCACTGGCCAGTATAAGATGCTGCCATTTATCCCCACAAAGTCTCTTACCCATCAAGGGAATAGTGAAGGACAGGCCGCCAGCAGCACCGAAGTTCCCTGAAGCTTTAAACGGGAAATACCTGTGAGTTTCTCCCGTAGCCAAAGTCTTGCTCTCATTGCTCAGATCCTGGTTCTGTCCTAGGCAGAGACTCAGAACAAAATCTCCCTGGCCAGCCCGAGGGAGCCGGAGCCCAAGACCAGACTGTTGCGCTTCTCTCCCCAGCAGGAACTCATGTCTGCTAAATTCAGACTGATGCTTTGTGAGAGGGCCCTCCACAAGCAGGCCCCAGATTGCCTGGAAAGTATTTCCTGCCAGGGAGGGAGGGAGGGAGGGGGAGAGAGAGAGAGAGAGAGAGAGAGAGAGAGAGAGAGAGAGAGAGAGAGAGAGAGAGAGAGAGAGAGAGCGCATGATAGAAGGAGGGAGGAGAGAGAGAGAAAGAATGAAGACAGAAAGGAAGAGAGACTGCATGATGGAAGGAGAGGGGGGTAGAGAGGCAGGGCAAACAGAAAAAAAGAATGAAGGAGGGGGATGGCGAGGGCAAACCAACAAGAAGCAGACCAGGCTGGGCATTTGGAGAATTTTCCCTCTGTACTGAAAGCCCAGCACTAATCTGTCAAGACTAGAAAATGTTCTCTACAACTCTGGCCTTTCCTGATATTTTCCATCCTAAGCTGCTTACAGTAAGGCCATTCTCACTGCCCCAAACAGAGGCCCCCGTTCTCCGACCTCTCCCAACATTCTTTTTCTCTTTGGGACTCCACAGGGAATCCTGGAAGGGAATGGAGGCGTGTGGGACTTTTCCAACCCCGACTCCCAAGCAAATACTCTCCTATCTGTAGACACAGTATCCCTTCCAGGCACCAATGCTCCCAGACCATGAGGTTACCTTCTAGTAGGACAAAAGGAGCTGAGAGCCCAGCTTACCTTGGGTGGGGGGGCCACTGGAATTGCACCCATCTGTCTGGGGAAAAAGAGATGCTCCTGTCATCCTGAGCCTAGGTAGATTTTGTTGACAGATGAAGCCCTGATGACTGGATACTCTGGGGAGCTTCAGGGAGTGCCTGGTCCAAGTCCTGCCCCAGCAGCAGCCCCCCGTAAGTGCCCAGAGCCCCTTTTGGGGACGGGTTCATCTATCTCTCTCCTCTGGCTTGCTTGTGCCTCCTCCAAATGACTTCCTCCGAAGGAAGGAGCGGCTCTGGGCTGGGAGTGTGGACTTTCATTTGGTTTTGATTAAAACCAGACAGCCTGCTCTGGAGAAGTCAGCTCTGGACTAACCTCATGGAAACTGCTGGGGTGGCTTCAATTAAGGCGCCAATTAATACTGGACAGGAGCTGGTCTTGCAATGAACAAATGGGCTCAGATAGAGAAGGAGAGCAAGGTCAAGGCATTGCAGGAAAGAAAAATAAAAGGGAGGGAGGGAGAGAGAGAGAGAGAGAGAGAGAGAGAGAGAGAGAGAGAGAGAGAGAGAGGGAGAGAGAGAGGGGGAGAGAGAGAGAGAGAGAGAGAGAGAGAGAGAGAGAGAGAGAGAGAGAGAGTTAGGCAAAGCCTCATTCCTTTCTGAACCAAAACTGTCCTTGGGGGAAGGGGAAGGAACGCATACCCAGAGGCCCAAGGGACCTCCAAGATGTGGGAAGGCAAAGGGAAGCTATTTTGTTATAAGAAAGAAGCGGCAACCCTCGCTCATATCCAAGGAACTTGTCACTGCCTCCAGTGGGCGAAAAATGGGCCCACTCATTTTTATTGGTCCTTTAAGAATAAAGAACTTTTTTTTTTTCCCAAGGACTGGTGGGATGCATGTGAGCCTGGGGTCAAGGGGCAGCTTGTCAGGTTTTGGCATCTCCTCAGAATGAGAGGTACTGGGATGAGGACAAATTTTGCTGAAATAATCAAGCCAGTCACAAAACAATTAGAGAGGGTTTTGTTTTAATGGCAGCATTCACACTCAGCTCCCTGATGAACTCTTCTGAATGTTTTGTAGGCCCATAGAAATGGAAGAAACCACAGGCATCCAGTCTATCACATACCTGAGCCAGAATTCTTTCTGTAACATAGTCCAAAGCTGCTGGTTCCCTGGCTTCGTTTGAGGACATCTCAGGTCCTCACGGGGAGCTCACTATGTACCATAGTTCCCATTCCAGTAGCTTTGTGTATAAGTAAGTCTTTCATCTTGAGTCAATATTTGCTTCTCTGCACCATCCACATCATTCTCTACCTTCTTTCTTCTGAGACCAAGTCCCCAGAAATCAGCCCTTAATTTTCAGAAGGCATTTACCTTTGTCCTCTTCTCCATATCCACAAAACAAGCAGCACAGGTCTGGGTTTTTGGTCACTTCAACCTCCTGATTGCTCTCCTCAACATTGCCTAGCTTGTCAAGGTTCATTCTGAAAAGTGGTTCTCCAAACAGGAAATGGTCCAAATGTGATCCAATCCTGGAGCAAGATTCTGGCTTTCCCTGTTCTGAACCTGCTGCCTTCCTTAGTGTAACCTAGTATCATATTAGGGTTTGTTTTGTGTTGTTTTGGAGCTACCATATCACATTATAGAATCCTATTGAGTTAGCAACCCAATAAATCCAGGATTTTTTTTTAAACTGAAACTATTGTCTAGCTAACCCCATGAATTCAATTAAGCAAACACTGATATGTGCAAAGAACTACGTTCAGTGCTTGAGGTCTAAAGATGAAAGATCACATAGTCCCTACCCTCAAGGGCTATACTTCCCACTGGCACTTATATTTGTACATATCATTGTTTTGAAATTAATTAGAAAATCTCACATTTATCCTTCTACCTCATCTTGTAATAATGTTTGCCTCACTGGCGTAGCCCATTAAGACCTTTTGGGATCCTGACTCTTACATCCGACATATTAATCATCCCTCCCGGCTTTGAGTCAACTGCAAATCCAATGAATATACCTTCATGGCTTTATCCAAGCTACTGATAAAAATGTGGAGCAGGACAGGGTCAAGAGCAGATTCCTGACACACTATACGAGAGACCCCCTGCCACAGTGACATTGAACCATTAACAATTACTCTTTGACTCTGGATACATTCCAACAGGTTTGAATCTATTTCATGATATTGTCATTTAAACCATATCTTTCTATCTTTTTCAAAAGAATAGGATGAGATATTTTATCAAAAGCTTGGCTAAATCGAGGTAGACTATGTTGATAGCATTTCCCTCATGTCTTAGTTTAATAATCCCATAAGAAAAAAGTAGATGAAGTTAGTCTGGCAGGACTGTTGCTCGTTGAAGCCAGGCTGGCTCTTTGTAATCACTGCTTCCCTTTCTAGGTGTTCACCAACCATCCCTTTAACAATGACTTCTAGAATGTTCCCTGGTATAGAAGTCAACGTTATTGGCCTATAGTTTGCAGACTCAGATCTTCTCCCATTTTTGAAAATAAGGCCATTTGCACATTTCCAATCTTGGGGATTGTTTTCCATGGTCTTTCAAACGTGACAGAGAGTAGGTCAGCAATCACAAATTCCAGTTATTTCTGGATCCTCGGAAGTAGTTTGTCTGAGTCAGGCAACTTGCCTTCCTCAAGGGCCTCCAGCTGTGCTCTGATGATCTCCTTACTATTCTCTGCTCGGTCAATATTGGGGTGGTGTCATTTCCAGTGGAAAGGCCAAAACAAGCAAAACCCAAGTCAAAGTGGGACCAACTTTGCTTTCTCTTTGTTGTCAGTTTCCTTCATCCCTTCCATGCCAAGCACTGGTCTGATGTCTTCTTCTTCAATTCTCTGTTCCAGGGGTGAGCTGGTAAATGTTTAAGAACTGGCTCTCCAGAAAATTAAAACACGCAAGCACACACACACACACACACATACACACACACACACACACACACGACACACAACACACTTTTAAGCTTAATTGGCTTTTCTCCAACATTTTCTTAAGTCTATACAATTAACAGAGCAATCAATCAGGCCTTGATTCATAGCATTTTCTGATTTCTGAGTTGTAAATGCTCATCCTGAGAATTTAACAACTGACTCTAGTGAGCTGGTATGAGGACATCATTGTGTTTGTTCTCTCTCAGTATAGCTACAACAAACAAAGGCTTTATTTTCCTTGGCTTCCCTTACTAACCCCAGTTCGTTCTCAGTTTTAGCATGCCTGACACCAGTTTTTAAAGGGCCATGCATAGCACAGTCATATCTATCCTTTGTTACCCTGCCTCATTTCCATCTCCTGTGCATCACTTTTAAAAAAAACTAAGTCAGTTGGTGAACTCCCTATGCATCCGCATGGGTCTTTTCAGACAAATCCCATTTTTCCTCCTCTTTGGATTGTGTTCTTTTTGGAAATTCCCTTTGGAATTCCATTATTGGGCATCTCCTCAGGCCTCCTGAGCTGACTTCCCCTGAAGCATTTTCTTCCTTGAGATAACACCTAGTTTTCCTCTGATCTCTTTTAAACCTACTGTCTCACAATGAAGGGTTTAAGTCATACTATGACCTGATTTCCTTTCCTTTATTACAAACTCTAGGAAGAAGAGGTCACTTCTCCCCAGGATTCCCATCATTTCCATTCCAGGAACCATTTTCTTCCCATTAGTGAGAATCAAATCTAGAAGATAATTTCCATTTGTTGGATCTTCCAATTTTTAAAAGATGAAATTATGCCTCCTTTAAGTCAAAAAAAGTACTAGCGGCTCGGCCTTTGGCAAAGAGAGGAAGAAAGTATGCCCCCCCATTAGTGCTTAATCTCATCTCTGGATCAGGCCTGTGTTCTATTTATCAAATTACTCATCTCTTTCCTCTTTCTGTCCAAGTGGTCTCTAGTATAATTGAAAAACAAATCACTCCTGTTACCTCTCTTGGGCTTTCACCTAAATACTCTCTGGCATGCTCCCCTCTCTAGCTCTTGAGTTTCTTCATATTAGTCTGCTTTCTCGATATCCAGGGCATCCCCACACTCAGTGAAGTTTTAGGCTATTAAAATTTAAGCTATTAAAGCTTAAAACTCTACTGAGCTTTAAGGCTCCTGTACAATGTTACTCCATAACCCCTCTTCTTCTGTTTTTATTTTGGAATAAGGTTTACCCTTTCAGAGCCATTGTCCAGTCATGGTGTTCATCTGGCCAAGCTTCAGTCATAGCTAAGAGATCCCATTTCTCTCTGTTCTGGCTCTCGTTTCCTTCATACATGTTGAGTGTTTGTGTCCAGGCACTTGAGATTGTGCATTTTACTACTGGCTCCTTGGATTTATTTCCTGTGAACCTCCGGGTGTCCCAACTACTATTTTGTTCCTTGGCTACTCTCAATGGTATCTAACTGGAGGGATATACAAGGCTAGGCTTCTTCCTCCCCTAGTGGTTTCACTTTAAAGCCTTTGTGAGGCCATTTTTCAAGGTTACCAGCAAGTATATGCTTCTCATTCTTGGTTAGGTGCAGTCTATCTTTGGCCGGGAACTTGACATCCTGGTATTTTAGACTGTGGATCAGAAGCCCAAATCCCTCTTTCTTAGCCAGCTGTTCACTTCCAGAATTATATTTCTTTTATGCCTCCCTTGTTTTCAATGGGTTGGTGACCATAAGACAAAAATACCCAATGTCCCTGTGGTCTCCAGCTTCTTGATTAAAATCGTGTAATTGTTGGCAATATTTTTGAATGTCCTTCTGGATGTGTCATTTAGGCTCAGGTCATGCTCATGAGGAGTTAGCAGTTGTTATCTGTTTTACTATGTCTTGGAGGCTCTCTTTCATGTCTCGAATACATATCCCAAGGACACAATAGACTTCTCTGATGTTATCAGATGGACAGATAGTTGTTTCAGTGCCCCCAAGAAGGAAATGATGACTCACTTCTTTCTTCTGTCCTTTAGTGGATGGTCTCTCACCTGATACTTCTGGGGTTTCCTTCTATCATTCTTGGGAGGACAAGCAGCTTCTGTCTCAGAGCATCTCTCTCCCTCCTTTTCGTGAAGAGCCTCAGATTTATTTTCAGCTCTAGTTGTTCAGCTGTTTTGTTCTCCTCACCTCTGAGTCGTTCTCAACTCTTGCCTCTCCCTTATCCTCTCCCCCATTTTTAATTGGTTACCAAGGCTTGGGCGTCCTCCATCCACTTCCTCTGTCACACCTTTCCTCTTCTCTCAGCTCACACCACAAACACCCTAGGTTTGCTCTCCTTTCCTCTCATCTGGGCAATAGCTGTAGCCTCATAGTTGGACTCCAAGCTTCCATTCTTTCCTCCACACAGTTGACAGTGTAAAGTTTCTAAAGCAAAACATCTACGCCATTGCCTCATCAAAAACATCAGTGTTGTCTCTAAAATAAAATGCAAACTGAGTCAATAAGCATTTTTTAAACACTGTGGCCCAGACACCTAAGTACTAGAGATACCAAGAAATGTAAACACAGTCCCTGCCCTCAAGGAGTTCACAGTCTATTGGGAGACAGCATATAGGTACATGTAAGATATAGAGAGACCTGATGGAAGGTAGCCACAGAGATAAGGCTAAGAACTGAGGGGAAAGGGAAAAGCTTCCTGTGAAAGATGGAGTTTGAGATTAAAGAAGCCAGAGAAACCAAGAGGTTCAGGTGAGGGAGCAGAGTATTCTAGGAGGGGGTGGGGGATGGCCAGTGCAAATGTGCAGAGATGGGAGATGGAGTATTGTGTTCAAGGCTGTCTAAGACAGAGCACCTGACCTGGAGCCAGGAAGACCTGAGTTTAAATCCGGCCTAAGACATTCATTAGCTGGGTGAAACTAGGCAAGTCACATAACCTCCGCTGCCTCAGTATTCTCATCTGTAAAATGAGGATAAGAAGAGCCCCTCCCTCCTAGGATTGTTGTGAGGATCAAATGAGATCATATTTGAAAAGTCCTTTGCAAACCTTAAAGCATTATGTAAATGCTAACTATTATCAGAATAATCAAGTATAGAAGAGACATGGTCTAGCTTATAGGCAGTGAAGAAGGAGCCAGTAGATAGTGACAGAGTGAAGGTACAAGTGAGGATGCCTGGGAGGAGTCTGCTGGTGAAGAGAGGAAGAGATGGGATGGAGGACAGAGGCAGAGAGGTTGGCCTTGGCCGTGGGAAGGGCAACTCATCATCCAAGAAGGGAGTGCAGGAGGAGATGAGAAAAGCAAGGCAGACAGAGATTAAATGATTTACCCAAAGTCACACAGCTACTAAGTGTCTGAGGTTGTATCTGAACTTGGGTCTTCCTGCCTTGGTCCAGTGCTCTGTGCACTGTGGCACCTTCTAGCTGGCTGAACGCAAGGTCCTTAGGGTTGGGGCTTTTAAATGTGCTTTTCTATGATAAAGGAGCTCAGCAGAGTATCTTCTATATAGCATGCATTCAATTGAAGCTTAAAACTGACTTAGATGAGAAGCTATGGGATGATGCGGGGTGGGAGGAGTCCTCTTCCTGACCCACTCCCCACACTTGGCCCACCCCTCAAACCAATGTCCTGGCATCCTTGACTCCCAGGTCTCAGTTACAGGCAGCTTTGCTCCTGCATCAACATGTTAGTGACTCTGGTCATCAGGAAGTTGGGTTCAAGTCTCCCTCTCATATTTACAAATAGATGTGCGTAAGTGGAACAGAGTCAAGATGGCAAAGTAAAGTCAGGAACTTGCCTGAGCTCTCTGAAATTCTCCTCTAAACAACTTTAAAATAATGATTCAAAAGAATTCTGGAGTCACAAATCCAATAAAAACAATTTTCCATCCCAAGGCAATTTAGAAGGTTGGCAGAAAAGGTGTATCCCACTGGAGTGAGAGCAGAGAACAGTTCAGTGTAGGCTTTGGGTACAAATGAATCCATGGTCATGGCTTCTAGAGCTCTCAGCCCACAGACAGTGAGGAGATCAGACAACTGGTCAGAAGGAGATCACTGGGGACCCTTGCTGGCCCTGGAGCAGAACTCTGTTACACAGTTTCAAGTCTCAGTATCAGGACAAAGGGAAGCACTAGCAAGAGTAGGGACCCTGCTCACAGTTCTAGGGTAGCCAGGAATGCTTGTGGTGACCCATAGATCAGAGCAAAAGCCAGGAGAGCAGTCACCTTACCTCTCCTTAGATCATACCACTGTGGAAGAATTACAAACTTACAGACCCCCAGAACTAGCTCTGAAAATAGCACCATGAAAAGAAAAAGAAATTTATAGAATAACTTTATTATCTATTTAAGAGGAATGGCAATTTGTTCATAATAGATTTGCAGTTTCACATGCAGTCATCTTTTTAAAAATATGCTATGTTATGAAAATGCTTATTTTATTCTATAAATTAAAAATAAATGTGAAAAAGAAACTCTGAAGCTTGGGACAGTGTCTCCTCCATCCTGGGAGCAGCAACTTTAATATAAAGTTAAAAGTCGAGAAATAGTTTGGAAATTGAGCAAACAACAACAACAAAAGGAACTTTACCATAGAAAGTTGTTATGGTGACAGGGAAGATCAAAACACAAATTCAGAAGAAGACAATGAAATCAAATCAGCTATATGTAAAGCCTCAGAGAAAAATGTGAATTGGTTTTGGGCCTTGGAAGAGCTCAAAAAGAATTTTCAAAATCAAATAAAAGAGTTGGAGGACAAATTGGGAAAAGAAATGAGAGTGATGCAAGAAAATCAAGATAAAAGATCATCAGCATGGTAAAAGAGGCACAAAGATACTGAAAAAAGTAACACCTTAAAAAACAACATAGGCTAAATGGAAAAAAGGTGCAAAAATCCACCCAAGAAAAGAACTCCTTAAAAAGTAGAATTGGCCAAACGGAAAAGAAGGCAGAAAAGCTCATTGAAGAAAATAATTTCTTTTTTGTTGCTGTTGTTCAATCATTTTAAAAATTTATTTATTTATTTAATATTTTTAGTTTTCAACATTGATTTCCACAAGATTTTGAGTTACAAATTTTCTCCCCATTTCTACCCTCCCTCACACCCTAAGATGACATTAATTCTGATTTCCCTTTTCCCCAGTCTGCCCTCCCTTCTGTCACCCCAATTCCCCTCCCCAACCTTATCCCCATTCCCCTTACTTTCTTGTAGGGTAACATAGATTTCTATACCTCATTGCTTGTATGTCTTATTTCTCAGTTGCACGTAATTTTTTTTTTAAAGAAAACATTTGTTTTTAGAACTTTGGGTTCCAAATTCTCTCCCTTCCTCCCTCCCCACCCACCCTCCTTGAGAAGGCAAGCAATTAAACATAGGCCACAAATGTATCATTATGCAAAACACTTCCATAATAGTCATGTTGTGAAAGACTATATTTCCCTCCATCCTATCCTGTCCCCCTTTATTAACTTTGCTCCCTTTTCAAAAGTGTTTTCTTTTGATTACCTCCTCCTTCAATCTGCCCTCCCTTCTACCATCCCCCCCTTATCCCCTTCCCCCTTATTTTTTTTTGTAAGGTAAGATACCCAATTCAGTGTGTATGTTATTCTATCCTTAAGCCAAATCTGATGTGTTTCTCTCATTCCTTTTGACCTACCCCCCCTTCCCTTCTATTACAACAGATTTTTCTTGCCACTTTTATGTGAGATAATTTACCCCATTCTATCTCTCCCTTTCTCCTTCTCCCAACATATTCTTCTCTCGTCCCTTAATTTTATTTTATTTTTTAGATATCATTCCTTCATATTCAACTCATCCTGTGCCCTCTGTCTATATGTATGTATATTCCCTTCAACTACCCTAATACTGAGAAAGGTCTCATGAGTTACCAATATCATCTTTCCATGTAGGAATGTAAACAAAACTGTTCAACTGTAGTAAGTCCCTTATGATTTCTCTTACCTTTTCATGCTTCTCTTGATTCTTGCATTTGAAAGTTAAATTTTCTATTCAGCTCTTTCAGGTCTTTTCATTGAGAAAGCTTGAAAATCCTCTATTTCATTAAAAATCCATATTTTGCCCTGGAGTATTATACTCGGTTTTGCTGGGTAAGTGATTCTTGGTTTTAATCCTAAATCCTTTGACCTCCAGAATATCATATTCCAAACCCTTTGATCCTTTAATGTAGAAGTTACTAGATCTTATGTTATCCTGATTGTGTTTCCACAATACTTGAATTGTTTTTTTCTGGTTGCTTGCAATATTTTCTCCTTGACCTGGGAACTCTGGAATTTGGCTACAATATTCCTAGGAGTTTTCTTTTTGGGATCTTTTTCAGGAGGCAATCGGTGGATTCTTTCAATTTCTATTTTACCCTCTGGTTCTAGAATATCAGGACAGTTTTCCTTGATAATTTCTTCAAAGATGATGTCCAGGCTCTCTTTTTGATGATGGTTTTCACATAGTCCAATAATATTTAAGTTATCTCTCTTGGATCTATTCTCCAGGTCAGTGGTTTTTCTAAAGATATATTTCACATTGTCTTTCATTTTTTAAAATTCTTTTGGTCCTGTTTTATAATTTCTTGATTTCTCATAAAGTCAGTAACTTCCACTTTCTCCATTATAATTTTTAAGGCAGTATTTTCTTCAGTGGTCTTTTGGACCTTCTTTTTTATTTGGCTAATTCTGCCTTTTAAGGCATTCTTCTCCTCATTGGTTTTTTGGAGTTCTTTTGCTATTTGGCTTAGTCTATTCTTTAAGGTGTTATTTTCTTCAGTATTTTTTTGGAGGGGGGTCTCCTTTAGCAAGTCTTGATTTGTTTTTCATGATTTTTCTTGCATCACTCTCATTTCTCTTCCAAATTTTTCCTCTACTTCTCTTACTTGGTTTTCCAAATCCTTTTTAAGCTCTTCCTTGGCCTGAGACCAATTTGTATTTTTCTTGGAGGCTTTTGATATAGACTCTTTGACTTTGTTGACTTCTTCTGGCTGTATGTTTTGATCTTCTTTGTCACCAAAGAAAGATTCTATAGTCTGAGTCCTTTTACTGTACTTGCTCATTTTCCCAGCCAATTACTCGACTTCTAAGCTCTCTGTCAGAGTGTGACTACTTCCAGAGTGTAGAGTGCTTTGTCCCAAGCTTCAGGGGGTTTTGCACTGCTGTTTTCAGAGCTACTTCTATTCTGAGGTGGTATGATGTTCCTCTCCTGGCCTGTGCTCTGGTCTGTGAGTGCAGGCACGCTTTTCTGCCATGTAACCACCAGGGGGAACTCCCTCTCCACAGGCACCACAAATATCTTCCACACCAGCCCTCCTCCCCGACCAAGAACCACCAACAAGGACCATGACCCAGACCCAACAAGGGCAAAGCAAGAGAACCTAGCCTCAGCACCAGCAAGGTGATCTCTATACTCCTTCTCTGATCAGCTGCTTGATTCCTCCCACTGTGTGGGCCAGGGGCTCTGGAAGCAGCCACCTCTGCTGCTGCTGTTGCTGTTGCTGTTGCTGCCACCACCACCCTGGGGCTGCTGGTGGCTGGGCAGTGCACTTCCCTCACCCAGATCCAGAAGTTTTCCCACTGTCCTGCTCAGTTGTCTTTGGCATTTGTGGATTGAGAAGTCTGGTAACGTCCACAGTTCAGTGATTCAGGTCTCTGAGGCCTGCTCTGTCTGGTCTACTCTGTACCTGGTCTGTCTGGGCTGTGCTCCACTACCAGCACAATGTGATAAACCCTTCCTAGTGACCTTCCAGGCTGTCTTGGGCTGGAGACTTGTTTCCCTCTGTTATTTCATGGGTTCTGTAGGTCTAGAATTTGTTTAAAGTCATTTTCCACAAGTGTTTGGAGGGATTTGGGGAAGAACTTAAGTAAGTCCCTGTTTTTAAGCTGCCATCTTGGTTCCATCCCCCCAAAATAATGTTTTAAATATTAGAACTGGGCAGGTAGAAGCTAATGACTCCATAAGATATGAAGAAACAATAAAATTAAATTAAAAGAATGAAAAAAATAGGAAAAAAATGTGAAATATCTCATGGGAAAAAGAATTGACCTGGAATTTAGATTGAGGAAAGATAATTTAAGAATTATTGGACTACCTGAAAACCATGAGCAAAAAAGAGATGTATTTCAAGAAATTATATAAGAAAAATGCCTGGAAATTCAAGAACCAGAGAGTAAAAGAGAAATTGAAAGAATTCACTAATCATCTCCTGAAAGAGATCCCAAAATGAAAATTCCCAGAAATTTTACAACCAAATTCCAGAGCTCCCAGGTCAAGGAGAAAGTGTTGTAAGCAGCCAGAAAGAAACAATTCAAATATTGTGCAGTCACAGTCAGGATAACACAAGATTTAGCACCTTCTACTTTAAATGATTGGAAGACTTGTAATATGATATTCTGGAGGGCAAAGAAGCCAAGATTAACAACCGAGAATCTCCTACCCAGCAAAACGGCATAATCCTTCAGGAGGAAAAATTGACATTCAATGAAATAGAGGATTTTCAAGCATTCCTGATGAAAAGACTAGAGCTGAATACAAAATTTGACTTTCAAATACAAGACTCAAGAGAAGCATAAAAAAGTAAACAGGAAAGGGAAATCATGAGGGATTCAATGAGTTTAAACTGTTTACATTCCTATGTGAAAAAAAGATACTTGTAACCAACTCCTAAGAACTATTAGGGCAGTTAGAAGGAGTAAACATAGTCATAGAGAATGGGTGTGAGTTGACTACGATGGGATCATATAAAAAAAATAAGGGGTGGTGAGAAAGAGGGATGCACCAGGAGAAGTGGAAGAGAGAGGTACAATGGGGGAAATTATCTCACATAACGAGGCAAGAAAGAACTTTTCTAGTGGAGAGCAAGATGGGGGAGGTGGCAGGCACTGCTTGAACCTTACTCTCATCAGAACTGGCTCAAAGAGGGAATAACATGCAGTTGGGTGTAGAAATCTATCTCACTCTCTAGGGAAGAAGAAGGGGAGGGGAACTAGAGAAGAGGGGACTGAAAGAAGTTGGGGTGGATTGGGGGAGGCAATGGTGAGATGAAAATAGACTGGTGACTCTGGACATGCCACTTCCATTTTCTGAACTCAGTCATCTCAATCATGAAATGGGAATGATTATGGTACTTGTCTTAGGGGAGTTTGTAGGGTCAAGTGAGATACTGTGAAGTGTTTTGTTTAACTTGGTCTAGAACCATAGGCTACTATAGACTCAGGTTTCTCTGGCCTCCTGGAAATAATTGATCTCCTGCTCTTCAAACATCCCCCATATCTTTGCCTAGGACTGTCCTTTGCCTTTGCCTCACTGATGCTTATTCCATAGTTGTCTGGGGAAATGTCCTTTCCCTATTAAGATCATAAGGTCATTGAGAATCCTGGTCTGGGTCAATCTTATCTCCCCCTTCCAATCCAGACATGAGGGCAAGCCCTTGTACACAATGAACGCTTAATTAATGTTTGTGCTAAAATCAAGAAGTGGTGAGATGCAGGAGCACTTGCATGCCTTTTTAGTCCGTGCACACATGGGACCTCTGACTGTTTAGAGAAGATTCCTGCTGAGGCCATGTGCTCAGGGTCACCCTGGGAGCCATAGGTCAGACAACATCATTTGCTTACTCTCTGTGACACCTTTGAGCCAGGGTCCAATGCCACTGCCTACAGACCTCCTGCCCAACGAGTCTTCTGGGAATTCTTCGGCCAGTCTTCTCTTTTGCCCTGCCCTTTAATGGAGGAGGATTTGGTGCTCCAGAAACTCCTTCTATCTCAGAATCTGTCCCAAGGTCACCAGCCTATGCATCAGCCTCACTGCTTGCAGTTGGATGTGAGGATATCCGCTGAGGCACCCAGGTGTCTGTCTGGCCTCTAAAACCACAGACTTCTTTCTCAATCTGTCAGCAGCCCCACCAGATCAAAAAGTGGGCTGAGCACGTGGGTCAGGTGAGATGTAGGGGCTTTTTGGAAGCTGGAATTTCTTAAGCAAAGCAAATCCTCTCTCTAAGCCCCATTCACCAGGACCAGGATGCTGGTGGAGACCTCTGTCTGCTAGTGGCCAGGGATCCCCAAGATTTATCTACTGAGCCCTGAACTCTTCTGCCTAAGAGGGTGGGAGAGGGGAGAGGAAGAAGCCTGTGAGAGCAGCAGGGAGTTTGAGTGAATACCAAGTGACAAGGGCCCAGGGGAAGCCAGGGCCTCTGCTGCTACTGGAATGGGGGTCTTTGAAGTGGGAATGAGGCAGAGAAGCAGAAAGCTGATGCACAACACAAGTGAAGGTCAGGGGATGCTAAGATACACAGACAAAGCCTGATGCAGAGCTGGCTGGGATGGAGCCTCACATATCTGATCAAGAAATTGGTCAGTTCTCCGGATGCTGCCTAGGACAGTGGGTGGGAATCACTGCTTCCTGCTTCTCCATCCCTGTCTTTAATAGGCTACTTCTTTCTGTGTCTGAAGGTCTCTGTCTTGGGCTGTCTGTCTCTGTCTCTGTCTCTGTCTCTGTCTCTGTCTCTGTCTCTGTCTCTGTCTTTCAGGAGCTTTTCCCAATCTTGGTTTCTTTTAAGAGTTTGTTTTGCTTATTGTTTAGATGTTTTAAAAACTGTTTTACCTAAGATAAAGAAACATGACTAACCATTGCATTAATGACCTCCATGTTTCTACTCAGATACAGCTGTGAAAAGCAGGTAAACACATGAGAGGAAGAGAAAAAGATCTCAACACAGTAATGTGAGAGAGATGGAGACAGAGATAGAAAGAGACAGAGGCAGGCAGAGAGAAGAGATTCTCTTTCTAATTGCTGCAATCTTCCCCACAGGGTGGGTACCCAGCTGAACAAAAGCAAAAGTGATTCCTGTTTGTTAGAGCTTCCCCAAACCCGAGAAATGCTAGATGTGGATTAGTCAGCAAGTGGGGGGGTGGGGGTTCTGTAATGAAGCCTTTCTCAGAGAACTGCCTCCCTCTGGATTCTCCACCCCAAAGCACCAAGCCCTTAAGCATTGAACCCCACTTGTCTCCCACAGATGTCAGGGGAACTCATTGCATGTTCCATCCCCATGGATGCACAGCAGCATATAATCTTCTTTAACTTTCTCTACAAATATGTCTGACCAAAGCTCTTTTGAAGAGTGTGGTTGAGGAGGCAGCTCCATGCACTAGATAGAAAGCTGAACTCAGAGTCATGATATCTAGGTTGGAACCTAGGTCTGCCTTAGATGCTTATTAGCTGTAGGAACCTGGAGAAATCATTAACCATCCCTGTACCTTGTTTCTTCATTTATAAAATGGGATAACCCTCCTGAGATATTTGTCAGGACCACACTTTGTAAACTTTAGAGCTTTTGAGTTATTCTTCCTCAGATGTCTCTGTGCAGGGCTTACACTAGGTGGTGGTGGAGACCCAGTTTAGTTAAAACAGGATGCTCAGCCTCAGCAAGGTCGTAGCCTAGAAAATAGTTATGTACAACATTGGTTGGTTGTTATCCTTCATTCTTGGAAAGGACCAAAATGATATCACTACATTGGGATCAAGGCACAGTGTGTCCAACAGTGGCTGATCAGACCAACAGGAGCTGAGAAGGCTCTGCCAGGGGTTGGGCACAAATAGTGTGCATGCACATTTGGAGTAAAGATGGTTCTAAATTTGCACATCTTATGTTTCTTTTGAGCTACTGTAATTCTACTTTGCTCATGGAGCACAGTGCCTTCTCTGATGAGGGCACAGCATACTGCGTGGTCCTGTGACAGTGTTTCCCATGACTAAAATTGATTCCCAAGTTTTTCAGAGAGACCTTGAGAGTGTCCTTGTATTTCTTCTTCTGTGAGCGCTTGCCTTTTGTGACTTCTCTACAAAATAGTCTTTTAGGCAAATGTGAGCAAATGTTTGGCATTCAAACAATGTGGCCAGCTCATCAGAGTTGCATTCTCTGTGGCAGAGTTTGAATGCTTGGCAGTTTAATTCAAGAAAGGACTTCAGTGCCCCATACCTTATCTTGCCATGTGATCTTTAGATTCTTCCTTCAAATGGAAGCGATTCGGTTTCCTGTCATGGTGCTAATAGACTGTCCAGGTTTCACAGGCATATGACAATGAGGTCAGTACCACTGCTCTGTAGACCTTCAGTTTGTAGGCAGTCTAATGCCTCTTCTCTCCCACGCTTTCCTTTGGAGCCTCCCAAACTCTGAGCTAGCTCTGGCAGAGGATACTTCAGCTTCATCATCTATTGTACCTCCCTGGAAGGTGTATTGCCAAGCTAAGTGAACTTATCATAGCATTTAACACTGCTCCATTTGCTATAACTGATGGTTCTATCTATGGAAAGTGTGGTGCTGGCTGGTAGAGAACCGGTGTTTTCTTGGTGTTAATTGTGAGGCCAAAATTAGCACAGGCAGTGGAGAATCGATCCATACTCTGTTGCATCTCAGTCTCAGAGGGTGCATTGAGTACATACATTGAAAAAGCCTTAGAAAGGAGCAAAGGGCAAAAAACTTGGGTGGGCAGTAGGGTTCAAGGAGGTCCATACCAAGATTGTGGTCAGAGGAGGCATTTCAGTTGGGCCTGCAGCAGGGGGAGGGATCTAAAAATTTTCTTTATTTCTTTAGTATTTTTTTACAACTTATTCAGCATTTATCTATCACACACAGACATAATACATTTAGATAAACTGCTCTTGACACTTCATCTCACACTCTTTACATCTCCTTGCAATATCAGAAAGCTGACTTCCTCCCTCCCTCCCTTCATCCCTCCTTCCCTTCTTTCCTTCCTTCCTTCCTTCCTTCCTTCCTTCCTTCCTTCCTTCCTTCCTTCGTTCCTTCTTTTTTCTTTCTTTTAAGTGGATATAGGGAGAAAAAAATATATACTTGATAATTGAAAAACATGTTTCAGAAAGAAAGAAAAGGTCGAGTTTCTACAGCACATTTATTTGCTGACCCCACCCCCCCAAAGAAGAATGATGGTGGAAGATGCAGAAAAGGGCAGGATTTGGTAATCTAGACAACACTCTGTGCTCCCCTATACCACTAGAATTCCTGCTCTATCTGCCCCAACATGAGCTTGTCTTCCCAACACTTACTCCTTTTTCTGCCTTTAGCCTTTCTATATGGGCTGCCGCCATCTCCCGTATTTGGAAACTAAGTATTATCTTTGATTTTTCTTTCTGCTCGTCTCAAATCTAACTATAAGTGAGCACATGTAAAGCATTGTGTAACCTTTAACGTGCTATGTAAATGCTTTCAACACTCCCTTTGTTACCATGGCTGCCACAACTTTCACAGTCATCCCCCTTTCTCTCCTTCCACAGAGAACTAGCACCACAAATGGGTAGATTCAGAGGTGGAGAACTTGCAGCCTAGAGGCCATGTGTGGCCCGCTAGGTCCTTGGGTGCAGCCTTTTGACTGAGTACAAGTTTTACAGAACAAATCCTTTTATTAAGGGGATTTGTTCTGTAAAGTTTGGATTCACTCAAAGGGTCGCAGTTGAGGACCTAGAGGGCTACATGTGGCCTTGAGGGTTTCCCACCCTAGGGATAAAATGTAAGACTTAAGTTCAAATCCTGCCTCTGAAAGGTCTTTGTACACAGTAGGGTGGGGGGTGGACTGCTGATTGCTTGTCCAATTGGATTGACTTGAATCGGTCTATGCCCAAATTTTTTTTATGTTGGCTTTGATGCATACACCAATGAGCTTTGTTCATCTGGTTTCAGGTATAGCCAACACTCATGACTTGGTCTCATCGTCCAGTTTCATGGCAAGACCTAGCTCTTGGACTCTGCAGACTAAGGCTCCCTTTCCATGCAGCCGCTAAGATAAAGGAGATCTTCCTGCCAAGAGTCTTTCTGTTGGTGCAATCTCATTTATTTTTCTCCAAGAATCTCAAAGGTTTAGAGTTATCATGGAAGTGATCAGTAACTGTGGTGACCATATTTTCCAAACCCCAAGTCAGAACTCATGGTCTGTCCAGAGACCTGCCTCTTTGCAAAAACTGAAAGATGTAGTTTCTTTTCTTGAAATTTGGACCAACCCAATAAACCCAGGATGTTTGCTCGGCTTAGCTATATCTTCAAATCAGAATCCTCTTTATAAACAAATTAAAAAAATAAGAACCACAAAGCCAATCAAATAGACCACTTTGTGTTGTCTCACCTATTCAGAAGAGATAAGTATGTTTGTGACTCTGAGTTTTCTAAATGTTTTATGAGGCATTGGAAACTAGCCAAGGACAGCAAAGCATATGGGGATTAACAGTCATTGGACACAGAGTAGCTTCTAAGATATGGGAAAGAGAAGAAAAAAAATGCTTTAAAAAACCACAATCTTTTGAATATCTTGGAACTCTGATCTTTTCAAGGTCAAAAATTGTCTTGAAAGTCTGGAAACACCCGTGCTATTTATAGTGCTCAGAAAGTGGCCAAACGTCTTTCCTATTGCTTATTGCGCTTTTGTCAGTGACGAGCTCAGACTACCACCCATTCTAAATGCCTCTAGAACATGGAAGTGTGTCTGCCCGGAAGTGTGCCTGCCACTTATTAATGCTTACCTATTAAAAATGTTGTTCCAAGGAGCCAGGATATTGTTTCCAGCTAATCAGTGGCAGTATAAAATGTTTATGAATCCCAATGCCAAAACCATTCTTTTCATATTAAGGAAGGTTTTGGAATCCATGACAAACCCACACAAAGATCAAGTTACATTTTCTAACACTGTGTTAACAGTGGCACATCCACGTGGGCACACATCTGCACACTCAGGCACACGTCTATCCTCAGTCACAAAGTCTGACAGAGCTGCCTTTCAAAGACAACTGGAAATACACTCCCAGACGACTCCCAGGGAGAACGTGACTGGAACATTTATGAATCACCAACGGACCATTTCTACTTTTCTGCAAACTTGTGCAATAGCAGAGCCCTCCACCCTCTACTCTGGGGCTGGTGGTGTGGAGGTGCCCTGCCCTGTCTCTGAGGATTGGAAGGCAGAATGATCAGCTCATTTCTCCCTCTCAAAGGGTTGGCCTTCATCACCCTGGAACGTGGCATTTTGGATTTGGGCTGCTTTCTCAGCTGTTAACAATCAATCTGTGACTCAGTTGGCTTGGACTAGATCACCACTGAGGTCCCATCCAACTCTCAAGTCATTCTCTCGTTCTGTAATCATAGACTTTTCACCACTTGGCAAGAATCTCTCCCTACCTCTGCATTGTTACACAGCACCCCATTTCTATTGTGCAGGATGCATCCTAGAATAGAGAATGTTTGAGAGCAGGGGCTCTGTCCTTAATCAAATGATGCACAAGAAAGAAAAGCCGAGGACTAGCCCCTGTCATGTCTCTCTCCTTCCCAATTACCCTGCCTATCCTTAGCTGCTTTCAGGTTGTAAGCCTTTCCCCACCCCAAATATAATCTGGAAGGCAGGGATTATTTCTTCTTGTTTGTCCTTCATTCTTAAAGAGGACCATGACATCAGGAGGGTGATGCCATGATTTGTAAGTGACTTAAATTTAAGTGAGGCAGGGCTGTGCAAAGTCACTAGCCTCACTCTCTCCTCAGGAGCCATCTGTATCTAGTGGTTAGATATGGATTAGGCTGACTGGAGTTGGCCTCTTGTATACTCAGTTTGAAGAACTATGCTTTTGTTACATGAGGACCTTAATAAGTAAATGTTTATTGGGTTAGGGGAAAGGACTTTGTGAGGCTTAAGGTTATATAGAAATGAAAATTCTATTCACTCTTTAATTTTGATTGTGAAAGCATCCTCTCAAATATAATAAAATGATTTCCATGATCACCCCAGCTTCCTCTTCCCATCCTAATCTCTCTCTATGTTCCCTTGAAATGACAAAGCCTCTCAGCCTGGAAAACAGACAACTATTTTGTGGGCTGAAGAAAGGCCATAATTCCATTTTACTGATCATAGAATTTGGCAGTCAAAGGAATCATTGACATCATCTGCTCCATTCTCTTGTTAAATGAGATAATATTTGTAAAAAGCATTTAGCACAGTGCTGGCACATAGATGTTTAAATGTTTATCTCTCCCCCCGCCCCGGGGCGCCTCCTCTTCCCTTCCCATTACTGAAGCTCCACAAAGCAGCTTGCTGTGGTGAGTTGGCTGGTCAATAATCAGTTATTGAGCACTTGCTCCATATAAGGTTCCATGCTAAGCGCCAAGGTTATAGAAGTGCAAGCAAAAAGAAGCAGTCCCTATCTTGAGGGTGCTTCCATTCTAATGGGGGTAGATATCACATAGACAGAAGCTGAAAATGGAGGAGGAGATACTGATGTTGGTGAAGGTGGGAGAGTCACAAGGAAAGCTGAGAGAAGAGTGAAGAGTGCCTGGCTTGGGCCCCTCCCCAAATGCAGGAGCTGTCAGGAGCTCACCAATGGGGGAGGGGGCTGTGGGAGGTGTGAGAAGGCAGTTGAGGCAGAGAGCTTGATGAGGGTGACAAAGACTGGGTCCAGCTCCTAGCTGCAGCACCCTGAGCAAGCTGCTTGACTCTCCCTAACCTCAATTTCCTCAGTGGCAAAATGGAAAGAAACACACATATGGTGTGTGTATATACACACATATAATACCTACGTACATATATATATGTGTGTGTGTGTGTGTGTGTGTGTGTGTGTGTGTGTCTGTGTGTGTGTGTGTCTGTGTGTGTCTGTGTGTGTATAGATTTGTCTTTAGAGAGGGATAGGGCAGCTAGACGATGCCATAGTGCACAGAGTGCTGGGTCTGGAGTCAGGAAGACCCATCGTCTGAGTTCAAATCTGGCCTCAGACACTTACTAGCTGTGTGACCCTAAGTCACTTAATCCTCATTTGTCTATTCCCAAATCTGTAAAATGAGCTGGAGAAAGAAGTGGCAAACCACTCCAGTATCGCTGCCAAGAAAACCCCAAATGGAGTCATGGAGAATCTGACACAACTGAAAAACAACTCAAAATAGAGGGAGAAGTATGTCTATCTATCTCCACACACAGACTCACACATACATACACACCCCATTTTGCATCTGAAGAAACTGAGACATATATGTATATATATATGCATATAATGTTTATATGCATATGGTATGTATATACATATATATCTTCACAACTCTATGAAATGAGATGTGTATATATATATATATATACACACACATACATGCACACACAGATTGATATATGGATTTATCCATCCATCTACATTTATATAAAAACCCCACTTTTCAGTTGAGGAAACTGAGGTAGATATATCAGTTTCCTCAGATGTAAAATGCAGTTTTTTCTATCTATCAATATATATACAGATATGTCCATAGGGTTGTTGTGAAGATCAGCTGGGATGAGGTCTATGAAGCATTTTGCAAGCCTATCTTTGGGGGTTTGGAGTCCATAGGTAGGGTTGTATAAGCCCGTGGGACGTCTCATGTGGAAACTCCCTCCTTTGATGCAGAAGAGGTAAAGGTGTCTGCAAACTTGCTTGGGGCAGTGAGAAGAAGGGAATTGTCCCAAATTCCTAATCCCAGCCAGGATCTGTAAGAAGCAAGATGTGACCACACTTTTCCTTTACACCAAGGTGGGCTGTGTGCCCACTATGCCTGTTCACTCTCTTGCACACCTTAAAGCACCGTACAAAGGGTGTTTGTTGCTTCTGCTGTCCTCTTTCAAGCTCCAAGGGGGAAGTGGTTTACTTGTGGTCACACAGCTAGAAGGTAGGAGGCCTAGGACTTGAGGCCAGGGCTGTTTTGGTCCCATCACATTGGACATGCCATGAAACAATTCTCATGGGTCCTTTTGGGGTCAAGAACTCAACAGTGTAAATAACAGGGGTGACCTCTGGGAGCTTAAAGCTGATATTGTTAGGGGACATGGGCGGCAGCAGTACCATGCATGTGCCAGCTCCCTGGTCCATGGAGTGGGCCTGAGGCAGCCAGAGCTGTCCAGGGCTGCTGGCCCACTCCCTTTCAATCCCACCTGGCAGTAGCGCCTGGCAGCCAAGGCCACCTGAGGCAGAAGAAGGAGCTTTTTACTCGGGCCTCATAATATCGCTCTGTTTGAGTCTTATGGGCTGACGGCTTTCCAGTTCGGCAGAGAAAGCCTCAAAGCAACAGTCTGGCATCCTGCAGGGAAACAGTTGGGTCATGGAAAATTCCTACCTGAAAGCAGCAGACTGGAGCAACATGCTGGCCAAGATGCTTGGGCTGTTGGAGTCACCATGGGGGCAGGGCACCAAGAACAGCTCAGTCCCCACTTGAAATCTTTCTGCAGCAATGACTGAAGATCAGCATCATGCTTACTGTCCGGCACTCAGGCTGTATTAGTACATCAATCATACCTTTCAAGACAGAGCTGGCCAGGAGGGCAGGGAGCTTTCAGAAGGAGAATTCTAGGGCAGCATCCCTCCACCTCCTTAGAAACAGCTGCCGTTGTAGAGTCATATGTGTTTTTGGGATCTCCTTGTCCCCAGTATCTCATGGTCCCCCATCTGACCCAGTCCTTCTCTTATGTCACCTGAGTGGTTTGCCTCTACTCTCATGGTCTTTTTCAAATGCCCATAAACACACATCTCATGATGACTCATGATTGGATAGAGCTGATTCCTCAGTTCTTGAAGACTGTTCCAACTGGACACAACATCTGATAGGTTCTACCAAGGCGCCTCTCCTCCCAGGACCAGCCTTAACTGTCTCCTTATGGACAGAGAGTCTCACCCCCAGGGAGGCAGAAATAAGATAATCTGGGAAGGCAGAGAGGAATTTTTCTAGAACTCTCTTCTGATTAAACTGGTGTAGCCATATCATGATGAAGCATTGAAACATTGGCAGTTTGGCTTTATGGAGGCATTAAAGGCTAAACCAAGATCCAAATACATTTCTTTTATTCAATCAGATTTGTAGACATTGTCAAAGAGCAAGTTCTTTGTCATGAACGTGCTCTGGAAGAAGTTGATATACAGACCGACTCTAAAGGAACTGGGGATGGAGAAGGGAGACTCAGTGGACAAGGGAGCTGTCTTCAAGTCCTCGAAGGGCTGACAAGAGGAGGAGGGATGAGATTGGTTCTTCCCCAAAAGGCAGCACTAGGGATAGTGGGGGGAGAGGGGGAGACACAAGGAGGAAGGCCAGTCCAATGATTGCAGCTGTCCCAAAGCTGACCAAGCCGCTTCCAGAGGGCCAGCCTTCCTCTCCCTGGAGATCTTCCAGTGAAAGCTGGACACCCACTTCTTAGGTGTGTGTCAGAGTGGGATGGCTTAGAGACCCCTCCAAACTCTCAAATCCTGTCATTCCATCTATGAGGAATAGCATTAGGGAATCATTGCCAAGGTGTTCTGTCTTGGGACATTTACAGGAAAAATATATGTATATGTATGAGTGTGTTTTTTTCCACAGAATTTTAGCACCAGGAATTTCAGAGCCTGGAGGGACTTTAGAGAAGTTCCAGTCTAACTTCATACTAAACAAACACAAGCAAGCCAGCACACAAGCAAATGAATGAGTGATCAAACAAGAAAGCAACTGAATAAATGAAACAAGTAAGGAAGCAAGCAAACAAACAAATAAAAATTGGTAGCCTTGGAGGGAATAGGTCCAGCCCAGTGGTGGGATCAAAAACTGGATTTCAAGAGGCTGAGAAGAATCCAGGAAAATGGAGAGAAATGGAGGCAATGTATATAAAAATCTTCTTTAATTAGGAATTTGGCTGTGAAGAGGAGAAGAGATTTAGAATGGCAGCTCAAGGAGATGGTAGAATCAAATAAAAGATTTTCAAAGAGCAGGGAGACATGGCCATATTTGTAGGCTGTGGGGAAGTAATCAGTGGGTCAGGAGATATTGAAGATTAGGGGACATGATCAAGGGGACAAGATCCCAGAAGAACTGAGAGAGGAAAGGAGAATGACTCTAAGGAGAGGGTTTTACCTTGGCAAAGGGAAGGTCCACCTCTTCTTCAGAGACTGGAATAAAGGGGGAGAAGATGGGGAATGACAAGGACTTCTGGAGTGCAGACTTGGGGAGGAGAGGAAGCTTGTGACTTCTGGCATCCACATCATTCAGGGATGAAGAAGACCCTCTGCTGAGAAGGAGTGGGGAGAGGAGGGCTAAGGAGGATTAGGGCTAAGGTGAATAGAGATGAGAAATAGGAATGGGGGTGGATTGTTTTTAGTTTAATTTTAGTAACTTTTGTTTTTGTAGAATCTTCATTTCCCAATATGAGAGCTTCCACTTATAACAAAGATGTAAGAAAAGAAAATTTTAAAAAGAAGCAGTCTACCAAAATAATTCAAAACAAAAGTTACTAGCTAAAATTGCAAGTTTGACAGTTTAAGAACCATGCCGTATCTGGAATCTCCTACCTTTTCAAAGAGAGAGGGAAGGCAAAGATCACTTCTTGTTATTTCTTCTTCTGGGCCAAACCTGGCTATCTTAATTACAGGGTTTTGTTACAATTTTGCAGTTGTTTCTATTTACATCATTGGAGTCACTGTGTATATTATTTCCTTAGTTCTGTAAGCTTCATTTTGTGTCAGTTCATATAAATCTGCTTATGCTTTTCTGAATTCTTTCTATTCTTTTTTTTAAAAGAACAGTAATATTCCATTATATTCACGCACCACACATGGGCTTTTTTTGTAGCCTACATGGGGTACAGTATTGCTTACAAATAAAATATGAGTGGGTAACTGTTTCCCCCAAATCTAGGGGAACCTGACTACTTCCTTTGGACTACATATAGCAGTCAGGGCTGAAAGATTGAGCATTTTGGGACTGACACCAGGTCTTTGATGACAAGAGAGGGAGGGGGAGGGAGCAGGGATCAGTTACTGAGTCAAAAAGGGTCTCCTATTCAATAGACTCTAAAGGGTGGGAGGTAATTTTGTCAGTCAGCCCATCAACATTATCAATTTTATTAAGTACTTGCCAGACACTGTGCTAAGTGCTGAAGATATAAAGAAAAGCAAAAGACAGTCCTTGCCCTCCTGGAGCTCATCGGCTCATGAGGGAGGCAACATGCAAACAATATAAACAGAAAGAGCACGGATAGGCTAAATTGGAAATAGTCAGCTGACAGAGGCTTCCTCAGTCAGTGACAGCAGTGCTGTGGGAAGCGGTTTTTGTCTTCTTGCAGGAGACAACCAGGAAGGTTGGACGAGGCCAATCTTGTGTTTGTGCCTTAAGTATCAACCTCTCATCAGAGCATCATAAAAATGAGGACTGGCTGGGCCATGTTGGAGACTGGGTCAATAGGACCTTTTAAGGTTTGAGGTTTTAGCATTACTTTCACATGGAAGAAATAAATCATTGCCAGAAATCTGAGCTGCACTGTTTACTGAGTACCTTTCTGCTCCCTTTTGGGATGCCCCTGAGCCTAGACACGAGTGAAATCTAAGCTGTGAGTCATTCCCCAGGGCTCCAGACTGGGGCAAGAAAAAGCCAGAGTATAAGGGAAAGGGGCTGAGCCCCCTCTGCAGAGCCCAGACTTCCCAGTCTGGAGCCCAGATTGAGGGGGCTCCTTTGTAGGAGATGACAAATGTCCTAGTCCCCCGGGACAGCAATGGCATCTGGGGACACACCGCAAAGCTTTTTTAAAGAGTGCTTGGTAAGCTGAAAATCTAGTGGTTGAGCAGGAGAGCCCAAATTCAGCCACAGATTGGCCAGTCAACCTCCCTTCGTCGCTGCACTGTTGTTGGGGACTTCATCTATTACCATATTTAGTGACAGTTCGGGAACCCTAAATCTGACCAATCTTAGCCTTTAAGTGAAACAATAATCCTTTGTTATCAGGTAAGAAGTATGCACAATACATATATACATACATACACACGTAACATCTATATATATATATGGGAGGGAGAGACAGAGAAAGAGAGGAAGGGAAAGAGAGAGAAAGAGGGGGAGACAGAGGGAGGGAAGAGAGGAAAGGAGGGAGAGACATTAAAAGAAACAGTGGGGATAGGTAAGTCCCTCAGACTCTTGCTGACCTGGCTGGTCCTGTTAATAAGAAAGTTACTAAGCCACCGAGATCATTCATCCCTTTAGGTTTTTGATGTGTTCTAGGTAGGAGATGGTGCCATCTTGTGGCTATTGTTAGATACTGTTGGGTCTCCAAAAGACCTCTTGAGCTTGGAAAGGACTGAAGACCAACCAGAAGTCTCCTCTGAGAGCCTGGAAAGGAGACAGCCCTGAGGAGCACCCTGCTTGACTCAGACAAGTAATAGACCAACTGGGCAGTTGAAAATCTGTTCCGTCATCAACAAAATTACATTTATCAGTGCTGCTTCTCCCAGGAACAGATTCAGTGGCAGAGATTTTGTAGCAATCATGTTATGTTTGAGCCAACTCTATCTAGGGACCAAAGTTGTAAAGGAAAGAGAAGGTTTGTGGGGGATGCATTTGTTTGTGCTTCTTTTCTTGTTATAGCTTTTCATTAAATATCCCACTGCTAAAGGGAATTTCTGTCAACTGCATATCTATATCAAGAAGACATCTATCACCTCATCTATGATATGAAGGAGATGATAATGGGGTAATTGATTGATTGACATTAGCAGGAATACACAGGATGGGGGCTTGAGCTGATGGCATTAGAATTACATGTCCTACACTTGAACTTGTCATCTCTCCATTCACTAATTCACTTCATTTGTTCAGTTGCTGTTTATTAAGCATCTGCTATAGTCACCTACTACAGGAAGGGGGGAGGCATAGCTAGAGAGCAGTTTTTCATTTGAAAAACATAAGAGAAGTATAAGGGGGGTGCGATCTCTATGGGAGTCAACAATGTACCAATGGTGGCTGGAATGGCTAATGGAATTGTACGCTATGCTGGGAAGCTTAGCATCATAAGAGGGAACTGGGAATGTTCAGCCTAGAGAAGAGAACACTGGAAGTAGGGGTGAGATGAAGGAACTGAATTTGCAGAGGCTGAGTTTGCTGGCTCGAGGTAGGGAAATATCTCCTGACAGAGCTTTTCCAAAGTGGGATGGGCTGCTTTGGGAGGGAGCAGATTCCCTTGCATGGAGGTCATCCAGCAGAAACTGATGATCACTTGTCACATTGTATGCACAAGCATGGGTATGTGTGCATGTACATGTGCATGTGTGTGTATGTATGTATTTAAGTTGTGGATTCTTCACCTTTTTTGTGCCCAAGATCCCTTTAGCAGTCTGTCTGATGAAACCTATGGACCCCTTCTTAAAATTCTGGTTTTAAATAATGCATAAAATAAAGCACACAGGATTTCAGAGGAAACCAGTTACATGGAAACATAATTCTCTCTGTGTGTCTTTCTCTCTGTCTCTTCATCTCTCTCTGTCTCTCTCTTCTCTGTCTCTCCTTCTCCTCTCTATTTCTTTCCTTCTTCTCTCTGTTTCTTTCCTTCTTTCTGTCTCTCTCCTCTGTCTCTGTCTCTCTGTCTCTCTCTCTCTCCCCCTCTTTCTCTGTCTGTCTCTCTTTCTCCTTATTCATCTGTCTACCTATGTATCTACCTACCTAGCTGCCTATATATGATCCTGGACCCCAGGTTAAGGGCCCTTGAATTAGAGAGTTTCTTCATGTCTCTCTGACTCTGCAATTCTGCAGTTTTCAAAGTGTGGTGTTAGGTATTGAGGGAGGCCCATAGACAGTTGAGTTGGGGGCCCTCTTTTGGGCCCTGCTTACTCTCATGATGTACACATACACAAAGACAAATAAAATATTTCCATGGGGAAAACTTGTAATTTATGCTCACCAGTCGTATGGAAATGTCTGATGGCTTTTGGGGAAAGCAATCTTTTTTTTTTTCAAGGATAGGACTAAAAGAGGCTGTGTAATGCAGTGGGTAGAATCCTGGATTCAGTCAGGAAGACCTGGGCTTAAATGTCACCTCCAACACTTATAATGCTAGCCGTGTGATCCTGGGTCAGTCACTTCCCTCTCTGGGCTTCAGTTTCATCATCTGTAAGCTGAAGGGGTTGGGCTCTGGTACCTAATGTTTCAGCTCAGAACATGATCTTAGGCCTTCTTTCTCACCTCCAGTGCCAGAGTCATGGGCTGGCTAAACCCATCATTTCACAGATTAGGAAACTGAGGCCCACAGACAGAAGCAAATCTGCAAAAAGCCTGGAATCTCTGACTCCCTTCAAGCCTGACCCTGGCGCCCCTTTCTGAGCTGCCTCCACTCCACACCCAGCCTTGTTTCCTTTGTTTATGTCTTGTATTTGCTTAGCTGTGCACACGCTGCCCCCAGGAGGGGGAAGAGAGTGGCAACTTCCTAAGCCCCCTTTCCTCTCCTCTCCCCTCCTTATCTGCCCCTGCTATGAACTGAAGCTCTGCTCTATATTTAGCCAAGACCAAAGTGGAGGCAGAGTTGGTGTGTGTCTTTTTGTTCATAGATGGTTGTGCACTCAATGCAGCCTCTGAGGCTGAGATGCAGCAAAGGACGGATCGATTCTCCTCTCGCTTGTGCTAATTCAGCCCTGACAATCAACACTAAGAAAACAGAGGTCCCTCAATAACCAGCAACAATAGGGGAAAAAAAAGCCAATTATCATGGTTGATGGATCCAGTCATGTGCTCAAAGTCCTGGAGAAAGGGACACCTGGGTCAAAGCTTGAGCTCTGACACATACTGACTGGGCAATCGTGGACGAGTCACTTAACATCTCACTGGCCCAAACGACTACCAAAGATTGTGAAATTTTAGAGCAGTTTCAGATCTACCTTGGGAAAGGGAGTTTCCTCCACTGGGTTGCCCCTATGTGAAAGGACAGATCTGGACCCCTTCTTTATCTCCCAAGCAAAAGGGGTGGGGCACAAAAATCTAAATCCAATTCCTTTCTTGACTGTGGCCCCAGTGAGTCAGGGCCCCAAGGAAGAGAGCAGGCCACTAAACTAAGTCATTGGCTGATTCTGACCTTGTGCTCAAGTCTGCCTTTCCCTTGGGAACCCCAGGCCAACACCGCTGTGGCCACAATGTACCTACCCTTAATGGAAGTACAGGAATTGGGAAGGGATCTTCTTCTTCTTAATGTTTCTGATGTTAAAGTAAGACAATCTTCCTCACCCAATGGGAGTCAACTTGATTCTCTTTCAATTGTGACATCCTCTCCTGCTAGGGCTTTGAGGTACTTCACTGGGCTGCCTCTAGTACTGGTCCTAAGAGCCAAGAGCTCTCTCTGCCCCCAGCCTGGGTAATTGACCTTTCCAGTTGGATTTCCAGGCTGTTTTGGGCTGGAAATGTGTTTCACTCTGTCATTTTGTCAGTTCTGCTGCTCTAGAATTTGTTTAGAGTCCTTTTTCACAGGTATTTGGAGGTGTTTGGGGGAGAGTTCAGGCAAATTCCTGCTTTTACTCTGCCATCTTGGCTCTGCCCCCTACCCTCTCTTTTCTCAAACAACTCTTGCTTCTACTACTGTTTTCCCTTTCTGTGTCTCTCCAGTGGAAAAGATAATTTTGTTTGATAGGTCCCTTAAAATATTGAATTCAAGAAAGGTCTCTAGTGGAACACCTCAAAGTACTTTTATTAATTTATTTTTATTCTGAACTTAATAAACACCAACTAAAATGGGCACTTCTGTTTTCATAGAAAAATGGGAAAACATGATCGTACATGAAACTAAAAGTCTCTATTAGAGGATGTGGGAAAATTGGAACATTAATGCACTGTTGTGGGAATTGTGAACTGATCTAACCATTCTGGAGAGCAATTTAGAACTCTGCCCAAAGGCCAACCAAACTGTACATACCCTTTGATCCTGAAGTACCATTACTAGGTCTGTATCTCAAAGAGATAAAAGAAAAGAGAAAAGGAGCTACATGTGCAAAAAATATTTATAGTATCTTTTTCTGTGGTGGCAAAGAGTAAGAAATTCAGGGGATGCCCATCAGCTGGGGAATGGCTGAACAAGCTGTGGTATATGAATGTAATGGGATTCTATTGTGCAAAAAGAAATGAAGGACAGGAGCATTTCAGAAAAACCTGGAAAGACTTGTACAAACTGATACAAAATGAAATGAGCAGAACCAGGAAAATGTTGTACACAATATGAACAACACTGTGTGATGATTGACTGTGAATGACTCAGCTCTTCTCTGCAACACGGTGATCCAAGACAAGTACAAAGGACTCAGGAAGGAAAATACTCTCCACATCCAGGCAAAGAACTGACGGACTCTGAATGGAGATCAAGTATACTTTTTTCACTTAATTTATTCTTTTTCGAGTTTTGTTTTCCTTTTGATCTGTTTCTCTTTCACAACTGTGACTAATATGGAAATATTTTCTCCATGATAGTGCATGTATAACCTGTATCAAATTACTTACCATTTTAGGAAGAGAGAGGGAGAAATATTTAGAACTCAAAATCTTGTAAAAATGAATGTTCAAAATTGTCTTGGCATGTAATTTGGAAAAAAATATTGTTAAATTTACACTTGTTTACAAGTATATCATGAAGTCAATGTGCAGCTTTCAAAGCCACGCATTGTCTTTGCTTCATTCTGGCCTTCCTTCTTTTGCTCCTCTGAATTATTATCAATACTTCAATGATCCTCTTTCCTCTTCTTTTTCTAGTAGAAGTTGGGTTTAAGGGCCTCTTGGCCAATCAAGAGTTCCATTTCCCTCCATGCCCCCAGCAACACAGAGGACTGCTCAAAGCCCTCTTCGGCAAAGGTGTTCCATTTGCTAAGATGCGTTGTCTGGGTCTGAAAATGCAGGTCTAGGTCTGGAACTTGAGTCCATCATCACTTTTTTTTAAGGAAGTGGGTAATGTGATTCACTAAGAATTTGAGGCCAGCCCAGGAGGAGCCCTTGCTGGGGGTACTTTTCTTTATCACACTGTTTAAATATGAGAACCTAGGCCAGGTGGGAGAAGTTGTGTGGAGTTGGATAATACCTCTCAAAACTTCAGAGCCAGGTCTCAGGGGGAGAATTCTGGAGAAAGTTTGTGGGGGTGGACCCTCTCTCCCACATTTGGAAAATGACCCATCAACATTGCTGGGTGGCCACCAGCTGGGACACAGGGAAGGAGGAGGCAAGTGAAGATCCATAGACTGAGATGGAAGGGAGCTACGGAGAAAGAAACTGAGGCCCAGATATCACAGTGCTTTCTGCCAGGTCACAACAGAGTTGTGATTTGACCCCAGGCATGCTGAGTCAAAGCTTGGACATATGTCATCTCTGCCACCTTCCTTGTCTTGAGTGTACATACATGCAATTATCAGTAATTTTCAATCTGTAAAATTGAGGGGTTGGTTTGAATGAGCCCTGTGGTCCATTCCAGCTCCAAAATTTGGTGTCTCTACAAATATAATGTGGTTGCCAAAACTGTGGGCTAGCTGTTATTGTATACAATGTTCTCTTGGTTCTGCTCATTTTGCTCTTCATTATTTTAATAGATTGTGACTTTTTATGAGGTTGTTTTTCATTGTCAAAAGAACTGTATTCAAATCCTTCTCAGCTCTTTATGACGATCCTACTGGACATCTGCTGCATTCCAACCTCCCTCTTTGTTCAGGTGCCAGCAAGTTTGGGCATTGATGGTACTTCCTAGACATTACCCACGGGGAGCTGATGCCATAGCAGACCTTGCTTAGGCACCCATTTAAAGAAAAATTATGTCTGTGCAGGTGCTTCAAGATGACTTCATGTCCTGCCTACACCTTCTCTTCTTCAGGATAACCAGCCTTGATTCTATCGACTGTTGCTCATCTCTGTAAGTTCTATTGTTACATGATATTTCTAATATATTCTCAATCCAGTAACAAGATTTCTTCTTTTTTTATAGGTAGTACTTCTTAAATCTCTCCATGTCTACTCCATTTTTTCCACTTGCTCAGAAATGCCATTCATTATTCCATGGTTTGCTTTGCTCCCTTGGCCATTACATTCCAGACTGATGAAACATTGGCCTACGGCATGGGGCATTTAATACATCCTGAGTTTCATGACTGTGTTCATTACTACAATAAACTGTTTTACATATTGAAGAATGATTTGAGACTTTCCCCCAAACCTGCTGCCTTTAATTAAACTGAGGTGATTCAGGTAGTAAATTTCTTTCTACCTCCTTTCCTCAAAGAGTCATGGTCTTGATAATAAATTTAAGGCAGATTCTAAAGCTGTGTTGGAGAACCAGATCTAACATGTAAAACAAGATTTCCAAGGAATTAAGTCATATAAATTCTCAAATCATCAAATGAAAGGCACATTTGCCCTGCTCTAACGAATGGGTGTCTGATGGTATTTTGAACTAAAATCCTTTGGTAAACAGCCAAAGTTCCATGCTTTTCCATTTTTTTCCCAAAGAAACCCAGATACAGGGGCTACCCTGCCAAATCCCCATTTGCCTCAGCAGATCTGGTCCCCAGAGGATGGCTATTATTCATCATCTCAAGATTCAGTGGGACCCTAGGGGTCTGGGGCATAGTTTTCTAGTACTATACCTTATGGATCCCCACTAGTGTGCTTCATTTATTGATATCAATTAACCAATTAACTTAAAACTTGTCCTGGAAATGGGTATTTCCTAAGTTGTAAGAAGAGTTGGAACAAAATATCCCTGAGCCCCAAACTTGGACCACTCTTTTCCACAAGGACCTACAGAGCCCAGGGGGGAGTGGACCCAGCCTCAGAGAGGCCATGAGGCCAAGGTGTTCCTCACAGTTCCCAGTTGTCCCGGAAGTCTGTTTCCCCACTTGGGGCAGCCCTTGCCACGTTCCCTTTGGGCATGACGTGGCTTTGCTGTGGTTCTTGGTCCAGCTCTGAAGGCCCCTTTCCTGAGCAGATTTGGTTTGTTCTCAGCTCCGGGTGCAGAAGCTGACACCAGTCACTGCCATTCTGGAAACACGGTCAGGGCACCTTCCAACATTCACGCTTCTCTCCCCTCCCTCCCCCTGCTGCTCCCCCTCCTCCAGGGTATCCCCTCTCTGGGGCCTGGCTTGGATTGTTCTCTCCCAGGTCCTCCTTGGAATGGCAGAATCAGAACCTGCTTGTTCTTTATTCGAGTCCCCGAGGGCATGAGTGCTGCTCCTCGACCAGCATCAGCCCATTTCCTGTGTGGTATCATCTGATTTCATTTCAAGTCTGCAAGCATTCTACTCCTTTCCAACTTGGTTAATCATGTTGTTCACATGTGCTTCAATGTCCTATAATTGCCTGATAGTTGGGGGCACTGCAACGTCTAGCGCTGGGCCTGAAGTCAGGGAGTCCTGAGTTCAGATCTAGCTTCAGACGCTTCCTGGTTGTGTGACCCTGAAGAAGTCACTTAACCTCTGCTTGCCTCAGTCTCCTCAACTATAAAATGGGGATAATAATAGCATTTACCTTTCAGGGCTATTGTGACAATAAAATGAGAGAGTGTTTGCTGAGAGCTTTTCACCGAGGCGGGTACGTAGTGTGTGCTGTAACAGCCACAACAGCAGAACAACAGCATCGACAACTACAGCAACAACAGGGTCCCCCAGCCAAGAGGTATCAGAGGAGGAACTCGGACCCAGGCCTTCTTGGTTCAAGAGTCAGCTCTGTAAGGATATGCAGACCCTGGGGTCAAGGCCTGCTGCTAACAGAGTGGTGGAGTGATCCCAGCAAATCATGTAACTTCTCACTATCCCAGGGAGACTGTAAGACTCATCAGTTGGAAAGGAGCTGCAGATCGGCCTCGATTCCCCCATGCGATGAAAGCATGGGCCCAGCCAAAAGAAAAGTCTGGACCAAGTTTTGAACATGATACTAAAGTGTTCTTCCAGAATTTTGTGGTAATAATTTATGTATTCCAGTTTTGACTGCTCAAATGCATACTTTTCTATGTTTTCCTTCAGTCTCATAAATCTTTCTTCTGCTTTCTCAGTGTCAGTGGTAGAGAAGAGAGGGCAATAAGAACCAGAGTTTTGAGACCATTTGGATACATTTATTTAACTGTGGGTGCTTTAAAGGCAGCATCCTTGTCAAATGAACAACCCAGGCACAAGCTGATGGGAACAAGGAGCTCGATCTCATCATTCTGGGTTGTAATGAAATAGAACAAAGTTGATCGAAACACAATGATGGTTCAGTCCACGGGGGTGGGGAACCTGTGGCCTCGATGCCACATATGGCCCTCACATGCTCAAGTGTGGACCTTTGACTGAATCCAACCCTCACAGAACAAACCAACTTAATAAAAAGATTTGTTCTGGAAAACTTGAACTCAGTCAAAAGGCCATAACTGAGGACCTAGAAGGCAGCATGTGGCCTCCAGGCCTCAGGCTCCCCTCCCCTGATTCAGAGTTCCTGAGTGGAGAGGAAAATAAGAAGGATGGGACAGTACGACCTTTATTGGGCTTCCCAGAGTAATGAGAAAGAGAATGTTATGGGACATGTGATTATCTTGGATTGCCAAAGAAACTCCTCCCTACCAGCTCCAAAAATGGCATCTTATGCATCTAGTCATTGCAGAATATGAAGAGCCAGAGAAATTCTCCAAAGACCAGCCAAGAGCTGCCACTTTAATTTCATATATACTTAGATATGGAATGAGTGCCATGGCAGAATAAGCAAAAGGATGATTTCATCTGTATAATGCGTATAGTATTTCTTGTCTTCTTAATGCGTGAGGGAGGGCTGGAAGCAGGAAGAGAATTTGGAACTGAAAATAAAAACAACAAAAAAAGTTGGCAAAGGCAAGAATGGCGCTCTCTCTCTCTCTCTGTATGTGTGTGTGTGTGTGTGTGTGTGAATGTGTGTAAATATGGTTGAGGAATAAGAAACACAAGAGTCCGAAGACAAGTAGAAACACAGAAACTGCATGTAAATATATTATGGATAATCTCTTTAGGAAAAGAGCTGGAAGGAACTAGGCACCTAATGTCATCACAAGAATTGAACTGATTGTGTTTTAACAGAAAGGAAATGACATGGTACTGATGAGGGAGTCATTCCTTTTAAAAATATTTTTTCAAGTCTTTGTTATCTCTGCCTCTCTGTCACCCCACTCCCATCCCTACCCATTAAGCAGTAAAGAAAAAGAAAGCCGTCATCATAAATATGCACAATTCAGCAAAACAAATTCTCTCATTGGCCATGTCCACAAAGGCTCATTTCATTCTGCATTAAGCACCTCTGCTGTCTGGCAGAAAGTGGCTGATGCACTCCATGCTTTGCCCTCTGCCATGGCTGGTCACCTCACTGATAAGTTCTCAAGTCATTTAAAGTTGTTTCCTCTCTAATATGGTTGTCATTGAATACTTTGTTCTCCTGGTTCTGCTCACTTCACTCTGCATCAGTTCAGAGAAGTCTTCCCAGTTTACCCTTACACTCTATTCATTTCTTAAGTTCCAGTGCTATTCAATTACATTCATATGCCACCATTTTTTAGCCCATCCCCAGTAGGTGTAGCCTCACTGACTGTGTCTTTGGAACCTCCCCAATAGCAGATAGGATGCCAGGGATATGGTGAGCATTAATGTAGCACCTGGAGTTTCGTGAAGCTATTTACCTATGGAGGCAATGATGTTACCTGTGTAGGCTAGTGGTCTGACTCCCAGAGAGAAAAGAGATCTCTACATCTGCTCTGCCCGCTCTTCTCCAAGGGAGACTTTGATTCCTTTCAAGGAGGAAAGCAGGAAATTAGTGCCAGAGGCCAGCCACTCTGCTCTCCTTTGAGAGAATGGGGACCAAGTTACAATGATAGCTTGCTAGCTACCTTCTAAACATCATTAGTCTAGGGGAAGCAATTTTAAGGTTCAAACTATGCTCCCGATTGTTGCTCCTTAACAGGGAAGGAGCAGCCCAAACTATGTATTTGAGGTTTGTCTCCTTCCCAGTAAATGCCGGTACAAAGAGTACATGTAGCAAAAGAACCCATTTATCCAAGCAGATAATAAACAGAAATAAAAGAAGGTATAGAGATGGAAATGTGCTAAATAATATACAGAACTCTCTAGTGGGAGTGAGGAGAGAGAGGGAGAGAGACAGAGAGAGCAAGAAAGAGAGACAAAGACAGAGTCAGAGAGAGGGAGAGGGAGAGAGACAGAGACAGAGAAACAAAGAAAGATCCTATCTAGATTCTATTCAAGGGGAAATTCTCCAAAGTCTCTAGTGTAGTAATCTGGTGATAGTGATATGGTAGGCGTAGTTCCTTTATATGTCACATTCTTCCTAGTCTTTCTCTGCCTTCAGGCCTTCCCTGAGGAGAATTGGAGCTATCTTCTCTCTTAAAGCTGGAAGCCAGAAGACCAAGGATCTCTTTTCTCCCAAGCTCTCACCAATGCTACCCAGCCTCAGAGCACTGAATGATCAATTCCCACTAATCTTCCACCAATTCGTTCTCTTCCTGGCTCTATTTCTGGCCTCCTCTAGACTTCAGCACTATGTACCCTCTCCTACTGGTACATACTGGACTTGGTGCCTCAGGCCTCCTCACCCTGGAACAGCTTCCTACTGTTGAGGCAGACCTCAAGGTCTACTCACTGTGGCCTCCTGCCTCCATAGGTGAGTTCCTCTGGGAACCTCCATTTTGTGACTGTGCTGAAGCTGGTCCATTTTCTTTTTCTTTCTTTTTTTTTTTTTGGTTTGTTTGTTTTTTTTTGCAAGGGGGAAGGCAGGGCAATTGGGGTTAAGTGACTTGCCCAAGGTCACACAGCTAGTAAGTGTGTCAGTGTCTGAGGCTGGATTTGAACTCAGGTCCTCCTGACTCCAGAGTCAGTGCTCTACTCACTGCGCCACCTAGCTGCCCCAAAGCTGGTCCATTTTTATTCTCCTCACAACTCTATTCCTGAGTTCTGCTGGACTTCAGACCTAGGTTCCCACAGAGGGCACCTTCATCCCTCACCTGCTCCCCCCTTTCATCTTTCCTCCATTAGAATGTAAAAAAGTTTATTTCCTTCCTTCCTTCCACCAATAAGGAGAGTTTTATACAAAAGGCTTTGAAGGGCGGGTTACGCCAAAATGATCTCATTTGATCCCTACAACAACCGTGGGAGCGGGAGGGGAGGGGGGGGGGAGTGCTACTATTATCCATAGCCTTTTATAGCTGAGGAAACCAAGGCTGAGGAAGGTTAAATGACTTGCTCAGGGTCATACAGCTAGAAAGCATCTGAGCCAGGATTTGAAATCAAGTCATCATCATGGTCTCAGACACTTACTAGCTGTACCCTGGGCAAGTTACTTAATCCTGTTTAACTCAGTTTCCTCATCTGTAAAAGGAGATGGAGAAGGAAATGGCAGACTTCTCCAATATCTGCCAAGAAAGCCTCAAATTGGCTTTCAAATATGACTGAAAAAACCATTTATTGAACATTCTGATTCTAGGTCCAGCTCTCTGGCCACCACCCCACCCTGCTGTCTGTGTGATGTGGACCTTGCCTTGCTCATACTTTCTTTTGATTTTCCCCCAAGGTTTCTTTGTTTTGAATTTTTTTTCATTCCATATAGTTTGAAGAAGATAAATATTTGGAATAGTGACATCTATTTAAAGGTCATTCTCAAGTTTTTACCCCAGATGACCAAATATTCTATTCAGGCAGATGTGAGCCTGGCAGATGAGGGCCTGGCAGATGTGGGCCCTGAAGCTCCATCTTGAGTTATGTCCCAGCTCCAGTTCAGCTGATCTGTCACCCCTGGAGGACACGGAGGGGTTTGTCTTGACAGGACTTTGTCATTTGGATTACCAGGTAGCTTCGGGTGTGTCATCCCAGCTGCCTGATCAGGTCTTTCTAGATAGTCAGCAGATTCTAAATGTTTGCCACCTGCAGTCCCATGCTGCCCAATCTCTGCCTCTTCATTGCCTCTGGCATCGATCAATCTGGGCTCCTTAAGGACCCCTATTCAGTAATTCCCTGGAAGTTTGCCTGTCCCCCTGCTGCTGCTGCCTTCACTGAATAAATGGTCTCTCTGACATGGCCACCACTTCAATCAGTCACCATTCTCCTTGACACATTAAGCAAAGGAAGGGCTTCTCTCCCAAAGGAGGTCCCAAAGTCATGACCATGTTGCATTCAGATCACAAGGGACTAGGCAAGGAACTTGCTCTGGGGACACATTTTTTTTTTTGTAAATGTATTTATAACCACTCATGTTCATCCTCAAAATTCCAATTCTGCTTAGTGATGAGAACAACAAATTTTGTGTACTGAGATTTTATGAATATTAAGCTAAAATTCCTTCAGCTATCAAACAAGCCATTTATTTGGCAATAGAAAGGAGAAGCAGGATTCTTTCCACCAGCTGAAGTTTATGTTGTAATCATCAGAATTTCCATATTTTTATAGTTTTATTAGCATTTATACATCACATTTTACATTTGAGAAAACAGCTTTATGCTCATTTTAATTAGTTGTTCTTCACATCTATCAATTAGTTTTAGTAATAGAAACAGGGAAGTCAAAAGGATTTTGAAAACCAGGATGGAGCATATGCATGCAAATCAAGCTTTAATGACTTCCATCTGCAGATCGTTCCCCTTGCTGCAGCTTTGGGTAAGTGGGGATGGGGCAATGGCAAAGGCACAGGTTTCCTCAAATTGGGCCAGAAGTACTGGGCTGGGCTGGTTTAGCAGATCAGCTCAATCTAGCTTGAAAATAGGAGGCAAAAGCCAGGAGATGTGCCTGAGTGTGCACATGCTTGTATGCATGCACACACACAGACACACACACGCACAGAGCCCCAAACAGGCACACAACACACACACACACACACACACACACACACACACACACATTGGCAGTGGGCATCCAGATTAGTGGATGAGCCAATCAATCCTCTGGATGTATTCCGTTCCCCACAAGATTGGTCCTTTTGCCCTTCCATGTTCTCTGTCCTTGATTCCACTAATGGGTAGCCAGAGTTGTATTCAGCTTGCAAGTAAACCTTGCTGTTTGCAGGTCACCTAATCCTCCTGTGACTCTGAGAATGACAATGAGTTGGAGAGAACACTCTACATGGTCTTTGGAAAGTGTGACCCTCACCTAAGAATGGCTTTGGCTGCATGGGCCAGAACTTGCCACTCGAAAGACTCAGACCACCTTCTCTCCCTTTTCACCCCTTTTCACCCAGGAAAATCCCTCTGCCCCAGCAGTCAGTGCTCCTCCTGGCAGTCAGTGCTCCTCCTGGTGAGGTCCTTCTTCAGGCTCCCATCTTGAGGATGTTCCTAGGCTAGCCATGCTTATGGCTCTGTTCCTCTTCTGCTTCCATTCCTCATTCTCTGGAGTTCTCTGCCATGCCCCCTGCAGTTATCTTCTCTCCCATGCCTTCCCCCCCCCAACTTTCCAACTCCCCTTTTTATGTTGTTTTCTCCCTTTAGAATGTCAGGTCCTTGAAGGCAGGAAATGTTTCTTCTTTCTTGTATTTGTGTCTCCAGTAACTAGCACAGTGTTTCAACCAGGGAGTCCTTAAATGCCTGCTTATATGCCTGGAGTTGAGTTACCTTCATCTGTAAACAGTTACAAAGATCTGCTAAAGCTTGGAGAGCCTTCTTCTTATGGATAGGGTATGCAGTCCTGCTTGGCTCATCACTATTGGGCAGATGCCCAGTTGACCCAGTTCCATTTGGGTGTCAGAGAGATAGTACCTTGTCTGTAAATTCTAAGGTGTATGTGTGGGTGGGAGAGAGGTGAGTGGTTTTGTGGCAAAAAAAAGTCATGCAAAAAAATCTGTTTCTATATCTAACAGGAATATTATAGGGACAGTGTCACAAGGTCTTAGATACAGAGCTGGGAGGGAGCTGGGGCCATTGAGCCAGCATATTCATTTTATGAAGGAGAAAATTGATGAAGTGACTTAGCAGGGTCATACAGCTTTTAAAGGTCTGGGGTAGGATTTGAACCTGTGTCTTCTCGACTCTAAGTTCGCTTCTTTATCCATTGCACTTTGGACTTATTTCTGTTTTATGTTTCTCCTGAATACTGGGGAATAACCAGAGATGTGCTGATAAATGTTTAACTACAGGGTCTCTGAAAAATACACACACTATACACTTTTACATTTAATCTGCATTATTAACATTTCTCCCTTCTTTAAGTCTGGACTATTAGCAAACAATAAATCAACACCTGGCTTGCAATGCTTGCCTATTTCCAAGGTATAATTTCTCACGTTGAAAATTTAACAACCGGCTCCGGTAGGCCATTTAGCACTGGTTCCAGCACCTGTCCTGCCCTGCCCTTTATTTTATGTGTTACACAATAGGAGTCTAAGTAGGATTCCACAGGCCTTCAGGAGACCCAGGCCACAGGAGACAAGATACAACCAAAATGAGGAATCCCTCTTTGAAACAGTGCCTGTCTCTCTGAATCACAATGACACCAAGGGCTATATTGGGTTGTTCCAGTTTAAATAAATAGGTCGCCTTCACTGCTGTGGGCTTCTCAGTACGTTTTCTATCATAAGTCACGAGTCTAAATCCATTTTCCTCCTAAGTAGTTTGCACAGGTCGCTATGCTTTTGTATTCTAGGCTATTGACAAGTCTCTGGCTCCACCTCACAAATGCTCCATCTTTCTTGGGGTTCATTGCTACACCTTCTTGCCATCTGCATTGCCAGGCTGTCGAGGTAGATTTGTGGGGAAGCAGGAAGACAAAGAGTTCAGCATGGTTTTCCCCAGCTTTTTTGTTGGTAGCTTTCGTCTCTTCCCTTCATTTCCCAGTATGTCCCCCTACACTCCCAATTGCAGAATTTGGAGGATACTTTTTAACCAGAAACATGTAGCTGAGGGAACTGAAACAGAGAAAGATTAAATGATTTGCCCAGAGTTACCTAGTGTCTGGGGTTTTTATTCGAACTCAGATCGTCCTGACTCTGGCGTTTTGTGCCGGTATCGGTCTCTAGGCCAAGAAAAAGAAATGCTTGGGGTGGGGAATGGATACACTGGCTCGGTCCAGCAGTCTATGGGCCATCCTGTGCAGACAGGCAGCCGAGTGATCCCAGTTCTGTCAGGAGGCTCCCCGCCCCCACCCCACCTCCTTCTGTAGGGAAGAGAGGGAAAAGAGTCCTTCCATCTCTTCATTATGAACAAGCCCAGTCAGTAAAATTCTACATGCTCTGAGTAAGATTCCATTAGTTTGAGGCTTTCACTTCCGTTGTTATGGTGACTGTGTAAACGGTTTGTAAACTGCTAGGTGCCAACTGATCAAACACCTACCCTATGCTGAGCGCTGTCACGAGGCTGGGAAAACGCAAGGTTTAAAGCTAAGACATTATTCCTGCCTGCTTTGTCTCGGTAGAGGGATAAAGCCCAGAGAAACGACTATCAAGCGCTCTAAGGGCCGCTAGAGGGCGCCATAGTGCACAGAGGGCCAGGGCTGGAGTCAGGAAAACTCATCTTCCTAGATTAGATTCAAGCCTCAGACACTTACTAGCTGTGTGACCCTGGGCAAGTCACTTAACCCTGTTTGCCTCAGTTTCCTCTTCTGCAAAATGAGCTGGAGAAAGAAGTGGTAAACCTCTTCAGTATCTTTGCCAAAGAAGCCCCAAATGGGGTCATGAAGAGTGGGACATGACTGAAATGACTGAGCAACAACAATAAATCATGCCCTCTATATAATCAGTCAACTACTAATCATTTATTAAGCTCTTGCTCCATGTTAGGCTCTTCTAAGCACTAGGGATGTAGAAAGATCAAAGAAAGATCAGTCAAACAAACCCAAAGCCAAGGATCCCTGCCCTTGAGGACCTTGAGTTCTAGTGGGGATACAGAATGTGAATCACTAGATGCATACAGGATGTAGCCTGTGTAGATGGGAGCTAATCTCACTATCTAACAGAGAGAAGGGAAATGCCCAAAGACTTCTTGTGGGTGGGCTTTTAGCTGGGATTTGAAGGAAGTCCAGAAGAAAAGAGCAACCAGGGTTGGGAGACAGCCAGTGAAAACCATCAGAGATGGAGATTGCTGGATCCTGTGTGAAGAAGAGTGAGGAGGCTGGTGCCACAGGATCACATATGGCCACATGGAGAGGAGGAAGGTGTAAAGACTGAAAGGTCGGGTGGGGGAGGGGGGAGGCCGGAGCTTGTGAAAGGCTTTAGAAACCAGAGAATTTCATATTGGATCCTGGAGGTAACAGGGAGTCACTGGAGTTTACGGAGTTGGTGGAGGGATAGTAACAAGATTGGACTTGAACTTTAGGAAAATCACTGGTGGCTGAATGGAGGATGGATGGAGCGGGGCTTGCGGACAGCAGACAACCCCCTCCCCAGCAGCCATTGCACTAATCTAGGCACGAAGTGTTGGGGGCCTGCACCAGGGTGGGCCTAGGGTCCGGGAGACCTGGCTCTGTCAGAGGTTATAAGTACAAAGAATGTGTGTCCATGTACAGAATAAACATAAAGGGAAAAAATACAAATACAAAATAGTCAAATCCAAGGTTAGGGGGAGGGAGGGAGGGTTAGCAGGTGGGGGGAGGGATCATCTAGAAGGTGGGGCTCCAGCTGCCTCATAAAGAAACAGTAAACCTGTCTTTAAACTGGAGCAACTTAATGTAGTCCTTGCTATATCAGTGATTTAGAGAGATGGGCACAGTTTCAAACAGGAGCCCTCATTTTTCTTGTCTCTTGGTCCCCTAAGACAGCAGTCTTATGAAAGCCTCTGGAAGCCTGCTCAGAATACTACTGTATTGTAGTGTAATGCATGGAATAAAATGCAGAGATTTACAAAGGATTATCAATTAAGTTGAAGTACACTTATTAAGAAATAAAAGACCACAGACCCCAGGTTAAGAACCTTTGGTTTAACAATACAGACTCACAGGATCTCAGGGCTGGAAGGCACCTGAAGGTCCATCTGAGACCTGGCCCTGAACAACAATGGCCTTGGTCAAGAAGTAGGGACCAGCTGCAAGATAGTATGAGCTGCAATCCAGCCTCAAACACTTACTAGCTGTGTGACTCTAGGCAAGTCACTTAATGCTGTTTACCTCAGTTTCCTCATCTGTAAAATGGGAAGGAAATGGCATATCACTCCAGTATCTTTCCCATGAAAACCCCAGATGGGGTCATGAAGAGTCACAAACTACACAGGTGACTGAACAACAAGAGAGATCTTCACTTGAACCTTCCACTGCCATAGGCCATTCAGCCCCTCTTGCCCAACTTTAACTGGTAGCAGGATTTTCCTTTCTTTGAAATCTGCTGCTTTTCTGCCCCTTCAATCCATTTATTTATTATTTATTTATTTAGTTTTAAAAATGTTGTTTCTCTTCATTACGATGTCTCCACTGCCTGTGCTTTGTAGGATTTTCAGCACAAGTGAGTGCGGTGCTTTGCCGAAGCTTCCATCTACAACTGTTGATGAAAATCTTGTGCTTTGGGGTTTTGGTTTTGGTGTTTTCACTGTGATTCATTATGTTTCGGGTTTCCCTAGTGACCATCTTTACATTCCTTGAGGAGATGTAACTTTGCCAGAGTGACTTTTTCTTCTGTAGACTTTTTACAGGATTTTAGTTCACATTTTTGGTCAATGTTCATCAGTGACGTTGACCTGCAGGTCTCGGTTTGTCCTTTCTCCTTCCCAGCTTGAAGGACCGCCGCCATACTTGTCTCATAAAAGCTTTCTTAATTTCTGAGGATGATTCTGATGCATCAGATCATTGCCATTAATCGTTCTTTAAACGTTTAGTAGAATTTCCTGTTAGTCCATCCAAGTCAGGTTTTTGTTCCACCGCCCCCCAAATCCACGGCTCACCCCACTTCGGTGGTTCCCCAATAGCTCATTTGATTTAATTTTCCTGAATTGGATAATTTAAGATTTTTATTGTGTGATCTGTTGGACATATCATATCATTTAGACATCTCCACAGAGCTCTTAAGAAAGCTCAGGCTTTCTGGTTTATATTACTCTTTAACGATCCCTTTATTTGTTATTTTCGGGTGATTTTACCTTCTTTCTTTTATAAAAAATCATCACTCCCTTTTCTCCCCTCTCCTCCTTGGTCAGGATAGCCAAAGGATCACCGACTTCCTTAGTTTTTGTTTTTTTGTCTTTTTCTTATCATGCTCTTTTTTGTGGATGACTTTGTGCTGAACGCATAAAGGGTAAAGCTATCACAGAGCCTCCTGACAAGGCTCTGTAATCACTCAAAGGAGTCCAAACTATCCATCCACACAGGAAACACCAAATGGATGAAGATTGTTCATTGTCCAGATGTCAACATGTGTATGAATGGACACCCCATAGAGCTTTCCAGTGGTATATATCTGGGACAGATATAGATGGAGCATGAACCAGAGCTGGAAACGAGGTCCCAGCTTAGCATTCCTGTCCTATTATGCCTTACTCCCCTTCCCCTAGTGTGTGGTCCAGCAGACACACCTTCTCCACGTTTTTCACGCATGCCGCTTGTTTCAACAACCTGGCTAGCAGCTTCTGTGGGGGTATAAGATTCACCCAAAGCCAGCACCCAGAAAGCTGCTAACAGCACAGGTTCTTTCGATCTGCTTAATTAAGGAAAGCAAGGTGAAGGGGTTGACAAGCTTACTTTTAATTCAAATATCATTCAGTTAGTTCAGGGGAACAAAACCAGCACCCTGAACTTCAAAACAAAATGCAAACAAATTACAGACATCAACAGACTTTGTCTGATTCAAGTCCCAACAGATAGTTACCAGAGTTCAACAAAGTTTCAACATCCGGGTTTACAAGCTGGAGGGCTCCTTAACTACAGCTGCCCGGAGTCTCCTCATCAACACCATCGCCAGAGCCCTGCACCAATGGCTCTGTCCTCCCTTCTTATAGGGCTTCAGACATTAAACCTCATCTGAATCACCAGAGCTCAGGCTCTGGTGATTGGTTCTTGAGTTGGCCCCTCCCCTTAGGACCCTGGAAGGTTCACATCCACATGGATTACATTAATACCTAATGGGGTTTGGGTCTGGGGCTTAGCACCTAGTAAAGCTCACTGAGATAAATTGAGTCACTCAAAGAAAACAAAGGCCATTCTGGTTACACCGCTCCACCCTTACTTTCTCTCCCTGTCCCACAGGAAATGTGAGAGGGGGAGTAAATGAATCAGAGTTTTGGGAGCTGGAAGGGATATCAGAAGTCATCTGGTTCTACTCCCTTCTTCTATAGAGGCCAAATCTGGGGCCTGGAGAGGTTAAAAAGTTGGGCTCAAGGTTACATAGGTAGTAAGTAGTAGAGATCAACAGCTAGGTGGCACAGTGTCTAGAATGCCTCAAGTTCAAATGTAGCTTCAGAAAATTTCTAGCTGTGTGACCCTGGGCAAGTCACTTAATCTTTATCATCCTCAGTTTCCTCATCTGTAAAACGGGAATCATAGTAGCAACTATCTCCCAGAATTATTGTGGGGTTCAGATGCGATGATATGTGTAAAGTGCTCTATAAGTGCCAGCAATTATTATTGAGATCCAAGTCCTCTGAGTCAATATCCAGGTTTCACTCCTCTCTCCATGCCATTCCCTTGCCAGGAGGAGTCTTTAGAGGATGGAGATCTTGCTCAGGGAAATCCAAAGCAGCGGCTGGAGCCCACAGAAGCAGCTGGAGCCCAAACACTGCTTTGGGATGTGAAGGGAGCCTTCATGTGTGACTTTACAAGGACTAATTCCTACATGCCCTTGGTTCCGGCCCTGGCAGCCCCGGTCTCTTCCTCTTTTTCTCTTTTCCTGCTCCCAAACCTTCCCTAAACAGATAAAAGCAGTAGGAGCAGTAACAGGAGGAGTAGTAGAAATAGGAGCAAAAGTAGTTGTAGTAGTAGTAATAGAAGCAGCGGCAGCAGCAACAGGAACAGCAGGAGCAGTTAGGATGCAGGAAGTCGAAGTGGTCAGGTTTCAAGTACGGTACAGAGCCACGTGTGCAGATGTGACCATACGTGTGCATGTGTAAAGGCGTGTGACTCTATGCTTACATGCTATACGTTTTTAAGGTTAAACTAGAATATTGTGGTTAGGAAACAGCTCAGATTTTAGTCTAGCTGTTCTTCCCTAATTTAGGAGTTTTATTTAGTCCTCGGGCTCGGCCATTACCTTTGTTTCCAGGAAAGTTACATATGCGCAAGTCTATAAAAGCGCATAAGCTCATTCCCAGAGGCAATCAGCCCCTCCACTGGAGGCTTCACTGCTGGGATAGCTACCCAGGGTGACATATCTGCTCGGGTCACCAGATGGCGCTTCAAGCTCACTGCGGCTGCTACCAATGCCTGGCTAGGTCCTTGATTCCCAAAGTCTCGGTATGGCTTATCTGTCTAGGACTAGAGACTAGTTCTAGGGAAAGGTTCCTTGATAAGTCATTTCAGTTATGCCTGACTCTTCGTGATGACTCTTCATTTTGAGGTTTTCTTGGCAAAGTTTCTGGAGTGGTTTGTTATTTCCTTCTCCAGCTCATTTTATAGACGATTTGTCCAGGGTCTTACACACACAGTTGGTAAATGCCTGAGGCCAGATTTGAACTCAGGAAGATGAATCTTCCTTCTTCCAAGCCCAGTACACTATCCACTGAGCCTGGAATGGTCCCTAATAGAGATCTTCAATCACTCAAGGCTCCCCCCACCCCCAGGATTGTCCACCCCTTTCCTGACTTTACAGGACCTAGAAGAATGACTCATTCATATGTAGATAATCAAAGAACGTTCAATTGAAACTACTAAACAAACAAATAAATAAAAATCTAACTGAATTAGAGAGTGAAAGACAGTGCCTTAACCTCCCCTGTTGGGATCTGGTTGGTCTCGATTTCCCATGGTTTACCTCTTTCATCTTGCACTGTGCTCCTGATCAGTATCCTAGAGATAAGCAGATGCCCAGTTCCTTTGTACCTAGCATGCTTCTTCTCAGAGTGTTGGGGCTGGGGAAGTCTGGGGGTAGGAATCATTGTTGTCTCTCAGTAAACCTCCTCTTTATGTCCTACTGCATGTCCCAAGATGATCATCTACTGATCTCAGTAAGGACTATTCCCTTCCTAGGGCATTGCCAGGAAAAAAACTGAAGTCCCATGATTAGCTGGCTGGTCACTGGAGATTCTGAGGCCAGGGGCCACCTTGTCTTCTTCTTGGGTTCCTCTCTATGTGGGCCACACCCCTTCCTCAATTCTGCTAGTGACCCTCTGCTACTCAGCTGTCATGTCTCTGCCTTTCTTCTCCCCTGAAGTCTTTGGCGTTTTCTATTAGGCTAAGGGCATGGTGGTAGCTTCCCCACCCAAACTGAAGGAGGGATGTACCACACTCCACAAGACCTCAGAGCCTCTTGTCTCCAGAGACCTCCCCCCTACGGAGCTCCTTGACTTTCTTTTAAAATGTTCACCTCCAAAGCAACATTAGAATGGTCCTGGTCATCTTTTTTTTTTTTAAGTGACATACACCCAAGCTCTCTTCCTTTTGTGTTTGTCATTTATGGGCTTATGGGATCCTCTGACTTAGGGATTTCAGAGGCCTTCCCCCTCTCTCATTTTACATATGGAGGAACTAAGGTTCAGTGAGTTTAGGAGATTCACAACAATGATCTCAACAGCAAATACTCATATCACACTTGAAGGTCTACAAAGCACTTTACATATAGTATTTCATTTGATCCACATAACAACCATTTAGTGCCATGATTGCTCTATTTTATAGCTAAGGAAACTGAGGCTAACAGAGGTTAACTGACTTGGCCAGAGAGTAAATGTCTGTCTGAATCAAAACTTGACTGCCCTTCTTTTAAATTGTAGAATTGAAAGTATCTCTTTAGTGATTATAGAATGGCAAAGTATCTCTTTTAAATTGTAGCATAGAAAATATCTCTTTAGTGATTATAGAATTACAAAGTATCTATTTTAAGTTGTAGCATTGAGAGTATCTCTTTAGAGACTGTAGAATTTCAAAGTATCTTTTTTAAACTGTAGAATCGATAGACCATCTCCACAAAAGTCCTCTATAATGATGCTTTCATAGATTGGTGTGGAGGAGACCTTGGACTAACTAACCAAGGCCTACCCAAAAGAATCTAATCCCCCTGAGGGCAGGAGCTGTTCCATTTTTATCTTTGTCTACACTGAGCCTGCAACATAGAAAATGTTTAACAGAAGATTGTTGAAATTGGCAAAGCAATGAGAAGAGGCCTCCTGTGTACATCTGTTTACTTGCAGCCCCACTAAGCACCATGGAGCTAACTCATTGTCAGAGGGTTGGCCCTAGCCACTCATGAAGACAGACAATGATACATCAATTAGGCCTTGGTAGAGAGAGTACCCACCCTGTGGAATGAGTGGATATTTCAAAGCATCTATGTAAATAAGCAATATAGGAAGTAAAGCTACTTTACATTCCCCCTTGGGAATTGCAAAAATAAACAAAATGAAAAAAAATGTTTCTGAGATTCATAGCTTGACATGCTTCTGTTCTCCTAGAAGCTGAAGACAAAGTGTTCTTCTTCAAGGGTGAGACTTAGAAATATCCTTTTGGATTAGGATTCTAGAGACCGAATCCCTCACCAAGCCCCTGCAGCAGAAGGCTACAATGTCTTTCTTTGTGAGCCTCAGAAGCAGTGTGCTCATAGGTCTGCTTACAAGCTAGTGAATGCTCCAATTTCCTGGTAAAGAGGGTGGCTAATGGATACTCGATGCTGGGGAATGAATCAATGGGCAGTGTGCTGAAATACAACACAGTCAGCTTGGTGTGAGTTTTCCTTCACAGGCCTTTTTAGAAATGAGATTTATCTTAAAAGGAATGATTAAGGAGATTGCATCCCCCAGTTATTTAACATTGGAGAGCTTGCTTTTATACACTGCTACTCTCCATGTTATGGAAATTGCAAATCCGAATGTCTAGATTTCCATTCTCTCATATATTGCTTGCTATTGACTCTCTCAGAGTTCAAAACATCCAGAGGAAAAATGAAGGAAGATCCCATGAAGAGAATAAGTGTAATTAACATGGATGTTTTGGTTCATCGCTGGAGGATAGCCTTATTTATTTTTGTTCTAACCAAACTTATACCCACCCTCTGATCATAGGTATTAGATTTAGGAATGGGTAGAACCATAGATATCTTCTAGGCCAATGAACCCATTTCTAATTTATGATCATAAAATTTGGGTCCTGGTCTTAGTGATGCAAATTCCAGGTTTTAAGAATTGTGGGATGATTCTGACCTATTCAGAACCGGAAGTGCCTTTCTCATACACAAACACCCTGGAAAAGCTCCCAAAATGTTCCCAGAAGGTATACTGATAAATGAAACAAAGGAGAAACAGTTACACCCTCCTCTGTCCAGTCTAGGACTGCAGTAGCAAGATTGTCAGAACCCTCTGGATGGTCTGATTAGAGAAGAGACCCTGCAGGTAGCAGGCAAAGGGCCCTTGCAGAGGACAAGAAGAAGAAAATGGGCCACTTCATCTCCCTAAAAGACAGGGCCAGTCTGGCAGATAGTTCCAGGCCTGCACTGACAAGTACTGGCCCTGACCCCCAAAACCATGCTGACTGGATCCACTACAGATCTATGTTACATAATCTCAGCTAAGCCCTCACTATGGCAATGCTATCCTTTTACATTTCCCTAATTGAGTCTCTATACCACTTATCACAGCAACCTTTCCAAACCTTTCCATTTTTCCATAAGCTTTCCAAGCTCCTTCCAGCTGAGAACCTTGCCTCATATTTCAGGGGAAAAAATGAAGCCATACTATGAGAACTTTCTCTTCTTCCCTTCTCCTGGTCTCACATCAGTTGGATGTCCTCTGCCATTCTTTCCTCCTTTCCCTCCTATCTCACATGAAGAGGTGACCCTTCTCCTTGACAGTGCAAACTCCTCTACAGGTACAAGTGATCCCATTCTGTTCTGTCATTCTCAGCAGATTGCCCCCTCTGTCATCCCCATTCTATCACTCGTCTTCAGTATTTCTCTCTCTATTAATTGATTCCTTACTGTCTTCAAATATAGCAATGTCTCCTTGGTCTGTCACTTGACTGGATTGGCCCATCCAGTCTAACTATTAGCCCATACCTTTCCTCCCTTTTATGGCTAAACTTCTTGATGAGCCCATCTACAATCAGTGCCTCCTACATTTCCCTTCCTCTCATCACCTTCTTAATTCTCTGCACTTTGGCTTCATCTGACCTCATCATTCAATAGTTCTTTCCAAAATTACCAATGATGACTTCATTGCCAAGTCCAATAGCCTTTTCTCAGTCTATTTCCTTCTTCTTCAGCCTTTGAATCTGTTGATCCCCACCTTCTCCTTGATACTTTGTTCTCTCCAGGTTTTCATGATGCTATTCTCTTCTGGTTCTTCTACTTGTTTGACCACTCCACAGTCTCCTCTGGATCTTCATCCAGGTCCAGCCCACTAACTGAAGGCTCTCTCCTGGGCCCTCTTCTTCATCTCTTCCAGTTCACTTGGCACCCTCATTGGCTCCCATCAGTTCAATCCGAATGTCTCTTAGGATGACTTAGGATATGCTCTCAGATGTATATATCCAGGCTTCACTTCTCTACTGATCTCCAGCCTTTTATCTCCAACTACCTTTAGATATCTCAAAGTGGATGTTTCATCAAGAACTCAAACTCAACTTCTAAAAAAGAACTCACTATCTTTCCCCCAAAACTCTCCCCTATTGTTGTCAGGGGCCCCACCCCCCACCCAGTCACTCACACTCACAATTAGGTGTCATCTTTTCTCTGGCACTCATTGTACAGACCTAATTTGTTACCAAATCTTCTTTTTCTTTCACAACATGTATATGTCCCTGCTCTCCACTGACACAACCACCACCCCTGTGGAGGCCACAAAAACTCAAATGAAATAAAACCACCATTACCACAAGCATTTCTATATATCACCAGCAAAATATAGCAGAGAGAGAAATTCCTTTCAGAATAATTTTAAAATGTATAAAATATTTGGGAATTTTTTAACAAGGCATACAGAGAAACCATAAAAATTCAACCACAATCTACTCTTTACAGAAATAAAAAGACTTAAATAATTGGCAAAAAAAATCGTTGCTTATGGGTATGCCAATATAATAAAAAAATACAATATTGCCTAAATTACTTTATTCATTCAGGGCTATACCAGTCATACCATCAAAGAATTATCATACAGACCTTGAAAAAACAATATCAAAATTCATCTGGAGGAGCAAAGTGGCAAGAATCCCAAGGAAAATAATGAAAAGTAGGGAAAGAAGTAGGAACAGTATGATATTAACTCTAGTATACACACTGTACTAAATATATATAAATTAAATCTATAAACATAAATATGTCTATATATAAGTATCTAAACATGTTTATATGTAATTATATACATAAATGCATGTTTTACTATTTAATTATATAAATATATTTATAGACATATAATTATAATTATGAATATAAACATAAATATATAATTTATAATATACAACATGTAATATAAATATAATACATAAATATATAAACTAATATGAATATACATATAAATATTATGGATATAGTATGTATAAATATATAAATTAAATATAAATATTAAATATGAAACACATATTTATGTATATTTGTATAATTACATGTAAAAATATGCATATATTTATTTATAGATATATTTATATATTTAATTATATAGATTTACTATAGTTTGTGTGTGTGTGTGTATTTGTGTGTGTGTTTACTAGAGTTAGCATAGAATCTGACTTGAAAATAGAAAGCAGTAATGGTTAAAACTATTAGATATTAGTTGGAAAATATAACAAGGTTGCTCAATGGAACCACATACATACTTAACAAACAAAACTAAATGAAGCCAAGCAGCCAGTCATTGGGGGATGGACTCACTGTTTGACCAAAGCTGCTCAGAAAACCAGGCAGAGTCGGCAGAGGTTAGGGAAAGACCAACACATCACTTTATATACCAAAGTCAACTCCAGAAAGATGCATGACTTAGATAGAAAAAGTCATATCTTAAAGAAGTCAGAGGAGTGAGGAAGAAAATACCTTTCAGAGGTATGGCCAGAAGCAGAGTTTATGACCACATAAGGGGTAGAATGGATCAATCACAGATGACATAAGGGACAGCTTTGATTACATAAAGTTAAAATGGTTTTTTTTTTTTGTTTTTTAGAAAGAAGAAAGACCATTTGAAATGAAAAAAGGAAAGAATTAACTGGGAGTTGGGGGGTGAGGTGGAGAAGAAATCCATGCAGCACATTTCTCTGACAAAGGTCTCATTTCCGATATATAGAAGGGAAGGATTTAAATTTCTAAGAACAAGTAAAATCCATTCCCCAATGGATCAAGGGATATGAAGCAGTAGTTTTCAAAAGCAAGAAATTCAAATGACCAACAACTAAATTTTGAAAACTCTCCCTATTAATTGTAACAGCTCCCATTTACAGTGGTTACTATTTGGCAGGCAATTTGCTAAGCACTTCTTAATTATTATTTTGCTTGATCCTCACAACAACCCTCAGAGGTGGGTTTTACAGATGAAGAGACTGATACACATAGGTTAAGTGACTTGCTTTGGGTAACACAGCTATTGTCTGAGGCTGGACTTGAACTCATGTCTTCCTGACTCCAAGCATGGGGCTCTATGCACTGTTGCTTCCAATCACTAATAAACGGTGAAATTCAAATGAAAACTCTTCCGAGACTCTACTTCCAATTAGCAAAGATGACAAAACCAGCAAAGGACAATGTTAGATAGGCTACAGGAAAATAAACGCAGTAACGTGAATTGGTTAGGCCACATTTTTAAAATATACCCCAAAAGTTCTTTAGCTGTGAATATATATTTTTGAAGGTGAAGGAAACAAGCATTTATTAGGTGACTACTGCATGCCAGGCACTGGGCTAAGCGATGGACAGTTACTGTCTCATAGGATCCTCACAACAATCTCGGGAGGCAGGTGCTTTACTATCACTCCCATTTTACAGATGGGGAAATTGAGAAAGACAGAGGGTAAGTGACTTGCCCAGGATCACACAGCTAACAAAGATGAGGTCCAATTTGAACTCAGGTCTTCCTGACTAGGGCAGCTAAGTGGTGCAGTAGACAGAGTGCCAGGCCTGAGTTCAAATCTGGCCTCAGATACTTACTAGCTGTGTGACCCTGGGCAAATCACTTCACCCTGTTGGCCTCAGTTTCCTCACCTGTAAAATGAGCTGGAGAAGGAAATAGCAAACCCCTCCAGTATCTGCTAGGAAGACCCCAAGTGGGGCCACAGAGAGTCAGATGTGACTGCAATGACTGAATAAAGACAGCAGCAATGACAGCTTCCTGGCTACAGGCTCGGCGCTCTATCCACTGTGCCATCTCTCCTTCAGCAACATCACTTGCTGGGACAGTACTTCAGGGAGATAAAAGCATATGAGGAATCCTGTGAGATGGTTACATTCATATCTTCACTGCATATTTCTAGTGGGCTAAAACCAGTGACCGCATTTTACTTATAATTCTACTTTGAATAGTTGGAATTCAAATGATATCCCAATTTTACAGAATTCATTATCTGTATTAATAGCCACCTAACTCTAGGGCATCCAACAATTTGGGAATGGTTGAACTAGTTAGGCTTATATGAATGCAATAGAACATTTTTTGCCGTAAAAAATGACAAATGGGATGATTTCAGAGAAACCTGGGGAGACTTGGATGAACTGATGCAGATTGAGGCAAGCAGAACTGGGATAACTATTTGTACAACAGCACCAATGTTGTAAAAGAACAGTGGCTTTAGAAGATTTAAGAACTCTGATGAATGCAATGATCAGCAATAATTTCAGAGGACCGATGACAGAGGGGAGGGACACAGGATGAAACATGAGACGCACAGATCTATCCATCCATCCATCCATCCATCCCTTTTATTCTTTTTAAATATGTAATTGATTAAACATGCTACTTTCAAATCTGTCCTGCTTGTCTGACTCTTTTCCTCTCCCTTTCCCCTCTCCTTCCCCTCTCCTTTCTTACCTCTTCTGTCTCTCTCTCCTTTCCTCTTGCCTCAAATAGACAAATATCTCTTATCTAGTTCTGTCTATATAATCTTTGTTTTCTATAGTTTTGCTTTTCATAAATGTTTTCCAAAGTTTTGCTTTCATAAAATTTTCCATAGTACTTTATGATGATTGTTTTTTTCCTCTAAGCTATGAACTCACTTTGTTTATTTTTATTTGTTTGTTTATTCCATCAATTTGATTTTACTCTCTCAGGTTGGCTAAAGAATGATTAGAGATATGTGTGGCAATGGCTCGGAACTCATATTAAATACATAGATTTAGGAGTTTTCAGCCCAGAGAAGATCAAAGAGCAGGACAGATTTGAAAGTAGCATGTTTAATCAATGGATGGTGTTGTGGAAACAACAAACATGAATGTGGACAAACTTTGAGAAATAATGGAAGACAGGAGGGCCTGGCGTGCTATGGTCCACATGGTCACAAAGAGCTGAATGTGACTGAATGACTAGACAATGACAACAAAAAGGATAAACCATAACAACAATAGATAATTCCTTCAAAGAAAATGTTATCCATGAGACAATACAGTGAAGCTTTTAGGATTCAGCAAAAGCCGTCTTTAGAGTAAAATGTAAAAGTATAAACACTTGCACCAACAAAAATGATAAAGCACAAATAAGTGAATTGTGCATGCAACCAACCAAAAAGTACTACCGAAAAAAACTCCTAAACAAAAAATACAATTCTGAAAATTAAAGTGAATAAATAAAGTGAAAAAATAAAGTGAAAAAAAAATGCCCCACTGAAATGATATAACCAAATGATGACTTGTTTTTGATCTAAAAAATAATTAAAATAAGATAATTTAAAAAATAGCCAAGCTGCTAATATGAGAATTAAAAAAACAAGAAATTACAGTGAATGAAGAGGAAATAAAAGAAATTATTTGAAATTCCTTAGTCAAATTATATGCCAAAAAATTGCTAATTAAAATGAATGAATAGTTGCCAAAATACAACATACTTAGATTAATAGAAGCAAAAATGGAGAATTTAAATGACACTGTTTTCAAGGGAAGGAGAGGGAAGCAGAGAAGGAGATGAAGAAGCCATGAAGGAACTCCCAAAAGAAAACAAATCAAACACATGTTTGGGTAAATTTAAAAGTCACCTACATCAAATGTTGAAAGAGAAAAACTAGTAAACAACCCACCAAAAACAATTTCAAGACTAAAGAAAAAATCTCAAAAATGGGAAAACAAAGGATTCTATGAAATTTTTCCAAAATACAAATATGATCTTGATACCTAAACCAGGGAGACAAAACAGAAATAAAATGATGGATCCATGTGCCTAGTGAATATTATGGCAAAAATATAGAAAAATATTACCTAAAAGACTATAGAAATATATCAAAAGAGAATACACTATTATAAGGTCATATTACACCAGGAATGTAAAATTGTTTCAATGTCAGTAAACTTATAAATATAATAGTGATGAAAAAAATTGAAAATGCATTGTTATATCAATAGATACCAAAAAGGATTTAAATAAAATACAATAATTTGTGTTTAAAAAACATTAAAAAGTATTGGAATAAATGAACTATTCCTTTATATAGTAAATAGTATCCAATCAGATAAGTGGTCCAGTGGATACTGAACTTGGCCTGGAGTCAGAAAGACTTGAGTTCAAATCCACCCTCAGACACTTACTAGTTTTGGGTCCCTGGGCAAGTTGATTAACCTCTGCTTGCCTCAGTTTCCACAATAGTAAAGTGAGGATAATAACAATAACTACCTCCTGGTATTGTTTAAAGAATCAAATGAGATAATATTTGTAAAGCATGCAGTGTAGTGCCTGGCATGTCATAGGTGCTTCATAATTACCTTTTCTCCTTCCTCCTCAAAAGAAGAAAAGCAAGTTGTCAGCAACAATATGAAAAAAAATCACTTCTTACTAGCAATATACATGCAACATAAAATAACTCTGCTTCAACCTCACAGCCATCACACACAAAAATGACAAAAACAGAAAACATCAATTGTTGGAGGGCATGTGAGAAGACAGACGCGCTATCGCTCTACTGAAGCTGTGAATTGGGCCGGTCATCTTGGAGTAATTTGCAACTGAATGTCCAAAGTCACTGCACTGAATACCCTTTGACCTAGCAATACCTCTACTAGGCATGGGAGCCAATAATAGCAAAGGAAGAGGAAAAAGACGTATGTCTATATAAATATTTGTAGCAGCTCTTTTTCTTGTAGCAAAGAATTGGAAACTGAGGGTATGCCCATCAAGTGGGAAAAGGTTAAACAAAGTATGTTATAGGAAAGTAATGGGCAATTATTGTTCTATAGGAAATGATAGAAAGGATGGGTTCAAAGAAATCTGAAAAGCTTTATCTAAACTGACAGTGAAGTAAGAAGAAACAGAAGTGTAACTTTGTAACACAATAACTTTGCTTTTTAAATTGTTTTAACTTTCATTTTTACTTTTTGTTTCAAATTTTCTTCCTCTTTCTACTCCCTCCCTCTTTCATTGAGAAGGCAAATGACACGATACACGTTTATACATAGCAAACCTCCGAAAGCTCAAGACTTCTGAATTGTGAAGTGACTAAGCAGATGGACAAGGAAGCATGATACTTTCTACCTCTTGATAGAGATGATGGGCAAGGGACTCAAAAAGGTGCAGAAGGAAACATGACATTTCAGACATCGATGATGTGAAATCTTGTTTTGTTTTACTCTGTTTCCTTTTCATAAGAGAGGTTTTCTGTTTGGTTTTTTGGCTGGAGGTTGGTAAACTGAGGGGCAGCGGGGGTGGGCCATAGGGATAGTGATAACCAAAAAAAAGAGTAGAAACATTTTCCTTTTTTAAAAAAATAACAGAAGAGAACAGAAATATGTTCAGTGGGAGAGAGATCACCAAGAAATCTTTAGAACTAATGGACTGAGGTTGTTATGTGGTTAAAACAATAAAGATTTGCATATTAAAAGCCATAACACTTCTTGTCCTCATGTTTCATGCGACAGGGTGGTAATAAATGGTTAAATAATGAAGGGATTGATCATTCTGGACCACACCTGGAGTCTCATTGCTGAGCTTAGTTTTACAACTAAAGTAAATTAACATTCTTTCCGAAATGTATGGCCTAAGAGACTCACATTTGAAGCTAATAAGTCAAATGACCTGTGTAGGGTCACACAGGCAAACTTGAATTGAACTCAGGTCATTTGGACTCCATGACCATTTCTCTATCCATCATCCTATACTGCCTCTCCACTGATGGAATGTAATTGTATTTCTGGAAGGCAGAGCCAATAGCTTGAAGGGTATTCATTTTATTTGGAAACCAAGAAAACAAAACACAAAGTGGATAGGACTATGGAATCAGGATTGGCAGACTGCTTATCCTTTTGGTTTGGGAAATAACATTTTGAATCATTTGCAAAGTGAGGCACCTGAAATATATTGGAAAATGCAAAAAAAATTAATAAAAAAGCCACTGCCAGACCCACCCACGTGGGCACATATTGCCTCCATATTTTCATATCATTTCCACATAGATGGTTTAAAATAGTCATGTTCTGCTAATATTTAAGGGAGCAATTTTCCATTTTTATGACTTCTAGATACCACATTAACAACATTTGTGTTGATTCTGCTAATAAAAAGGCATCAGTATTCAATGAATTGGAGAACCCTCCTAGGACCAGAGAGCCCAGCGTCTGGCTGCTTTTATAGCTTTGTTTTCCTTTTGAGCTCCCCAGGCACCTTTCTTTCCCAAACCATTAAATTTCACAGTGTGCAGACACTTCAGGCATTCTTTGGCTTATCATAATAAAACAGTTCCATCCAGCATCATCACTAAAAGTTATCCTGCATGGGAATCAAGCTTCCTTCATGCCTCTGGGACAGCAGTGAAAGGAGGCTCTTTGCTGCCTAGAATTCTGGAAAATAAAATTCCAGTTAGTACTCTGTGGCAGGAGTCATATTTTCTCATTTTCCCCCATTCCCTGGACTTCTAAATTTAGGTGCTAGAATTTCACTTTAATTTAAAAAAAAATGAGCAACCTTTCTTTTGGGGCTGGGACAGGAGACAGGGGCAATAGCAGCAAAGGACATTAGACAAAGAAAACATCTTAGAGACCTTCATGCAAGAAGAACTAGTGAATTTTTAACTTTATTGATACATTTTGATTGGGAAAATAGACACTTCCCAACAGACAACTAAAAAATATAATCCAAAAATACGTCCCTTTTAAACACTTAAGAAAAAAAAAAGAAAAGAAAAAAGAACAATTACCCAAGTAAAATATTCTGATAGCATGTTTGTAAGTGATATTACACAGTGCGTTCCTTTTCTCCTTTACTGTGATTGAGTAATTTTTATCAGAAGGGATGGTTCATAGACATAACTGGAAGGAAGGAGCATTGTGGCCATTGAGATCTATTCTTTCACACACAGATAAAGGAAACCCAGCCCCAGGAAGTGAAGGCACAAGTACAGGGAAGATTTGAACCTGAGTCCTTTGACTCCAAATCCCCACACTTTCCACTATACCATACTGCTCCATTTTCTCAGCTTTTACAAAATGAAAGAATAGTACTAGTGTCAGGGCACTCTTGACTTCTCAAGCCCATTGCTCTCAATGTAGATTTCTTTTAAAGTTTGCTTTTCTCCATAACTTAAATTTTGTTTTAAATGTTTTAGAGGAACCTGATATTTAAATGAGTATTTTGTAAAGCTAATGTTTCTTTAAAAAATACACTATTCCTTTCAGGATCTATGTCTCTTAAAGCAGATTATGTAAGTCATGTTGCTGAAGAGTCCCTTACCCGGACAGTTTCCAGTGCTTAGCTCTGTTCTGTGGCAGAAGTTAGAAACACTGAATGTGAATTATATGGAGATTTCCTTAAATAAATAGTTAATGTGTGGTGAAGTGGGGTGGGGAGCAAAAAAATATCAAAAGAAGGTAACACCATGTTAGTTAAATAAAAAATAAAATAACATAATTCTGGTAACAACAATATGCCAACTTGGTACCCCTTGCAGATTTTAAATATATGAATCACACAGATGACATTCAACAAGTGTGTTATACATACCTACTTAAACAAGCCACTGGGCTAGAGGGCAGGTGGGGTGAGAGTGCAAAGAAAATAAAATAATTCATTCCTTGAGGAGCTTACATTTTAATAAGGTTACAATTTATGAGCAGAAGAGTAGATAACAAGTTGATGAAATATATGGAGAAGTATGGGTTCCCTGCCCTTGGAGGTCTTGTAAAAAAAGACTAGATGGCAGCTTGTCAACTATGTTGCAAGGAGGATTCCTTTCCAATGTGAATGGCTCTGGATGATCGCTGACATCCTTTCCAATTCTCAAATTCAATGAAGAGTGATTTAAGGGGGACATAATGACACCCTTCCTGTGTACTGTAGTTGAGCGAGCTATCTTGTTTCTTCTCAATGTTGATTTCACTTGCATTGTTATAATCGTGTTCTCCACCACTTTATACAAGTCTTCCTATGTTGCTGTGATTTCTTCAAATTTCTTACACCTTGTGGTGTAGTAATATTCTGTTACATTCATATGGCATAGTTTATTTAGTCATTTTCTTGTAATGAGGTTACACTGAGTTTTCAACTTCTCATAATAGATATGCCAAGAATGTCAGTGGACATAAAGTTGCTTTATGTTATCAGTAATCCTCTCAGTATATAGTCCTGGTAGTAGAATCTCAGTATCTAAGAGGATAAAAAATGTTGAAAATGTAGTTGAGTAGTTCCAATTTGTTCTCCTGAATAATTGTATAACTTCTGAGCTGCACTGATGATGAATTGCTTTACCTATCTTCCCCATCCCCACCAACATTGGGTTATCCCATCTTTTTTTTTTGACAATTTTACAGGTATGAAGTTATTCCTAAGAGATATTTTCTTTTCTAAGTTGTTTCTCTTTACTTAGTGATTTTGAACAAATTTTCAGAAAGTTGTTAATAGTTTGCTTTTCTTATTAGGCAGTTTGGTGGCATGATGGATCGAGCACTTTCTTTGGGGTCAGTAAGATCTGAGTTTGAATCCATGTTTGGATGGGAAGGAACAACTGGATAAGGAGAGGTTCAAGATTGGAGGGAAGGGGTGGGTTTGATTGAAAATTAGCTGGGGAAGGTGGGAGAGGATTGATCCTTGGTGAGGAGAATGGACACCTCTTTATCAGTGACTAGGTAAAGGGGGAGAGAGTGAGGGAGTGAAAGATGTCATCAGCCTTTGCAATAAAGATGATGGGAAAAGATGGAGTTCACACTGAATGACTTAATTTTTCCAGTAAAGTAAGAGGCAAGATCATTAGCTGAGGGAAGCTTGGGGAGGGAAGGGAAATTTTAGAATTGGTTCTGCAGGGAGAGAGAAAGAGAAGGGGAATCTAGAAGGGAGAAACCAAAGGGCTGCCTTGCTGCAATGAGGCCCAGCTATGGCTGGATAACATGAATTTGTAATAGACCCAAAGCAACTCATGAGTAGGAGCAGAGAATGCAGATAGTATGCGTAATCAAGGTCTAAGGTTTGGCCAGAGAAGATTGGTGATAGGACATTGAGGCAAGGGATTCAATGGAAGAGGACTGGGTGAAATTGAAGTAGCTAACTATCAGGTTGAGACCAAGGTGGGGGAGGGGAGTGAAGTCAGAGTAAAGTACAACGAGGTAGAGAGGTTGAAGCTCTCAATGACTGTGAAGAATAGGAATTGTTGTAGTTCAATCATTTCTGATGCTTCGTGACTCCATTTGGGGTTTTCTTGGCAGAGATACTGGAGTGGTTTGCCATTTCCTTCTCCAGCTCATTTCACAGATGAGGAAATTAAGACAAATGGGGTTTAGTGACTTTCCCAGGGTCACCCAACTAGAAAGTATCTGAGGCTGGATTTGAACTGACTTCAGGCCCCCAGCATTCTATCCATTATGGTGCCACATAGCTACTTGAACCCTGACTTAAGGTGCTAAACTCTGGGGAACTCTGGTCACAGATACAAAAGGGAAGCAGTATACCTGCCCTTAATGACTCTGTATTCTAACAAGGGGAGATAACATTTCTATAGCTGAGCGCTGGCCAAGAAGACGTACTTTGGTTTCAAAAGGTACATGGATGGTGGATGAAACCGCAGAGAAGTGGACTGAGACAAGCTTTCTAGAAACCATTTCCTGAGGGTTCCATAGCCAGAAAGATGAGGGAAGGGGAGTCTTGCACATGGACAGTGAAAATGCAGATGACAAAAAGATGGCCTAGGGTGCAACAACTTGGGCCTGGCTAGAGGAGACAACATTCAAATACCTATGTACAAACAAGATGTAAACAGAATGTAAACAGTAGGGCATGTGAAATACTCACTTTTATTAAGGAAAGTGAGGGTGGGGGGAGGGAGAGATTTCCAGAGAAAGTGTGAGGTCTTTTACACCATGATCTGTTATCTGGAAGGTGAATCAGGCAGAGTAGATGGGAGAAGATGGCTAGTATGGAAAAACAAAATGAATTGAATTGAAGTGAATTTAAATGCTCATAAATTCATTCATTCTTCCTTTGGGTCAAGCCACTGAGAAATGTATGTGGTCCTATTTTTGGCAGTTGTTGGACTTAAGCAAATTAAACTGAGTGATTTAAAGGATTAATGGAAGAAGAAAACACTCTAAAGTAAGATTAAAGTTATTTACATTTTAAATTCCTGCAGTCTCTACAATCAGCTTATGGTCAAAGCCCCTTACTGTTAAAAGAAGCTTAATTTCTCTGGGTAAACAGTTCTGCTAAACATCTCACATTCCAGGAACCAGAGGGAGCTCTGCTCATTTCAGATTAGCCAGTGCCATTTTTAGCTCCAGGAAAATACTTTTCCTGTGGATTGACTCTCCATACACCTGTAGTTAATCTGGAAGTTGGAAGTGTATACCATCTTTCAGACAACAGAAATGGTCATTGTATTTTAGGAGTCAAGGTTGACTTACAGAGCCATGAAGAGGGATGAGATGGCTTTAGCCACTTCATACAGAGTACTGATGTCTGGTTGGCTGACCACTTGTTAGAAAGAATTTCTCTGTTCCCCTTGGACAAGGTGATGCCAGGTATGACCTACATTATTTCATCTGAAAGTAAAGGGCAATCGCTTTACAAGATCACCTGACACTTAAACATCTAAACCCTGACCAGGGCATTTACCACAACCTTTTGGCTTTCCTTATTGACACAATCTTACATTTGTAATGGAAATTATAGCAGAAATTTCTATTGGTGTTTGGATTGGACCAGATGACTTGACTCTCATACACTATGGTACTGTGAGTCTGTGAAACGTTCCCCTTGGATAATACATGTCTCTCATTTTCCAGAGGGCTATTGCAACATTTTTCTTTGATTTTTCTAATTACCAAAATAATCTCCTTTCTACACTATAATTTCCAAGATCAGGAATATGTTAAGGAGGAGAAGAAAATAATTGAGCACCAGTCGGAACAACAAGAATGTCCAGTCCTCCTAGAGAAAGTAGCTCTTTTTTTCTTTTTGCATTACAAAATAATGATGAATCATAGAATATGAGATTTCAGAGGGACTTCAGGGGACAGACAATCCAACCTACAATCCTCAAATGGTTGGCCTTTGCTTGAAGAGTTTTGTCCACAGAGGAAAACAAAAGAGGAAAAAATGAGCATTTTCCAGTTGACTATGGAGACAGGATTTATCAGTTTATCCATTGAGTTTATCCATCATTCAGTCACAGATCTTTCTAAAAAATGTTGCATTTTGACAACTAACTGATCCAGAACTGAATAAGAAGAAATCCATTGGATTGTATTTTGGAAAATTCACAGGACATTTCCTGACCCCTGATTACTCCAGTTGCAAAATACTGGCTCCTTATGACCAGTATTCAGTCAATCATGGACTATGACAATGGGTCATAGAAATCCATCTGTCTTGCAGCTGAAACCTTCTATTTGTGTTGTCTCCTTCATTAGAATGTAAGCTTCTTGAGAGCAGGGACTATTTTACTCTTCTATTTGTATCTTCAGTGCTTTGCACATAATAAGTGCTTAGTAAATCATTCATTCATTCCTAGATTTGACAAATAAGTCAACTCTTTCTGGCCAAATGGGTTTCTGGGCTCTTTTGGACCCTCCCCCCCAACGGCTGTGGAACCTGATTTACATCAATTATTATTACAGGAGATGGGGATTTCATTTCTCTTGTCCATTGCCCATTGCCCATCACCAATTACTTGTTTGGTTAGCTTGGGATTAAGTTGTTTCAATTGTATGTCATATTTTTCTCATAATTCTTTCTCCTAGCTTTTCCCCAACTCTGATCTTCACTCTGAACAAGTCAGCGGTCTAACTATATACAGAGAGCTAGTTCAAGGATGGCTCCCATATCAATAACGAATCTTCTTATCTGTAACAATGTAATCTATTTAGTGTTTTGGTGATGGGATGCTACACTCATCATTTCCAGTGCTCATCAATTTTTTTCTTAAAGAAAGTGTTCAGGAGATAAAGACATGAGGTTCTTGTGTAGTCTATCAGACATTGACCCTTCTCCTCCCTTTCTTCCTCCTGAACTCTGCTTTTTCCACATTTCTAACCATCTTCATCTCTTCCATCCTTTCTTTAAAGTCACTTAGTAACAGAACGCAGGCCGATTTCATTTTGAGGATTTTGCCAAGTTGTTTAAATCATTTTTCTCCCTCTTCATCCTCTGTTAATCATGAATAAGCTAAGCAGGTAGAGGATAGTATAGGATTTGGAGTCAAGAAGACCTGAGTTTGAATGCTGCCTCACGCACTTACTAGCCATGTGATCCTGGGCAAATCAGTGGCAATATAATAGCACCTACCTCCCCAAGGTTATTGTGAGATCAAACAAGTTCATATATTTAAATCTTTTGGGGAATCTCAAAATACCATAGAAAAGATAGTGATTTTTGTGACAAGGTACAAATGTTTTCATGGTGTTCTTTTGCAAGCAATTATCAATTATAATGCAATAAAAGATGAGTAACTGCCCTGAGACATAGTGTTTCCTTGGAACGATAATAAAACCCACTCCCACAATGCCTTTATTTTCCTATGCAGGGTGTAGTTGTGATCCATGCTTCCCATTAGCTGCAACTTCCATCTTCCTGGTTTTGTTCACAGTGTGAATGTTAGGACTGACATGATTGGCTGCTCCCACAGAATGACCACTGATTGGTCATTGGACAAAGTCCCTTTGTGGCTCTTCTTCACAGCGTAATGAGGCACTTGAATTGTTTTTTTGAGGGAGATATTGATAATTTCTAAAATTTTATTGTAAATTATTTGTTGCAATTTATTGCAATCATTGAAATACATTTTCTCTTACCGGGGAATTTGGGGGATATTACAAAATTTATGGCCAACAGCTTTGTCAGAATGCACATGTCATTTCTGTAATCATTCAAATTAACTTAGTAACTTCCATGATTAACTGTGGTGTGATTAACTCCTAACAGATTAGTTCCCTACTAAGTCCCTGTATAAACCAAAGTCAGAAATATCAGGAATTACTCCTCTTGTTTCTCTGTGGCCCACATTTAGGGGCATTCTAGCAACCAATCATAATCTTGAGCATTTCTAAACAATTCAGGTAGGATTTTTAGTCAACTAGACAAGCATGGAATGAGTTTTCTATCACTGCTTATGGATGCCAGGAAAGCTCCTAGCTCACTAGAATGGGTATAGGCATTTTAACTTCCAGATTTCTCGCTTTTACCTAGCATTAATTCTCAGGGTCCACATATAGAAGTGACAGTAGTAGGTGGCCAGAGTAGTCTTCTCTCCAACTATCATCTTGAAGATAGTCCAAAATTACTAACTATTCTTTTCTCTTATCCTTAACCTAATTTAGGGTCAGCAATGGTATCATGGGTAACATGTTTGTAGGATGGCCTATCTCTGAGATCATCAAAATTCTAGGGGTGGGGCCTCACAATTTTTTTCCCTTGTGCTTGTTTTGCATCTTTTTATTGCCAAAGAGAATGGTCTTTCCTCAAATTCCATTCTTCTTGACCTCTTTGGAGCATTTGGCATGCTTGAATCTCTTCTACTTTTTTCCATCCTCTTTCCAGTTCTCATGAAATTGCTCTCTTCTTATCCTCCTTCTATCCAGCTGACTCCTCCTCAGTATTCTCTCCAGGGTCTTCATCCACATCACAGGTACTAACCATATGAGCCTCCTAAGGCCCTGTATTGACCCTTGTTCCTTTCCCTTTTGGCACCATGTCAGTGACTGATGTCACCAGCTCCAATGTCATATTATCATCTTTCTGCAGATGCTTCCCAGATCTCTATAGTCAATCCTATGCTCGCGCTGGAGCACCAGGCCTACACTATCACCTCTTGTCCAATGTCTCATAGTCCTCTTCAATTCGACATATCCAAAACAGAATTCCTTCTTTCTCCCAAAGCAGCTTCCTTTTCTCAGTTTCCTATCACTCTCAAGAAAGCCACCATCATCCCAGTTACCCAAGATCCATGATGCTTCATGTTTACGTATTCCATGTAGCCAATCTGTTGCCAAAGCCTCTTGTTTCAAACTTTAGTGAATCTCTCACACCGGATCCCACCTTTCCACTCACATGTTTACCGCCATGGTTCAGACATCTTGCCTGGACTATTGCAGTAGTTTCCTAATGGTTTTTCTTTCTTCATGCCTTAACCCACTCAAATACATCTTTACAGTGCTTCCAAAGTGACTTTTCTAGAGTGCAGGTCCCCCCACCCACTCAATCAACTCCAGTGGTTTCCTATTACGTTCAGGCTAAAATATAAAGTCCTTTGTTTGCCATTTAAAGCTTATGACAACCTAGCACACTGTTATTTTCTCAATATTCTTACACTTTAGTCTCTTCATGGCAATCCAGCCATACTGGCCTATATACCATTCCTCTCACCCTAAACTCCGTATCTTGTCTGAATGCTTTATTGGCTGTCCCTCATGCCTGGAATACTCTCTTTCTGTTCAATTCCATGTCTTTGAATACCTGGGTTCATCAAAGACTCAGCTCGAATGCCAGCCACTATGGGAAGTTTTTCAAAGAATCTTCCCTTCTAAGGCTTATTAATGTCCATCGACTTTGGGTGTGTCTCGTATGTGATTATATCCATGTTGCCTCCCCCAATGGCATGTATATTCCTTGAGGGGGAAGAATCCTTTCTTTGTATGACTAGTTCATTGAATAGTGTCTGGTACTTAATAAGTACTTAATGAATATATGCTGGTTAATTAATTTTGGAATTATTTATTGTTGATGTTCTGTTGTATTGATTTCATGGTCTATTCATAATTTTTTCTTTCCTTCTTTTTTTTAGTATTTTTTTTCAGAGACAAGCTTTTTCTCTAATGACTGCTTTAACAACATCCCTTAAATTTTAGCATGTTTTCTCACTGTTTTCATATTATAGTATGATTTTTTATTTCTATAATTTGCTCTTTGGCTCACTTATTAGTAATGATAAAATTGCTTAGTCTATTTTTGGTATAGTTAATTGGATTTCAATTTTTTCATAGTTCCTTTAATGAATATTATTTTTATTTTTTATTCTCTATAAAGGATGGGTTTAGTTTTTCTACTTTTATCTACAAGTTCTTTCTGCCATTAGACAGGGTCATTTTTAAATGCACGATTAAGAACACGACTAAACTCCTTGATATTCCCATTCAGTAATCATTATTGGTCTCCTGTCTAGTTTACCCCTACCTTCTGTTCAGATCCTTAACATCATACTAAGGATAGAATCACAGATTTTAGAGTTGGAAGAGTCTTGAAAGGCAATTGAGTTAAATCTAGTAACTTCATTATACAGATGAGGAAACCAAAGCCCCGGAATGTGAAATGACTTGCCCAAGGCCACACAGATTGTATGTGAGAGAACCAAGATTCAAGTCCAGATATTCCAGTGCCAAGTCTTGTCCTCATTGCACTATACCACCATGCCTTGTTTCCTTCTTGTTTGTCTTTCTCTTAGTTTCGGCAAGTTCTGAAGGAAAGATACTAAGTGGATCACATTTAATTTTTGCTTTTAATTTTAATTTTTGCTTTAAGTCGTTTCCTATTTGCAGGAAAGTGGGAGGACCCTCTACAAGGACTCACTACATTTGAGCTAAGTTGAATTTGACAAACGCACACAAACAAGTAGAAAAAAGTCAAGGCCATTTTGAAACTACGCGGAAATGGTCCTGATTTTCACGGTACATGGACATTTGAGAAGGGAGGTAATTTCAGCATCAGCCCTATAGGAAACGTGTTCCATGCAACTTCGCACAAAAGCAGAAAGCTTACATTGTCATCCTCTTTCTTTTTGGAAATTCCTGTAACTTCTCCATATTAATGTATTTTGGGGCCATTCTCATTTTTTTCCCCCAGGATCATTTTTTTTTCTTTTCCTATTTCTGTTAAATATATAAAACCTCAAACCTCCTATCTCCATGACTCTGGCCAAGTTCCCTCTTCTGCCCTCAATAAAGCCATTCAGGTGCACAGGTAATGAGAACATATCTGGTATCAACACTTCATCCTTTTCACTACCCAAAACCTGGACTCTTGGGGAACAAAAAGAACCTGAAAAAATCTTCTTCTAATGGCCTAATTAAGTATGAAGTGATTGCCTTTCACATTGAAGTATATATGCATAACCAACCTGATCTACTACATATTTCTTCTTTTTTCTCCCTCTCTGCTTCTGATGCTTCCTTCCACTTTACAACAACACTTAGGTAAATAATACAGCAGGGACATTGACGGTAGAATTCTCTCCTCTCCTACATAAATGGATTGGAGATCTAACCAGGGTGGCAGCTTTCTTCCTCCTCCAGTACAGTCTCACCCTCACACCTCACCCTTTGTAATGTTTTCCTGTGCCCTTGGTTAAACCCTCCATGGAGGATTTCCTTGATGCCCCAGAGTGCCTCCCTCTGTGGGCACCAGTGTAGGAGTTGAGCCCTGTCTTTTATATCAGAAGGAAAAGCTCTTGAGCTGGCTTGCTCATAGGACAACATGTTACTCCATTTCCCACACATGGGATGAGGTGGGCACCCTGCTCTCACCCATTACAGACATTGCTATTGCTTCTGGCTCATCTAAAGTTGGGATTCTGTTAAACTGCCACGTTTCATAACTCAGAGGCATAGAATATTAAGAAGAAAATACTGGGGCTTTAAAAGATGGGTTTTTTCAGAGTCAATTTCTCAAAATCATTCGAAGCACTGAACAATTTCCCCCATGTCTCTAACTTCCTGTAAGAGTACTCAGCTATCCATGTAAATCTTTGGATTTCTTCATGGCTGAGTTTTCCTTTGATCTTCTCTCTTTCCAGATTCTTCCTTTCTAGTTATTTTCATTGATCCTTCAGTGGCTCTGTGAAAGGCCAGTGGAAATGGTGATGGATTTCGAGTCAAAAGACTGGGCTCATATCCTGGTTCTGCCAGCTACTGGTTGTATGACTGTGGCCAAGTCAAGTCTCTTGGGGACTCAGTGTCCTCATTTCTGAAATAAGTGGGTTGGACTCTTGTAGTTCAGTCCTGTCCAACTCTTCATGAACCCATTTTGGGTTTTCTTGGCAAAGATATTGGAGTGGTTTGCCATTTTTTCTCCTGCTCATTTTACAGATGAGAAAACTGAGGCAAGCAGGGTTAAATAACTTACTTAGGGTCACATGGCTAGTTTCTGAGGCCAGATATGAACTCAGATATTCCTGATTCCAGGCTGTAAAAGTGTGATCTATAGAGGATATATGCTACCTAGTTACCCCAGGGTTGGCTAAGGTTACCTCTAAGGTCCCTTCTGGCTCTATATCTATGGTCCTATGAGCTTATCAATGCATGTATACTCTCCAAAGGCACAAGATAGGAACCATCTGCTGATTCTTGCTTTGTGCAACACCTGTCACCTCACATGGAGGTGATAGCAAAGACTGTGTATATGAATTTGTCCAAAGTGAATGTCAAGTGACCATCATATTCCAGTCATCCTAGGAAAGGGTTTCTACCCAAGAAAGGGTTTCTACCCTAGGAAAGAGTTTTGTTGTAGCACTGTGTGAACAACAACAACACTACCTCTACCCAATTCTTGGATATATCAGCGTAAGTATGAATATTTCCAAGGAGATTCTCATTCTTGTCAACATGCAGGTAGATGTTGGGCTTCTGATATTTCCAGGTCAGCTGACCATTTTGGGGGTGTCAATGCAGATTGGAAGCAATTCTAACCTCTTTTTTTTTTAGACAAGCATTTATTAAGTGCTTACTTTGTACCAGGACCTCTGCTAAGCACTTTACAAATATTATCTCATTTGCTCCCCACAACAATCCTGTGAGGTAAGCACCATTATGATTTTCACTTTACAGATGGGAAAATTTTACCAGGTTTTCGAAGGCTTACTCACAGGAGCTAGAAATGTTCTGTTGTTGCTAAAGAGTGGTGACTGAAGTATTCCTTAGGGTATGGGCTCCCTGCCAGTATCCATTTGACCATGGCAGAGACTTTGTGAGTCTACTACTCAATGGAATGCCAGATACTCAATGGAATGCCAGCATTGGTAAGCATCAAGAAGTGTAGAATCACAGATTACCATCCCCTAGGAGACTTAAAGCCTGAGTATTTCAGTCTCACCCTAATGAGCATATTAGGAACACTGAGAGCAGAAAAACAAAAACAAAAACAAAAAACCCAAACCTTGGTGGAGTCCCTGTGTGGCATTATTTAGTACAACTCCATGAAGAAAGGTGGGTACACAGACTTTATACCATATTTGGTGTTGTTTGAGTAAGAGTCACAACAACCTATTGACTTGTGAGTGGGGGTCTCAAAGAATAGAAAAGGTCCAGTCACTCATAACCAATATTTTTTTTCAGCTAAGAGAGACTGAAATAAGCCCACCAACTAGCTATGATTTTAGCTAAGAAGAGACCTGCCAGTAAAAAAAAGAAAGATAGTATAATGCCTAAGTTTGTTTTCAAGATATTCAACAGGGAGACAGAAATTTGCTGGGAGCCTTCGGTGGTCATAGGATACAAAACATTAGTGTAACTATGCCAGCCCAAATTATTAAGGGACTGGACAACTACCTATCTACTGAACAGCCAAAGGACAACTGGAGTTGCTGAGCAGGTAGACAAGCCTGAAAACTTATCTCTCATCAGACTCTAAGTCAAAGACACCACCCATATGTTGCATAGATTGTCTGAACCAAATACTGGTTCAGAAAGTGGCATTTCTAGTAAAGAAGACACTGTGTTGTAAGTCAACAACCTTGCTTCAAATGGAAATGGACGCCAGTGCACACAAAGGGAGGGGGCTGAACCCTGAGGCAGCATCTATTCTGTTTAGAACTTTCATTGTGGATCTTAGGGTACAGAGACATCCCTGAGAGCCTTGCAATAGTGAAAGCCAGGCTGGGATCTCCACATGTACAGGTGTTCTGGTTTGCTAGTCACATGGTGGGCAGTAGCCTCTTTGACTGAAGGTGGTTGTGGAACTGAAACTAGAGACACATTCAAAGGCCTTGTCAGTTTCACCCTTAGATGACTGAGATCTTCTATGTTGCTTGAGATGTCTCTTCTCTAATGCTGATGGCCCAGGACTTCATGCTGGCTGGACTCCCCTCAGTGTGAGCCACCATCCACTAGTGCCCCAGTTCCATCAGACACTTAAGAATAATTAGTTTTTACAAAGGGATGCTTACCGTGAAGATGTGGCAAGAACATAAGTATGTGCATTTCCCCCAACATCTCACGTATACATTCTTCTGTTATATGACCTCTCTTCTCCCATATACTTTCCTCTAGGGAAAGAGGGACCAGACCTAGTATAGTTCTTACATAGAATGTACCAAGATGAAGTCCTCAACTATCAACTCAAGCCTTTGGAATCTGCCCCTTCTTAGCCAGATTTGGTTTCCCAGCTATTATCAGTTAAAGAGGTTGCCATGCACCATGCAGTTAGTAGACCAGAACCAGTTAGAGAATGTCTAGATGTGCTTCAAGGCTCTCCAAGTTATTCTTTAAATTCATTATGACTTTCCTTGGAGCAGGCTTTCCAGCCTTTTCCATGTCAGAAGTGAATCAGTGACACTGTGCATGCTCATAAGGACTGACCTCATTGGTTAGTCTCTCATGATACCCATCTTAAAAAGGTATCAGTCAGTGGTTCTGACCCTGATTATTATACACAATGTGGATGGGATGGAGATCTCAATTGCTGACATTCTATAAACTCAGTTTGGTGTTCACAAGTGCAAATTACAAGGAGGTTCAGATCTATACATTGCATAGAGATGAGAGTTTATTATATTGTTTTAATGAAAGACAGAGAGAGAGCCTGTCTTAGGAAGATACCTCTGTAAAATACAAGTTGGGAAAATCCCACAGTTAGTTGTGGGGGGAAGGAGGGAAAGAGAAAAAATTGGGCAGTCATTTACCTTCTTCTGGAAAGCAGTGCCACCCACTCCCCAGAAGGGCTACAGGCTTCTGAGGGAACTCCAGTCAGGCAAAGGGAAGGGGAAGCTGTGTAGAATGACACGGGGGTGAATGAGAGCTCAACTTGCCTTGCTCAATAGAACGACCTGGTGGGACTACTCCTAAGAATAAAATTAGTGAGATTGAATTATCTTCTTTCCTTCCTTCCTTCCTTCCTTCCTTCCTTCCTTCCTTCCTTCCTTCCTTCCTTCCTTCCTCTTTCCCTCCCTTCTTCCTTCCTTCCTTCCTTCCTTCCTTCCTTCCTTCCTTCCTTCCTTCCTTCCTTCCTTTTCCTTCCTTCCTTCCTTTTCCTTCCTTCCTTCCTTCCATCCTTCCTTCCTTCCTTCCTTCCTTCCTTCCTTCCTTCCTTCCTTCCTTTCATCCTTCCTTCCTTCCTTCCTTCCTTCCTTCCTTCCTTCCTTCCTTCCTTCCTTCCTTCCTTTCTTTCCATGGTTTTATAGTAGTACTAACTGTGGAACAAATACAACATCGATGAGAGTGGTTAGCACTCCCAGGAATCTCTTTCATGCTTGTAAATGATGCTCCAAAAGGAATGAAATCTCACCCAACCCCAATAAAATAAAGAGGTACAAGTGACTGACTTGGGAAAGGAAGGGTGATTTACAACTTGCCAGAGAGAGAGAGTCTGTCTAGTTAGAAATGCTTGATTTTATACAAAGTGAGATTGAGTACAAAAGGATTATTCTTTCATTCTGGTAATATTGAACAGTTACAAATATTGCATAGTACATAAGAAAATAGTCCTTTTTACATCGACACTCAAGGAGATCATTAACAGGGAAGTCCCAAAGTGAAGAACACAGTTTGTTGACCTGGCTGACAATCGGCTAAGGACAACAAGACACTTGGCCTAACTGGTTAATTGGCTAATCCAGATTAAGTCTTCCATAGTGAATGTCCACAAGGCACAACAGCCTGACGTTTTGGCTTTTATTTCAACATGAAATTAACTGTGATGAAAAAACATGAAAAAACCCACCACCTTCTCCCATTATAGCTGACACCTTAAAAAGCAAAGATTGACTTCCTTTAACCTAGGGGCACTGCTTTCATGCTGTGTATATGATAGATCTCTGATGAATTCATGTGGGTACCCCAGATCTAGGTAAAGCATTCTTGTTTGGTTGGAATTCTTTTGAATAAAGCTTCTTTGGTATAAGTTTGTGGATGCACAGATTTTCCCAAGAATATAGAAAGATCCAGTCTGAATGAAAAAAACAACAACTGGATAATATGGCCCATTGAATCCCTCTAAAGCAATGGAGCCCCATCTTCCCATGCTGCCATGATGTGACCACTTGTTTTCATTCCACATCTCACTTCAATAGCATGAGAAGCTATGATGTCCTCTATCTCTGTCAAGATTCCCCTCTCTTTGGTCTTTACCATTTAGTCTGAAACCCTACCTATCACAGTGCTCAAGGAAGTCTTTTGATGATTTTATGGCTATTTGGACCATAAGAAAAAGACAGTGCCTCTTTCTGTATCCCTAGTCCTTAGCATAGTACCTGCCACATAGTAGGTATTTAATAAAAGTTAATAGACTGTCTGATAGTGGCATTCTTCCTTTTATTCTTGGGGACAGTGTGACAGGGTATGACTAGAGAGTCCAATCAATAATGGCACAGATTTCCTCCATGTTTAGAGATTGCTTGTCATAGGGACAATCTGAATACATTTGAAACTGGTTCAGTGCCCAAGGGACCAGACCTTGCAAACTCCAAGGGACTCAAACATCAGGAGGCTGTGTTGGGTGCATGCTCCAAAAGTTTACTAGGAAACTTAAAATGGGGTAGTGATACTTCCTGTTCAAATGCTCACTGAATTTAGCCAAACATCAAACCTGGAATGTGTACTCACCCCAGACAGCCCATGGCCACATTCTGCCACCCTGACCATCAAAACAAAGGGTCATCATGGGTTGAGTCACAAGGAAGCTTTGGGCCTGAAAGTATAGTTTTCTATCAATAGGCCTTAGACAATTGCTTCATTGGCTGGTGAATGTGGAGACTTTGTGGACATTACATACTATAGGTCATGCCAGGAGATCCCCATCATTCTGAAGTATGCCCCTATGCTTTTTCAAAGAGTCCAGTGGAGGTGGCATGGACAAAAGCAAGCCCTATGCTTATTTCTTGTTAGGATTCGGATTTCATTTTCAATCACAGTCTCCACTGAAATAGGATAGAAGTTATGTTCTGTGTACACATGAAACACAATTGAAAGATGTGGATGGAGTGATGAGTTCCCCAGGGCTCTTGAATAAATGATGGAAATGGGAGATAAAGTCTGGGGATGAGGCCAAAATGCCAAGACCTTTGGGTGATGGTAGGCACACTCAAAGAAAGGGGACCAGTCACCAGTTGCTTTAGGTCAGCCTAAGGACACACACCGAAATCAAGAACACAGAGACACCCACTTCTCTCTGGAAGGGACGTTCCATGACTGTCCTAGTGAGAATGAAGAGAGAGCACAAAATGAATGGGGTTTTCTGGCCAATAGTGCATATCAGGCACAGCAAGGCTTACAGGGAAGGGAGAGAGTTCTCAGAGGTATACTCTGAGCTTCTGTTCCTTATTTACTATGTGACCTTGGACAAGTCCCTTCTCTCTGAGTCTCAGTTTTCTCCTCTGTAAAATGGGCTAGATGGTATCTAAGGTTCCTTCTGACTCCAAATCAATGATCCTAAGTGTTTATATTTGGGTGTCAGTATATTTAAAAACTCAGAAGAACCAGGACAAAGGACTCCTTTGCCTCCCTTTTCTTCTGCCTCATCCTTCATGGCCTTTCTCAAATGTCCTTACTTTCATAAAGCCTCCCTTCCTTGCTTTAAATCAAAGCTTTGTATTTTTCCTATTGATTTTCTCCATTTGGCCCTCTGCCGCTTATACTTAGTAGCTGATCAAAAAAAAATAATGGTTTAATTGAATTTTGGTTACTTATGTGCATATCTCATCCTTCTGAATATATCGCAGGGTTTGGAGAGGGCGAGGATTGCTCTTCATTCTTCTGCATCTCCTCTGGTTAAATGACCCATATTTTTCCCTCAGGCAATCTTATCCTGCCTAAGGATGGGGTTGTAAGACGGACCATTACCATGGTGTCATTGTTTCTTCAATCAGTCTACAAATATGGATACAAGGCATGCTACTGTTCCATTCTGCCAATGAAGGTAAGTCAAGAAGGATGTAAAGATGACCAGGCAGGATTATTCCTGTTTCCTTTGCATTTCTAGGGAGGATGAGACAGGCTAGGGCATATGGACCACACTTCCCATGCACACACTTAGTAAAGAGAGCTAAGTTCTTAAGGACACATTTTCTGAGGAGATCAGCTACTGAGTTCATTGATGTAGATTACGAGACCATAGGGGCAGGGTTCTCTTCTTGGAGGTCTGTGCATAAAACCCATAGCAACCTTCAAATACTCCCTCGGTAGGAACATATTTGGTGCCTTTTGGCATCTTCCATTGATAGTCTGTGGTTGTGTGAAAAACTCCAGTCAAATTATTATAATCTCTTATGGAGTGTTGGATGGAGAAACATCTAGAATGGAGTAATCTTGAGCACTGGCATGTTCAATCTGGAGCTCAGCATGTTCCCTCTAAGTCATCTCAACTTCCTAACATCCCTATTCCAGTTGAGGGCAACACTACCCTTCCAATCACTTGGCACTCAGGGTGGTAACCTTTGGATCATGCTTTACTCTTCCTCCTCCCCCAACCTCAATAACCAATCAGTTTCCAAATCTTATTGGTTTTGCCTTCATACCCAGCTCCTCCTCACCACTTATACATGCATCACCCTAGTCCAGGACCTCAGCAGCTCTCTCTCAGATGGCTAGTGCAGTGGCCCACTAATTGGTCACCTTCCCTCTGGTCTCTTCTCCCTTTAACTCATCCTCTACACATCTAGCAGCCTGTGATGTCATCATTGTCCTTTATGAAAATCTTTATTGGCTCCTAACTGCCTGGAGGATAAAAGATGGATTACCTGGCTTGGTTACTAAAATGGCTTCCATGGTCTGGCTCCTCTACCTCTATGACCTTTTTGCCTCAGTGTAATTTCTAGCCAAACTAGAACTGATTGCAATTATAGGAACCCAGGATCATAGATTTAGAGCTAGAAGAGATCTTAGAAGCAGCTGAGTCCAATCTTCTCATTTTACAGATAAAGAAACTGAGGCACAGATTAAGTGACTTATCCAGTGTCATATAGCTAATAAGTGTCTGGTGATAGTACCTGAATCTAGGTCTTCCTAAGTCAAAGCACAGAGCTCTAGCCACACCTCCATGCTGTACCAAGTTTGTCCTGAACTCTCTTACTTATATGCTTTTGTGTAGGCTAGGCCCCAAGTCTGGCATGCCCCCATGTCTTTTATCATTTCCTGTTCAACTTCTTCTGTTCCTTCTGACATTTATGGAACCCCTTAGATTTACCCAGAACTTTTCCCACCTTATAGTCACCCATGTATTCTTTGATCCAGTGACATTGTACTCCCGGCTCTTCCATGACCAGGCACTTTCTTGGCTCCAGGCATTTTCTCTGGCTATCCCCCATTCCTGGAATGCTCTACCTCCTCAATTCTGCCTCCTGGGCTTCCTTTCAAATGAAAATCCCATCTCCTACAGGAAGCATCTCCCATCTCCTTTTAATGCTGGTGCTTTCTCCATTGATTATTTCTTTGTTTGTACCCAGTTGTCTCACCCATGAGCCTGTGAGTTCCTTGGGACTATCTTTTGCCTCCTTTGGTTTCCTCAGCACTTAGGACCATGCCTGGCACACAGTAGACACTCAGTAAGTGTTTGATGAATGATTGACTGACTTTGCCTGCATTATCTTTTTTGATACACCCTCCTCTCTCCCCCCAAACCTTGGGAGCTAAGTGCCGGAGGCATTGTTATCCCAATTTCATATATGAGGAACTCTGCAAAGGGCTTCATATCCTATGATTATTCAGTGTCTGTCAGCATATATCTCCTCCTTTGCTAATTAATATCTTCCCAAAATAATCTCTAATGACCTCATTCACTTTCACAATTTGGTTAAGGAACCATCACATTTTAGATCTTCCCCAAGTCATTCATTTCAAAGATGTGGAAACTGAGTTCCAGGGAAGGGAGATAACTTATCAGAGTCACAGATTGATTTGTGACAGAAGCAGGAGTCAGACTCTGGCCTAGGGCTCTTTCTACCATGCTGGGCTCCCTCTCCTAAACTTGTTGTATAAATTCAGGAAGTTTGAATGGAAAACTATTATGAACTAACCAGAATGTCATCACCAGTCCTCAGAAATTCTTCAAACTCCCTCGGGTTATATTTTGTATGATTACAATTAACAATTGAGCCTAATTGAATCCCTGTATCACTTTGTTCCCTTTTTCAAAAAAAAAATTGTAATTGTTTAATCTGCTCCTCCTCCCACTCCCTATCCAGGGAAATTTGAGACAGTAACTCAAGACTCAATAAAGTGAGTCTGTCTATATGTAGCATTAAGTGAATGGAAATTTGGTAATTATCAAAGCAGGGGAAGAATGAAATGTCATTGAAATTGCTCTAGGTAGACAGTTAACCCAGATGATTCAAGACAATGTTTCCTGGCCTTTCCCAGTTTTCTTGATTCATTGATCAAACCAACCCTTTCATTGTTGGTTTGGATAAAATAATGGGTGGCATGCTTGTCAGATGAGCAGATGGCCCAAAGCCAAGAGGGATGGCCTGCGCAGGGCAGTGAATAACAGCCAGAGTTCAGAATGACCTTGGCTGCAGACAGTGCTAGTTCAGGCTTAATAACATAAAATATAATGGGGATAAATGTAAGGTCTGGCACTTGGGTGCACAATCCAAAGGCTAGTCAACAGTTCTTCTGAAAAGGGATCTGGGATTTGAATGTACTACAAGCTCAATGTTGAGTCAGTGGTGTGATGTGGCAGGTCATAAAGCCAATGCAGTCTTAGGTGGCAAGAAAAGAGACATCCCATCTATACCCAATAAGGTCATTGGCCCACCATACTCTCATCTGGCCACATGGCATCTAGATAATTGTGTCCATCAGTGGGAGCTGCAGATAAAGAAGTGCATTGATTAACAGTGTCACAACTGACACATCTGACTTTGTGATGCTGGGTGAGCCATTTAACCTCCATACTCTAGGCAACTCTCTACGTTGAAGAGAAAGGGTCAACCTGTAATGATAGACAGAATTTCTCATCCAGGGTAATTCCCTATTCCAAATGAAATAGCAGTTAAAAGCCTTGTCTCCTACCAATAAATTGGGCATTGTCCAGAGAAGGAGGGGCTCGAGCTCATGATATATGAGGACTGGGTGAAAAAATGGGCTTATACAGTCTAAAGAAGAGAAGGGGAAACATGAGGAATGCCTTTAGAATATGAGTAGGAGTTTCACCAATAATGGGGATCTATTTGATGCCAGAGATGAGAGAAGGACAGCTTTAGGTTTGATGTTAAGCTTTCCTAAGAGTGAAAGTTCTATGAAAGTAGCATGGATTGCCTCTGAGAAGAGGGGTTTCCTCCTCCTCCTGGGAGTTTTTCTACAAAAGTGACATGACCACTTGTCATAGGTGCTGGTGAGAGGACTCTTGTTCAGATCTGCATTGATCCCAAAGACCTCAAAGAGCCCCTAATAAACTGGAGAGTCAGTGAATTAGGAACATACTCAGAGAAATATCAGCCCACCCTCTTCACTGTGTCCTGCCTCTATTTCACTGAGCACATGAGCAGGTGGCTATCGCATGACAAGCAGCCGGGCACCTATGGTTAACCTCTCAAATCAGGAACGATATCAGGGGCCAAAGACATTTGATTGACAACTTATAAAACAGATAACTTACCTTATGTTAAACAAACAACCTTTCCAAAATAGGAAACATTTAATATTGTTTTACATTCCACAATCCTGCAATTTTCAAGACACTCTTGTTAGGCAGGGTTTTGATAAATTGATTGGCAACATTCTAGAGTCCTTTTTTTCTTTAAAGATGTACACTTAAAATAAAGACAGTAAGTAGTGAAGAATGATAAAAGTCTAGAATTCTGGTGGTAGGCTAGTCAAACAGTTCCATCAAAGATGAGAGTGAGTGAGAGAGAGAGAGAGAGAGAGAGAGAGAGAGAGAAAGAGAGAGAGAGAGAGGGAAAAGAAGAAGAAGAAGAAGAAGAAGAAGAAGAAGAAGAAGAAGAAGAAGAAGAAGAAGAAGAAGAAGAAGAAGAAGAAGAAGAAGAGGGGAGGGAAGCAGAGGGGAGGGGAGGAGAGGAGAGGAGAGGAGAGGGGAGAGCACATGTTGGGGAGAGTAGGATCCCTTGATGTAAATTATGGTTCAATGGAATCGATGTAAATACCACATGTTTGTTAAAACTTGCTTTTTCTTTTCTTTTCTTTTCTTCTTTTTCTTTTTTAGCATCAGCTAGTGGAAATTTAATGGGATTGCTTGGAAACCTTGCACAGCTAACTATAAAAGGAATAGAGAAGAAACATTGGGATTCCACTCCCACTGGAACTTCACTAGTTCCCAGCATCATACATTTCTTTTGTTGTTAATGAGGCTTAAATAACTATGTGACTTTAAAAGCATGATCCATTGTCCACACTATCAGGAGGCTTCTCTTACTTGGAACCTAGGTTTCGATAAACTAGATGCTCAGTTGAAAGCAAACATTTCATACCCATTAGCTATGCAAAGTTTCCATAAGGCCATTCAGATCTGATGGAGGAGACCATTGTGGCATCTTGTGAACTTGCTATAGGTTATATTGCTGATCACACTCAGAATGACATAATATCGAGTTCTAGACATACTGAACAAAGAAGAACAACACATTGGATTGTAAGAAATGAAACTCAGGGCAGGATTCTTACTCTCCCCCTCAATCTATCAATCTCTCTCTCTCTCTCTCTCTCTCTCTCTCTCTCTCTCTCCTCTTAAAAAACATGTATTGAATTTGAATTTTAATTGTTTAGTAAAGCAAGCATTACATAATGCTTTCAATATTTTAAAATTATGGAATAAAAGTTTACATCCAAAAAGATGAATGGAAAATTGTGCTTTCAGACAGTAGTGTTAGTTATCATACAGGGTTTCCCAATTCCCAGTGTGTCTCCCTATGGGATACTGAGGGAATGTCTCTAAGATCACGTATACACGTGCAGGTTCCATCCCGGTCCTGCCAAAGTTTAAAGCATGTGTTTGCCTCCATATAGTAAAGACCCCTAGGGGACAGAAGGATCCAGATTTCCTGCTGAAGACAACAGCATCACCCAAAACCTCGGTACTGTCTCCCCAATGAGTAGCTTTGACTGAGACTCTCTGCAAAACATAAGAGTGCCTTGGACTCCTTGGGAGGCAAACAGAGCAGAACTGGGTAGCAGACGGCCAGGAAGGGAAGGCTATTCTGGTGTGAGGTGCCATCAGGGGCATGTCAGTGCCACAGACAGATGCTGCTGCTGGAGTGACACGTGGAGCCCACTCCAGCGGGGGAAAGGTACAGTTTGCCATTGGGACAGGCACAGAGCTCATACACAGTCTGTTGAGGTGCTGGGGAGCTTGGTGGGGCAGCTGAAAAGGAGCCCACAGGCAGATTTCCCAGACGAATGGTGTCTGCATTTAAAAAGATCTAGGAAGAAAAGAAACCATAGTTTAATGTTTCTGGACATGGTAGATTTCTTCAGAACATTGTTCCAATGCATGCCCAAACTCTATAACCCTTGTCTATGTCCTTTGCTAGGTTTATCACAATGGCATCATCCTGACATGCTGGAGGAGGGCTTCTCTTGACAACCAAATAATAACCAATTGAACTTGGCAGCTGGCTGCCAACTGGTCCCTTGCTTTTACCACTCCATCTTAGAACTTTAGATTCTTTATAAAGGAGGAGGAAATTTGGGAATAGTCAGACATATAGCTTTGATTTTTGGAAAAAGTAAGTTAAAAAAATCCCATGGCTATAAATTCTAAAAGGCAACCCAGATCAAGAGATAACAAAGAAACATTCTAAAAGCTATTTTGATGAAAGAAGGATACAAGTTAGTAAGGCTTTCCATTTATGATGAAAGCTTTTGATAGGAGCCAAGAAGGAGGAGTTTGTCTCCATACTTCCCTACACGATGTCTTAACTTCTTAAGTCCGCAGTAAAAGGACTACAAAAATCTAGAAACAATTCAGGATATTTGCACTGCATGTATGTTTAAGGTGGGGATGGGGTAGGGCATTATTGAAAGAGGAAGTATCTTCTTGGGATGCTTTATTCTGTCTCCCATTTATACTCTGGCATCTATCTCTCATATCTTTCCATCTCTATACTTGACACTGGTAAGGTCTGTATTAGAATGCCAGGCCTGATTTAAATCTCCAGATCTAAAACTGAATGTGGAACAATTAGATAAGTTCTAGAGAAGAAGGAAATGAATGAGTTATATCAGTCTCCAGGACTTTTTGGAATGCTCTGTGCTTTCGAGGCATTTGAGTTACCTTTTTTCTTACAAAAATTCCTTGACATGATCTTCAGTTCTCTCTTCCTTGAGTCTAGCCTGCAAGGAAGAGGGGGTCTGCCCTTTCACAAGGGTTAAATCCTCTTCTAATACCATTGCTCAGGTCTCATCCTCTTTCTCTTTGCCCCCAAATCATTCTTCTGCCCTATTTCAGTCTTTAATCTCTCTCTATCTACTGGATTATTTTTGATGCCTACAAACATACTCATTTCCCCCTTATTCATCTCCTAGCACCCTCCCTCATCAAACTGCCAGTTATTTATTTATTGTTGTTTTTCATATTCTTATATAAGTACATATTGTTTTCTCCAAAAGAAAGTAATTTCCTTGAGGGCAGGCAATAACCCCATTTGTCTCTGTATGTCCAATGTGTATCACAGTTCCTAGAATAAGCTAGGTACTTCATTAATAAATACTTCTGATTCATTAGACACTTGTTCTCTCCACTTCCTCTCTTCTTGCTGCTTTCCCATCCTTCTGCAATCTGAACTTGGACCTCAAGAAGCAAATCTTTCCAAAGTCATCAGTGATCTCTCAACTGACCAATCTTATTCCTCTTGACCTTTCCATAGAATTTGAGACTGATGACCAGCCCACCCTTCTCCTCCTGGGTGCTCTTCCAGTGAGTCCTTTTTTGCAACATTTCTGCTGAAAAGCAGACTAAAGGGAGTGGAAAGCAGGTGCCACAATTCACTGGGAATACTCAAATACCTTTCACTTGATGATAGGTTGTTCTGCTTGGACCCTGAGGACAGAATCAGGATTGGTGAGTGGAAGTGGCAAAGAGACAGAGTGATATTTGATGATAGAAAAGCTTTCAAACAACTGGTCCTGTCCCAAAGTGAAAGGGGGAAGCCTGGAAGGGGGGAAGAAAGAAAGAGAAAGAAAGAAAGAGAGAGAGAGAGAGAGAGAGAGAGAGAGAGAGAGAGAGAGAGAGAGAGAGAGAGAGAGAGAGAGAGAGACAGAGAGAGAGAGACAGAGAGAGAGACAGAGAGAGAAAGAGGGAGACAGAGAGACAGAGAGAGAGAGAGACAGAGAGAGAGAGAGACAGAGAGAGAGAGAGACAGAGAGAGAGACAAAGAGACACACAGAGAGATGCTTCAATATATGCTTATAGTTATGTTTAGGGATATTAGGCAGCTAAGTGGTTCAGTGGATGGTAGACTCCAGAGTATAAATTGGAGACAAAATAAAGCATCCCAAGAAGGGATTTCCTCTTTTGATTGAAGGATGAGGCCTGGAGTCAGAAAGATCTGAGTTAAAATCGGGCCTCAGACACTTAGTAGTTGTGTGACCTTTGGCAAGTCACTTAACCTCTGTTTACCTTAATCTGAAGGAGAAGGAAATGGCAAACCATTCTGGCATCTTTGCCAGGAAAACTCCATGGCCAGGATTGGTGTGTTATGTTCACAGGGTCATGAAGAGTTAGACGTGACTGAACAACAAGAACAAGGGATATCTGACCAAAGTTGCTTCTTAATCTTTTTTCCATTTTGTAGCCCAGTCATCAGGAGAAAACACTCATACTCAGAATGAGATAAAAATCAGATTGTCTTTATCTGGAGGTGTGAACTATCATAGATGCTCAGACAACAAACAGAGAAGACTTGAGGGAAAGTGATGATACTTTACCAGGCAATGATGGGACAAAGGAGAAGAAAAGAAATTCACCTCGTCCCAGTGGAGTAGCAAATTATGCCCCAGCAGGTGAATCTTTAAATGGGTCAGTGAGCCCCAGAAGGCCACAGCTGCTCATGATGATGTTCAGCTTGGGGTGGTAGTATGCTTCTCTCGTGTTCGGCTAGCCAGTGACATCATTGCCCATTTGAACACTCTGAGACCCTCCTCTTCAAGGGACTCAAAATGTTCCTGACTTCCCCATCCCACTCGACTTCTGCCTCTCATGACCATTCAGATCCTGCTTCTAGCTGAGAAAACTACACTTCCCTTCAGCTCTGGTGATGACAAGAGGAAATACTTAAGTTCTTCATCTGTAAGATGGAGGTGTTAACAGCATTGACCACATAGGACTCTTGTGAGGGCTTATATACATATACTTCTGAAGGCCTTCAGGGTGAGTCCACAAAAGTATTTATTTTATTTTCTTGAACAGCTTTGCCACTGGCAGCAGATTTCCTAGGATAGAGATTGCCCCATCCCCCTGTCCTACTCACCTCCCCCTCTGTGGATTTTAAGTGAAGTTCTTTCCTGCAGGTGGCCTTGAAGTCTCCCGCGGCTGCGCTCACCTGGATGCCTCTGGGTGCTTCCATGATTAAAGACCTAGTTGGAGATTCAAGCCTAGGAAACAAAAAATAAAGCAATCATTAACAAACAGATAATGTGAATGAGGGGCACCCTTGGTGCCGAGGGAAGTCTAGCCAGACCAGTCAAGAAAGAACTGGGTTGGAATCCTGCCTCCAACATTTACTAGGTGGGTGACCCTTGGGAAGTACCTTGTTCTCACCCAACTTCAATTCCCTTGACTGCCAAACAGGAACATGATTAACACCCCTCTTTACCTCACAGAGCTGTGAAGAGCAAACAAGATAATGTTTAATATGTGACATAGATGGCAGCTACTATAACAAATAATAAAGCTAGGAGGAACTCCAAAAGATCTTATTGCCTAATGGAAGCTGGAAGTAAAATGAATAGCTCCTTTCCTAATGAGAAGAGGGAGAATCTTGGCACAAACATTTTATCATCTCCCTGAGGTTGGTAGCTGCTTTAAGCATTGGTCAGCTGGTATTGTCAGCTGTCTGTCTTCCATTTCCCACCTTTGGCACCAGGCTCCTCTTTATGTCTATTCATAGCATTTCCTGAAAATAGGTCAGGGGATATTTACTTCATTCAGTAGTTTATGTGTTATCTGTATGTAGGTCAGAAATTATTTCATACTTTGCCCAGAATCTTTGCTTTAAAAATGGTAGACCTAGATTTAATTAAAGTCAGTAATATTTTAAAATTGCTGGTATGCAAGGATTTGTCAATTTGCAGATTTTTCAAAGTTCTCACGCTGTCTTTGCACCCTTCTGGAAACTAATTCAAATGAACACAGAAGGTATTGTCTATACCTGTGGCCTGTATCTAGCCCTCCCGATGAATGCCAGGAGTTTCAAAAGAAGATCTAAATTTGAAACTTCAAGGATGATTAAAAGGCTGGACAATTAGACCTCTGATGAAAGATGAAAGGAACTAAAATTATTAAGATGGGACAAATGATCAGGACAGGGTGATTTGACAATGGCTTCAAAGATATTAATGAAAAGCTTGAAAGAAAGCAAGGGAATTAGTGGAAGGAAAATGGAGAGCAGAGAGAAAAGAGAGAACATGTGAAGAAGGACTAGAGATTCTCACTTCTTCTAACATCTTCTAACATCTCTGTCCCCTCCATTGTAGCCTTGGACTATTTAAGTCAGGTTGACACTTGGTCCCTGAATGTGGCACTTTTGCTGCTAAATCTTTAGTGCACAGGCCCCCTTGGTTTCCTCTGTCTGGGAGCTCATAACACCTTTTGTCATTGGGCCTGCAACATCCTGAATTTTGTCTGGTAGACAATATCACCATCACCAATTGGTTCCTCAGACCTATGTTCTTTCTTGGCAGCCAGTGACACCGTAAAGACTGAAAGGGAAAGAACTCAAGGAGTGGGATGCAGGAAATGGCTTCATTTTCTTCCTCTAGTTCATAGTGTACCAACCAAAGCTATTGACTATTTTGTTGATTCCACATCTGGGTGTCCTCAAGAAGCTGAAAGTAGATTGACGTTGTTCGATCTTATCTTTATTGGGTTCTCTCCTTAGGCACCCCAAAATTGTGTCTAGAGACTACTGTAATATTCCTTTGGTCTTAATTACTCCTAACATTAAGCATAATTATCTGTTTGTGGATGATCCTATAATTCACACAGCAGTTAATTTAGACCTGCCAGACCTAACTGAAAAGAATATTTAATTAAAATGTGTCACTAGTTGAAAATGGTGTGTGTATTTGGTAATTCTAGGAAAAGCAATTCAATGACTAGAAAACAGGAATGAGTGCCAATTACTTTATGAAATGAATGGATACAGTTTGGTTAGGCATCAAGTATCTTGCAGCTGGGATTTACTTGAGTCAAAGAGTACTGTTGAATATATGTCATAAAGGAACCTGACAACATTTCTGTAAACTTATCATGGAAGTATTAAAAATGTGCTAGACATTCCTCGATATTTCTGTTGCATCATATTTATCACTCAGGCAGAAAACAGTCATTAAGCAACTTCCCATTGCCTTACCTGGAAAAGTAGAGAGCAGAGCCATTGAGCCAGAGAGTGCAGAACAAAGCACCCATCCACCCAATGCTTTCTTTGTCCACTTCACTGATCGGTGATTTCATCATCATGGTCTTCATCAAGATGGTTAAGACAACAATTCCTCTCTGACTCGTCAGTCTGCACACAACCTTCTGTTAAGGTATTGATCTTTGGGGATTTATCTATGCCCAGGGCTAGCATTTTCTTCAGGTTCCTGTGGGCACTGCATTGGTGAAGCACCCAGGATCACCATCACTTCCCCATCATTCATCATTCCACCCTTTCTTGACATCTCTTATACTTCTTGCTGGCAAGTCATTATGAGTAATGTGTTGTAGCCTAGTGATTGCATCTAATTATCTGTGGTAGTCTTTTGAAGGGTTTTCTGGGGGTAGTAAGCCGTCAGAAATCATAGTACTCCATGATGGTATCGGATCATTGGGCGAATATCACTGTGAAAAAATAGGCTGGGGAAGCAGCGAACACCAAGAGAGCACTGAGGGTGCTGTGCTGTTTCCCAGTTACAAACCAGTCAATGCTCCATCATTTTTCAGAGACTCACAGAATCTCACAGTTGAAAGGGGCTGGATTCAGGGACCATCTGGTCCGGCTGAGAGCTGGATATTAGACAAGCCACCAAGTCCCACATCAAGTCTTGTTGGGCCTTTACTTGAAGTCTTCCAAAACAGAGGGAAGGAGGAAGGCAGACACCTGGGATATTGATAATGTGGAGTGATTCCCAGTGAGGGAAATCAGAATGGTGAAGGGCCTTTGCCCCTTGCCATAAGAAGGTCATTTCACTGAACTGGAGATGTTTTTCCTGAAGAAGAGAAGTAGGTGGGAGCCTTCCCATCCCTTCCACTTGTCATTAAGCCTAGCTCTACTTCTTTGGAACTTCCATCTAGTACTGACCTTTGGATCAAATCTGAGTAAGACTAAGTAACCATTTTTGACAAGAGAGCCATGCATATACTTAAAGAAAGTCATCATGTGAAATGAATTGCTTCCATTTATCAGGTTCCTGCTACCTGTCAATCACTGGGGTTACAAAGACAACAGTAAAACAACTCCTGCCCTCAAAGCTCTAACTTTTGATGGCAGGTGGGGAGGCAACAGTCACATAGATCAAGTGAATGCTAATTTGCTCATCTGTAAGCTGGTCCAGTACAATGCAGGCACCAGGTGTAGGAGCAACCTAACTTCCAGAGGCCTGGTAGGGTGTAGGCTTGCCACTCTGCTGGGCATCTCCAGGCTTGGAGGCTAGTTGCAGCTATACCAGGGCCAGCTGCACATCCAGCTTGGGTTTTTCTTTGGATTGCTTTGCTTTAGGGTATTCTTTATCAATACACAGTGGATAATTGCATTCAGGTATTGTTTGTCTGGTTGGTTCTAGCCATGGGGATAGGGAAGAGAATAGATTCCTCTCCCTTTTACTCTCTCTAAAACCCCTTCCCCTGCAGGAGGGAGGAGAAACATGATGTGAATAGTTTGCACAGTTACCAGAGAACTGTTCCCCTGTTTTCCACAGATAGGAGGATGCTGGGCTTTCAGTTGGGTCTCCTTAGCTATAAAACTCATCACTTTGTCCACTCATGTTGGTGATGTATTCAACTCATCCCCTTCATCCATGGATCTAGGATGGGAGGGAACCTGAGGCCTTGAGGTCTATGAAGTTTGGATTCAGTCAAGAGCCACACTTGAGGACCTAGAGGGCCACTTGTTGACTCAAGACTGCAGGTTCTCCACCCCAGATAGGATGACTCCTTTTTCTTGGGAGTCCTGGAATCAAGAAACATCATCACCCTGACTGCCTTCCCTATCAACCTTCCTATTTTTCATGGTTGGCAAAATGGACCTCCAACCTCTGTGTCTCTCCTGATGGTCCTTACCCAGGCCCAAGTTCAAGATCATGGGCATTTGGAAAATCAGGGTAAAAACATCTGTTCAGTTGCTATAGTTACATTCCAAGACCTAAGTATCCATGGCAATGCCTGCCAGAGAGTGAATTGAAAGTTACATCATATAAAATGTAAACCCAATAAATGCCAAGTGACATTTCCCTAAATCCTTCAGTGCCACATTCCATGGGAGGCTTTTCCTGCTTTCCCTCCTCACCAGCATTCTTTCTCACCCTATAGATGCACTATCTTTACCCAGGAAACTGTAAGCTCCCCGAGGACAGGAACAGCATTTTTGTTTTTGTAACTCACTGTCTGTCCTAATCTGGGAAGAATTCATATACACTTTTAAAATATAGCAACAAATTGGACATCAACTAAAATCTGGAAACTTAATTCTATTTGCAGTGCCTTTAAAAACTTGTGCTTTCATGAATATGGGCAGCCCCCAGTGAGAACCCTCCCTCTCTCACAGCAGATCAGCATCTGCTAAGCAACATGAGAGATGCTTAGGAAACCAATGATGAAGTGACTTGCCCAGGGCCACACAGACACTGTGTCAAAGGCAGGATCTGAACCCAGAAATTCCTGACTTGGAGATCAGCTTTCTCTCCACTAGGCCCACACTACTTTACTGGACAACAACATGCTTAGTGACTTGTCCAGCCTCTAATTGAAATAAGTGGTGGTGGGGGGGGTTATTTCTGATAGATGGTGTGGCCCTCTCCCTTCCCCTCTTTGACAATGACACACTCTGGATTTTATCATGTTTCAGAACAGGAAGGCCAGGTTTGATGAAATCCACTCTAAAGAGAAGAAGACAGCAATTCCCACAGGCAATAACAGATGAGCCAAAAAATGTGCACGGGCCAGATTGGTGTGTCATTGGATGGGCAACCCATTGAATTAGTTGATCAATATATGCATTCTGCCATTCACTGTGTATGAACCAGACACAAGGCCCAGGCTTGGATTGGAGGAAAAGAACAGGGTATATGACTTTTGGGAAATTAAATGGCCCAAGGAATTAGGTTGTGGTGGGTAATGTAGAACTGCTGAGATCCCTGTGTGGTAACAGACTCAAGGGTGTCAATGATGAATATTGGACAGAAGGCTAGGGACATTTTTGTACATGCTTGTTTGTATGGACCACCTCATAGAAAATACCACAGCCTCAGTCAAAGCATCAGCTATGACCTGTCCAGGGTTCGACAGCATTTTCAAAATTCCAGATGGCTTCCCTTTGAGACTTGGGATTTTGAGATGATGAATGGCTCTCTGCAATATTGTGCTAAGGCCAAATACTGATCATTGTACAAAATCTACACCTAGGAGTTGCTTTAATCCAGATGTCTTTTCCCCTTCTCCAAATCCCTCCATACTGCAACCTTCTTTGCTTGGCTTATGCAGAAACACTAGAAAAAAATAAATGGCACACAACAAAAGAAAAGGAAAAGAAAGCTCAAAAATGTTAAAATTGAACAAAATAGGCAGGGATGTATACTCTGTGCACACCTCCATGTTCCCTTTTGAGTACTGTCCCTTGGTTCCTGGGGGCATAGATTCTGTTTTGGGTAGCAGTACCTCTCCTTCTAACAAAGCTCAAGGAAAGAAATCCCTAATCATGGAAGAACCAACACTTACTTGAGGTCTTGGGATGGTTCTGCTCTGATGTGAGGTGTTTCCACAGAGTGTCCAAACACTGCTCCTTCTGTGCCTGCAACGATTAAGTAACAGGAGGGAAATCACTGCATTGTTGTTGAAAGTGTTATTAATGATAATCAAACCTCGTAGAACATATGTGTAAAACTGGAATCTTCCAAAGAGCTCATTTTAAAAAGCACTACCATGAGAAAAGAAAAAAAATACTTAGGAAGATAATAGAAAAAGGAGGGAGAGGAGCAGAAGAAACAAGGAAGGAATCAGGCATTTATTAATGCTATGTGCCAGGCACCGTTGGGCCTGTTATGTGCCTGCTATGTGCTAGGCACAGTTAAGTGCTTTACAAATGTTACGGTATTCAATCATCACACCATTCCCAGGAAGTTGGCACTGTTATTATCCCCATTTTATATTTGAGGAAACTGAGACAGACAGAGGTTAAGTGACTTGCCTAGGCTCACACAGGTAGAAAGTTTCTGAGGTCACATTTGAACTCAGGACTTCCTGGCTCAAGCCTAGAACTCTATCTACTGAGCCACCTAGCGGCATCTTTGTAATGGTAATCAGGGTGGAACTTCTTTGCTCTTCTTGATTGTTAACTCTATCAAGTGCCTTTAATGAGACTGGCCTTTGAACGGGGCAGGTAAAACAGAATCTTTTCTGTCTTGGAGTGTTTCTCACAGCACTAAGACAATTGGGAGTCATTGATTTGTATATGATGTGGTGCTAGAGATTGAGAAACTTTACTGGATGGTAAGCCTTGAGCCCCCAGGGCCCTGAACACTATGTACTGGAAGGTTAGCATTTGATTTTGAGGTGTACTCTCACTGAAAGAGTGATGAGACTCTGGGCAACCCATTGAAGCAGCCCCCTGGCTTTGATAACCCAGATGCTATGGATAGACCAGTTTGTGTTATTTGCTCTGTTTATTATGTGTCCTTGTAATTTCTGTTTGTATTTGCCCTGAAGTTCAAGGGTTGATTGTTTCTCCTTGAAGTAAGCGAATGATATAATGAAACTGAGATTGTTAACCCCTTAAAATTGCTTTCCTTAGAAAAGCAGATCAAAGAACCTTTGTTAGCAGCCCCTCTGTATGCTGGTGTTATTGGTCTTACACAGCCACAGCAGCTGCTAGCAACATTGTTGTTACAATCTTAGAGGCAGGAGAAGGTAAAGTAAGAGGGAGAACACAAAACAAAGAATGATGGATAGGTGTTATACCAGGTGTTATACCAGGGAAATCCAGACTGCTGAGGGCTGGGCTGGTTATTACTCTTTCCCTTGAAAATATAATGACCTGTTTACATATTCAGATCTGTGGAGTGTTCTCACCAATTGGTCCCCTACCTTGTGGATAGTAAGGAATCTAGGATCTTATCCTATCTTATCACTACTACAGAAAATTGATTTGGGTGCTCTTCCATGAATGAAGTCTCACCCAATGCCTTCTAGTCTGGTAAGTGAAGCTACAGGCTAACAAATGTGCCTTGGTGCCACTCAGCAGATAGATGATGGGGGCTGAAAGGAATTTACTCATTTAAATAAAATATTATTTATGGCTACCATTGAGGAAGAAGGAAAGTGATGATAAAATGAACAAACAAAAAGAGATATTTTTTTCTGAGCATTCACTCTGAAAATGTATGGGGTGAGGGTCATATAACAAACAGGCTAGGTGAGGTGGTGGCAGTGGTACACAATATAAGTGCTGGTAGCTACAATGTTAACTGCTGAAGTCATTAGGGTCAAGGATACTGAAGACAGTTTGGACTCTACTTCCTGGTGGGATTTGGGCATGGTTCACTGATTGAAAGAATAATTTTGATTCCATGAAATGGAAAGGCTTCTGCACAAACTAAGTTGATGTATTTAGAATAAGAAGGAAAGCAGACAAATGTGGGAAAAAGTGTATCAAAGATGCAGCCTTTTCTTACTAAACAGGCAGTGGAAAGAAGCTGCTCATGCCCAGTGATAGAATGTCTTCGAAACAGATCCCCCAAGTATCTCATGTGGAACACACACACACACACACAAACACACACATACACACACAAACCCACACAAACACACACACACAAACACACACATACCTACACACACAAACACACACACACATACACAGACACAAACACACACAAACACAAACACACACACAAACACAAACACACACACAAACACACACACAAACACACACATACACACAAACACACACACATACACACACACAAACACATACACACACAAACACACACACACACACACATATATATATATATATATACACATGTGTATATAGATATACCTACAGGCATATATATTTACACACATGTGTGTAAATATATATGCCTGTAGGTATATCTATATACACACGTGTATATATATGCCTGTAGGTATATCTATATACACACGTACATATACACATATACACCCATATATACATCTGTGTATAGATACATATAAATTCCACTTGGTAATAGATAAGGGCTCTGAACAGTGTCATCAATGAAGAGTTTTCAAAAGAACTGCAAACTATTCATAACCATCTATAATTGCTCCAAATTAATTGGACAGTTTGTGGAAAGACAGGTACACTAGTGTATTATTGATGGAGCTATGAATCACTGGAACCATTTTTGAAAGCAACCTGGAGTTATGCAAATAAAGTGACTAAAATGTCCACACACTTTGGAGCAGAGATTCCACTATTATGCTTATACCTAAGGAAGCCAATGACTAGACGGAAGTCTCCATATACATCATTTTTAGTGATATCAAAGAATTTAAAATAAAGTTGACACCCATCAATTAGGGGAGGTTAAACAAAATATGGTATATGAATAAAATGGGATATTACTGTACCATAAGAAATAATGCATTTGATAAATATAGAGAAGTGTTGAAAGAGCTACATGAATGATGCAGAGCGAAGTAAGTAGACTGAACAAAAGTAACATACACAGTAACCACAACTACGTGAATGAAGAGAACAACCATGAAAAATAAAGAGAAATGGTACAAAATTACAAAGAATAAGCACAACTCCAAAGAAGAAATACGAGAAGATACACCCATCACATCCCTTGGAAGAGGGAAGTCCATGAGGGAGCTATGTTTCACATATTTACAGATTTTTTAATGTATTCATTAGTTATGCTAATTTGTTTTCTCTTCTCTCCTCTCCTCTTATATGGGATGGCTCTCTGGGCTGGGGAGGGAGAAGGATAATGGGAGAAATCATGGTAATGTAAGAAAAACAAAAAAAATCCATAAAACTTATTTTAAAATGTTTCTATTAAATATTTTCTTTGAGACCATTAACTCAAGTCAGCTTAATTCCACCTTGTGGGTAGAGACATCTTTCTTGAAGATGTTGGTAATAGATTACTAAATGCTCAGACTCCACAATGAAATTGGGAGCCCAAATATTGAACTCTTAATGAAATACTACAGAGTTTTGAAGAGAATAAAGATCAAAGTTTAAGAATTCTTAATGGAAAGAATGACAGATTTTTTTTCCATTGAAGATTTAATATGTCAAAATTGTCATTTAAATCTAAATTACGAGACTCTTACTCTTTTCTTAGATCCTTCTGCCTCCAAATTAATTAATTTAATGCTGAATACGAAAATAGTTTGAGAAAGTAAGATGAGAACACACTTGATGAATAAATGGACCATGAATTCAATTATTTTCTTGAAGGCAAACTACTTGCAGAAATGGATAATTGTCATTAGTGAATGAAATGGGACAAGAATTACATAGCAGGGTTGGGGAAAGGCTCAGCCAGAACTTGATGGCATCTTCTGATGCTAATTTTAATCCATCTTTTATTTTAGCATTATAATTTCTTGTCAGATTTAGAGGCCATTAAATAGGAGACAATGGTTCACTTCCTTATCTTTAACTTTGGTTTGTTCTTAAACACCAAAGAAAATGACCTGAGATAGATTTAGCATGTCCAGAGTCAATGAGGTGATGGGGAGGAGAGAAAGGGGTTAATCTTTGCTTGGCGCTTTGCTTGCCTCTGCACATGGAGGGGGTAGATCCTCCATGAAAGGGGGGTTTCAGTAACTGGGGATGGATTCATTGGTTTGGATGGTTGGGCATCAGAAGCTCTCCTTTCATGCTCAACTTATTCTAAAGAGTCTGGTTGTAGACTCAGTCTTCTTTCTTGCCTTTTGAAGGCTAGAAAAGAGTGTATTTGATAATACATAAAATAAATGGAAAGATACAGGTATATGTAGACTACAGGATTTTGAACAGAAGAGCCAAAGTGGCCCAGTGGACCATGGCGAAAGGTCAAGGATTCTCTTAGGCAGTGGGTGATTCCTAGGGTTGGACTTAGGCAATGGCTATTAGGAGATTCCTGTTTCCATCCATTCTGTTGGATTTTGCCAGTTTGAATACATGCCCTAAGGCATCTCAGGAGCACCTGCTACTTTCCAATGACTGACAGAGAATGATAACAAGGCTTTTGTTTATAAAGCATTTTAAGGCTTGCAAAGTATTTTATAAATATTAATTCCTTTGGTGCTTGCAACACCATGAGAGGTGGGTACTATTAGGTGGGTAACCTCATTCTACAGATGAAGAAACTGAGGTAAACAGTAAATAAGTGCCCAGGGTCACACAAACAGTAACAGGATTCGAACTCGGATTTTTTTGACTACCGGCCTGGCACTCTATTCACTGTGCCATCTAACTGCCCCAGTTAGGTAGCTTGATTAGAGGAAAATGACCTGGAGCTTTAAATTGACAGACTGGTTAGAAACCCAGTCAACAAGCATTTATTAAAGGCTTACTATGCCCCACGCATTGCCTCAGGTTGGCAGAGCTTCTGCTAAGTATGTGGCCACACCACATCTCAAGGAATGAACCCTGGCCCCAGGAAATGGAAGCACTCCCATATTGCCACATGCACAAAATGATTTGAGGGTTTTCCTACCGTTTTACTGGTTATCAGCCCAAATTTGTTAAGACCTATATTAGTACTGCTAAAGCACTGAATGACCTCAGATGTGTTCCCACGATGGAAGAGAGCCCAAAAAAGAAAAGCAAGAAATCACATTTTTTTTTGTAAATCCCACAAGCCTTTTGGAGAGCGATGGGCAGATAGGAACAAGCTAGAAAAGATTCGGTAAGTCCCCTTGTATGTCCCCAGTACTGGCTGATACAGACTTAAGGAGTCCTTTTGGGCTGCCTGGCAGGCACAGGATCAGTCCTGGACCAGTAGAGCTCTGCGTGTGCCAGCAGAGGGCTGAGAAGCATTCATTATCCTAAACTGAAGTTGAAGTTGCAGTTTTAAGTAGTTCATGCTGAATTGGTCAGAGGCCACACGATTGGTTAGACACAGCATTGAACTTGATGCCACAAAGACTGGAGGTCATCCTATTTCTTTTATGACCTGTGTGGTTAAGTCCTTGAAAAGGCCACTTGTAAAGGTGCCTCCACTCTTCTCTTCTCATTGTCTCTTAAGCCTTGAAATCCAGCTTCCAACTTCATCATTCCAGTGAAACTGCTCTCTGAAGTTACTGATCTTTTAGTTGTCAAATGTAACAGCCTTTTCTCTATCTTCATGGGGATGTGTTTATAGGAAGAGAAGCATTTATGATGACAAGCCAAGACCAGCTCATCTCCATTGGACATCAGAAATGGTTTATCTTTAAGGAAACTGAATATATTGAAGAATGCAGATTGGGCAAAGCAGTGGTAGAAAATAGGCAACTCATCACTGCTGGCTACAAACAATGATTGTCTACCGATCACTTCTTTATTTCTTGCCTAGGACTTCTTGGACTGACCTTTCCACCATGTCCCAGGAAGCTCATTATTGGGATAACCTTATCCTGTAAGATCTCAGCAGCCTTGGGACACTACCTCATCATTGCCCTCTGTCTCTCTAATTGGAGGCTAGCGCTGTGAACTACAAACAAGGGAGATCAGCTCAAATCTCTCTTCCTTTCTCACCTGGCTCTACTACTTTGGGATTTCTTTCACTGGCGTCTTCACCACATCTCTCAGTTGGATGCTTTCTCCAACTCCTCCTCTTCCAGTTTCGTTTTGTTTTTTGTCCACCCCAGTAGTGTGTGAGCTCCCGGAAGGCAGGGTTTGTCTTTCTTTTGTATGTATATGCCTAGCTCTTAGGGCAGTGACTGGCACATAGTAGGTGCTTAATAAATGTGTTACTGGCTGATTAACTGGCTTACCAAGGCATGTCCTGGTGGCTAGAGTGATAAACTAGTAGCTTAGAACGTGTAGATGATGAGGTTGATGCACACATTGTCAGAGCTAGCTGAGTGTTTGGGAGGTTCTGAAGGAAGGTGGAGGAAAGAAGAGGTATTAGACTGTCTATCGAACTGAAGATCAACACAGCCGTTGTGGTGACCTCATTGTTGTATGCCTGTGAAACCGGGACAGTCTACCATCACATACCAGGAAACTGAACTGCTTCCATTTGAATTGTCTTAGAAAGATTCTGAAGATCACCTGGCAAGATAAGGAACCAGACACTGAGGTCCTTTCTCCAGCTGAACTGCCAAGCATTCAAACTCTACTGCAGAGTGTAACTCTGATAGGCTGGACATGTTTGAATGGCAAACATACATTTACCTAAAAAATTATTTCATGGAGAACTCATATAAGGCAAGTGCTCACATGCAGGTCAGAAGAAACAAAACCAGGACATGCTCAAAGTTTCTCTGAACAACTTTGGAATTGATTGTAAGATACAGAGACACTGGCACAGGAGCAAATTGCATGGTGTGCCCACATCAAAAAAAGTTCTGTGCTCTATGAGCAAAGCACAATTGCAGAAGTTCAAAAGAAACTTGAAATGTCCAGATTCAGAGACATCTCCATTCCAAATGGTCATCTGGAGTATCTGTGCCCCACCCGTGGTAGAGCCTTCCAAGTTCATATTGGTCTGATCAGCTACAGTTGGACACATTGTATGTTGACCCTGACATAGTGATGTCACTTTGGTCCTCTTCAAGAATGAAGGACAACAACTTAGCTTAGTATCTTTCATAAATTAATGTGACACCAATCATCACACTACAAATTTAGAACTCAAAATAGCCTTGAGAATTCCACAAATAAACCATACTAGAACCAGATTATTATCACAGGCAAAATTGTTTCCCACAATTACTCAGACATGACTTTGTCTCATTAAAAAAACATAAGGAAAAAAGGTATTTAGTAGAAGTGATCACACCAAATGTTAACATCCCCTAACTATGTTGTTTTCAAAATAGAGAAGCCAACCAGAAGAAACTTTGCAGGATCAGGATAAGGTATGCGTCATCCCCTTATGCTTTCCACTACTGAAGGCATTTTCTCAGTGCTTTTTATGAGCTTACAGAAGATAAGCTTATGACTCAATGCTATTATTTAGTTACAGAACCTGCACAATAGTCCGTGAAACATCTAATAGAAAGGATTAATAACTGGGCATTGACTTTTTGCAAGACCATTTTTGTGTCAACTTAAAAATACAAGAAGCATGAGATGTAGAAAGATAATAGCAATGAATTATAAACAATAGCAGCAGTTCACATTTCTGTGGCACTTATCATTTTCAAATGGCTTTGCTCAATACTGTCCAGAGTGGTAGGTAGGTAGTTCAAGAGCCTCCATCCATTCCCATTTTACAGAACTGAACACCAACATATTTCTGTTCCTTTGAAGGATCCCAGAATGAGCAATTCTACATTTTCTCTTTCTCCACAGAGGAGGCAGTAGAGTATAATGGGAAAGCCCATTCATTCCTTTAGAGTCAGGGATCCCGGATTCACATAATGTCTCTGCTACCTGTTACCTCTGTAAACTGGGAAAGGTATTTTACCTCACCTATTTGGGCCTCAATTCTCTTCCCTAAAAATGAGGTCTTGGATTCAATGATCCCCATGATCCCTTCCAGCTTCCTGTCTTCCTCCTCAAATCATATTGTTACCTATCCACTAGAGATCAAGTGTCTGCTAAGTTAGTCATGGTACATCAAAATGTCCAATTAACTACCACAGCGCATATTACCTCACCTTCTTTTTCTTGGAGGGGGTAGGGCAAGGCAATTGGGATTAAGTGACTTGCCCAAAGTCATACAGGTAGTGTGTCAAGGGTTTGAGGTCAGATTTGAACTCAGTTCCTCCTGACTCCAAGGTCAGTGCTCTACTCACTGTACCACCTAGTTGCCCCAACCTCACCTTTTGAAAACTGCCTCTGGGGGAGAAGTGGGGTGGTAGATATTCAAAAATGTGATCTAAGATTATTTCATGGTTTGTGCTATACTGAGGGCCTTTAATATATGTCCGTACATTTCCAAAATCACTGCTTTGTGTCTGCATGTGTGAGTATTTAGTCAATAAACATTGAGTTAGTGATTTATATGCACCAGACAGTGTACTAAGGGTTGGGGAGCAGAAAAAAACAGTTTTTGCTCACAAGGAGTTTTCATTCTGATAAAGAAAGACAACAGTTAAGAAAGGAGCTAAGAAGTGTGTGTATGGAGGCACATGCATAGGGGCATGGTGGTGATTCAGAGAAGGGGGTATGGTTTTTCTAGGGCCATTCCCCTAAGTGAGACTTTTGGGAAGAGCTCATTAATGGAAGGAGGGCCCCACAGAGGCAGGGTCAGGGGGCACATGAGGCATGATGGTTACATAAATACTTGTGTGAGAAAATAGTATGTTATTGTTTAAATAACAGAATCTGAGCTGTAGTGGCAAGAAATACATTTCCTTTTATATCTCTTTAAAAGAATGATAAAAGTACACAGAAATAGAAATGGAGAGCTCACTTTCATTTGCCATCAGTCATTGATTATCTTTGAATCACTTCTTTCACTAATGCAATTTGTGCCCACCGAAACACAGACATTATCACCCTCCACTGGCCAGGGAAATGATCACTTTTTCCCCAGATGTGGAATTGTGCAAATCTCTACTGGGTATGGTGTTCTCCAAAACTGAATTCAGAGGTTCTCATGCAAACCCAATGTGTTAAGGAGTCACAAACTATTGAACTGTTCTTCACATACAGAATATCGATTGTCTATTGATAAAGAAGTGATGATATTAAGTCTGGTGATCACAGTTCAGAGGGTGGGGCATAGGAGGAAGGCTTCTGAGACTGAAGATTCTAGACCAATAAGATTAGTGACATACAGATAACTCCAAGTCATTCATAGCTAAGCTTGACAACACATTCTCTCCCTACTCTACAGCTATAGTGATGAAAGTACCTCCTGTGGAGTGTAGACAGCAGAATACAACTTTGTATTTTCTAGGCAGTGTGAATACCTTCTGCTATGCCTGGCAGAATGTTTCAGGATTAAAAAGTCTCCCTCTTCTCTAGAGAGCTGGCATGGCTTAAAGGATAGAGGGCTAGCCTCAGAGCCACAAACACTTGTGCTGCAATGCTTACTCTGATACCTGCTGGGGCAATATCACACTGGTCAGATAATGGAAACAGGAAATTTTCAAAAGAAGAACTATCTACTATTCACAAGGAAATGACAGAATGTTCCCAGTCACAAATACTTAGAGAAATACATATTAACCCAACACTAAACTTTCATTTTAGAACCATCAGAACAAATAAAAAGTGATTCAACTTGGAGGGCTATGCGAAATATACTAATGCATTGTTGGTGGAATTAGTCCAATTAGTCCAACCATTCAGGAAAATGTACTTATACTAAAAAAGTCACTAAACTCTACTGTCTGGCCCAACCATATCATTACTACACATATACTCCAAGGAAGTAGAAGACAGAGGGAAAAGTCCCATGTATACAACTTATTTATAGAGTACCCTGTTTATTTTTGATTTAGAAGAAAAAAAAGGAGAAACAAAACAAGTGCCTATGTATTAGGATATGCCAAAATAAACTGAAGTATATAAATGTAATGGGATATTATTACACCCAAGGAAATGACCAATATGAAGAAATCAGGGAAGTTGTGAAGATTTGTATGAACTGATATAAAGTCAGAAGAAACTGAAGAATTTTTGTTTTATTTTGTTTTCACAATGACCAGAATAATGTAAAGAAAAAAGCAACAAAAAATAGCAGAACTTGAATGCTGTGATGAGCCCAGTCTTCAGAACACTTATGGTAAAACACACCTTGCTCCTCTTGGCAGATGGGATAGTGGACAATAAGAGCAGGATGGGTCCTATTTAGTCAGAGAAAGGCAGTTTGTTCATTTGTTTTCTTAAAGATTACTTCTTTGTGATAACGAAGGGTTCTTTTGGTGGTGGTGGGAGTATGTGGAGGGAGTTAGTGGGAAATCACAAGGAAAGATTAAAAAAAAGAACAGAAATAAATCATTTCTTCTCCTTCTTTGTAGCCAAGCTCCAAGGCAAGGCTGGTTCTCACAGTACCTGTTACTTTCAGTCGGTCAGCCCCAATGGTGATCTCTTCCTCATTGGCAGAAAACAGGACCCTGCCACCTTCACTTGCACGCACTTCAAACTTTTTACATTGAGCTTCCACAGCATCTGCTCCTAGGAGAAAGGGAGGGGAGGACAATAAAATGGGAACAAAACCAACATCCTGACTTCCACACTGTGTCCTTGTTTTTAAGTAATGCTTCAAATGACCAATGGTTTCATCGATTTCCAAAATCTACATAGCTTTTAAATTAATCAGAGACTTTAACATCTAAAACTGTTTGTGCATTGCTATTTTTATTGATCAACACTTTATGTTTACCACATAGGTATTTCTTCTCCATACTTAGTATTCACATGATGGCTTCACTCCTTTCCCCCACTGATTTTATTTTCACAGCTTTCTCACTGATACAGTTAATAACTCTGAAAAGATGTTTCAATCACGTTATCAAACAAAGCAAAAGTAAAAATCCACAATATCAATAGAGGTAAATAAGGGGAACAATTGGGAGATAAAGGAACAAAATGTCCCAAAGGCAGGAAGGTAGTGAGAGAAACCAAATGAACTATCATACCTTTAAAAGAATACAAAGAACATTTCAGGCTTAAAATGATGGATTCATGGGATGTTACAGTTAGAAGGAACAAAAGATGAAATCTAGACCTTCCTCTTCATAAGGAAACTGAGGCCCTGTTGAAAGTTAAGTGGTTGATCCAAAATCACACTGTTATTTCCTAGCAGAGCCAGGACTTGTACTGAGGTCTTCTGACTCCAGTCCAGCTGCCTTTCCCCCATGCCCTGCTTCCTCTTGGAGGATGAATTACATATTTAAATCTTTGGATTACAATAAAATGCACTCTGGCTTCCTTCAACTGCTCATTTTGTAAATTTCAAAAGGTGACACTCTTTGGGAAGAAGAAGAGATGGAAGAATCTTTTCTCCTTATTTCACTATTTTATACTTGTGTCACTGAGTAGCCAAATTCAGAATGAAAAGAGATTTAAAACAGCTCAAAGTGATCTTTCAAAAAAACATACATATTTGGGAAGATTCAAATACCTTCTTACTGAAAAATACCTCAACTTCAGCTCAAATCAATGGACACAAATTTGATTCATATATACAAGTGTCATTAGCATAGGCAACTTCACACAGGCCAGAAAGGCACAGAGAAGAAAACCTTTATCTCATCTAGAGTGATTAAGGTGATGTAACAGAGCTTCCTCCTCAGCAAGGCTCCAAGTCAATTCATCACAACTAAGCAGATATAGATAAAATAAATTATTTTCCCAACTTTGCCTCAACAGTCAAATATTGAGAAAATAGAAGAGGAAATATTTTCTCAAATTTCACATACTCACATTCAACACAAACAAATCAGGATTGAAATCAGTGGTTTTTCCTCCCGTTAAGTACAATATCAACACAGATTTATTAAAGGCCTACTACATTCCAGACATGTGCTAGGCACTAGGAAATCAAAGAAACACAAAAAACAACAAATACAAAACCAAACGCAAAACATACACACAGAAACAAATTCCTTCCCCAAAGGAAATCTTATTCTATTGGGGGAGATAACACTTAGATAATTAGGTATATAGACAACATATACAGAGTTCATGAAGGGGATCTGAAAGAAGAAGAATTATCTGCTAGGTCCCAAGGAAATTCCTTCTACAAGAGATTGTCTTCTGAGTTAAATCTCAGGAGAATAATAAATTACATAGACGAATTACACAGTTCCCTTGCTGGAACATCCTACACACACACACACACACACACACACACACACACACACACACACACTGGATATAGCCAGATCTTTTATCTCTAAATTTGATGGTCTTCAATCTTCATTGTTCTCTACATACCTTTAACATTTGACACTGTTGACCACCTTTTCCTTCTAGATAATCTCTCTTTTCTGGGTTTTCATGATTCTGCTCTTTCCTAGTTCTCCTCTTCCCTGTCTAACCAATCCCCTCAGTCTCCTTTGTGGGATAATGATCCACATCATGATCCCTAACTGTGAATGTTCCCCCAAATTTCTGTCATAGCCTCCCCAACTCTCTTTTTGTCTCTGTTGCATGCATGCGTTCTCTCTCCTATCTCATTTAGTCTCATCCTATCCCATCCCATCCCATCCCATCCCATCTCATCTCATCAGTCCCTATAAGGTTAACTATCATCTCTATGGAGATGTATCTCATATACATCCAGCCTTAAACTTTCTCCTGAGCTTCAGTCTCACATAACAAATTATATATTAGACATTTAAAACTGACTGTCTTGGAGTTATCTCCAATTTAACATGCTCCAAACTGAACTCAGTATCTTTCCTCCCAAGGTCTTCCCTCTTTCCAACTTCTTTTTTTTCTCTGGATGGCACAAGAATCTTTTTAGTCCTCTCTCTCTCTCTCTCTCTCTCTCTCTCTCTCTCTCTCTCTCCCTCCCTCCCTCTTTCCCTCCGTCCCTCTCTCTCTCCTACATATCAAATTAGCTATCATTTTTTTCTCTCTTTCTACCTTCATGATGTCACTCACATCTGACTTCTCTCTACTAAAACAGATACTACCTTACTTCAGGTCCTTCTTAGCTTTCACCTAGATTATTGCAACAGCCTTTAAATTTGTCTCTTTAGTCTCCAGTCTCTCAACCCTCTATTCTACCTTAAAATCTGTTGTCAAAGTAATTTTCTTTAAGTACGGACCTGATCAGCACCTTTTAACTCAGTCAACTCCAGCAATATTGCCTCTATGAGAAAAATATGTCCTCCTCTATTGTGCTTTCAATTTCTTGCACAACACATCCCCAAAATACCTTTCCTGCCCAGATAGACATTGCTCTTTCTCTCCCTCTCAGATCCAGTCAAACTGGTCTATCTGTTCCTCACATACAACACTCCATCTCCCATCTTCACACTCTTGCTCTACCTCAGATAGTCCTTTTCTTCCTTTTAAGATCCTTTTAAGCTCAAGGTTCATGCTGTGTATGAGGTCTTTCCCCATACCCCAACTCTCAGTGCAATTTCATAAAATATCTTCCATTGAGATGTTTTGTATGTGGTTGCATTTACTCACTATATATTCATGCATCACACACACACACACATATATCCATAAATATATAGACCTGCACCACATGAGCACATGCATACGCATGTAAACACACACACACAAACACACACACACACACTTATTGGCTGGTGTATTAGATTATAGCCTCCTTGAGCAGAAAGATTGCTTTATTTTTTGTCCTTGTATCTCTAATGCCTAGACCACAGTAGTTGGTTAAATGTTTATTAAGTTATTGATAGATGAAACATCTCAATTTTTTTCACAAATGTCATTGGAGGTCCCAAAACAGACTTTCTCTTAGGAGATGCCAATGTCTTTCCTGCACAAAACAACCACAAAAACATAAGCAGAATCACAGGAGAACAGGTTTTTACTGACCTGGAACCCACAACAGGGGTTCTTCAATCCTTGAAGAGGTGTGGAGTCCACAGTCAGCCACCTTCTCCAGCCCCCTATTAAAGATTTAAAAGGAATATCTCTTACCTAAAATAGGACCCCAAGAGAGGGAATGGGGGAAGGAAGTGGCCAGCAGTTTCTCCTCATCTCTCCATGTTTAGGAATCCCACTTCTGACACCAGAACTGTCATGGTAAGGAAACTCACTTTATTTCAATATAGAATGCAAGTCAGTAAAAGGCCTTCTTCTGTGTGCTGTTAGAAATTATGGCAGGGAAAAATAACCATCTGTTGTCACACAGAGAAGTATACCTCTACAGGATTAGTGGGCTTTAGTGGGCTTCTGAATATGAGCAATTTCCCACAGGTACTTAGAGTATATGGAATAATGTATTTGCATTCTGGGCTTGCAACTGACTAGCCATTGGCCTAAAAGGGCTGTGTGTTGTATTTCAGGGAAGGGAGGTAGAGATTTTTAAATTTGCTAATTTTTCATTACACTCAAGAGTCTGAGATGTAATGAACTTTGTTTTTTGGTTGTCCCTACCAAAGAAGTCAGGTAAAGGAAGGCAAAACAGGGGTTAAATGTAATTTTCCACTTCTACTTGTAATGGGGGGGTTACTCTAACATGACGTTAATCATGTCAAGAAAGGGACAGTACAGTTGCCCCCACCTCCACCATAGTAGCATGATAGTAGAAAATGAATTAATGTTACTGTGTCAGAGCAAGACAAAAAATTAACATATAGAATTATATCATCTTTAAAAGTGGAAATCTTTAAGGCATTTTCTAAATAGGAAGAGTAAAGCATATACATTTTTTTTCCTCAGCATCCCATGGTGCCTTTATAGAAACTGACAACATACTAGTGTATAGAGAAATTGCAAATTCTTGTTTGAAAAATTCTAAAAACACCTTTTAGAGACAAGAAACAGTACAAATAGTAAGTATGAGAGGGAGGACAAGTAAAAGAATTAGCCCTAAAAAGACAACCATAATACCTGAATAATGTATTAGTCAAAGAACAAATCATAGAAGCAGTTAATAGCAAGGTGAAATACAATAATGGTGAGGCAACATGGCACAATTTCTGAGATGCAGGTAAAGCATTCCCCAGAGGAAAAAGTATATCCCTAATAGAGCATAATGATAAAAGAGAAAAAAAGATTATTAATGAATAGAATATATGACTTTGAGTGGATAGGAAATCCACAAATAAACCTGAAATAAGCATTAAAGAGGAAGTTCAAAAATCTAGAGGAGAAATGGATCTGTTAGAAAACAAAAAGACTATTAAAACTATAGGACTAAAAGCATGTTCTTTGAATAATTAACAAAGTTGAATAACTTTTAGCCAATCTGATTATCAAAAGACATGGAAGAAAATCAAATTATCAAAAAATAAGATGAAATCATAGTAGAGAAGAAAAATAAAAAGAAATATTAAATCTTCCTATAAAGAATGAGACAATAACAGAGCAGAATTAGACTGTGGACTCCTTAAGAACAGAATGGTTTTTGCCTTTCTTTGTGTTCTCATTTCTTAGAATCATGCCCGGCACATAGTAAGGTCTTAATAATGCTTGATGAAGACATGACTTGATTCAAACAAACAAATGAATAAAAAATCCAAATTAAGAAAAATTTTAAATTACCCAGTTTCAGGAAGGAAACTGAACTAGGGGCAAAGGAACTATGAGAGGAAAAACTGATGTCCTAGCCTAGATGGATTTACTGGAGAATTTCATCAAACTTGTAAGAACAATTAACATCTACTTCACAAATTATTTTCAAAAATAATTTGAGAAAAAAGACTTTATTGAGCTATTTTTGTGAGAAGAATACAGTCCTTATACCTAAACTAGGATGGATGAAGAGAACTATAGAAAGACATTAAAGAACACCAATGAAAAAAAAATTTAAATAACATCTTAGCAAAAAGTCTGCAGTATATGGGCCACTCAGGCAATTGACAAATATTTATTAAGTGCCTATAAGATGCCAGGAACTGGGGATAGAAGTACAAATGGAACCATCTGTCTTCAAAATGAGCTTAGTTTTTGACACTCTCATGGATTTTTTTTTTTGCAGTAAGCATTCTAAGATTTTCCACCCCCTTTTTATATGAAAGATGACTTAAGAATGGATCATTCAATCATCTCCCAATTGTGCCACCTGCAGCACATATATCCTCTGTACATATTTGGTATAGTCTACCTGTTTTCCATATCTTTCTTTTTTTCATTGCCTTCGCACTTCTTTTGTGTATGCATCAAGGACTGTAATGATAGAGTCCAAATTGAAGTGAGAATTTTTGCAAATTTTTCCCTCTCCTCTTCCACTCAGCTACCACTTTATCTTTTCCTTTCAGTATCATAGGCTCTTTGAATTCTTTGCATAGTTGAGTCTCTTGTTTTTCTTAAACATAGATCTTGATACTTTCTTGAAGCTAAGTGGATGAATGATGCCTATTGTCCAAACTAGAATATACAGTGTGTGTGTTTGTGTGTTTGTAGTGTGGAGATACCTCATCCATCTGTCATCAGTGGTGTGTGTACGTGTTGTTTTTATGTGTATGGGTGTAATATACAGATGTCTCATTCATTCACCATCAGTGATCTGTGTGTGTAGCACATTCATGTTTGGTATGCAAAGTCTAGATTTTTGTCATTGCCACAGGAGACTCTTATAAATTCTCCAAATGTTTCTTGGTCTCCCTCCTAGAAGAAAAGGTGAAGGGTGCTGAAGAAGGAATTTTCACACCCCAAATTAACAAAGATAATAATGTGTTCCCTCTCCTCAAATAAAAAAAATGGAAACAGGTTTATGATGGGGAGAAAAGATTCTCCTTCCCCTCAAAGTATTGGAAATTGGAGGGGAATCTCTCTTTTCTCAGGAGTGGGGAGAGTGGAAGAATATCACATAGTCAAGAAAGGGAAGGAAAAACCAGTGGTGTATTGGCATATTAGTAAGAATAAGGCCTTTTCCAAAGGGAAAAGAGCCATAGGCTCTGAGGAGGCAGCAACTGCTTGACCCCCAAGGAATGTTGGAGCTGAGCCATAGATTGTGGTGGATAGATGAGAGGTGACTAAGGAAGAGTCAGAAGAAGAAGGAAAAATAATGGAGAGTAGTGGCTCCCTCTTCAGCAGTACTCAAGCAGCATTATATACCCATTAACATCAATAGAGAGGATACTCTCTGAGCTATCAGAACAGAGGACTACTCATCATTTCAGCTTCCTCAGTGAGGGCACAGATGATACTGAGAGAAGGGATCTGGGAAAGACTGCAAAAATGAAGAAGGCTTGGGAAAGAAATTGAAGACTTTGGAGGAGGGGCATAGGTGGTGTTCTTCACTTCTGATTATTGAAGGCAAAGACTATAGAGAGAAAAACTCACTGGGAAGTGAAGACATGACTAGGAAGACAGTTTGTGAATGGGACAAGAAGGTCTGGACTGGGACTTATGGCCAAAAAATGACTTTGCTCTTGGCAGTGGGTGGATTGTGCCCTAATGAAAACCGGTAAGGGTTTATTTGCCTAATGTGTCACAAATCCAATCAAAAAGGGTTTAAAATTAAAAAAGAATGTAGGATAGAGAAAACTGCCTACATCTAAAGCCCAATCAAGTATATGGTAAACAGAAGCTGCAATGGAAGAACCAGAGTGGATGAGACACTCAGGTATCCATAAGAACCCAAAGTCAGAAGAAGAGCCTTTGGCTGTTGATCACAAATTCATGTACAGAGATGATCCAAACTTGGGCATCCAGGAAGATGAACTCGAAGTCCTAATACAAGGAGGTAAAGTTAAGCTAATGTATATCCCTCAGATTTTGTGAAATGGAATCAGGAGTGGGCTTGAGCCAGACTGAATAGGTTCCTTATTCGATTTTCTCTGTGAGCATTTATGCCTTGGAAATCAGCACGTACTACAAATCAGGACTTAATTTATCATCTTGTACATTGTCTTAGGCAGCTAAGTGGTATAGTGGTTAGAGTGCTGAGCCTGGAGTCAGGAAGACCTGAGTTCAGATCCAACTTCAGATACTTACTAGCTGTGTGACCCCGGGAAAGTCACTTCACTGTTGGCCTCAGTTTCTTCGACTATAAAGTGGGGGTAATAATAGCAGCTGCCTTGCAGGGTTGTTGGATTAAATGAAGTATTTGTAAAAGCACTTAGCACAGTGCCTGGCAGAGAGTACGCACTGTATAATTACTAGCTCTTGTTATCAGTGTTGTTGTTAAGGGAGAAAGTGTTACTAAGGTAAATTAAACTTAAAAGAGTATTTTGCTTCCGTGTCTTTTCCTGGTGTGCCAATTGTTAAACATTTACCAGCACACCCCCGCATGGAACCCATGGGAATATGGTTCCTGATACTTATATCTTATTCAAGCCAAATTGAATTGATAACAGATTGTCAAGTCAAGCCAAGGCAAGTTCAGGTGGCATAGCACTGGACTTTAAGAACTTCATATTCAAGTTAACAGCTATTTCCACAGTCATGTGAGAAAATCTAGTGGGGAGAGGCACAGTAGACTACATTTGGGTGAACATTAAGTGAGGAAGAGACAGCAGTAATTGAGTCATTAGAGTATATTACAAATCACCTTGACACAAAGTGGAAATCAGTGAAGGATCTCTAAATAGAGTTCATTGGCTAAAAATTTACAGGATTGAGGGTTAGTCAAAGAGAGAGAAGAAAATCTTAGGGGTGGCAATCTGAAGATACAACAGGATCTCATTCTGATGTGGAAAACAAATGAGATTTTTCAGAAGAGCTGCATGTGGATGCACAAGGAGGCCACCAAACAACTTCAGTTTTTAAGGGCATGTCCAGGGGATAGGAGCAAGAGCAGGTAACAGGAAGGACACAAGACCATGGCGTAGCACTCTAAGAACAGTATAAGAATGAGTTGGCAAGATCAGCTAAGGCCACAAAAAAGGTTCTGGCTGCTCAACTCCATGCCAGGATTTGAAGAAGGGCGAGAGTGGTTGAAGCAACAGCTGAGCCCCTGAAGAGTAACTTGTTAGAGACAGCACAGTGTAAGCAGAGACATACGTATTCTTCTCCATCCATCGGCGACACTAGCCTGGGAAGTGAACTTGAAAAGGCAAATTCTATGTAGAAAGTTTTTCCTGAGAAAGTTTGACCCCACTTTCTCCCAGGACCTTGATGGTATATTGGGGAGACTGTGTCCCCAGGTATTTCTGCTAAATCTTCTTAGTAAAGACTTGTCACTAGGAGCTGACTGATGGCAAGTGATTAGATGATATTGGGTCATCGGCAGTTAACAGAGGGAGAACACACTAGAATTAGGTCTCAAGTCAACAAAGTTAGAGTAACCCAGGCAGGCTATCAAGGGAGCCCCTAGAATCAATGTGGCAGATGTAGCCAGCCTTGTTCTGGGAGAGTGAGTTCAGTGGCTAGCTATATTTCAACAATAACTATTTTTCTTTTTCTAAATTTGTTTAATATTTTCCAGTAAAAGGCAAACTATAAATTCTTTTAGTCAACCAGTCAATAAACACTTATTAATCACCTACTATGGGCCAGGAATTGGGCTAAGCACTGGGGATTCACAGAAAGGCAAAAGGTCATCCTTGTTCTGAAGGAACTCACAGGCTGATGGAGGCGACAACATGTAAAAAACTCTATACAGACAAGCCAGAGACAGGATAAATAAGGGGTGGCCTACAGAAGGAAAAGATGTGTATTAAGGAAGGGGAGAGAGGAACGGCTTCCCATCGAAGGTGGGCTTTTTGTGGCCTCAGGAGTCTCCAAAGGGAAATCTGATGGGACTTTGTGAAGAAGTCAATCCATTTCCTAGAAGTAGGCCCCCTACCAATTAGATGTAATAAAAACCTTTGGAGTGAGTCTTGCAGAGCTGCTCTGGTTGGAAATCCACAAATTCCTCTGCTCTAGAGCTGCCTCCCTTCAGAGAGGCAGGAAAGTTGACCAGGGAACTTCAGGAGTGGAGTCTATCCCTTGGCACTGCCACCTCCTCATGCTGTGCTGTGTGCCGGGCTTGTTTGCAGAATGCCAGTCTAGTGTGGTAGACTGGCCATTTTCAGGATAGCCTAGCTATGTTAGTCAATACTGTCTTCTCTCACAGCGCCATGATGGCTCATGGGTGGCATAGTGGTTGGGCACTGAACCTAGGAGCAGGAGGGCCCGAGTTTGAATTCTACTTCAAGCACCTCTAGCTGTGTGTCTTTGAGCAAGAAACTTAACCTTTGTCAGCTAGTTTCCTCACTTCATGAATCTACCTACAGGCTATGGATTGGTACAGTGGATAGAGTTCTGGACCTGTAGTGAAGAAGACCTGAGTTCAAATCCAGCCTTAGACACTTAAAAGCTTTAGGAACATGGGGAAGTCACTTAGCCTCTGCCTGCCTCAGTTTTGTCACCTGTAAAATGGGAATAATAGCGCTTACCTCCCAGAGTTGTGGTGGTGATCAAATCAAATAATAATATTTGTCAAGTGCATCGTAAGACTCAAAATGCCACAGAAATGCCGGTTATCATCAGCAGAATTATCACACGATGGAGGAATTTTTAATGGTGAAGTAATTCCCAATCTGGTCACATGCCATCCATAACAGCCCACTTTACCTGGATCACAAATCTGGGACACAGCGTGCCTGTCCCATTGGGCATTTTTTCTCTGATCGAAGCCAACATTGTAGAAAGGTGGGAACAGAAGCCAGGGAGGAAGGTCTTCATGGGTACAATGGCACTCACCTACAGTCAGCTGGCCAGTGAGTTGCCCCAGGGCATTCCGGGCATTCAGGGTAACATTTCTGTCAGACTGTAAGACCAGCGGGCTGTCCTGGGAAATATGCAGAAAACAGACAGGTGAAAAATGAAATCCAAATCCAAGTGTGCTCACAAAATCAACCTTCGCAGGGTGGGGCAAGGTCTGATGTGATGTGGGGAACATCCTTTATCTTAGATTTCATGTAAGGTAACATAAAGTATCAAAGCAATGCCTGGGGCCACAAGCCCAGAAGAGTTTTCTTCTCCTTTGGTTTTCTTCTGCTAGAGTGTAATCTCCAGGAAGAAAGGGCAGAGCCCCTATTTTTTCTACACACGTGTTGCCCTCAGTGTCTGGCACAGTTCCACACACAGTAGGTGCTTACTAACTGCTGAACAGTTTGGTTCTGCCTTTTTTTTTAAATTTAATTTATTTATTTAACATATTTAGTTTTCAGCATTGGTTTTCACAAGAGTTTGAATTACAAATTTTCTCCCCATAGGAGGGGCTCTGCCTTTTTGAAGTAAGCATTTCCACCTGTGTGGACCATGAGGGTAGAAATGATAATCAAGATAAAATCCCACGAGAGCCAGTTGTAGTGTGTACAGTGGCCCCAGTGAAATGGAGGGAGGCTGTGATGTGGAGAAGGAGCCCCCGTTTCTGTTGTGGCATGTGTGTGTATGTGTATGTGAGGGGTGAGGGAAGTGTAATGGGTGGCAGAGGATGTCTGGGCAAAGATGCCTTTGAACAGTTTTCTAGGGGTGTGAAAGGTGAGCCGCAACCCTTCCTAATGTGGGATAGTGATGGTGGAGGGCCAGTCTGAAACACAGGAATTTCAGGAACAATTCCATTGAATTCAGTTAGTGTTCATGGATGGTTCTGCCCATCACTGTGATAGATGTTCTTAGGAACAGAAAAGAAGACACAGTTCCTTACACTATTGTTAGGCCATGGTATACCTGTAAAGGTCTCTTGAGGAAGTGCCTTATTTAATGGACCTTGAGGCTCATTGACCATGTAGCCTAGTGGGAGAGGCCATCTGTTCATCAGCACAAACAGTAGACTTTGTAAAAATAATTAAAAAAACCTAAGCCATGGAGTATCATGGCCCTACTCTTATGTAACCTTACCTGGGGGTTACTCAATCTCATTGGGCTGAATCTCAGTTTCTTCCCCTCTAGGATCCCTTCCAACTCTAGACCCTAGCTCCCTTTCTCACATCTAGCCAAATCAGAAAAAGGAAGTCTCCAAACTTTGAGTCTGGAACCCTGCCCATAGTTTACTGACTCACCCAGAACCTTCACTGAAGCCTTTTGATTGTCAGACTTTAACACTGATGATCTCAGTCACTTATCCCCACATATCCAATGTTTATATGAGACCTAACCTACTGAACTCACTCCAGGGGGTAACCTGATTATAGGCAGCCACCATCTTTCTCACGGTGGGGGGAGAGGGGCTTTGTGGTTGCTGTTGTTCTACTTAGAGACTCTGCTCTTAACTTCTTTTCCCTCTGCATGGCCAGCTCAACGCTCTGGGGCAGGGAGGAACAACTTAAAAGTAACTCATTCCCATAAAAGATGAGGGGAATCCTTGGGTGAATTATTATAGCCTTTACCGAATTCTTTGAACCTGAACATGGCATAAATGCACACTGTCAGACACTAAATAGTTAATCACTTTGCCAACAGTCAAACCTATTTTGAGGGAGGAGGGAGCACAGGTCATGGGAAAGACCCTTCACAGTTCTGGCATTGATTCCTCTGTCAAAAACTCCGCTTCTATTCCTTCCCAGTCTCCATGTCATAGTATCCATGATCTGAGGTTAATTCTTCCAAGTATTTTTTGTCTAGAGACTCTTTCCAAAACTTCTTACAAGGCCAAGGATTATTCCCTGATATAAAGAGAGATTATATCTGTTATCTGAAGACCAAAGGGATGTCCGATCCATGAGTGTCCTTGGTACTTCCATTGTTACCTTATTAATTCCATTCAACAAGTATTTATTAAGTGATACATGTGTGCCAGGCACTATGCTAGAAACACGTAACTGTTCCTGTCCTGAAAGAGGTTACATTCTACTCTGGGGAAACATGTACACAGAGAAGCAAATACATTATCTAAATGAAGTAAATAAAAATGATTTCAAGGGAAAATACTAATAAGTGAGAGACCAGGAAAAGCCTGCTGTCAAGATGGAAACTGACCAGAGTCTTTGGCTTTTAAGAAGCTTGTCCTCTAATAATGGAGACAAACACACCCAGAACAGAATTTTATAGAAGAGGAGATGGGGGTGGCGCAAAGCAGAAGGTCTCAAAGGGTGCTATGGGAAATCTGAGAAGGGAGAGTCCGTATCCACCTGGGGGAATGGGGGCACTCAAGAAAGTTTCCATGGAATAGGTGACATATGAGCTGAGCCTTGAAAGATAGGAGAGACTGGACCAGTTGGAGATGGGAGGATGAGAAGCTGTGAGATTTCCTCAGGATACTGGCAAGGTAGAGGATACTTCCTAATAATGAAAACTATCTGTGATGCTATGAGTTCATTCCAGGCATAGGGGATAGTCATGATTGGATAGGGATGAAAGTGAAGGTGACAGGGAGAATACTGAGAAATCAGGGGATATGTGATGAGGACAAAAACTGGCACTGGAAGAGCAAGCAAGTGGGGAAATGGGAAGTAGAGAACTTTGTTGTCAGCCAGAGGAATCAAAGGAATTACAGCAATTTTGAGATAAGAATGTGAATTCTCCAGTGAGTGCCTGGATAGACAAGAGAGTTGAAGGTTATGCGAGTTGAATAGGAATGACTCTGGAGAAAGCTGGTACTTTGAACAATTATATGCTAATAAAACTGAAAATGAAATGAGATGGATGAATGGTTACAAAAAATAAAATGCCCAAATCAACAGAACAAGAAATACAGACTTTAAATAAACTGATCTCATAAAAGAAACTGAACAAGCCACAATGGTACCCCCAAAGAGGTGAAAAGAAAAGAAAAAAAAAGAGGCTCAGAAGGATTTAAAAGTGAATTCACTCAAACATTCAAATAAAAATTAATTCTAATTTTACATAAATTATTTGACAAAAAGGATAGAATAAAAAAAGCATTAGAAGCAAATTATTTCTTTTAGACTCCTGTGATCCCAGTTGCTAAACCAGGGAGAGATAAAGCAGAGAATAAAAAGGTACAGAAAATATCTTTATGAATACAAGAGCAAAAATGTTGAATATTGGCAAAGGGGTTACTGTAATAGAATAAAATATGTATACACAATGACCAAGTTGGATCTATACAAAAAATGTAGAATTGGTTTAACATTAGTAAAAATTTCCAAATAAAATTACCATATAGTCTTAATACTTGGTGATGTCCTGGGATAGGTGAGAATGGGGAGAAACATATGTGAAAGTACGACTCAGGAGGAAGGAATGAGAGAGACTAAAGATATATAGATTACATGGAAATTTCACATCTGTATCAGGAGGGCAGAGTTTATAATCTCAAAGAGGATCATAAACATGTCTGAAAGGTTCGGAACCGCCGGATATAAGAAACTCTCAAAGTAGAAGGCAGAAGAATCAAAACATTTATTTAGGCTCCACAGTAACCAACCCATGAACCAGAAGCCCCATTTTGATATGTTGATCAAAATCTTCCAGGCCCAATAAGTACGCCTTGCAAGAGTAACCAGGAGGCTACAGAGAAGCATGATTGCGTAAAGCAAAATCATGCTTCCCCCTCGATGGTAATAAGATTACCCACTGGCCTGAAGTCTTTGTTCAGCTTCCTCCCGTAGATCAGCTCTGCTACTGGCAGCTCCTGCCTCAGCTGTGTCTGTGTCTGTAACTGAAGCTGCAACTGAAACTGACGATGTAACGGTCGCTGTAACTGACGATGTAACTGTCGCTGGCTCCAACCGAAAAAGGAAAGAGAGAATCTTCAAGCTGTCCTCTCCCCTCTTATAGGGTCTTTGACATCATCAAGCTCCACCCGAATGACCAGGGCCAATTGGTTCTTGAGTTGGCTCCTCCCCCTAGCATAGACATTAACACCTCCCCTCAGCCAGCCCCATGACTCCTCACACAGGAAGTTGTCTGGTCCTACCCCGGAAGAGCAAGCCCCAGCATCCAGGGAAGCTCAACGAAGCAAGCTGAGTCATTCAAAGAAAACAAAGTCCATTCTGGCTACACTCCACCCCTTGTTATAGGATACATAATCTAATCAGCCATGTATCCTAGAACATACATTGTGATCCAATTACAAAGGAAACTAAAACATATCATTCATTATAAAGCAAAACATATCATTCAGTGACATTCCCAAACATTGGTTAACGATTCAAATGCGATCCACCCCTAGGTCCCAGCAAGATAATCTCTTCAATCAATCATCCCCAAAATAATTATTAATAATTCAAATGTCCACCCCTAAATCCTTGTATCCATTACATGGGATCAATAATATCATAACAATAAAACAACATAGCAAGGATAACACAAAATAAGTAAACAGAACACTATCATCATTTCCACCCCCCTTGAACGATTGGGGCTCAAAATCTTGGGGTGAGGGGTGAAGGTCTCATTTTCCATAGCTTCTTCATGCTGAAATTGGATGTAGAGATGGCCCTGCCCCAAAAAGTCCCATTCCAGAGGTCATTTCTTTAACGAGCTGGCAGGAATTCCAAGAATGCTACATGCTTAGGCAGTCACCGGAAAGTGCAGGGTGCTTAAGCCTGAAGGAAACAAAACTAGCAACAAGGTTAGCCAAAACAAAGGACAAAAAGAATAGTCTGTGAATCTATTATTATAACCTATTCACGGTAAAATATATGGTTCAGGGGTACGATTTGGTAATTATTTTCCCCTGAATAGACAACTGTTACAGTGTTGTCCTTCCCATGGGCTATAACTTCTGCAGCCTTTGGAATATCATCTGGCTTCCGTTTTACCCATACCTTAGCTCCTGACTTTATTCTATCAATGGAGCAAGACCCTTTTGCCCCTCTAGTAGTTATTTTGGGAGGAGGGTTAGTTTTCACAAAGGGTATTTTTTCACAGGGGATAATAATGACTTGAACCATCCTATCATTTCTACAAAATTGTACAGGTTTTTTACCCATATTCTGGAGTGTCACAACAATTTCTTTTTGATAATTAGAATCTATCACTCCAGCCAATACATGTATTCCTTGAGCCGCTAATCCTGGTTTAGGTAATATCCGTCCAAGATGATTCTTGGGGATTCTCATACATACTCCAGTAGGGGTTTTTCTTATCTCTTTCCTATTTAACCTAAAATTCTCTATACAATGTAAATCATATCCTGCTGAACCAGGTGTTCCTGGACTTGGTAGTGGGACATCTTCCCTCACAGTCCAAAATTCAATGTTTTGGATCTCACATGTTTGCTGTTCTCTGATCTGCAGATTTGGGGTCATCATTCTGGCTAGAGGTGTACTCCCCCCTAAGGGCCTATTATTCAAATTACGTAAGGCAATAGACAAATTATCCTTCCAATGTCGATATGAATTATTTGAGCTTAATTTTCTCAGCTGTTCTTTCAACAATCCATTCATTCTTTCAATTAGCCCAGATGCTTGTGGGTAATATGGAATATGATATATCCATTCTATATTATTCAACACACAATATCTTTTCACTTCTTTGCCCTTGAAATGTGACCCATTGTCACTTTGAATCTGCATTGGGGTTCCATAATATAAACTTACAATATCTAGAGTTTTACAGGTGTTTTTCTGAGTTGCGTCTTTATAAGGACAAGCCACTAGTACACCTGAATAGGTGTCAACACACGTACATACATATTTACATCCTTTATCCTGGGGTAGTGGGCCAATATAATCTATCTGCCAAATTTGGGCTGGAACTTTTCCCCTTGCTATTTCTCCAGTAACTATCCTAGGAAGAGTTCGTTCTTTTTCTAATTGGCATATACAACACTCCTCTGTTATTTGTTTTAACAACGCATGAGAAATACTGATACCTCGATCCTGTGCCCATCGATGGGTGGCCTGGACCCCTAAATGGCCAGCAGTCTGGTGGACCCATCTTGCTAAGGCTGGGTCATCAGTTGGAGTCGGAGTAGGGACAATACATTCAGTAGCAATCTTTGCTAGTCGATCCGCATGTGCATTGTACTCACGTTCTGGTGTGGTCAGGGTTGCATGAGCATCAACATGAAAAACTGACAGATCTGTAACCAAAGACATGTCCCATATATTTTCCCATAACTCTTTACCCCAAACTTGTTTGCCATGAATCTCCCAATTCTGATTCCTCCATATAGGCATCCACGTAGCTAATCCATTAGCTACCGCCCACGAGTCAGTAAATATATGACACTGTCCTCCTTTCTCTGCTCTGATGGCCTGATGCACTGCCATCAGTTCAGCATATTGGCTACTTCCACCTATCCCAGAACTTTCCAGAGTTCTCCTTGTACAGGGGTTATAGGCTACTGCTTTCCAATGTCTCTTCTGTCCTAAATATTTTGCTGTCCCATCAGTAAACCAAGCATGTTTCTTCTGTTCTTCATTTAGTCCGTCATATCCATTATTCCATTTCACTAAGGATGGTACCATCTGTTGCTTAGATTCAAGGGGCTTTTCATTGCTCTCAGTATCAATGTTCGCCACAGATTCATGTAGAGCAGAAACTCCATTTTTGCCTGCTCTGGACCTATTCTGAATATACCACTTCCATTTGATTATGCTTGCCTCTTGTGCATGTCCAATTCTGTGAGAAGCTGGGGTACTCATTACCCAAGTCATAATTGGAATTCCAGGCCTTAATACCACTTCATGACCCAGAGTTAGTTGCTCAGTTTCTACTAAAGCCCAATATGCAGCTAACAGCTGCTTCTCAAAAGGTGTATATTGCACTCCAGATGAGGGCAGTTTCCTTGACCAAAAGCCTAAAGGTACACTTCGGCTTTGTTGTTTTTGCCACAGACTCCAATTTGCATAGTCATCTTGTACAGTCACTTGTAACTCCACTGGCCCATTTTGCATAGGCCATAAGTCTAGAGCTAATTGAATAGCGGCCTTTGCTTCCTCAAAAGCTCTACTTTGTTCAAGTCCCCAGTCAAATTCATATTTCTTTCTGGTGACTTTATACAAGGGTTTTAAAATCTGTCCCAAATGTGGGATGTGGTGTCTCCAATAACCAAACAGCCCTATGAACTTTTGGGCCTCTTTCTTATTGGTAGGGGTGGGAAAATCCTGGATTTTTTGTCGAGCTTGTGGGAGAATTTCTCGCAGTCCTCTATTCCACTGTATCCCCAAGAATTTTACAGTTTGAGCTGGCCCTTGAACCTTTGCGGGGTTGATTTCCCATCCTTTGCTTTTCATATGGTCAATTAATAATGCTAAACTCTCCTCCACCTCCTTTATATTCTTTCCCTGTATCATGATGTCATCTATGTAATGTGTAAGCTGTACACCAGGTAACTTTAATTCATCCAAATGTTCAGCTACAATCCTGTGGCAAATAGTTGGGCTATGAATATATCCTTGCGGCAGGCGTGTAAATGTATACTGTCGGCCTTGCCAAGTAAAAGCAAACTGATTCCATTGCTTGGGTCTATTGGGATTGTAAAGAAGGCATTGGCCAAATCAATAACTGCATACCAAGTCCCTTCACGTTTTTGTATTCTCTCTATTAAAGTAACCGTGTCTGGGACAGCAGCATACAAGGGAGGAGTCACTTTGTTCAGCTGTCTATAATCTACTGTCATCCTCCATGTTCCATCTGATTTTCGGACTGGCCAGACAGGGTTGTTCCATTGAGTAGTTGTAGGGACTAACACTCCTGCCTCAACACATTCTCTTATAGTGTTGGCAATTTCATCTTGCCCACCTGGCACACGATATTGCCTCAAAGTAATTACTTCAGAAGGTTCGGGCAAAGTGATTGGATCCATCTTGATTTTCCCCACTAAGACTGCATTAATGCCTATTTTCCTCACAGCAAATTGGTATTTCCCTTCAGGTAAATTTAAGGTCATACCCTTCAAAATGTCTATTCCAATGATGTATTCAGGAATAGGCACAATAACCACACTATATTCTTTCTTGGGCAACTGTCCAATTTTCATCATTAATTTAACTTGTCTGGCTGATATTTCAGTCCCTCCTAGTCCTGTGATGGTAATAGGAGTTCCATGGCTGAACTTGTCTGGATTTCCATAAATAAGGGTGGCCTCGGCCCCAGTATCTATTAATGTCTCAGTTACCGTACTTGACCCATTTTTCCAATATATGGTCAAGTTAATGTGAGGTCTACAATCCAGCCTGTGTATTTCCTTAATTTGGGCTGGGGCCTGGCCTGTTCCCTAGTATTCCCTTTCATGTGATTCACTTGGGTATGAAGGTTCAACATCTGTAGCATTTGCAGGAGCAGTTCTGATTTCCCTATCTCTCCTGTTATCAAGTCCTCTATACATTCTGTATAATTCATTGGTTGGAATTCCATCTATCATTTCAAAACCTACCCCTGCTCTCAATAAAGCAGTAAACATTTCTTTCCTTGTTACTCTCCTTTGGCGCCAAGTTTGCTGGTTATTCACTCTTCTCTCTCGAGGAGATCTATCCCTTCCCCAGTCACCTAAGTCATATAACTGTAAAATCTTATTTATCACTGTTGTAAGACGGCTCCCTACTTCTCCAAGTAATAAATTCAAAATTAGTTGTTTATAAGCAGGGGGAGCTGTCCTAATTATTAAATTCCTATGAGGCAGTTCCATTGAATCATTGTAATATTTGTCTGCAGTTCCTGTCATAATGGCAGTCTTCATTACCTCCTCCTTTAGTCTCATGATACAATCTCTAAGTGAATACCAGGGTCTGTGCTCAGTGGGCCACATAGAATCAGTAGCATATCTCTTATTGCATCCCACAGCGGCTAATGCCAACAGAGTAGTCCTGCTATCACCGTCTCCTTGCTGATGATGTTCCCTAAAAGCTTGTTGAACTAGAGGATCATGGCTGATACCTATGAATCTCATGCAGTCTGTCCCATCTACTGATATTCCACCGGCCCCTTGATCACTGAGTCTTACCATCCAAGATATCAATGGTTCTCCTATTCTTTGGCTGAATCTACTCAAAATATCTGTGACCTCTTGCGGTGAGAAATCTTCCTGAATTTCCCTTGTAACTGAATCTTCACCTCGGGTTTCTGTCTTCCTCCTTTGTATGGGTCGAGCCCTTGTCTGATCATTTAACCATCTCCTATTCTCTGTGTGAGGCACATCCTGAACCCCAGTAGTGTTTTGTGCCTCAGCCCCTAACATTGTCTCATTCTCTCCCCACTCACTTCCTCTGCCACCATGGCTAGGACGAAGCAGGCAGTCAGGCTCTTTCTGGGCTGGGTTGAAATGCACTCTGGGCTTTTTTGGTCTCCTGTTGCTCTTAGCCACATTAATAGAAAAGTTCTCATTTGAGTCAGTTTGGTCTCCTGCTATCTGAGATTCCTCTTCTTCCTGTGGGGTAGGAGTGCCCCCATGTCTTTCACTTAATCTCAATCTTTCGTATACTAGCCGGTAGGCTGATAACACTATCCAGCTTTGCCTAGATAGTGATGCCCCTGACTGAATCCCAACTTCTCGTAAACACTTTTCCAAATCCCTAGGATCTCCTCTCCGTAGCCTTGGTTCCCAGTTTTCACAGGGTCCAGCTTTTTTAGCCAATTCTTTTGCTAGGGAGGAATAAAATGGATCCTCCCATCCTGGGATATTCATCTCTTCCTCTGAAATTGTTCTGCTTCTAAATAGAGATCTTATACCTAGCGATCCTGTTCGTGACGCCAAATGTATCAGGAGGGCAGAGTTTATAATCTCAAAGAGGATCATAAACATGTCTGAAAGGTTCGGAACCGCCGGATATAAGAAACTCTCAAAGTAGAAGGCAGAAGAATCAAAACATTTATTTAGGCTCCACAGTAACCAACCCATGAACCAGAAGCCCCATTTTGATATGTTGATCAAAATCTTCCAGGCCCAATAAGTACGCCTTGCAAGAGTAACCAGGAGGCTACAGAGAAGCATGATTGCGTAAAGCAAAATCATGCTTCCCCCTCGATGGTAATAAGATTACCCACTGGCCTGAAGTCTTTGTTCAGCTTCCTCCCGTAGATCAGCTCTGCTACTGGCAGCTCCTGCCTCAGCTGTGTCTGTGTCTGTAACTGAAGCTGCAACTGAAACTGACGATGTAACGGTCGCTGTAACTGACGATGTAACTGTCGCTGGCTCCAACCGAAAAAGGAAAGAGAGAATCTTCAAGCTGTCCTCTCCCCTCTTATAGGGTCTTTGACATCATCAAGCTCCGCCCGAATGACCAGGGCCGATTGGTTCTTGAGTTGGCTCCTCCCCCTAGCATAGACATTAACACCTCCCCTCAGCCAGCCCCATGACTCCTCACACAGGAAGTTGTCTGGTCCTGCCCCGGAAGAGCAAGCCCCAGCATCCAGGGAAGCTCAACGAAGCAAGCTGAGTCATTCAAAGAAAACAAAGTCCATTCTGGCTACAACATCTCTATATTATGAACATTTTCTTTAGAAATATGAATTGTTAGATATAATTAGGAAAAATAAAATTTTATTCATTACTTTGCCATTAAAAGAAAATGAAGCATTCAGAGCTTGACTGTAGAGCATCAAATAATACTAAACTGACTACATTTTTAAATTACTGACTACATTTTTAACAGATCAGAAAAGATATATTACTGACATGTGAGTTATCTCTAATTCACCTAGCTTTCTGTAAGATGTAACCATCTATTAATTAGTACTAACACCCGAATTTGTAAAAATTAAAAAAAAACTCAAAGAAGGAATGAGAAAAAAGATATTATGCACAAATAAAAATATTTAATCTTGATTTATTTAAGCAATTAATTAAAAAACTGAGAAATTCCCAATAGAATTGACATTAACATCAACTATAATTTCACCTAGAAGTTGAGCCAATGTAATTTAACTGCCCAAAGGAGACCAAGAAGGCCAAATTAGCAAATGCCTGACAACTCACTAGCCTAATAAAGAGAGAGTTACAAAATGCAATGGCATGTTAAACTGTGAACTTGTGTGTAAAATCTTACAAAAGATAATCATAATTATGAATAGAGTCATCTGACAAACCAGGAAGAAGAAATGGGAGTACAAAAAAACAACTAAAAAAGCTTGTCAATATATTCAACTAAATAAACTCATCCCAAGGGCAATCGAGGATGAAAATACAAAGAGAATTGTAAACTTAAAAGAAAGGAAAACATTTGCCAAAAAAGCCCATCTCAACCAACTTTTCTCCATTAAAGATAATGGAATGATGTTCTTGGAACCTAACACCACACTCCCTGAGATAGTTTTGTAAACAGTAGAATGGGTGCTAAAGAGAACAAAGATGTGCACAATAGCCAAAATGAGATCCATATTGAAAGCACTGCAGTATGAGGACATTGAGGGACTGATTCACACACTATTTAAAGGAAAAGGAAATACCAAAGAAATGGGAGGGGAGGGGAGAAATCTCAGACCTTAATAGTAAGTACCACAAAAAGAAAACAATGCTGGACAAGGGAGCATTGATGTCCACCAACCTATGTGTCCACCTTTCATCCATTCAAAATCTTTATGAGCATTATCTATATGTGAATTAAAAACATTAGGAGGAACAAGCAGGCTTTAGAAATTATATTCAATTACCATCTTGAAAAATCACTGAAAGATGTAGAAAATGTAAGACCCTAAGAGTTTAGAGAGAGAAGCACTTGAATTGGTACAACAAAACATCATCTCACTAGCTGTTTTACAGTACCATGGCTCCTATCTATCCATCAAATTTATTGAGCATCCTTTGGAGGATCAACATGCGATTCATGATTTTTTTTTTAAAAAACATTTTGATACCTGAATTTTAACATAAATAGCTTCCTTTGAAATCCTGTGTTTTACTTCATTCATTTAAAAGCATGATTCTGATAAGAAATATGTGGGTTTAACTCCACTACTTCTAAACCATGGGGACAAGGGTAGAGTGAAGGATTCAGTTCAGAGACACCAGTTTGGATAAGTACAGACCGTGCCAACAGGAAGCATAATACAGGACCCAAGAATGTCAGAGCTGGAAGGAATCTTAGAAATCTTTGAATTCACACTTCCCATTTTCCAGAGCAGAAAACTGAGGCAAAGGGAAGAAAAATGACTTGTTCAAGTTTAGACTGCTAAGATGCAGCTCTCTGTACTCTGAAACATTGATTTTCAAGAATAATGCCACTGAATTAAGGATTACCTTTCTTCCATAAGAGGAACAACTATGTTCTATTCTGGCATGAATTATTGTCCACTCCTAGCAACTAAGATGTATACTTTTGCCTTCATGTTCATGTGTGCACAAGCACTTACAGTCTCCCAGTCATGGAGTTGCTGTAAAAGTTATCCACCCACATACATATCATGGCCTTAACAGCAAGCTTACCTCATATGCCTGGCATTTCCAGAGAGGATAATTAGGAGGAAAATCTTTTGAATGATTATTGGTCTCATTTAGGAAGCTCTGTAATATTCTTTTTTTTTTGGCAGGGCAATTGGGGTTAAGTGACTTGCCCAAGGTCACACAGCCAGTACGTGTCAAGTGTCTGAGGCCAGATTTGAACTCAGGTCCTCCTGACTCCAAGGCTGGTGCTCTACTCACTGCCCCACCTAGCTGCCCCCGAAGCTCTGTAATATTTTATAGATTGATGCAACCAGTATATGGAGGGAAAGAGTGGGTTGGATTGCATTTGGGAAATTTTAAAGTATTTTTAATGATGCCAAGTTTCTCCATAAAAAAGGCTTATATTTTCAAACACTTACGTTCTTCAGGTGATGCTATTTGCTTGAGGAACATGAACTACCATGGTCTCCAAGGCTTAAGGTTAAAGGCCACAAAAGGGGGTGGGAGCCATTCAGCATATGATCAATAAAAATTCCTTAGGGAAAGGGGCATAAAATAGCAAGTTAGAAAGCTCCATGTGCACCAGTGTCGTAGAGGGGTCTTATAGAAAGAGTGAGAAGTTAGAGATAGATTGCCCCTGTGTTTTTACCTATAGCTAGGCAAGGAACCTAAATGGTCCCCCCTTATGGGGCCTCTCCTCCTCTCCAAGGTTTTTTGGGGTGAATGTAAGTAAAAGAAACACATGAGGGGAAAATGGGGATGAGTTAAAATCTTTGCTAATAGATGACTCCATCTATTCACAGTGATCAGACCATAGAGTGGGAAGATCAAAATAAAGAACAACCCAGAGCAACTTTATCACTCCAAGTTGACAGAGTGGCTCCTGGACTCTAGCCAAAGCACAATTCACTCCATCTCAGTAGTTGTAAAACTTAGACCAAATATTCCAAAAAGGCAACAGTTGCCAAAGGTCGTGAAAAACATACATGGCAGTTATTTCTAAGGGAGTAAATTCTTTCAGAAGAACTTGTTGAGAGTTTTATTTATTTTAGCTCAAAGGGTGTACATAGGGTGGCTGAGCATTGACTGCATCAAATGCTGCTAAATTTATTGTGATATATACCCACATGCTTGTATAGCCATGAAGACTAATCGACAAACAAATGTTTTTTTTTTTTAAGAGCTGCGTCAGGAGCTGTGCCAGACAACAGAGATATCAAGATATAAATGAAACAGTCCTTCATCTCCAGGAATTTAGATTATAATTACAGATGCTCATTATCCATTTCCTTCTTTAAATTTTTTTTTTTTATGAAATAGGAATAGAACTACTCCAGAAGACTTTGATGGACAGAAAAACAAATTTATTAATAATGACCATGAATGTAAATCACATTGTCTTACCCATATGATTGAGGGGAGTGACAGAATGGATTAAGAGCAAAACCCAGGAATTTCTTCCATATAAAAAGTCACCCTTAAAAATATAGAATTAAAATTAAGAGTTGGAGTAGAATTCATTTCTATTCAATTCAATTTAAAAAAAAAACTGTATTGGAACGGTGTCATTCCAGCTAACAAAAACCAATAGATATGGTTAAGGTAGATAATAAAACTATATGATGTTTATAGGTACCCAAGATGATGATTCAGTATTGTTGTTAAATCTCCTTCTGAACTGAAGAGCATGACTTTTATGCATCCAAAATAAAAGCTACTCAATTGCAAGAAAACCTATATAGTCAGAAAACAACTGTTGGGCACTTCATGAACCCCCTTTCAGACTTAGCTAAATCTAATTCCAACATAAGAAATAAAGAAATTAAGGATCTCAGCAGAAGATTAGGGGGAAAGACCTACATACACAAGGACATGTAAACCTTGGTGATTAATGAAAGGGAATCAAAAAGTATATACATATATGTCAGCAGTATAAGTACCTTTGCAAACCAACAAAAACCAATCTCTTCGTGGGCATAAAGGACTCATGAATGAATATGGAAAGACATACATATTAAACATCCTGAGTAGACCATCTGTCAGTGGGAATTAAAGTCAGGAAGGATAACGGGAAGAAAACTTCAGAACTTAAATGTAGAATAAATGCTGCTATTAATGATCAAACTTTAAGCATTTAATCAGTCCCTACTGGAAAGTACCGGGAATACAAAACCATAAAGAAAATAGCCCTTATCCTCAGGGAGAACACATTTTTCCCTGAAAAAAATAGCGTTCCTTTTATCCTAAAAAATAAGTATCATATTATAGGAAAAAATACTTATTGTACTAAAAGAAAAAAAATGCAATTAGACATACAAATTTTATATCATGCAGTTTAGGTAGTTCTTATTTTTCTTTTAAAAATATTTTAATAATAGTAATAGCTGACATTAACATACTGCTTTTAATTTAATGATTTATAATTATTATCTCATTTGATCCTCACAACTAGCCTGGGAGGTAGGTGCTATTATTATTCTCATTCTACAGAGGAGGAAACAGAGGCAAAGAAGAGCAAGAGACTTGCCCAGGGAGATACACCTAGTAAGTGTCTGATGCTGGATTTGAACTCAGTTCTTTTTGACTCCAAGCTTGGTGCTCCATTCACTGTGCCACTTAGCTGTCTCTTAAGTACAAAGACTTTATTTTTTTCCAGTTTGAAATTCTCTCCCTCTCCCATTCCTTCTCTGACCCAATGAGAAGGCAAAAAAAAAACAAAACCTATTATAAATATGCGTAGTCATGCAAAACAAATTCCTACATTAGTTACAGTCCAAGAAAAAACAAGAAAGAGAAGAAAAAATTGCTCCTATTTGAACTTTGCGTCCATCAGCTGTCTCTCAGGAGGTGGGGAGAATGTTTCATCATAAATCCATTGGAATTCATGTGAGTGGGTGATTGTGTTGACCAATCACTAATTCTTTCAAAGTTGATTATCTTTACAATTGTTATTATGTAGATTTGTCTCTGTTCTGTTCACTGCACTTTACATCAGTTTTACAAGTTTTTCAAGGTCTGTCTGAAACCATTTTCACCATTTCTTATAACACAATAGTGTTCCATCACATTTGTATACCCAAACTTGTTCAGCCATTTCCCAATTCAGGTTCCAATTCTTTTCTACCATACGAAAAAGAGCTGCCATATTTTTTTTTTTTTGTAAACATGAGTCCCTTTTCTCTCTCTAATCATGGCTATAGACATTGTAACAGTATTGCTGGGTCAAAGAGTATGCATAATTTTGTAGCTTTTTGGGCATAGTTCCAGATCTTCTACAGAATTGTTGGACCTGTTCACAGCTCCACCAACAGTGCATTAATGTGCCTATTTTCCCACAACCCCTCCAGCATTTGTCATTTTCCTTTTCTGTCATATTAGCCAATTAGAAGGGTATGGGGTGGTATCTCAGAGGTTCTTTTAATTTTCATTTTTTCTAATGATTAGTGATTTAGAGCATTTAGGCCATAGTTTCCAACATACGTATTTTTTAAAAGAGATAAAATAAAATAGTGATGCATTGAGAAAACAAGAAAAGCAAGAGAATCAGCAAATCATTTACTGTATCTCAAAACAAATCTTGAGTGAAAAATTAATGAACAAAGACAACTGAAAAACAGAAAAGTTGATCAGATAATGAAAACTAAAGTTTTTTTAAAAGAACAATTAAATAGGTAGTTTTTTTAAAGAGATAAGAAAGTCAAATTACTAAAATGTAAAGAAAAATACCAATGGGATCATTGACTACAAAGTAATTAGAAATAAAGAAAAAAATCAGAAAATATAATGCCCAGTTATATACCAGCAAAGCTAAAAGTATAATTAAGTGGATGAGCATTTACCAAATAGGTATGCTGATTTTTTTTATTTAATTATTAGTTATGTCATTTTATTTTTTTAAAATTTATTTATTTATTTTTAGTTTACCACACACGGTTCTACATAATTTTGAGTTCCAGATTTTCTCCCCTCCCTCCCCCCTCCCTCCCCAAGACAGCATGGAATCTCATATAACTACCATGTATAACTTCGCATTGAATTAATTTATACACTAGTCAAGTTGTGGAGAAGAATTATGACCAATGGAATGAATCATGAGAAAGAAGAGACAGAACCAAAAAACAAAACAAAAAAAAACAACCAAAAACAAAAACAAAAGAGAAGAAAAAAGGCAAGCATGAGGTGCGCCTCAATCTGTATTCAAACTTCACAGTTCTTTCTCTGGATGAAGATCGCATTCTCCATCGTGAGTCCCCTGGAGTTGTCCTTGCACCTTACGTTGCTGAGAAGAGCGAAGTGTGTCAGGGTTGGTGCTCACGGAATCCATATATCTGTGGTTGTGTACAATGTTCTCATGGCTCTGCTCCGCTCACTCAGCATTATGTCATGTAGGTTTTTCCAGGTTGTTACGAAGTCCGTATCATCCCCATTTCTTATGGCACAATAGTATTCCATTACCTTCATATACCACAGCTTGTTCAGCCATTCCCCAATTGATGGGCATCCCTTTGATTTCCAATTCTTGGCTACCACAAAAAGAGCTGCTATAAATATCCATGTACATATGGGTCCTTTTCCCTCTTGTGTGATTTCTTTGGGATACAACCCTAGAAGTGGTATTGCTGGGTCAAAGGGTATGAACATTTTTATAGCCCTTTGGGCATAGTTCCAAATTACTCTCCAAAATGGCTGGATCAGCTCACAACTCCACCAGCAATGTAACAATGTTCCAATCTCCCCACATCCTCTCCAGCATTTATCGTTTTCCTGTTTTGTTATTTTAGCCAATCTGACAGGAGAGATGTGGTATCTAAGAGTTGTTTTGATTTGCATTTCTCTAATCAATAGTGATCCAGAGCATTTTTTCATATGCCTATAGATAGCTTTAATTTCTTCCTCTGAAAACTGCCTGTTCATATCCTTTGACTGTTTCTCAATTGGGGAATGGCTTGTGTTCCTATATATTTGGCTCAGTTCCCTGTATATTTTAGAAATGAGGCCTTTATCAGAGATACTAGTTGCAAAGATTTTCTCCCAATTTTCTGCTTCCCTCCTAATTTTTGTTGCATTGGCTTTTTTTGTACAAAAACATTTCAATTTGACATAATCAAAATTATCCATTTTGCATTTTGTAATGCTCTCTATCTCTTGTTGGGTCATGAATTCTTTTCTTTTCCATAAATCTGATACATAGACTATTCCTTGCTCTCCCAAATTGCTTGTAGTATTGGCCTTTACTCCTAAATCATGAACCCATTTTGACTTTATTTTGGTACATGGTGTAAGATATTGGTCTATGCCCAGTTTCTGTCCTACCATTTTCCAATTTTCCCAATAGTTTTTGTGAAATAATGAATTATTAGCCCAGAAGCTGGCCTCTTTGGGTTTATCAAAGAGTAGATTGCTAAACTTGTTGATTTCTCCTACTTGTGTACCTTTCCTATTCCACTGATCCACACCCCTGATTCTTAACCAGTAACAGGCAGTTTTGATGACTGCTGCTCTGTAGTACAGTTCAATATCTGGTATCGCTAGGCCACCTTCTCTAGCATTTCTTTTCATTAATATTAATGAATTTTGTTATTATTTTTATTGTTATTATTTTGTCCAGCTCAGTAAAATAATTTTTTGGTAGTTTGATTGGTATGGCACTGAATAGATAGATTAATTTAGGTAAAATTGTCATTTTTATTATATTAGCTCGGCCTAACCATGAGCAACTGATATTTTTCCATTTATTTAGATCTAATTTTATTCACGTGAAAAGTGTGTCGTAGTTATGTTCATATAGGCCCTGGGTTTGTCTTGGCAAATAGACTCCCAAATATTTTATAGTGTCTACAGTAACTTTGAATGGAATTTCTCTTTCTATCTCTTGCTGTAGGGCTTTGTCAGTAATGTATAGGAATGCTGAGAATTTATGTGGGTTTATTTTATATCCTGTAACTCTGCTTAAGTTGTTTATTATTTCAAGTAGTTTTTTACTTGATTCTCTAGGATTCTCTAAATAAATCATCATATCATCTGCAAAAAGTGATAATTTAGTTTCTTCTTCTCCTATTCTAATTCCTTCCATTTCTTTTTCTTCTCTTAATGCTACAGCTAACGTTTCTAGTACCAAATTGAATAATAGAGGTGATAATAGACATCATTGTTTCACCTCTGATCTTATTGGGAATGCATCTAGCTTATCCCCATTACAAATAATGCTTATTGATGGTTTTAGGTAGGTGCTATTTATAATTTTAAGGAAGGTTCCACTTATTCCTATGCTTTCTAGTGTTTTTAATAGGAATGGGTGTTGTACTTTGTCAAAGGCTTTTTCTGCATCTATTGAGATGATCATATGGTTTCTGCTGGTTTTTTTGTTGATATGGTCAATTATGGTAAGAGTTTTCCTAATATTGAACCAGCCTTGCATTCCATGAATAAATCCTACCTGGTCATAGTGTATTATTCTCATGATGAGTTGCTGCAATCTTTTTGCTAATATTTTATTTAAAATTTTTGCATCAATATTCATTAGAGAAATTGGCCTATAATTTTCTTTCTCTGTTTTGACTCTCCCTGGTTTGGGTATTAGTACCATATTTGTGTCATAAAAAGAATTTGGTAGGACTCCTTCTTCACCTATTTTCCCAAATAGTGTATAAAGTATAGGAATTAGTTGTTCTTTAAATGTTTGATAGAATTCACATGTAAAACCATCTGGCCCTGGAGATTTTTTCCTAGGGAGTTCATTGATGGCATGCTCAATTTCTTTTTCTGAGATGGGGTTATTAAGAAATTTCACTTCCTTTTCTGTTAGCCTGGGTAGTTTATGTTTTTGTAGATATTCATCCATATCTCTAAGGTTGTCAAATTTATGGGCATACAGTTGGGCAAAATAATTCCTAATTATTGTTTTGATTTCCTCTTCATTAGAGGTGAACTCACCCTTTTCATTTCTGATATTGGTAATTTGATTTAATTCTTTCTTTTTTTTAATCAAATTGGCCAAAGGTTTATCAATTTTATTGGTTTTTTTCATAAAACCAGCTCTTTGTTTTATTTATTAATTCAATAGTTTTCTCGGTTTCCATTTTATTAATCTCTCCTTTGATTTTCAGTATTTCTAATTTGGTATTTAATAGGGGGTTTTCAATTTGCTCTTTTTCTAGTTTTTTCAGCTGTATGCCCAGATCATTGATCTCCTTTTTCCCTATTTTATTCATGTAGGCATTTAGGGATATAAAACTTCCCCTAAGAACTGCTTTTGCTGCATCCCATAAGTTTTGGTATGTTGTTTCATTATTGTCATTCTCTTGAATGAAGTTATTAATTGTTTCTCTGATTTGTTCTTTGGCCCACTCATTCTTTAGAATTAAATTGTTTAGTTTCCAATTACTTTTTAGCTTATTTTTCCATGGCTCTTTATTAAAAGTGATTCTTATTGCATCATGATCTGAAAAGGATGCTTTGACTACTTCTGCTTTTCTGCACTGGATTGTGAAGTTTTTATGCCCTAGTACATGGTCAATTTTTGAGTATGTGCCATGTACTTTTGAGAAGAAAGTATATTCCTTTTTATCCCCATTCAGTTTTTTCCAGAGGTCTATCATATGTGCCTTTTCTAAAATTCTGTTTACCTCCTTAACTTTTTTCTTATTTATTTTGAGGTTAGATTTATCAAGTTCAGAAAGGGGGAGGTTGAGGTCTCCCAATATTATAGTTTTGCTGTCTATTTCTTCCTGTAACTCCCTTAACCTCTCCTCTAAGAATTTGTATGCCTTACCACTTGGTGCATATATGTTAAGCAATGATATTGCTTCATTGTTTATGGTGTCTTTTAGCATGATATAATGTCCTTCCTTATCTCTTTTAATTAAATCTATCTTTACTTTTGCTTTGTCTGAGATTAGGATTGCTACACCTGCTTTTTTAACTTTAGCTGACGCACAATATATTTTACTCCAGCCTTTTACCTTTACCCTATGTGTATCTCCCTGTTTCAAATGGGTTTCTTGTAAACAGCATATTGTAGGATTATGGTTTTTAATCCATTCTGCTATCTGCTTCTGTTTTATGAGAATGTTCATCCCCTGCACATTCAGAGTTATGATTTCTATCTGTGTCTTTTTCTCCATCTCAATTCTCCCTGTTTATGCTTTTGTTTCTCCCTTTCCCCTTCTCCTCCTCGACAAAGTTTTGCTTTTGACTGCTGCCTTCCTCAGTTTACCCTCCCTCTTTATTCCCCTCCCTTATCTTACCGTTTCCCACTTGTTACTTCTCCTCTCCCTTCTGACCACCCCTCTCCCTTTTTTCCTCCCTTCCCCTCCTACTTCCCATAGGACAAGTTAGATTTCTAAGCTTTTCAGGGTATGTTATTCCCTTCTTGAACTAGATCAGATGACAGTAAAGCTCAAATACTGCTCTTCTCCCTCCCTTCTTGCCCTCTACTATAATATGTTTTTGTGCCACTTCATTTGGTGTAATTTACCCTTTTCTACTACCTCCTTACCGCTTCTCTCATAGCCCTTCCTTTATATCTCTTACTTATATTTTATATCTTTTCATCAGTTATTTTATACAGGAAATCACAACCTATGTATATTCCTTTCAACTGTCATAATAGCTGTACCATTCTCAAGACTGACATATATGTGTATATATATATATATATATATATATATATATATATATATATATATATATATATATAATGAAGGAAATGGAAAGTTGAAGATATAGTCACATATAGATATCACATGTGAATATGTGATTTTGTTTCCAGGAAAGGTTTCAAATCCTGCCTTTGATGTTTACTTCATATGTCATCCTGGGCAATTAATCAAATATATATATATAAAACATACATAAGATGATATAATCCCACATAAAGATGTAAACAATCTGTCCTTATTGGTTAATAAGGATTGGGGGGTTTTTCCCCCTGGTTACCCTTTTATGTCTCTCTTGAGTTTTGTATTTGGAGATCAAATTTTCCGTTGAGTTCTGACCTTTTCATCAGGAAGGTCTGGAATTCCCTTATTTCATTGAATGTCCATCGCCTTGCCTGGATAATTATGCTTAGTTTTGCTGGGTAGTTGATCCTTGGTTGTAGTCTAGCTCCTTTGCCCTTCCCAATATCATATTCCAATTTCTCCTGTCTTTTATTGTGGAAGCTGAGAGATCTTGTGTGATCCTGACTGTAGTTCCACAATATTTGAATTGCTTCTTTTTGGCTGCTTGCAGTATTTTCTTCTTGAGTTTACAGTTCTGAAATTTGGCTATAATATTTCTTGGTGTTTTCAGTTTGGGATCTCTTTCAGGGGGTGATCGATGAATTCTTTCAATGACTATTTTGCCCTCTGGTTCTAGGACCTCTGGGCAGTTGTCTTTGATAATTTCTTCGAAGATACTGTCAATGCTCTTTTTTCATCGTGGATTTCTGGTAGACAAATAACTCTTAAATTGTTTCTCCTGGATTTATTTTCCAGGTCAGTTGTTTTGCCAATCAGATATTTCACATTATTTTCTATTTTTTCATTCTTTACATTTTGTTTTACTACTTCTTGGTGCCTCATAGATTCTTTAGCTTCCACTTGCTCAACTCTAATTTCAATGAGTTAGTGTTTTCATTTCATTTTGCTTTTGAGTCTCCTTTTCCAATTGGTTGATTTTGCCTCTCAGGGTGTGATTTTCTCTCTCTAGATTCTGTATCTCCATAGCCATTTCGCCAATCTTATGCTTTAGGGAGTTTTCCATTTTTTCCATGTTTTCTTTTACCTCCCTAATTTGGTTTTTAAAATCCTCCTTTAGCTCTTCCAGCAATGCTTTTTGGGCTGAAGACCACTTCACATTACCTTTTGAGGTATCAGACATGTCTATAGTGTCATTACCATCCTCTTCCGTATTGGTATTTTGATCCTGCCTGTCTCCATAAAAAGAATCTATTGTCCTCAGTTTTTTTGTGTTCTTCTTCATGTTTGTTGTTTTGCCTTTTCCTGGCTTTTCAACAAGTTTCTGTCTATGGGGCTCAGGACTCTCTGTCCCAGCTTTCTTATTCTGGGGATTGTGAGACTAGAATTATAACCTTCAATTTCCTGAGGTGTGGGGAGGGGTCTGGCTCCCTGACTTCTCACTCCCTATGGGTGCTCTCCAGCACTTGCTTTTCAGCAATGGTCTCAGCTGTTTGTTGTTTGAGCTGATCTCTGGCACTTCCCCTGGGGGAGCAAGATTACGTCTGGACTCCTGGAGTTGACCCCTGCTGGCTCTGCCCCTCTGGGACTAATGAGCTTCTACTATTTGTCCTGTGAGGCCCCACTACTTTCTCCTCTGTTTCAGCTTTCTTTTTTCCCCCCGAGGAATTCTCTGGGTGAGGGATTAGAGCCGTTTACCTGGCCATTGTGTCTTCCAGAAGTTCAAGAAGCCGAGTTACTGGGCTGCAAGCGTCAGGAGTTGGTATTTTCCCGGCCGGTGGTGTTGCACTGCCTCTCTCGCCCCCACAGACTGCGGTCCTGTGTTGGGAGTCCTGGGGATCTCCACCGGTTTTGGGCGCCCAGCTTTCTCCCAGCCTGTCTCCCACGTGGATTTCCTGGCCGCCGCTTCAGCCTTGGTCTGGAGCGGCTCCGCCCCGAGCACTCTCCGAGCCTACAGGTTCTTGCCTCCAGCCTTGCAGACTCTCCCGGCTCGGAAATTTGCCCCACGCAGACTGCTTGCGGTTTCTGACTCTCTCAAATCTGCTCCAATTCACTTTTTTATAGGAATCTGACAGACTTTGTGAGAGAGTTCTGGTAAGACGCTGCCTTCATGAGGCCATCTTGGCTCTGCCCCCCTAGGATATGTTGATTTTAAAAAATAGGAACAAAGGAATATGTAATAAGCACAATCCATAAAACATAAATAATGGTTTTCATCAAGAGGAATGAAATAAGGTACAAGCATACCCCTAAAGTGGGTAAGGGAATCTAAGTCAAATGGAATTCTAAGGCATTCACTCTTTGCTTTTCTGTTTTTTTTTTATTTTATTTTTGGTTAAGAAAAAAAGAAATAAGTAACTTTTTCAGTCTATGTCTATGAAATCAAGTATAACCATGATACCCACAGCATGGAGGAAAAAAGTCAAGAGAGGAAACTATAGACCTAAGTATCCCTAACTAATACAAAATACCAACAAGCATATCAACAAAGAGGCTAAATTAATCTAGACTCATATTTCAGTCTGGCCATATACTATACCAGGAATGTAAAGCTAAATAACATCAGGAAAAACCTGTTTGTCTGTTTGCTTTTTATCAGACCTGTAATTTCACTGGTATAGGAAACCTGAGTGAGGAAATTCCAGGTATCAGTGAAGATTTGTAAATGTGGCCTGGAAAATGAGAGGTTAAAGGATTTGCCCAGGGTCATAAGCTAGTATGTGTCAGAGGTGTGATTTGATTCTTGATTCTAAGGCCAACTCTTTATCCATTATACCAGACTTCTCTTATTGAAGAGCTATAAATATAACACAGCATATGAATAATAAACATAATCAAATCACATTGTCATTGAACACAGAATGGCCTTTATTTATATCAAGCAGCAAGCACTGATTACGGTCGCAGAATATAGCCATGCTTTTTTCTCCTTCTCTAAATATTGTCTACTATCATTCCTTGCTAACAGGGGGTCCTGTAGAAATGTTTCTTGATTAAATGTACAGAGAGCTCTGAGTCCTGTCCCCTGCCGCCAGAGGAAGGGCTTCTAGTCAAACCCTCTGCTCATGGATTAGACACTGGGAGCCAAACACATCTCAGACCTTAATTATTTTCCATTCCAGTACATTACAGGGAACCCAGAGCAAATTAAACATTTGCTGATCTGTCAATTGTGGGCAAGGATTGTTTTGTGAAATGATCAAAGACAAATCTGGATGCTCATGGTCATCTAAAAAAGTCTCTGTTTATTCATTTTCTCACAGTATCCCAATAGTTGCTTAGAGATGTCTCCTCTAACTGATAAGGAAAGCTCCTGTTTAGTATGATAAGGATAGAATATCTATCTATCTATCTATCCATCCATCCATCCACCCACCCATCTATCCATCTATTTACCTATCCAGCCATCTATCTGTCTGTCCATCTGTCTGTCTGTCTAATCTATCTATCTCCTATCTATCCATCCTATCTGTTCATCCATTCATCTATCTATCTATCTATCTATCTATCTATCTATCTATCTATCTATCCATTTTTAGAGAGAAGCCATACTTTGATGGAGAGAAGATTGAAGAAGAGACAGAAGCCTCCAACTCCAGTACAGGTTTTATTAGTTAGGAATGCTGTAACTACCAGTTAGTTCACTCCCCTCTTTGGACCTCATCTAAACAATGAAAGTGCTGCACTACATGATCTTTCAGGGCCTCTCAGTGCTAAGAGGCTATGAATTTTCCAAATTATGTAAAGTGTTTTTTAGAGGATTGTTAAATTGTGGTGTAAAGAGCATACCAAGTGGTTAACAGAAGGGGTACTTTTGTAGTGCTGGGAATGAAACAAATATAGTGAATTAGCCAGTACAGAATCTTAGCATAGGAAGGAGTTTTAGAAATCATCATGTACCACCCTGACCAAGACAGGACTCTCCATCTAAAGGCCCTTGTGTTTTTTTTTAAATAGATGAATCGTTATTTAATTTGATTAAAAAATAAAGAAAACCAAACTATCAATATTGAAATGGAAAAAAGTAACTTCATGACCAAGGAAGAAGAAATAAATTATTATAAATTGTTTTGCTCAATTGTATGCCAATAAAATGACTAACCAAATGAAATGAATATTTACAAAAATATAAAATGCCCAGATTAACAAAATAAAAAAATAGAAAATATAAATAACCCAATCCTAGAACAAAAAACTGAACAAGATATAAATGAATTCCCAAGGGGGAAAACACAGGGCCAGATGGGTTTTGAAGCAAATTCTAGCAAACATTTAAAGTTCAATTAATTCCAGTACTATAAAAGCTGTTTGGAAAAAAATAAGAAAAGAATGGGTCCTACCAAATTCCTTCTGTTATACAAAGACAGTCTTGATCCCTAGAACAGGGAAAGCCAAAACAGAGAAATAAAACTATAGACTGACATTGCTATTAAATGTGGTGCAAAAATTCTGAGTAAAATATTAGCAAGGAGACGACCTTAACATATCTCAATGGTTACAAATATGACCACACTAGATTTATACCAATAATGGAAATGCTTCAATATTAGGAAAAACTAGAAGTCTATTTGACCATAGTGAAAACAATAAAAATTAACAGATGCATAGATAGTTTTTGACAAGATACCATTCCTGTTAAAAATATCAGAAAGCATAGAAATAAATGGATTTTTTACTTTTGAACCAGCAATACAATTCCTGGGTGTATACTCATAAGAGATCAAAGAAAGAGGAGAAAAAAAACATGGAAAAATTGTAGCATCTCTTTTTGCAGTAGAAAAGAATTACAAACCATTAATTGGGGGAATGGCTGAATAAGCATATTAATATGATGGAATGCTCTTATGTTATAAGAAATAATGAAGGGGATGATTTCCGAGACATTTGGGAAGACATAGCAAAGTGAATAGAAACTGAAGGGCATTTTATGCAGTAACAATAATGTTGGAAAAACAAACAACTTTGAAAGACTTAGGAACTGTGACTAATGTGATGACCAAACATGACTCCAGTGATCAATGATGAAGTATGCTACTTACCTCTTGACAGAAAGGTGAGAGACTCAGAGGGAAGACTGAGGTATACACACATGAACAGAGAAAGAGACATTCCCCTCTCCTACCCTCCACTTGCACATGGCCAATGTATGAATCTGGTTTGCTTGACTACACATTTGTAACAGGGATTTTGTTTTTTCTTGTTTTCTCAGTTGGGGGTGAGGGGGAGCATAAGAGATCAAAAACAGATTTTCGTTGATTGGAAAACAAAATACAGCATCATACGGAAAAGAGAAAGTTTCACAGTAGGATGATCCTAGAACATTTCTAATGACACATAGGAAAATCCAAGGCAGCATCATGGAACCTGCTATCCAGAGATGGGTAGGCAGCCAACTAAAGTGTTACTGGTCATTTCTGTTTTTATAGATGTGATGTTTGCTTGTGATATTTTGTCTCAAGCCAACATTAGATGGAATCAGACAACAGTCTCAGTGTATACTTATCTCCACCAAACCATAGACCTGGAAGGAATCTTGAATCTAGCCCAGGACTCAGACTGGGGCTTGTGTCTTGTGTCTGGGTCTCATTCTCTCCACACTCCATTTCTCTTTAGGGTCACAGTAGTACCAGAATCTATGTTAATCGTATCAGTCAATTTTACCAATTATAGAATGGGTTAGAGAGAAACTGGCAACTTGGTCACTGGGGCAGTGATACTTTAAAAAAAATCGGATGGATTGGGAATAATCACTTTGTGTTTCTCACAGAAAGGAGATACTTGGTAGTACTTTTTGGATTGAATAGAACTGAACTGAATTGACAGCTTGAAACTGGGATAGTCTTTACTTGTCCAATGGCTACTTCGCTCTACCTCTCTCTGCTCTTCCCAAGGCAGTAAAGTTCTCTTATGTTCTTCATCCATGTGAGCAGGAAGAAGGACATGGGAAAATGGTAAGAGTCTGCATTAAATAGAAATTAGGTGAGTGGATTAGTCCGTGATTAATCATCAAAGATTTATTAAGCATCTACTATGTGTCAGGCACTGTGCTAAGCATTAAGGACATAAAAGAGGGAAAAGCCAGTCTCTGCCCTCAAGAAACTTATAATCAAATAGGGAAGCGATGGCCAAATGCACACATATAAAAGCAAACTATATACAGATTAACAGGGAATAACTAACAGAAATTAAGAGGGGTGGGGAAGGCTTCCTGTAGGGGGTGAGAATTTAGCTGGAACTTAAAGAAAGCTAGGGGGGTCAGTAGTCAGAGCAGAGGAGGGAGAGGATTGCAGCTAAAGGAGGACAGCCAGGGAGAATGCCTGGAGCTAAGAGATGGAAGGGCTTGTGGGAGGAACAGTCAGGAAGCTGGAGTACCTGGAGGGGAGTAAAATATAAGAAGACTGGAAAGGTAGGACAGGCAAGGGATTTTTATGCCAAGCAGAGGATTTTGTATTTGATTCTGGAGGCAATAGGGAGTCACTGGAGTTTATTGAGTAGGGGAGTAACATGATCTGACCTGCATTTTAGGAAAATCACTTTAGTGGCTGAGTGGAGGATGGACTGGAGTTTGAAGAAAATCAAGGCAGGCAGACCACTCCCCACCCCCTACCTTAGCTATGGCACCTCAAGTGTGAGGTGACAAGGGCTTGCACCAGAGCAGTGGCAGTGCCAGATGAGATAAGAGTGCATGTTGGAGAGATGTTACAAAGATGAAATCAACAGGCCTTGCCAGCTGCTTGGAGGCTGAGAGATGGTGAAGAAGCTGGGCTAGCTTCTAGCCTGAGGGATTGGGAGAATGGTACTGCCCTCTACAGTAATGGGAAATGTAGGAGGGCAGAGTGTCTGGGGGCAAGGATAACAAATTCCATTTTAGACATATTTAGTGTAATATTTCTGCTGGACATCCAGTTGGAGATGTCCGGAAGGTAGTTGGAGATGCAAGATTATGGATCAGCAGAGAGACAGGAACAGGTAGATTTGGAGAATCACTGGCATAAAGATGGTGGTTAAAACCACAGGAGCTGATGAGATCACCAACTGAAGCAGTTTAGAGGGTAAAGAGAAGAGGTCTCAGGACAGAATCCTGAGGGACATCTATAGTTAGAAGGCATGATCTGGAGAGGATCCAGCAAAGGAAACAGAAATCCTATGTGTTAGGAGGAAAATCAGGAGAGACGGTATCCTGGAAACATAGAGATGAGAGAGTATCAAGGAGAAAAGAATGCTCAGCAGCATCAAAGGATCCAGAGAAGTGAGGAGAATGAGGATTTGTTAAGCATCTACCATGTGCCTACTATGTGAGAAAAGGTCATTTGACTTGGCAACTAGGAGATCATTAGCAACTTTATAGAGAGTTTGGGGGGAAATGATAAGGTTGGAAGCCAGATTGGAAGGGGACATTGTTCATCCTTCATTTAAAAAAATTATTTTTGGGGGGCGAGAGGGGAAGGAGGCAGGGCAATTGAGGTTAAGTGTCTTGCCCAAAGTCACACAGCTAGTATGTCAAGTGTCTGAGACTGGATTTGAACTCAGGTCCTCCTGACTCCAGGGCCAGTGCTCTACTCACTGTGCCACCCAGCTGCCTCCCATCCTTCATTTTAGAACAGGACCAATGACATCACGGATGAAGTCTTGACTTGTGTGTGAATTGGTTTTAAGTGAGGCAGAGCCATGCAAAGTTGTCAGCCTCACTCTCTCTTCCAGGGTCACTGAAGTCCAGGGGCATGACAAAAGTCAGGATGACTGGCAGTGGCCCAGGATGCAGTGGGTGACCTTGGCATCTTCCATGTCTGACCAAGCTCTAAGTGCTCCATGCTCCATAGCTCCTGCTTCAGTCTCCTTCAAGGCCACTGGAACACATTGTTCTCATTTGCCCATTCTGCCGGGGGAAGTTTTCACTTACTTGTTCAGGGAGGACCAGCCCTTCTGGTGTGAGGGCTGCTAAATCCACTTTTGGTGTACACCTTCATCTGACTCTTACCTGTGGCTCCAAGAAGCTGTAGCAGGTGCAGAGGCCACACTCTGGTCAAACCATCTTGGGAGGTGGGCCAAACCAGATTGGGTTGAAGGTAACTGGCAGGCTGGAAACTCATCAGTAATTTAGGGGCATAACTACCCCAAAGTATACGAAGAGTGTAAGGGATTAAGAAGAGGGTGAAAGAAGTGGAAGCATGGATTGTAGATAGCCTTTTGGAGGAGTTTAGCCACAAAGAACAGAAGACGTACAGGACAATCATCAGTGGGGATGGCAGTATCAAGTGAGCATGTTTTTAGCATGGAGACACACAGGCATATTTGCAGATGGTAGGAAATGAGCCAGTAGATGAGGAGAGATTTACAATAGTGTAATAGTGGGGCTGACGGAGGGGACAATCTGGTGGAGGAGGTGGGATGGAATGGGTTCACTTCTACAAGCAGAGGGGCAAGCCTTGGTAGGCAGTGAGACCACTTCATCATTTGGTGCTCCAAATACAACTGCAGTTGAAATATTGACTGCAGGATCTAGAAAATAAAAACACAAGCATGTGCATCCACCACATTTGTCTGGTGGGGTTTTTTGGTGAATGGATCCCTTGCTCAGAATGTCATCACAAGAGCAAACTGAAATTTCTTACTGATCAGAATTACATGCTGTTTCCCAAGGCTGTCTAGGTATAAATCCAAAATGGCCATGGGCCCCACCCCTGCATTGCTCTCTTTCCCCATCTCTTCTTCTTTAGATCCCTGGCTCCTCTCAAGGCTCAGCTCAAGTGCCATTAGGGGGAAGGGAAGATAATAAACATTTGTTAAGCACCCACTATGTACCAGGCACTGTACTAAGAGCTTTTACACATAGGCCTGTCCTGATGCCCAGAGTTGTTAATGTTCTCCTCCCATATTCTTTTGCAGATAAGTATTTTACGTATGATTTCCTTTGTGCATTCTTTGTTTTCTCTTAGCTAAGCCTCACCCACTCCAAGCAGAATTTTGGTTCCCTGAGGTAATGGGTTGTTATTTACTTTTTTCCCTTTGTACTCCTAGGCCCAGTATAGCACCTTGTATGTAGCACGTGCTTTAGAAATGCTCACGCAGTCAGATTTTAAAGGTATATCTGGATGATTTAATAGCAAAAAAATCCCCAAACAAAACAAAAAACAACAACAAAACAAAAACAAAATCAAAAACCTAACACACCTTTGACCTAATTATGGATGATGGTCAGGACATATATTGTTCAGGCCTATAAGACTGATTTTGAAGAAGAATATGGAAGTTAGAAGCAAGTTCCAAAGTTCTTCGGGCTTGGAGAAATTCTAAATCAATCATAAGTTTGGATAGATAGGGAAACCTGCTGAAGCGAGGTCATGAGCAGGCACCAGATAGTGAGAATGGCCTTGGTCACTGGTAGAGTGCCACTGTGGCCCATGTGAGAAGGGTAAAAGAGATCAGACACAGATCTTCCTTGTGCTGAAGTTAATTTTAGTATCATACAGTGTGCCAGCCAATAAATCTTCTTAGGGCAATCAACTGTCGGCAGCTCATCTACCAGCACGCTATTGTGAGAACAACCCTGGGGATGTAGCGGTTTGAGAGAGATGAGTGATTAGGAGGAGAGGCACCTTATAACTCATAGGCAGGCCTCATCAATCACACCGCTGCAATTTCTCACACACTGATTGCATGCCTAATGCTAGTACCCTCTTATCTGCACATCCACTGATGTAGAGCCCAGACTCAAGGAGTCATGGAAATATAAAACCCAAAGATTAGCATGGCTCCCACATCTCCGGAATGCCAGAGATGTTTCTGCTATAGCAGAGTCACAAAATCTCTTGACTGTGTTTGATCTCAAATAGAAAATAGTGGGTAAAGAATTACTGTTAGGTTGTATCTTTTGGAAAAATAGAAACATTTACATTAGACTTTTTGACTGTTGGTTTAAAACCGCCTGTGACAAAATATAAATATTAATTACTCTAAAACCCTGACTGCTGATAAACTCAGAAGGAAAATGATCTTTTCTAGCATGGTGCTTGGCACATAGATAATACTGAAAAATGAGTTTTCATTCATTCATTCATTCATTCATTCGTTCATTCATTCGTTCATTCGTTCATTCATTTGTTCATTTGTTCATTCAACAGCAGGCCAGCTTTTATGCCCAGGGAGTATATCTAGGTGCATGTATTTTTCAGAATCACACACAAGTTGACAAGAGAAGACTGTCTTCTCCATAAGTACCATCCTTGACCTTATATTGTTCCCTCACCAAGATTAAGGTGTAGATTTTTGAAAGAGACAAGATATGTACTTATGGTTGAGACCTGAGGGCGTGCATATGGGAAGAGGGTGGGGTCTGAAACACCAAGGCTAGCAAAGATGCCTGCAGTGCTGAGGAATTTAAAATTTGCTTTTCTGTCTTCTGTTTCATTATTCACCGAGAAGAGAGTCTTGACCATCATTTTCATAAGTGTTATTGGAGACTTGGCAGACTGAGTGTTTAAAAGATTTTGCATCTGTGAGAAAAGAGCTATACATAAAATGTGTGATTGTCTCAGGACCACTGTCTGTGAATTCTTTCCACTAGGACTCACTTGGAGGGGTCACATTAACCTACCTCTCTTCCCCCTGTAACCAGAATGGACTTTGTTTTCTTTGAATGACTCAGCTTACCTCATTGAGCTTCCCTGGACACTGGGGCTTGCTCTTCCGGGGCAGGAAGCCCCGGAATCAGGAATCAGAGAACTTCCTGTGTGATGAGTCATGGGGCTGGCTGAGGGGAGGTGTGTTAACCTGGTCTACGCTAGGGGGAGGGGCCAAGTCAAGAACCAATCGGCCCTGGTCGTTCAGGTGGTGCTTGATGATGTCAAAAACTCTATAAGAGGGGAGAGGACAGCTTGAAGATCCTCTCTCTTCCTTTTCCGGTTGGAGCCAGAGATGCCTACAGCCAAAGCTGAGCTGCCAGTAGCAGAGCTGACTGGAGGCCAGTGGGTAATCTTTTTACCGTAGAGGGGAAGCATGTATACGATTTTGCCTTATACCATCTCGCTTCTCTGTGGCCTCCTGGTTACCCTTGTGAGGCAGACTTATTGGGCCTGGAAGCTTTTGGTGAAAATATCAAAATGGGGATGCTGGTTTGTGGGCTTGTTACTGTGGAGTGTAAATACATGCTTTAGTTCTCCTGCCTTCTGCCTAGAGAATTCCTTGTATCCTGCGGTTCCAGACCTTTTAGGCACATATGAGATTCTCTTTGAAATCATAAATTCTGCCTTCCTAATATACCCCCATAACTGACAGGGTCAACATAGCTCATAATCTCTCCCCAGCTCCCTCTGTCAGCACAGTTTTCTCATGTTGCTATGGACAGAACGCTGGGGAATAGGCTTCTAGCAACCTCATCCACCAGCCTCACCAGGAAAGTAGAAGGACCATGTGGGCTTCCCTCATGATTCTGTGAGAGGTGAATGCTGGGAAGGATCAAAGGAGGAAGGGAGGAAGGGGAGCTTCTTCAGGGCATGATGGTAAAGGTAGATTAAGAAGCAGAGAATGAAGACAATGAAATATAGTGAGATATATAGTGATAAAAATTCCCAAAGTAGGAAAGGCAGAATTTAGAATAGTTAGATAAATTGAGTCAGGTTTTATTGGTCCTAGGCATGAGTACAACTGATATCTGCCAACTGGAACCTTAGAGAAAAGGGAAGACAGTCTAGACAGGTAGGCTAGAGATAGAATAGGGGCATATTCTGAGAAGACCAGAAAAAGTTAAACACATGAGTGCATGAAACAAATGTATGAGCCACAATGAAGGAATGATCATGTGAGCCAAAGGGACATAGAAATCGAGTATCAAATGAGCCCTATGGGGCACAGGCTGACAATGGACTGGCAATCTTGACATACCCCTCCTCCTCCTGCCAAGTTAGTGAATCCTTTTCAGCTCAACTTGCAAGTGGCAGCCATGGCCCCTTCCTACTAGGGATGCCATGAAGGATGAGGATGATAACAGTTAAGGAAGAATGAGAATCAATCTTTATCGACACTTTCAATACAAGTATCATCCTGGATTGAGGCTAAGGGAAGAGAACACATGTGGGAAATGGAATACATGTGGGAATTTGGCCAGAGGAGAATAAGATGAGTCAACTGCCAGTTACATCCCATTTAGGATCATTCAGATATGATGGTTTGCAGGTTGTTTATGGGTAGATATAGGCTAGAGATGGGGCTAAAGGAGCCATTGGATTACCACATGCCATCAGTACACATAACTAGTGTGAAGAATAGGACACAGTATTGTCTGTTGTCTAAAAATACAGAGTGGGGGGGGGGGATAAAGAATTGTGTGCAGTCTTCATAAAGAAAGGGGGCATAACTGTGTAAGTAGAACAAAAGACGAAATAGAAAAAAAAACATTCAGAGAAATGTGTGTGTGTGCATGTGTGCATGCATGTGTGCCTGTGTGTATGTATGTGTGTGTGTATATGGAAACACTAAGGAAACAACAGTGCCAGGCTTACTGTAGAAGGTACTTGGAAACCAAAAAAGGAAGAAGAGTACAAGAAAGGAGAAGTCAAAGAAAACTGATGGAAGAGGAAGAAGCAAAATGTGAGTAATCCAAGGGGAAAATAATAGAGAGTATTCAAAAGAATGCATGCAGAATATAAAACCACACAGATACAGTGATAGCATAATTTAAAATCAGAATATGTAACATAAAGAGCAGAGTAACAGAAATAGAACAAGATCTATCCCATCAAGCTCCAAGAGAAAAGAAACAGAATTGATATCTTAGGGCCAGGAATAAGACATGATTTATCTTTGTATTTCTAGTGTCCAGATTGTGCTATGTATAGAGGAGGCACTTAAAAACAGCTGCTGGATTGCACTGAATTGTATAAATATAAAGAATGTTGCTTGTGAACTGCCTTGGCTTACTGTCCTTCATACTGATCCACCTAGGCAAGGAAAATTAAAGAAGTAAGCTTTGATGATATAAACAGCACAGATATTGGAACAAGATATATTGTAGTTTATGGATGTCACCTGGAGTGCATATGTTGGGGAGGTATTCACAAATTAATATACTTGCTCCCTGAGGGGGGAAGATCTATTTAAAGACATAGAGAACAAGTCAGATTGGGTCTCAATGGGACCGAATTATGTCGATCATACCGACATAATTTCACAGAATAATCTATGGTACTTGGTATTGTAAATCAGTAAGCTACTATTGAGCATAAACTATTTTGTGACAAGGATTATGCTTGGCCCAGGGGATACACTGGTGAAAACAGGAATCCATCTCCTTAAAGTGCACATGTTCAGCCCCAGGGTGCACAATACATACCAAGAACGTAAGTACCCAGAGAATACAGTGTAACACTGAGAGGGAGACAGTGGTTTTTGGGGAGAATAAGAGAGGCCTTGTGTTGGAGGAAGCACTAGGTTGTACTTTGATGGAAACTTGGAATCCTAGAAGGCAAAGGTGACGGAATGGGGCATTCTGCATGTATTTTAGAGTAGGATGCCATGCTGGTTGTGATGCTCATCATAGAGTTCATAGGACACAAGACAGAAATAACACTGATTGTGGCACAGAGCATGCTTTGCCAGATAAGCCAGGCTCAGTGGAGGATAGAACAGTCAGCCCAGAACCTTCTGTTAAAGTCACACCAGATGCATTAAAGTAAAGCTTTCTGCTCCAGCTGATTGGTTTGGACAAAAACAGTTATTGTCCACCTCTAAAACCTGGGCACTGTCTATATAACACCCAAAATCATGTGGGTGCACCTGTCTGCATCTGTGTGTGTGCTTAAAAAAAGATTTCCATGTGAGGAAATTCAATTCTTTGTTACATGTGCCAATACTTTAGTAAATGGCAACAATCTTTCTCTCTTTTCTCCCTGGTCTTTGAATTCCCGTACTTGGGAGGCAAACTGAAGAGTGTAGACCCTATGCAAGAACATGGCGGTCTAACTGGTGAGCCTATAAACCCAAGAGAGTGTGAACAGAGGGTGTTCTCACTGGTGGGATTTGCTAATGGTAGCACTACAAGGGATTCTGTTAGCATGTTCACACCCAGAAGCTGCTTTGTTGGGGATGAGGGAGGAAGTGTGGCAGGAGAAACTTTCTCTTTATTCATTGATTTTTAGGATATAAGCTATATAAGCTCCTGGGTAGCAGGGATTTATTTCACTCTTTGGACTTGTCTCCCCAGCAAGTAAGGTAGTACCTGGCACATAGTAGGTGCTTAATCAGTATTTATTGGTTAATTGTTGATTTTTAAATATTAATTATCTTCAGTGTCTCTTGTAGAAAAAGGATGCCCATTAAAGCTCCAAACATATTCTACCATGATAAGACTCACTAATTTGCTCATTGCAATGTACTTGGAAGAAGTTGTGTACCTGGAATCAGTCTGGACCTCACATCTCCCTCTCTTTTGGTGATTCTTAGCTCTGATGTCCTCAGTCACACATTCCCATGCTTAGGGCAGTCCATGGCTAAGCTTAAGTAGGTCCTTAATTAATAGTTACTGACTGACTGATTGACACAGCTAGTCCCTAACAATACAAGAAGAAGGAAGGACCACTCATTTCCTCTCTAAAACGTGGATTTTGTCCAGCTGAGACACATGGAGCTTTTCCAGTGTTATACTTTCAGCTAAAGGCAATCCAACACAATTGAATGCAACACACATTTTTTTAATCACCCATGACATGCAAGGCACCATGCTATCAGAAAACTACTGCACATATTAGAAGATCTAAGGAAAGTTATCTTTGCTATTAAAAGCAACAAAACCCAAGTTAGCAAATGATTCTAACTACCTGTGAGAGGAAGGCATAGCTGTGACTGCATACATACCTTTCGGGAACGGATTTCTTTCACATACAATGGAAGTAGAAATTCAGATATACCTTCAAGTCGGATTCCTTCCTTGGTGACTCTCAGATTCCCCATCCCATCCTATAAGCAATGAAATATATTGCACTTTTAGCGATGACCACAGAATGAACATCCATCAACATAATTGCATGATAATGGAAAGAAAGCATGGAGCTCAGATCATTCAGGACAGGATTAAGAGGAAAGAACAAATCCATTGAATGCAAAATTGGGCATATTTCACATAGAGGAGAGTTCCAGGGGAAAGTACACAGGATCAGTGGGCCCAGGCTATTTGCCAGTTTCCATCAAGGATACAGCTATGTGACTATAGAAAAATCAGGTAATCAAATTGCTACCCAAGTAAATGATGGGATTAAAAAAAGAGCATCATATCTAAAATGTAGACTTTATCTTTTATGTAGGTAGCTATGTGGTAAGGGGGATAGAACATTAGACTTGTAGTCAAGAAGATGTGCAGTGAAATTCTGCCTCCAAAATTTACTATCTGTGTAACCCTGGACAGCTCACCGTTGTCCTCGGTTTACTTGTCTGTAAAATTAAGGTTTGGATTTGATTGTATCTAAGTTTCTTTCTAGTTCTAAATCTATGATCCACTCATCCTATGAGTGTTATGTGGGAGGAACAACAAGAGATCTAATTTGGCTGGACCAAAGACCATATGGAGAAGAGTAGCAAAGAATAAGGATAGACATAGTCAATCAGTCAGTCCATCAATATTTGTAAAGCATCTACTATGTACTGTTGAAGCCAGACTGTGAAGGGCTTTAAATGTCAAGCTAAGTATTCTGTATTTGATCCTAAAAGTAACAGAGAATCACTGGAGTTTAGTGAGTGGGGGAGTGACATAGATCTTTGCTTTAAGAATATCACTTTGGCAGATGTGAGGAGGATAGAAGAGAGAGAGAAAGAAAGAGAGAGAGGGCAAGGGGGGAGGGCAGAAGGGAAAGACAGAGAAGAAAAGAGAAAAGTAGAGTAGAGGCGAGAAGAGAAAAAGAAAGGAAAGAGATTTCAGGCTGGTAGAAAAATCAGGAGGCTTGTACAATTTGTTGTTGTTTAGTCATGTTAGTTGTGTTTTACTCTTCGTGAATTCATTGGGGTATTCTTGGCACAAATACTAGAGTGGTTTACCATTTCCTTTTCCAGCTCATTTTATAGATGAGGACACTGAAGCAAACAGTTTGGGGATTCACCCAGGGTCACAGAGCTAATAAGTTTCTGAGGCTGGACTTGAATTCAGGGCTTCCTGACTCCAGGCCCAGTGCTCTATCCACTGTAGCACCTAGTTGTCCATGTGTAACAACCCAGACAAATAGGCCTTGAACTAGGGTTATATTTGAGTAGAGAGAAGAGAATAGATAAAAAAATGCTACTGAAGTAGGATCCCCAAGAGTTGCAATAGAATGGATATGTGGCATGTGTGAGGGATGATTCAAGGGTAAATGCTAAACTGTCAAGCTGCAAGACTGAAAGGATGGTGGTGCCCTTGACAAAGGTAGAGAAGCATAAAAAGGGGGGATAGACTTAGGGAAAATAATGAGTCATATTTTAGATATACTGAATTTAAGAATCCTACAGGACATCCAGTTCAAAATGCCCAATGTTGGAGATGAAGGACTGGAGTTTTCAAGAGAGACTAGAGCTGGAAAAAGAATCCTGCAGTCATCTGTACAGAGACTGTGATTGAGTCCATGAAGCTGATGATGACTAAAGACAGAAGGCATGTCTAGAGTCCCAGGAGGTTGTGAGACATAGAGAAGGGAAGAAAAGGGAACTCCTGGCAAATGGCTTCTCTTTTCTCAGGAAAGTACAAGGTGAGGTTCTCTGGTGAGTGTCTGGGGAGGCTTTGGTGGGAGCACTTGAGGAGAGAAGACAGAGTTTGCCATAAACTTGGTGGGCAATGGCAGAGCCTTTAATTAGGAAGGTGCATCAGTTGGTGTGGGGCTGAAATGTCTCCTCCCTGAGGGTTACCTAATCGGGCACATGAAACCCAAACAGTTCTCAGTATCTGATTACTTTGAATGCCTAAAGATGTGTGTTGTGGGGTTGCCATGGAAATGTCTCATCTTTGACCACTTTCACCCTCCTCTCTATTTCTATCTCTGGCACTGCACATAATAATAACATGTCCCCTAATGACAGAGCTAGGTGGTTTGCAAAGCCGCCTCCTAACCACCTCCCTGTGGAAGTGATGGCAGGATGGTGTCATTTTTCATCTTTGGCAGGTGAGGAAGCTCTGGCTTAGAGAACAGAAGGGGCATGCCTAAAGTCACCTAGCAACTAAGAGGCAGGAGATTTGATCATGACTCTCTGGAGAATCACAGAAAAGCAGAACAAAAGTTGATTTTGAACAAAAGTCTTTTTATAGGATGGGTTTAATGCTTCCAAAATCACAAAAGTGGTAATTCGGACATGTATCAAGTTATTCAGTAGATTCAGGACCTTTCTAAGCCACGGGGGCACAAACTTACCAGTATCCTTCCTACATTAAGGAGTGCAAAGCTGAACTCCATCCTCCAGAGGCCATCTGACCAAGGCCCAGGCAAGGGAATCTTTACCTCGTTTATCAAGGGACACCTATGCCCTTCCTAATCCAGCCTAAGATCCCACTAGCTTCAGGGGCTTCTGATTCAAAGTCAGCTTATGGCTCACTCAACACTCTCATCTTTTTTTATTTTTTGGTATAAATGCTGTGAAATCACACCTCCATTCTGGGCTTGTGAAATGGCTTTTTTTTTTAAACCAAAGGTAAAAGTTTGCATTTGGTCCAAGAGAATTTCATTTAGCTACCTTTTGGATGATTGTGACCTCAGGAGTATAATTGGATTCCCTGCTCCCCTCACCCCCCCACCCCTACCCCTTTGCATTTTACTCTCAGGGAATCTGTGAACAAGAGAAGAGAATGAAGGCAGGCTGCAGACCCTCAAGTTGGCCTGAAATGAGGGGTCACAAGACTAAAGACCCAGATTTCTGAAATGTTTCAAAATGGACAAAGAAGCAACAGGGTTCCCAGAATCATAGCTAGAGAGCAGAATGACACAAGGTCATCTGGTTCCCCACTCTCCTTTTCAAATGGGGTTATTCAAATTCCTGAGTTGACATTTAGTTAATTTAGGCCTATTCGTTTCTGCAAATGTTTATCGATTTCACATATTTTTGGCTTCTGATCAGACAAAATGATTTCCAATAATTTCCTTTGTTTCCTCTTCATCTGCTGTTGATTCTCCCTTTTTGTTCTTAAATTGGGGAAATGCTTTTTTTTTTTTACAAATCAAATTAGCTAATGCTTTATTCCATTCTATTTTAATATTTGTTTTAAAAAGAAGCTTTTAGTTTTCTTTATAAATTCCATTTTCTATTTTAATTTTCACTTTCTTTTATTTCTTTTTTGATTTGTAGAATTTCTCATTTTGTGTTTCATTAGGTTTTTGATTTGATACTTGCAATATATATATATATATATATATATATATATATATATATATATATACATATATGCATATTTCTCAGTTGCACATCCAATGAATTGTTGATGGCAATGATTAGAAATATAACATTTTCCCTCAGGATTATTTCAGCTAAATCTCAAAAGTTTTGCCATATTATTTCTCTATTGTCATTTTCTAAAATAAAATTAACTAATGTTTTTGTGGTTTGTTCTTTCACCTATAGATTTAGAAAAAATGTTGAGGACTAGAAAAACAGCATACGAATACTGGCTTACACTAAAACAAGGGAATTCTACCAGGAATTATAACTACTATAGATGGTTTGGTCTTTTTAATAAGCATTCACTTTTAATGTTGTAGTACCAACATTGCCCTAATTGTGTCCCCTTCTGACCTTTCTTGTCTCTTCTGAGAATTTTAAAATGTTTAATTGGCCGCTTTCCCTTTCCTTTTTTCCCATTATCATGAACACTCCAAATTCCCATCGCCACCCTGTAAAAGCCCTGCCTTATAACCCAAATAGAATCAAGCAAAATTGATTTCTGATGTAATGATCATGTCTGGAAGAGCATGCTTCATTCTGAACCAATAGTCTATCATTTCTCCACCAAGAGGTGGGTCATAGGCTTCATCCTCTGTCTTCTGGGGCTGTTGGCCATTGCACTGACCAGAATTCTTGAAGTTTTTGATGTTGTTTTCCTTTATAATATCTGGGCCATTGTCCTCCTGGTGCTGCTCATTTCACTCTGCGTTGGTTCATACAAACATTCTAAGGTTTCTCTGAATCGATCTGTTTCATTAGTTTTGGCATAATAACCATCGTACGTATGTACTGTGATTTGCTTGGCCATTCCACAATTGATAAGCATTCCTTTACTTCCAGTTCATTCATGTAACAAAAAGTGCTCTAGAGATAGAATTTTATGGATATGAGGAATATGAGTCCCTTGTCCCTTTCTTTGTCATATACGCCCAGTAGTTTTATCTTTGACTCGAAGAATATGCATGATTTAGCGGCTTCCTGTTACCTGCAGGATCAAATATAAATGCCTCTGGCATTTAAAACCCTTTATAAGCTGGTCTTCTATCTCTCCAATCTTCTTATACGTTATTCTCCTCCATTCACTCTGTGATTCAATGGGGCCTCCTCGTTGTTCCTCACACACTCCTCCGTTTCCTAATTCTGTGCCTTTTCACTAGGCTGCTCTCCATGTCTGGGATGCTCTCCACCCCTTACTTCTATCTCAGTTCCTTGGACTTCCTTGAAAGCACTTAAATCCCAATTTCCACATGAAGCCTTACCCAGTTGCCCCTCCCACCTCACTGCTACCCTCCAACATTACCTTCTGTTTAGATTATACATCTTGCATGTACACATGCATAGTTGTGTGCATGGTATCACCGCCATGAGACTGTGAGATCCTTCAGGGCAGACACTAGTATTTTTACTTTATTTGAACCCACAGTGCTTAGCCCAGGGCCTGGCACATGGGAAGCACTTTAAAAAGTGCTTGTTGGCTGACTAATTTGAGGGGCATATTTCCAATTTCCTCTGTAGAATGGTTGTGGAAAATCCCAGCTCCCCCAACAGAGCTTTAGTCTTCCTGTCTTGCAGCAGGCCCTTCCACAGTAACCATTTCCTTCTGTACTTTTTATGGCCATGAGGTAGAACCTTAGAGTTCTTTTCATTTGCATTTATTTTATTTATAGAATTCTTATATAATTATTGATAGCTTGAAAATCTTTTCCCTTGATAATGCCCTGTTCTCAAATGTAATGTGTCCCAAACTGAATTTATCTTTCTCTCCCATCTTCTTCCTCTTCCAAACTTATTTCTATCAAAAGGCCTAACATCCTTCCTGTTTCCTGGGGTGGCACTGTCCCTTACTGCACATGTCCAGCTAGTTGCTGCACCTTACTGTTTCTACCTCTATGCCATCCCTCTTTCTGACTCCCAACTAAGTCCTCTCCAGTCACACAGAGACCACCTTGGGTATGAAATCATTCCCTCTCTCTTAGATGACTGTAATAGCCACCTGCTTGGAATCCCTGCCTCAAATCTCCCCGTTACAATTTAGCCTTTCTACTACTGCCAAAGTCATTTTCCTTGAACACAGATCTGCCCACATTGGACCACTACTCAATAAACTCGAGAGGCCTCCTATTGCTTCTAGGATAATATAGAAATTTCTCTGTTTAGATTTGAAAGCCCTTCACAACCTGTTTTCAATCTATCTTTCTGCCTTACTAGGCATTATTCCCCTACCACAGTCTGATTCAGACAAACCATCCTTCTCCCTGGTCATTCACACATGACACTCCACCTTTGATTTCTGTACCTGTGTACTTCCTGTTCCCCATGCCTACAATGCACTCCTTCTTATCTGTGTTTCATACATGAAGCCTTTTTTTCCCCTAATTCCTCCATTGCTAACGCCCTCTGTCTCAAGCTAGCTGGTACAGAAGTATGTTATGTTTATTTAGATTTGCTCTCTCTATATTTCTAAGTGTACTAGTTTGTTTTTCTTTTCCTGTAAAAGCAGCTTCTTATAAGTAGGGATTGTTCCATTCTTTGAGCTTTTACCCCCAGGGCTTAGCACTTAATAAATATGTGTTTTGTCTATTGATAGATTCATATCCTTTAACTGGTTATCAGGGAAGAATTCCTATTCTTATGTATGTTACCAGTTTTATCTATTTCTTAAATAACAGATAAGTCAGCTGCAAAACTCTCCCCCCTCCCAAGTTTCCTCCCTTCTAATTCTTACTACATTGATTTTTTAATGGGCAATCTGTTCAATTCTATGTAATTAAAATTGTGTATCCATTTGGAACTTATTATAGTGTATGGTATAAGGTGCTGATACATGCCTAATTTATGCCAAACTTAGCTCTAATTTTCCCAGTAGTTTTCCCTCAAATACTGAGCTTCTACCCCAGTAGTTGGTGTCACACCATTTTTGCATATGTAATACCATTGATATTCTTAAATTATTTCTGGTGCCTTTAAGAATAGTGTAGTTTCTTTGCCTGTCTCCTTTGATGATGTCTATGTCTATGATTGCCTTGTCTATGATCATAATTGTTACTCCTATTTTGTTGAATACACCTGAATCTTAATAAATACTGAGCCAAACATTCATTTTTGGGGGGCAGAAATTCATTTTAAGTCTGCATGCACCTTTATGTTTCAAGCATATTTATTATAAATGTGACCAGAAGAGATAACTAGGCAAAGTGCTATATAAACCTTAAAGGTCTATTGACAGTTATGATTATTAAGTAATATTTTCAGATTCTACATTGTGATCCATGTTGCTACCCTCCTCCATTTAATGGGTAAATCTTCATTCATATTCATGATTATAATTGTTAATCACATTTTAAAAAATTCCATCATATCCTAAGTGCCAGGAGGTCCTCTCCTGTTTGAAGGGAAAGCAGCTGGCTGAGAGGGAGGAGCAGAAACACCAGAAGAAGAAATTAGAATACATATTTCACCCATCTGGACTTTGGTCCTTTCTCCTCTGGGGCCTGGGATTTTTCCTTCAAATGCTTTCATTGGGACCCCCATTATCAGTGGGCCCTGGAACTGAGTCTTTTGCAACGTGTGTCCCGACTCTTAACTTCCCTTTCAACCCCAGACAAGCTAGACATTATCTGTATAGCCATTCCTAACACTGTTGTTTATGTATGTTATGCTAGCTGAGTTTTCTATGATTTCTTATTAAAATATTGATAAGCTTCTATAGAGAATGATAGAGACAGAGCAAATTCTGTAAATTAACAGAAAAATATTCCATGACTATTAGGGGAAAGGTTGATGTCTCCCTGTCCCTGCCTTATCCCAGATCTCTTTACAAAGAGAATAAAATGGGTGGTAAGATTGATGGAAACATCACTACTCTTAAATGGGGTGGTCTGAACCTGCTCTTATGAAGCTGCTGTCCACCTTTGTGGTAGAAACTGACCCATGCTTGAATCCTTCATAGCCTGCTGCAAACTCTCAGAACTTAGCTCCACGGAATAGTCTTTGAAAGACCAGAATCACCTCTGCCAAGAGGAGGCACTGGAAAAAGACTTGAGCCAAGGCTGCACACACTCATACAACAGGGGTTTGACCTCAGTGATGCCATCTGAATGTAGATGATCTGTTTTAGCATTTACCCCTTTAAATTTAAAGTTTATTGCTGTTTTTATATTACTTTCATTTCTCAATATATTCTCTCCCTTCTCCCTTTCCCAGAGGAATATCTTTTTCATAGTAGAGAATAAAGAAGGGCAAAACCCCCCACAGTTCAACAAAACTAATCAATAAACCGGTAGGTGTTTTGTTACATGCAGGGTTCCATATTCATAGCTCTTCTAACTTGGAAAAGAAGGCAGGGACGTATGTTTTCACAACTTTTCTTTGGGACCAAGTTTGGCCATTATTTTACAGCATTCAATCTCACTTTTGTTGTTGTGCTTTCCACTTACTTTGCTGCAGTCATTTTGTATGTTCTTTTTAGAAATAAATTCTCTTTAGTTCGCTTTGTATCTATTCATATGCCTCCCTATATTCCTCTATATCCCTTCTAATCATCATAATATCCTATTACATACACCCCATCCCATCAATAATATCCCATTACATGCAAGTAACACAATTTGCTTAGTCTTTTCTCACCAAATTTATTTCTGTTTTTTATTACTACAAAAATGGTTCTGTGAGCATTTTGATGTTTGTGGGACTCTCATCCCCGCTGCCCCGAACCCCTATGCATTTCCTTGGCTTTTATGTCTCTCATTGGGATCTCTGGATCAAAGATCGTGCACATGGAAATCATGTTCTTAGCATAATTCCAAATTGCTTTAAGAATGGTTACCTTAGATCATAGCTCCATCAATAGCATTTAGAGTTGGGTGTCCAACTTGAACTATTTCCAGTTTTTGTCATTTTTCTTTGCCAATTTGCTGAGATAAAACCAGAGAGTTGTTTGATTTCATTCCTCTTATCACTGGTGATTTGAAGCACTTTCATATGGTTGTGATTCTTTTGATAACTGCTTTTCACATCCTTTGACAACTTATCCTTTAGGCAATGATTTTTGGTGTTATGTATTTTTATTTTTTCTCTGCGTTGGAGAGCATACCCAAATTTAATATAATTTTACCCCATTTAAAAAAAACTAATATTCTTATATTACTTGATTTTGTTCAGACAAAGACTTTTAAAAAATCATTTTTTTTCCATTTTTAATTCTCTTCCTCCATCTTTCCTTCCCTCACCTGTTTCAAAGGCAAGAAAAACAAACCCCATTGAAATATGGATGCAAATGCAAAGACATTTCAATTTCATGGAATCAAATGATCTATTTCATTGTTGTGATCCTCTCCATTCCAAATCTGGTTAATAATTCTGTGCCCTAGCCATTGGTGTGAAAGGTAACTGATGTGTATGGTTCTTTTCTTTTCTCCTTCCTTTTATATTATGATTTTTGAATGTAACATTTGGCCTACGAGTGCTGCAATAAACAAAAGAAACTTTGGCAGAAAACATTTCAAAGTTTGCCAATTTGGTGATATCTTTGAACTTGACTTTGATTAATTCTGGAAAGTTGAAGTTAGAAGAAAAATAATGTATCTGTCATTTGAGAGTCACACGGAAGCACAAAGTTAGGTTGGGATGTTGGAGGGCCTCATCCTGGTGCAGTGTGCTCCTCCAGCTACTCTCTGTCCTACCGTGCATCAGGGCCTTGTATACCCTAGCTGAATGAGAAAGCAATCAGATTAATGGGAGGTCTGAAGGGTTACTAAAAGCTTAGAGTGAAAATTTGTGAAACTATGTATATACCAAACCCAGATGTTTCCTTCTTTTGCCATTCTCTTCATTTTGTGCGATGGCACAGCCTTTTGTCAAATGTTCAACTCAATATAACTCTTCCTTTTTTGTGGGAGGGGGAGAATTAAAGTGTGGACAAATGGAATCTGCCTGTGTTACTCCCCACTCAAGCAGAACATCTAACCTCCCCAAACCATTACTCGTTGTATTGTCATTACTATCATACTATTTACGCTGATTAAATGAAGATTTAAGGGCAATGAATCCTTTTTTATGATGAATGCTGTTACAGGTATAGATAGATTCAATAGTTTGAGCCCTTTAGAAGGACTGGAGATACATGTCTGTTTCAGCATGAGCTTGGAGCGGGGTGGAGGAAGAATGGATGATACTAAAAGAATCCATAAGCAAGAGGGCATATTATGATCAATCACCTAGGCAAACACAAGTTTCCAGTAAATATTAGTGTTAAACATATGCACACACACAGAGCGATCTAACACAGCTAAGCCCTTGAGGTAGATGTGAGCTGAGCCCCAACAGGACCAACCAGATACTACATGTTGATACTCCAAGGAGCCAGGCCAACTTCCCTACAGCTTTCACAATATTCAGATCATGCATCTCTTTTGTTTTTATTGTGATATATGGTGTAAGTAGTTTGTCTAAACCTAATTCCTCCTAAATGCCTTTCCTGTTTTTGCAGAAATTGTTGTAATCTAGGGAATCCTTCCATAAGTTAATTATTTCCTCAAGTTTATTGAACACTGAATTATTCATTGGAATTGTTTCTGATCAATCCTTACATATTCTGTTGAAGGAATTTATTTTGTCTATTTCTTCATCAGTATTAAATGACTTTAGAGTAGAATTGGAAGTCTGGTAGTTTGATTTCTCCTTCATTCCTATGTTTACTCATTATTTCTCTTGAGATTCTATACCATTTGTTATTTCAAATGACTTTTATTACTTTTTTGGTCTAGGTCTATAAAGTATACCCTTGGTAGTTTGGCCAGCATAACACTAAATCTATAAATTAATTTTGGTAAATTGCCAATTTATTGTATCTGTAGAGCCAGATGATGAGCACTGATAATTTAAGTCATTTTTTATTTCTTTAAAGAGTGTTTTATGATTGATTCCACATAGGTCTTGTCTATGCCTTGGTAGATTGACATTTTTTTAGTTATTTTGAATGGGATTCCCCTTTGTATTATTTCCTTCTGGATTTTGTTGCTCCTGTATAGAAATGGTGTGGATTTTTGTGGGTTTATTTTGTATGTTGCTGAAGTAATTTTTTCTATTATTTTTCTCCTTATTCTTTAGGAATTTAAACAGTTATGTAATTAGTAAAGAAGGATAATTTTAGCTTTTTTCATTATGCAAATTAATTTCTTTCTCTTGTCTTATTGCTATTGCTAACATTGACCCCATGTCCAATATAATTTTTCATGCTTTGGTTTACAATAAAGTGGATATGTCGAGTTTGAAAGGCTTATGGGATATCTAGGTAGAAATAACCAGGAGTTAGTCATACAGGACTGGAGCTTAGTACAGAGGCAACAATTGAATATATAAACATGAAAGTCATCTTTATAGAGACAATGGTGGTTTTGTCAATTCCCAATGGGTCAGCTAAGAAAGAATGGAGGAAGAAATGGTGAGAGGGCCCAAGAGCAAGCTTGGGGATACACCGAGGCCAAGGAAACAGGACATGAAAGAAAGGCCAGAGCAGAGGTGAAGGCCTGGCAGAACCGGGAGGGATGGGAAGACTAGAGCAGGGTTTGGAACCTTTCCTGTGTCATGGCCTCCTTAGGCAGTAGCACAATAAGATGACAACGATAATATATATGCCAGAGCACCTCCTTTGGGCCAGGCGCTGGCTAAGTGCTTTTCAAATATCTCATTCAGTCTTCACATCAACCTATGAGGAAATGGAGGCAAATGGAGATGAAATGGGTTGGCCAGGGTCACACTGAGGTTAGAGTGGAACTGAGGCCTTCCTGCTTCAGGGCCAGCACTTTATGCCCTGAGCCACCAGCTGCCTCTAGCTGGCTAGGTTTATGGGCTCATTCTCAGAAGTATGATTTTAATAATTGAAGGAAATGCTAAATTCCATTTTGAGGCTACTTAAAACTGAGATGCATCCCCCCCATTTAAGTGCCTAGATCCCATGTATTCTATTCCCAAATTTATACTTACAGACTCCTGAGGGTCTGTGGATCCAAACTTACCAATCTTGTGGTAAGGATGCAGAGTAAGTTTAGAAGGTGTGTAACACATTGGTAGTTAGAAACACAGAGTTATGGAATGTGAAGACAGAACAGAAAAGGATGGGGCTGAGTGACAATCCCTAAGTGTGGCTGAAGTAGAATGAAATACCAGAGCAGAATGTTTAAGGAGATATCAGCATGTAAACTGAAGTCCCCAGGTACCAGGCTTAGGGTTAGCTTGCAGAGAAAACCACAATCCAATCAGTGAATTCCTAGAGAAGGGAGTTTTAAATGACCCCATGGGTCACCCATTGGGTCCATGGGTGACTGACTGTCACCAGGATTGCCACACTGGAGTGAATGTTATTGCATCGGATGAAAGAGGAAGGAACTGAATAGATCTCAACATTGGGGCCAAATCAAATAAGATATAATTTATTAGAGATAAATTTAAGATTCTATATTTAGGCTTAAAAAATAAAGGAAGGGAAGGAGCAGTGCCAGGATAGACTGGAGGAGAAAGGACCAGAATGACTCTTCATGTGAAAGAGATCTAGCCATTCTAGAGCAGGCTCATTATGAATCATGGTTATGTGTCAAGTGCAAACCCTCATGTCATCTCTAGTGCACTGATAGAAATGGGGTCAACCCAGCTTTTGAGGTGGGATAGAAGTAGGGAGTGAGAAGGAATGGTCCTCTGTCCTGGAGGTCACATAAAATCTAGAGTATTATTTGCAATTCTTTTCAGTGTTATAGAAAAGATGTAGAGACCAAAATGGTAAAGGACTCAGATTCCATATCCTAGGAACTATTTAGTCAGTCAACAAACATTTATTAAGCACCTACTATGTACTAGGCACTGTGCTAACCTCTGGGTTTACAAATACTAAAAAGAAAGACAGTGCCTCCCCTTAAAGAGTTTACAAGCTAATGGATTATATAATTTATTGGTCTGAAAAACCTGGGATGACAAGTTGGAGGTGAGAATTGGGGAAGCATAATATTAGTTTCTGAGTACTGGAATCACTGTCTTGTGGAAGTGGCAATGAGTTTGTTTTGCTGGATCTCAGAAGGGAAAACTGGGGACACTGAATGCCATTTTCAGAGAGCCAGATCATAGATGACAACACGACTTCTCTGAATAATTATAGTTGTTGGAAAGTGGAATGAGATAATTTAGGATGCAAGAGGTTCACGCTCTTTAAAAATGGTTAATTGTTCTATTAATGCAGTACCAACTACAGCACATATGGTCAGTGATATCTAGTCAGCCACAAGTATTGCAAAGGATTAGAAATCAGCAGCCTCCTCCAACAAAGGCGAGCCGGCCAACTGGAGTAAACCTCCTTCATGGGCAAAGAACCAGGCATCTTGAAACTATTTTCATAAAGCTGCCCAAAATATAGACATAGGTTTTCAGCATTAACTACAATGAAAAAAGAAAAAAGAAAACCATTAACTCAAAAGGAAATAAGTTTTAATCCCTCTTGGAAATCAGGACATTAACACCATGTCTTCCCGTGGGGGGCTTCTGCTGATAGGCCCCCTCTGAAATTTTGTCTTAGTCCCCACTAAACCCTGATGTAGGTGAAGGAACACATATCCATGTAAAAATATGCATGTAATGTTACTTGGACACCATATGATCTGTCTTCTAAATTACATTTTTTCCCATTGGAAAAAAAGGTGAAAATACAAAGAGCTATAATGATTCTATTAGCTTTGGAGAAAAAAAAATGTCCTGCCTGAATGACAGGTTTTTTGAGGGGTGCAGTTTGACTCTCTTTGCACCTTTTTCTCTTGAATCCCAATCTTCTCTCCAAAACCACAACTGTTCTCTTCCACATCTGTATACTAATTCTACCTGTTAAAAAACCAAGAGAATTCAGGACACCATTGGTCACAGGACCTTAGAGGTCATTGAATTCAACCCCCTGATTTTACAGTTAAGGAAACTGAGGGAGACTTCCCAAAGTTCACACATCTATAGTAAGAGTTTGAGTCTGGATCTGACCTCAGGTCTTCCTGACCCCAAATAAAGCAGTCTTTCCACTATGTCATGCTGCCTCTCTCTTTCTGAATAATTAGATAGCAATCATTATTTCATTCAATCACCATTTCACTGTTTTTTTTAAGGAGAGGTTGTTTTTTCTTTACTCTGTTTGGGTGAGCTGTTTTGTACAGCAAAGCCAGAGATTGCTGCCCTCTCACTTGTCAGTGCTCAGAGCACATCACGACCTAGTGAGGACATTGCATCAAGTGTCCCACAAGCAAGCTGAGGTGGCCATAAGACACAGGTCGTGTTTTCGTTTACACTGTGAGGGTCCTGTTGTGTAACCAACATTTACTCAACAACCCATTGGTTGTTGGGCAGTTGATTTTTGCATTTCCCAACACAAGCTGAGCTGAGAATTGGGACTTTGCTTTTTATAAACAAACCCAGTAAACTGCTGAATTTTTCCTCCCAGTACGTGCAATCCAATGGATTGTGTAAAGGAATTCTTGTTGTGTGAACAGTAACCTTAGTGAAAATATTAAAATTTCTTTTATGAGAAAATCTAAATGAATAAATCCTAAGTTCAAACTACCTGCCAAACATGTCTTTGGTTTTACTTCTTAATGGATCGCCTTATTTAACATTTTCTCCCACTGGCAAATGTGACTCTCAAAAGACCTCTAGTAGGGATACTTTAACAATATCCAGTAATATGACTTACTATTTTTAAATATGTGCATTTTGATACCTATTTTGCTGTAATTGATTTCCTTCATAATCCTATGTTTTATTTTATACAGTTAAAAGTGTGATTATGAGAAGGTGTTTGTCCATAAAGTGGATCAACACCCAAATTCAGATCCACAGGTGCCCATGGAGATCTGGCCTCTTACAAAGCACCAACCTGTGGGCTAGAGAAGAGCAAAGGAGACCCATGAGAAAGGCTCCCCTGCCTTCCAGGAATTATGGTCTTGGATAACAACAGAGATATGGAAGTATGAAATAACAAAACCATGCAAGAGAGGTGGTAGAAGATTTCACCAAAGCCCCAAAGCCCCAAAATAAGGATTTGGGAAAGTCAGGTTTAGATAGATAGGATTACATGCAGTTTTTAAATGAAGGTACCCTATGTGCCATGACCAAGATATGGTATTTATGTGGTCTCACCAATGATTCCCACTCCCTTCTACATTGGTGCAATGTGCCTATTTTGTATTACTTATCACCACAATTATGAGGATAATAAGACAAGTCTGTAGGTGGCTGGCAGGATGATCTTTTCTGGCATTTAAAAAAAAGCCAGGTAGGGAAAAATGAGGAAGACTTGGGTTCAGGTCCTACCTCTGACCTACACTGGCTATGTGACCTTGGGCAAATGTCTTAATCTTGGTGCCTTTCCTCTGAGATGTTCCAATATGTCCCATGTATATATTTTGTTTGCATATAGGTTTGTTTTTTTAAAGTTAACACTTTACAATTATCTCATTTTGTCATCCAACAATTCTGGGAGGAGGTGCTGTTATTATGTATATTTTACAGATGAAGAAACAAATGCCAAAACAAAAATTAAATGACTTGTCTAGGGTCATATAGCTAGCAAATGTCTGAGGTCAGATTTGAACTCAGGTCTTCCTGATTCTAGGTCCAATGCATGGTATGTGAGAGGTATTTAATAAATGCTTATTGAATTGATTTGGCTCTCAGTGTTCTAGGCAGCCCTCTAACACAATAATTGGAAGAAGAGGTACTAACCTTCATTGGTGGAGGGAATTTCCTCACCCAGGAGTTCCCTATGCCTTGGGATCATGGATCTAGGCCCTAAAGCCATACTTTACAAAAAGGCTTATTAAGGAGTACTCTCTCTGGTTCCTGTTTTTGTTAGGTACCCTACCTTGCTTATTGTTGCTTCAAGTTATGCCACATGATTTCATTGATTCAAGACTAAGAAAACTGAAATCCTCCTGGCTCAGGATGTCATTATGTTTTTTGGCCCATTTTTTTTACCTCTGTCTTATGGGATCCAGCAATATTCATCATGAAACATGTCTTTGAACATTTGAGGAAGCTATAAGAGGCAGATTAGCCAAATGCTTACACTCTCAGTAGACCCGAGAAGCGTTACACCTCAGAAAAAGAAACTATGCAACAGATACAAAGTGATCAAGATTGAGCCCACCATATGAAAGAGAGAAAAATGGCATCTCAAAATATCATTAGAGAATGTGAATACTTGGAGTAGTCTCTTGGCAGCCACACTTCTATTGGTCACTCAGTATCAGGAGATACAGCCAAATCTCAGGCATGAGCTCTGGGGTATGGGACCAGATGTAGGGAGATTCTTCCACTTCTTCACACTGCAGTGCCTTAACCTCCACCTTCCCTTGCATTGAACTGCTATCAATTACCCAGGTAACAACAGACACTGATTCTGTCCAGCCAGATGAATGAAAGAGAGAATTACTGGATAGAATCAGGGCAGAAGATGCTAGCAGAGCAGAAGATACAGGCAGTGGAGTATGAAACAGTACTGAAAGCTAGACAGGAAAGGGTATCTGTGACAAAAAGAAAGGTGATTGAAAACTGAGCTGACTATGCCTTCTCTATCCCTACCCCACATTGCCCCATGATTTGATCCTGGTAAGCATCAGGATTGTCTCATGCCTATGCCCTCCAGCATGGGGTATCTGAGTGATTGCCTCATTAAACTCTCTAGAGTCATTTCTGCAAAGGAAAAAAGAGGAGGAGCAGAGAACAAAAGAGTGAAGAGGGAAAACAAGGACATGCAGCTGGGGATATAAGAGAAAAGCAGCAGAAAACATGAATACAAATTTACCCTATAAACAGAAACAGAGAGACCATGAAAACAGAAAGTAAAACTTCAAAAAGAAGGAAAGCACATTGAACATGAACTTTATAAGATGAAAGAAAATGAACCAAAATTTTCAGATGAAAAAGTATTCTATGGACTTCCAAAAGATCATGAAACACCAGCCCACAATTCCAGGTAGGTTAGAATAGAAGGAAAACTCAAAAGAATACATCTGAGGTCAATTTATATGACAAATCAAAACCTACACATTAAACAAAACATACATACATACATACATATATATATATGTACATATATATATATATATACACACACACACACACACATTTCTCTGTCAGTATGTGTGTTAGTGTGTGTATGCTGTGAAATGAGTTGACCTTGTGAGGTCTGAAATGCAGGCAGCCAGAGATTTTGGAGGGGATGCAACTAGGGAAACAACAACTCTTTGCCTTGTAATTTTTGGTCTGGTCAACCAGAATTACAATGGAAATAGGGCTAAAGCTTTTTAGCAGATTCTGGGATTTAATCACTAAAAAGTTGGAAACCAATTAGTTGGAATTTTGGGAGAGAGAACTTCTGAGACTATAGATCACTCCAGGAACTCTCACTAGTGCAAAAACACCTCACTTTCTAATCCTGATCACTTAGCATTCCCCACTCCCACCCCAGAGTTAAGAGAATGTCTTAGGGTGGGAATTTTTAACATCCGTAAAGGTTTTTGTAATTCCTCCCATCCCTGGGTAAAATTTTAGGGAAAATTTAAATCACCCTTCCCCACCTAGCAAAAGGAGGGAAGGCTCAGAAATTCACATACTGGCAGTGGCTTTGTGCCCCTTGGGAACTTTGTAGCCCATCCTTTTTGGCAAAGCTTGAAAATGTCACCCAGATCCTCTACATTCCACCCACTCTGTCCCCAGCAGCTGCAGACCTCCCCCTGGCTCAGTAAATTCTTCAGTTGTGGGGGGAGGGAAAGGTGAATGTGCATACAGTTGGGCAAAATAATTCCTAATTATTGTTTGGATTTCCTCTTCATTAGAGGTGAACTCACCCTTTTCGTTTTTGAACATCTCTGAGTCATTACAATAGGATGCGGGAATGAATATCTTACAATTTTAAATAAATTTTTTCTTTTTTAATTATTTATTTATCTATCTATTTATCTATCTATCTATCTATCTATATATATATATATATTTTATTTTTAGTTTACCACACATGGATCTACACAATTTTGAGTTCCAGATTTTCTGCCTTCCCTCCCCGCTCCCTCCCCAAGATGGCATGGAATCTTATATAACTGTCATGTATAACTTCGCATTGAATTAATTTATACACTAGTCAAGTTGTGGGGAAGAATTATGACCAATGGAATGAATCATGAGAAAGAAGAGACAGAACCAAAAAATACCCCCCCAAAAAAAAACAAAAGAGAAGAAAAAAAGGCAAGCATGTAGTGTGCCTCAATCTGAATTCAAATTTCACAGTTCTTTCTCTGGATGAAGATAGCATTCTCCATCATGAGTCCCCTGGAGTTGTCCTTGCACCTTGTGTTGCTGAGAAGAGCGAAGTGTGTCAGGGTTGGTCCTCATGGAATCCATATATCTGTGGTTGTGTACAATGTTCTCCTGGCTCTGCTCCGCTCACTCAGCATTATATCGTGTAGGATTTTCCAGGTGGTTATGAAGTCCGTATCATCCCCATTTCTTATGGCACAATAGTATTCCATTACCTTCATATACCACAGCTTGTTCAGCCATTCCCCAATTGACGGGCATCCCTTTGATTTCCAATTCTTGGCTATCACAAAGAGAGCTGCTATAAATATCCTTGTACATATGGGTCCCTTTCCCTCTTGTGTGATTTCTTTGGGATACAACCCTAGAAGTGGTATTGCTGGGTCAAAGGGTATGAATATTCTTATGGCTCTTTGGGCGTAGTTTCAAATTACTCTCCAAAATGGCTGGATCATCTCACAACTCCACCAGCAATGTAATAATGTTCCAATTTTCCCGCATCCTCTCCAGCATTTAACAACCTCCTGCTTTGTTATCTTAGCCAATCTGACAGGAGAGATGTGGTATCTGAGAGTTGTTTTGATTTGCATTTCTCTAATCAGTAGTGATCTAGAGCATTTTTTCATATGCCTATAGATAGCTTTAATTTCTTCCTCTGAAAACTGCCTGTTCATATCCTTTGACCATTTCTCAATCGGGGAATGGCTTGTATTCCTATATATTTGGCTCAATTCCCTGTATATTTTAGAAATGAGGCCTTTATCAGAGATACAAGTTGCAAAGATTTTCTCCTAATTTTCTGCTTCCCTCCTAATTTTTGTTGCATTGGCTTTTTTTGTACAAAAACATTTCAATTTGACATAATCAAAATTATCCATTTTGCATTTTGTAATGCTCTCTATCTCTTGTTGGGTCATGAATTCTTTACTTTTCCATAAATCTGATAAGTAAACTATTCCTTGCTCTCCCAAATTACTTATAGTATCAGCTTTTACTCCTAGATCATCGACCCATGTTAACTTTATTTTGGTATATGGTGTAAGATATTGGTCTATGCCCAGTTTCTGCCCCACCATTTTCCAATTTTCCCAGCAGTTTTTGTGAAATAATGAATTATTAGCCCAGAATCTGGCCTCTTTGGGTTTATCAAAGAGTAGATTGCTGTAGCTGTTTAATTCTCCTTCTTGTGTACCATTCCTATTCCACTGATCCACACATCTGTTTCTTAGCAGGTACCAGGTAGTTTTGATGACTGCTGCTCTGTAGTACAGTTTAATATCTGGTATGGCTAGGCCACCTTCTCTAGCATGTCTTTTCATTAATACCCTAGATATTCTAGATCTCTTCTTTTTCCAGACGGATTTTGTTATTATTTTTTCCAGCTCACTAAAATAATTTTTTGGTAGTTCGATTGGTATGGCACTGAATAGATAGATTAATTTAGGAAAAATTGTAATTTTTATTATATTAGCTCAGCCTAACCATGAGCAACTGATAATTTTCCATTTATTTAGATCTGCCTTTATTCGCGGGAAAAGTGTATCATAGTTGTGTTCATATAGGCCCTGGGTTTGTCTTGGCAAATAGACTCCCAAATATTTTATAGTGTCTACAGTAACTTTGAATGGAATTTCTCTTTCTATCTCTTGCTGTTGGGCTTTGTCAGTAATGCATAGGAATGCTGAGAATTTATGTGGGTTTATTTTATATCCTGCAACTTTGCTAAAGTGGTTTATTATTTCAAGTAGTTTTTACTTGATTCACTAGAATTCTCTAAATAAATCATCATATCATCTGCAAAAAGTGATAATTTAGTTTCTTCTTTTCCTATTCTAATTCTTTCCATTTCTTTTTCTTCTCTTATTGCTACAGCTAACATTTCTAGTACCAAATGGAATAATAGGGGTGATAATAGACATCATTGTTTCACCCCTGATCTTATTGGGAATGCATCTAGCTTATTCCCATTACAAATAATGCTTGTCGATGGTTTTCGGTAGATGCTATTTATAATTTTAAGGAAGGTTCCATTTATTCCTATGCTTTCTAGTGTTTTTAATAGGAATGGGTGTTGTACTTTGTCAAAGGCTTTTTCTGCGTCTATTGAGATGATCATATGGTTTCTGCTAGTTTTGATGTTGATATGGTCAATTATGGTAAGAGTTTTCCTAATATTGAACCAGCCTTGCATTCCTGGAATAAATCCTACCTGGTCACAATGTATTATTCTCATGATGAGTTGCTGCAATCTTTTTGCTAATATTTTATTTAAAATTTTTGCATCAATATTCATTAGAGAAATTGGTCTATAATTTTCTTTCTCTGTTTTGACTCTACCTGGGTAGGGTATTAGTACCATATTTGTATTATAAAAAGAATTTGGTAGGACTCCTTCTTCACCTATTTTGCCAAATAGTCTACAAAGGATTGGAATTAGTTGTTTTTTAAATGTTTCATAGAATTCACATGTAAAAGCATCTGGCCCTGGAGATTTTTTCCTAGCGAATTCATTGATGGCATGCTCAATTTCTTTTTCTGAGATGGGGTTATTTAGAAATATTACTTCCTTTTCTGTCAACCTGGACAGTTTATGTTTTTGTAGATATTCATCCATATCTCTAAGGTTGTCAACTTTATGGGCATACAGTTGGGCAAAATAATTCCTAATTATTGTTTTGATTTCCTCTTCACTAGAGGTGACCTCACCCTTTTCATTTTTCATACTGGTAATTTGATTTTCTTCTTTCTTTTTTTAATCAAATCGGCCAAAGGTTTATCAATTTTATTGGTTTTTTCATAAAACCAGCTCTTTGTTTTATTTATTAATTCAATAGTTTTCTTGGTTTCCATTTTATTAATCTCTCCTTTGATTTTCAGTATTTCTAATTTGGTATTTAATAGGGGATTTTCAATTTGCTCTTTTTCTAGCTTTTTCAGCTGTATGCCCAGATCATTGATCTCCTTTTTCCCTATTTTATTCATGTAAGCATTTAGGGATATAAAACTTCCCCTAAGAACTGCTTTTGCTGCATCCCATAAGTTTTGGTATGTTGTTTCATTATTGTCATTCTCTTGAATGAAGTTATTAATTGTTTCTCTGATTTGTTCTTTGGCCCACTCATTCTTTAGAATTAGATTATTTAGTTTCCAGTTAGTTTTTAGCTTATTTTCCATGGTTCTTAATTAAAAATGATTCTTATTGCATCATGATCTGAAAAGGATGCTTCGACTACTTCTGCCTTTCTGCTCTGGATTGTGAGGTTTTTATGTCCTAGTACGTGGTCAGTTTTGGAGTATGTGCCATGTACCGCTGAGAAGAAAGTATATTCCTTTTTAATCCCCATTCGGTTTTCTCCAGAGGTCTATCATATCTACCTTTTCTAAAATTCTGTTTACCTCCTTAACTTTTTTCTTATTTATTTTGAGGTTAGATTTATCAAGTTCAGAAAGGGGGAGGTTGAGGTCTCCCAATATTATAGTTTTGCTGTCTATTTCTTCCTGTAACTCCCTTAACCTCTCCTCTAAGAATTTGTATGCCTTACCACTTGGTGCATATATGTTAAGCAATGATATTGCTTCATTGTTTATGGTGCCTTTTAGCAGGATATAATGTCCTTCCTTATCTCTTTTAATTAAATCTATCTTTATTTTTGCTTTGTCTGAGATCAGGATTGCTACACCTGCTTTTTTAACTTTAGCTGAGGCACAATATATTTTACTCCAGCCTTTTACCTGTACCCTATGTGTATCCCCCTGTTTCAAATGGGTTTCTTGTAAACAGCATATTGTAGGATTATGGTTCATAATCCATCCTGCTATCTGCTTCTGTTTTATGAGAGTGTTCATCCCCTTCAGGTTCAGAGTTATGATTTCTATCTGTGTCTTTTTCTCCATCCTAGTTCCCCCCTGTTTATGCTTTTATTTCTCCCTTTCCCCTTCTCCTCCTCGATAAAGTTTTGCTTTTGACCGCCGCCTTCCTCAGTTTACCCTCCCTCTTTATTCCCCTCCCTTATCTTATCATTTCCCACTTGCTGTTTCTCCCCTCCCTTCTGACCACCCCCCTCTCTTTTTGCCCCCCTTCCCCTCCTACTTCCCATAGGACAAGTTAGATTTCTAAACTTATCCAGGTATGTTATTCCCTTCTTGAACTAGATCAGATGACAGTAAAGCTCAAATACTGCTCTTCTCCCTCCCTTCTTGCCCTCTACTATAATATGTTTTTGTGCCACTTCATTTGGTGTAATTTACCTTTTTCTACTACCTCCTTACTGCTTCTCTCATAGCTCTCCCTTTATATCTCTTACTTATATTTTTTTTATCTTTACATTAGTTAATTTATACAGGCATTCACAACTTATGTATATCCCTTTCAATTGTCATAATAGCCGTACCATTCTCAAGACTGACATATAAATGTATATATATATATATATATATATATATATATATATATATATAAAACATACATAAGATGATATAATCCCACATAACAATGCAAACAACCTGCCATTATTGGTTAATAAGATTTATGGGGTTTTTCCCCCTGGTTACCTTTTTATGTCTCTCTTGAGTTTTGTATTTGGAGATCAAATTTTCCATTGAGTTCAGGCCTTTTTATCAGGAAGGTCTGGAATTCCCTTATTTCATTGAATGTCTATCTCCTTGCCTGAAAAATTATGCTTAGTTTTGCTGGATAGTTGATCCTTGGTTGTAGTCCCAGCTCTTTTGCCCTTTGGAATATTATATTCCAATTTCTCCTGTCATTTAATGTGGAAGCTGAGAGATCCTAAGTGATTCTGACTGTAGTTCCACGATATTTGAATTGCTTCTTTTTGGCTGATTGCATTATTTTCTTCTTGAGTTTATAGTTCTGAAATTTGGCTATAATATTTCTTGGTGTTTTCAGTTTGGGATCTCTTTCAGGGGATGATCGGTGAATTCTTTCAATGACTATTTTGCCCTCTGGTTCTAGGACCTCTGGGCAGTTGTCTTTGATAATTTCTTTAAAGATACTGTCAAGACTCTTTTTTTCATCATGGATTTCCTGTAGACCAATAACTCTTAAATTGTCCCACCTGGATCTATTTTCCAGGTCAGTTGTTTTCCCCATCAGGTGTTTCACATTTTTTTCATTCTTAACGTTTTGCTTTACTACTTCTTGGTGCCTCATAGATTCATTAGCTTCCACTTGCTCAACTCTAATTTTTAATGAGTTAGTGTTTTCATTTTGCTTTTGAGTCTCTTTTTCCAATTGGTTGATTTTACCTCTCAGGGTGTCATTTTCTCTCTTTAGATTCTGTATCTCCGTAGCCATTTCACCAATCTTATCCTTTAGGGACTTGTTTTCGTCTTCTTTTAGCTCCCTAATTTGGTTTTTAAAATCTTCCTTTAGCTCTTCCAGCAGTGCTTTTTGGGCTGGAGACCACTTCACATTACCTTAAGAGGTATCAGACACATCTATAGTGTCATTGCTGCCCTCTTCCATATTGGTATTTTGATCCTGCCTGTCTCCATAAAAAGAATGTAATGTCCTTGGTTTTTTTGTGTTCTTCTTCATGTTTGTTGTTTTGCCTTTTCCTGGCTTTACAACAAATTTCTGCCTATGGGGCTCAGGGCTTTCTGTCCCAGCTTTCTTATTTTGGGGATTGTGAGTCTAGAATTATAGCCTTCAGTTTCCTGAGGTGTGGGGGAGGTGTCTGGCTCCCTGGCATCTCAATCCCTATGGGTGCTCTCCAGCACTTGCTTTTCAGCAATGGTCTCAGCTGTTTGTTGTTTGAGCTGATCTCTGGCACTTCCCCTGGGGGAGCAAGGTTATGTTGACCCCTGCCAACTCTGCCCCTCTGGGACTAATGAACTTCTACTATTTGTCCACTGAAGCCCAACTTCTTTCTCCTCTGTTCCAGCTTTCTTTTCTTTTTCCCGAGGAATTCTTTGGGTGAGGGGGGGAGGGACTAGAGCTGTTTACCTGGCCATTATGTCTCCTGGAACTTCAAGAACCTGAGTTTCTGGGCTGTAAGCGTCAGGATTTGGTTTTTTCCCAGCCGGTGGCGTTGCACTGCCTCTTGTCGCTTCCACAGACCGCCGTCCTGTGTTGGGTGGCCTGGGGATCTCCGCCGGTTTCGGGCACCCAGCTTTCTCCCAGCCAGTCTCCCATGTGGATTTCCCAGCCGACTGCTTCTGCTTTAGTCTGGAGCAGCTCCGCACGCCCCACACTGAGCACTCTCCGAGCCTACAGATTCATGCCTTCGGCCTTTCAGACTCTGCCAGCTCGGAAATTTGCAATTTTTCAACAATTTTTGCCTATGTTCATGGCCAAATAAAAATAATAACTATAGAGATGACATCCTCCAAAAGGAGGAAATGATTAAACAAAGTAATAAAACAAAGATGTAATATGATAGATGTCTAATTCAATAGGAAAGAAAAATTTTGAGAAAAGTAACATTGAGAAAAGTAACAGTATCAGATTGATTCCTCTAAGAATTACATACAGATGTATATGATTGACCTCCAAAAATGTATTATGCTTTCGTAAATGGATCTTAAATTTGGATTTTTGCACAAAAACTGTATAAGATAGTGGTAAAATTAAAATTTTTTCTCTTTTATTAAAGTATTTGTCTGATAATTTTAAAAGGTAGTTGACTTCATTTATGGTTGGACTTTCACATTTTAAAAGATTCTTATACCAAGTACAAGACTTAGGTTAGGGTAGAAACAGCAGATGATATATAAATTGAAATTTTCTGAAGTTTCAAAAATGGAAAACAGAATTATCTGGGAATAATCAAATAACTGGGTAAATTGGTACTCTTGTATAGTCATATGAAAGATAATATTGTTTTTAAATATTAATGGGAATAATTTGGACAAAAGAAAATAAGTCTGTGAAATAAAGATACAAATCTAAGGTTGAATCATTATCCCATAGAATAAGGCTGGGATTTAAAGTTACTTTGTATCTATATGCAATAAGGTCCTTAAATGTCTCAAAGTGATATAAGAACAATTGGGTATTAATACATATTATGCAATTAATTGCTGGAATTAAATCAGAAACATTTTACCTATCATATTTACATGGTTTGATTTTTGAAATACTTGCAAGCTATTTAAAACTAGCCTTAAGGATGTTCCTTAAACAATGTGAGAACAAATCTATTAAAATAATTGATTATGGAACATCCTACGTTACCATAGGACTGGAACTAGTGTTTCTTTATAAGTTAAGGTCCTTTAATTCTTGGTAATGGTATGAAGACAATTAGGTAAAGGACTTGTGAGAATATTATTTTGTTAATATCATGCCTGTCTAAAGCCTTGTTACAATTAATAATGTCAAAAGAAGAATAGCTTGTGGTTTATTTTGTAAATGCCATCAAAGAAACATGGCATGACTAAAAGGTTAAGATTTTATATGTACCGTGTTAAAATTGGTTATTTAATGTATTTATGTATGTACTGGAGCCTGTTGTTAATTTTGTAGTGAAATCTTACCCTCATGGTGGGAGAATTAATAATGGGTTAATGTAAAGTATAACAAACTGGGTTCTGATATGAATTTCTTAAACATGACAATTGGTCAAAGTTCCAAATTTTGAATTTATAAAAATGATCAGAGTATTAGGATTAGAGATGCTAACTTAAAATTGTGCTAAGGTAACTTTTATAGAAGAATGGAAAGAAAACTGGTTCCTACAAAAAGAAAACAAAAGAAAATGCTGAAATGTTATGCTGGAAAGATGGCTGGAGCAAATGCCAAGGACCAGAGGACTTCACTGATGATGCCCCCTGCCAGACAGCTGTATGGGAAGAGACTTTTGAATCTTAAAGGGACAATTTCATTATTGTTTTCTCCTGTTATTAAGGGTATGACTAGGGCTGACTTTGGTTCGCAGATGTTCCACCGCCTTAGTTAACAAAATAATACTGTCAATATTGGTTGTTTTTTCCTCTGTCTGAGGGGCTCACTCCAGACACAGAGATTAGCTAGTCTCCCTGGTCAGACTTTTTAGAACTTCCTTTCCCATTCTCTAAAGGAGAGTCATTACCTCTCTTGGTCTAACAGGTGTTGCCTCTGCTTGCCTTTGGCCAAAAGTAGGAAATGTCAAACCTTTCAGATTATTTGAACCCCAATAATTCAAACTGCTTTTGCTCTATTGTAAAATCCCCCTTTTCTGCCTCAGCAACTTCAAAGACCAGAAGTATCTTTATTGTCTGTGGTGACAGAAAGTCTGCAGCCAGAGCTGTGGGCTAGAAACATTTGCATCTCTAAGTGACCCTACATTGTCAATTACCTTGTACCTAAGAACTACCTTTCTTTGATATGGAGATCATAAACTGCAGCTCTGAATTGTTACTTAAACCTTCTCTCTCTCTTGTTCAAGTTATCATGTACAAGTTAGCCTCAAGGGAATAAATCTATACTAAATTTATTTCACCTAGTCTGTTTGCCTCCTTTAACCAAACTCTTCTGGTTAACTACACACACACACACACACACACACACACACACACACACACACACACACACATACTGATTGTCATACTGGAGTAAGTAATGCAAGAAAACTGACTAGTACTTTTGATTGCCAACACAAAAGTGCTGAGGTATAGAATCAACAGATTGTCACTAGGAAAATGTGTCTACATATACACACATACACACACACACACAACACACACACACTTCAAACACAAAAAATGAAGTGACTAAATTTCATGATTTCAATGGCAAAAACAATTTTTTCCAAGTAGCCAGAAGAAAGATAATCAAATATAAAGCAAATGCATTCTAAATAACACAAAATTATTCTGTAGTCATGAGTAATCAATCATGGATAGCACCATTAAAAAAAAGAGCAGGGGAAATCCTGTTGAAATAGCCTACCATTAAAGTAGTCTAAGGAAAACTAATTTAATCTCAGAAAGTATTGACTTAAAAGAGAGAGGAGAAAAAAAAATCAATGCTAAAGAAAGGAATAGAGGAGAAAAAAAACAAGTCTATGAATGCTATCTTTAGATAAGAATGGATCAAACAATTATTTTTGTGTTTTATCTTTTTTTTTCAAAGAGCATGAATGACATTACACTGGTAGTGGGTGAGGGAGAGGGAAGGCTAAAGAATGGATATAAGGTTATGAACCTGAGCATATTGGAAGATGGCAGTAACCTCAGCACAATTACATAAGTATAGAAGGAGTGGGTTTTGGTGAAAACGGATGGGAGGGGCGAAGACAGGAAACTTTAAGCAGATAAATAAGATACTATCAGATTCTTAGCCATGAATTTTTGGAGGCTTTCCCATTCATATTCAGGGTACCTTGAACTATCTTTTAGAAGTTAGAAACATTCAACAATTCACATATATAATCAGATTGTCATTTGAGATGTTATTTCAGGAATTTAAACTTCTAAAAAAAATCAATGTTAATAACTTAATAGATGAAAAAACCTATAACCACAGTACATCTCATAATGTGGGCTAAAATTACATTAATTCAGAAGCAGTAAGTCTTTTATTTTCCAGAATTCTTGGAAAAAGTTTATTTTGTAGTTAAAAAAGAAAAAGAAATTAATGCAGATAAGAATGTACTAGTAATGGCAATATTAGAAACAGTCTAGAATTAAACAATAGGATTAAACAATGAAATAAAGGAGAAAGGCTGCACATGGAAGAAAGGAAAAATCTGGATCAGCTGTACCCAAGACACACATTTGAAACATAAAGGTATAGAAAATGAATATGAAAGGCTAAAACAAAATCTATCATGAGGCAGGTGATTCCCAAAAAGTGGAAGATACAATCATGCTATCAAAAAGAACAAAATCAAATTCAAAATTTAAAGAGAGATAAATAGGGTAATGACATCAGTCTTAAACATATAGACAATGAACTAATACCGATACTAAAATGCATTAAATAGTACAATAGCTCAATAGAGAAAAACTTAATTTCATTGTAAAAAATACATAGCCACAAAGTAATTGTAGGAGACTTTAAAATTCTTCTATCAGATTTTGACAAACTCACAGAAACATAAGCAAAACAAAATAATTGACTTGGGTGAATTATAGGGGAATCTAGAGCTGAAAGGCATTTGGCATATTCTAAATGGGAACTTTTAAAAAGATATACATTTGCAAGCACCACTGGTTACTTTTTACAATAATAGATCATATGCTAAGCCACTAACAAAATTAGAAGAAAACAGGAAATCTATAGAATTAAATGGAAACCTTATAATCACACCCTGAATAATGAATGGGTCAAAGAATTAATTGTTATGTGAAAGAGAATGATAACAATGAGACAACATGGCAAATTTGTGGAAATATGTAAAGGAGATTTAGGAAAATGATATCTAAAAACATTTCCAAAACAGAAAAAGAAGATTGCTGTACTGGATATATAATCAATTAACTATAAAATCAATCAACTTTTAAAAAGCAAAAAAGAAAAACTCAATTATCAAAGGATAGATAAAATAAAACAAGAAAATAACCCCCCCACACACATACTACTCCATTTACTTAATATTTTCCTAACATGTGGTGTCCCAAACTGAAAACAATCCCTTATACGTGATCTAACTAGAACAGAGGACAGAAGAAATTAAAGTGAGAAACAAAGTAGAAACAAAACCATCCCTAGTTGCTGAAGACATGGTGGATTGTTTAGAATAGCTCAGAGAATCCATAAAGAATCTGAGAGAACTAATAGTATCAGCAATGGAGCACAAAAACATAAACAACATTTCTATATCACAATAATAAAGACCAGGAAGAACTAATAGAAAGAAAAATTCCATTTGAAATAATTTCAAAATGCATAAAATAATCAAAAGTCAATCTAAAAAGGTCCCTTGAGACATATAAAATATATCAAAAATGATTTTAACAATTAGAGGGTTATTCATTGTTCATGATTGAGCCTCACCAATATAATAAAAAATAATGTTACCTTAATTAATTTGGTATTCTACCAATAAAATTGCCAATGGGGGATGCTTTCTAGAGCTTGGCAAGATAAGAACACTCATTTGGAGGGGATAAAAGTTCTTCAATATCAAAAAACCAATACTAGAAAACAATAGAAATGAAAAGTGAATAACAGTTTTTTTTCAAATAACATTGACACAGTAGACAATCCAATAATTTGAAAGCATCTAAGTTTAAATGTGCTCTCAAATTTTATATAGATACATCTTCAAATTATTAGATTGACTACTGATTCATATATCCACATATGTATTTATTATTATGTAAAATTAGACTAGTGAAACATTTTTAAAAAGAAAATATCAGAAACAATTGAACTCAATAAATTAGTTTTCAACAACCCCCAAAACAAATTAATTGGTAAAGAACTTTCTGTATTAAGGAAAGTTGGAAAATACATTGGCAGAAATTAGGTTTAGGACACCATCTTATATTTTAATACAATAACCTCAAATTGGATATATGTGATAAACATTAAAGGCCACATGATATGGACAAGAAGAGAACAAAATTAAATATATATTTTACATAAATTTTAAAAACTGTATAAACAATATCAACAATATCATAACTAAGACAAGCAGAGAAGTCAGTTATTTTTTGGGGGGAATTTTGCATCGAAAATATCAAATAGGAGTATAATATCTAAAACACATAGGAGATTAACATAAATATATAAGTTCAAGAGACATTTACCAATGAATAAGTGATCAAAGGATACAAGAAAATGGTTTTCAAAAAGAATCATAAACTATTGACAACTTTAAGAAAGATCGAACTAAGTTATTAATAAGAAAAATCCAAATTAAAGTACCTATGAAGTTTCACCTCACATCTGGCAATTGGTAAACAAAAATGACAAAAGATAGAAGTATTGTGTGTTGGAGGGATTGTGTGTGGCAGATAAAATACTGTACTATTTTTTAGAGCTGATAATTCAAACCGTAGTGGAAGGAAACATCCAACTGTTTAAAAAAGTGACCAAGGTATCCAGCTCCCTTCAATGCAGTGTTACCATGACTAGGAATATTCCCCAGAGAAGGCAAAGATGGTCAGAAGGGTGCCATGCAAACCAAGAGTCAAAATAGTACTTTTGTTGTAGTAGCAAAGAACTGAAATCAAATTGATGCCCACCAAGCGGGGAATGGCTAAAGAAATCATGGCACAAGGTTGTAAAGGAAGGTCATTGTGCTGTAAGACTGAATAAGGAGAATTCAGATAAGTTGAGGAAGACATACAGACTGATGCAGAGTAAAGGAAATGAAGGCAATAAAAGAAGATGTACAATGACTAAAATACTGTAATGGAAAAAAAAAACTCCTTAAAAATGGAAATATATGCAGTGAAGTTACAAGAACCAAGTTTGGCCTGGACGATAGATGAGAAAGCACACAATCCCCCTGCCAATCTCTCTCCGAATCCCTTTTGAAGAGGTGGAGGATTGGGAAATGTGAAACATGGCACATACCATGGCACATACACAGCCATTGGTGATTTGTTGGTGGTTTTTCTGAACTGATTTAAAGAAAAACATTCTTTACTACAAGAGAGGACTTTCTGTAGAGAGGAGTAAGGAGAGATATATTGGGAACAGAATGCTAGGTAAAACAATAGAATAATTTTACACACACACACATGAAAAGAAACTTCAGGATCAGTGATTTCACTGCTATAGACTCCCTCCATTGAAAGGAAAACACATCCATTCCATGTTCCATTAGGTGGTCCACCTGACTGGCTATATTTCTCTCTCTGTCTACATATCTACGTCTTTATCTATGAGGTTATAGCCATTTCTCTGTTTTTCTCTGTCTCTGTTTCTGTCTCTAATTCTGCATTTGTCTCTGTGGCTCTTTCACTCTATCTTGTTCTCTTTGTCTCTCTCTTCATCTGTTCATCTGTCTGTCCATTTCCCTCTCCCCCTCCCTCCCCTGCTGGAGGCCCACCTTCTAGTAATGTGCCATCTCTGTACTTGGTGTGGATCATAGTTGGACAATATCCTTGAGACTATACTCATAGGCCTTCTAAGTTGATGTGACTGGTCAGAGTTTGGACTCCTCTAGCTTAACCTTCAGGAAACAGTGGTCATCTCCACACCATACTAAGCCATCAGAAGAAAATGTTAGCAGGATGCACCACTGTTTAACATGATATGAATCACTGAAATCAAGGGATGGAGGATGAGAATAAAGAATATTCTTTTTCAGGCTTAATCTTTCCATAAATTAATTATTTGCAGAATTATGGTGTGATTCCCTAATTATTTTTTCCACTTGAAGATTAGGAAATGTTTTAAATTACATGGTGACCTCATTTGAAAGTAGCATCTAGGAACAGAAGGTTTGTAAAACTCAAACTCTCTATAAGACACAAAATAAATACCACCTAATGAAAGCCAGTCCTAATTCAATCCACCACGAAGGCTGGAAGCCAATTAAAGATATAAGGCCACAAGCTCCAACTCTGGGTCTGCCTCAGGAGTTATTTCATTCTTAGATTGTTGGGTTTAGTGGTCATCAATACACATGTGAAATCTGTCCACTACAAAAGGCCCCTTTCCCTGCCCACATTTGTAGAATGTGGGCAGAAAAAAGAGCTCCACTGTATGAGCTAGGAGAAGCATCCCCTCTGTACTCAGTAGGGTAGGCTGGGAAGAAACTGTGGATTTGGATTAAAATTCTCACTCTGTAAAGAACTACTTGTGTGAGCCTGGTCCAATCCCAAAACCTCCCTGAGGCTCAGCATCTTCATCAGTGAAATGAAGGGCTTGGTCCTTCATGGGACCTACAGCCCCTTCTGCTTCAACTCTTATGATACATTTCTTTTTTGCTAATAGAGTTACTCCTTGAGGATAGGGACTACTTTATATTTGTCTTTATATCCCTTGTGCCTAGTACAATACCTGGCATATAGTAGGTGCTTAGTAAATGCTTGCTGGTTGAATCACTTAAATGCCTTGTACCTCAGTTTCCTCATATGTAAAATGAGGGGGGACTGGCTGGCCCCTGGGGTTCCTCTTGAGCTCCTAGGTTGAGATGCAACAATGTTAGGATTGATTGGTGGTCTCTAGATGCTCTGTCTCTAGGACTACATTTTGATAAACCTGAGGTGCAAATTGAAGAAAATATTAAACATTCATGTGGGGAGGGTAAAGAAACTTTCTATCTTAATTACTCTGATTGGCCTATTTGAAAGGAGAAAGGGGTCAATAAAAGTGGGAAGTCAACTTTCTTGGCTGAAAATCTGACCAAGAAAAGATGCCATATTATTTTCCTGACTGCCACACAGAACTTGTTGGAATCTCCTTCCTGTGCTTTGTCTCAGATATGTAGGCAGGAACATAGTACATGTACAGAAATCTTGATTCAACAACATTGTACATTTATTAAACACCTATTTTATACACGTCATGATTCCTGTCAAGAACTCATCACCCTGATGGCAAGTATCATGAAACCTGGGACAGAGGAAGCACCAAGAAAATAAGGCAGGGCTTGGCAAGGCTATTGAAGAAAGCAACCATCTCCATCTATGGGATATACAAGCATCATTGCCTTTGGGTGCCTATCCCTAGTAGTTGAAAGCATTGCCCAATTCAGGAGACCTGCCCCAGAGACACCAGCCTAGGAAATATTTTCACTTGGGAAAAATCCCCCAGGGATCCACATCCCCACTAGTGTGTAGCTCTGCTACCCCAGGTTCTCATTGAGCTCTCTTATTTACCTCCTGCCTGGCAACACATTCAGCTCTGTAGCAACAGTGCAAGATCCCCTGTAAGAATCAATTCTGGGGCTCAGGCTCAACCTGCCTCAAGGAAGCCAATGATAGGAGACAGGCTCATGCTCAATCTACTGGCAACAGCTACTGACCTCCTGCTCTCACAGTTCAGTCTTCCACCTACTTGAGGGCACTGGCACCCTTCAGAAACTCATCTTTTTGTAGGAGGAGCCACAATAGATTACAAAGATTAAAAGCAAGCCATATCAATAAAGGATATGAAGCTTCATAAAATGCCTTCCCAGCAATAACACCCTGAGACAGAACAATTATTATTATGGCCATTTTTAAAGAGAAGGAAACTGAGTCTCAGAGAATGGAAGTGATTTATCCATTACCACTTAGCTAGTAAGTGTCATAGTTGGTAAATGAACCTAGGAATCCTAACCTGAAGTCTGGTAATCTTTCCTTTCCACCATGCCTTAATAACTATAATGCAAATTATACTTTGTCAAACATATATGAGAGATACGAAGTTCATTGAGATCAATTGAGGAAAAGAATATTACCAGCTAAGGAAATCAGAGAATGCTTCATGGAAAAGGAAGCATTTGAGTTAATCATTAAAAAAAATCGTGAGGTGGAGGGCAGAGCCAAGATGGCAGAGTAAAGGCAGAGACTTTCCTGAGCTCTCCCCCAAGCCCCTCCAAATGCCTTTAAAATGGCTCTAAACAAATTCTAGAGCAGTAGAAGCCACAAAAAGACAAAGTGAAACAAATTTCCAGCCCAAGGCAACCTGGAAGGTTGACAGGAAAGGTCTGTTGCACCTGAGTGAGAGAGAAGCACAGTCCAACACAGGCTATGACAGTACAGACTGGGCTCCAGCAAACCAGGAGCAGGCCTTGGGAGTGATTGAATCAACAGTGGCAGTGGCTGCTTCCAGAGTTCTCAGCCCACAGATAGTAAGGGGGTTGAACAACTGTTCAGATTAGAAGGATCTCTTTGCTATCACTGAGGGAGGACTCTGTTACTTTGCCCATATTTGGATCCAGGTCACAGTCCTGGGTGGCAGTCCCAGGGTGAGTAGGACCACTAGCATAGTAGAGTTTGCAGGAAACAGTGGATGTGGGACTCTCGTCACAGTTCCAGGGCAGAAAAGAATGCTTGTGGTCACTCAAAGACCAGAGCACAGGCCAGGAGAGGAGTAAGCCCCTTCCCTTAGATCATACCACCTTGGAAGAACTGAAAACTTACAGGTCTCCAGAAGTATCTCTGAAAACAGCTGCACAATACCCCTGAAGCTTGGGACAGTTTGCCCTCCACCCTGGAAGCAGAGCCCCATCTTACAAAGAGTAAAAGCCAATTGAAAGCCTGAGAAAATGAGCAAACAATGGAAAAAAAAAACTGACTATAGAAATTCACTTTGGTGACAGGGAAGACCAAAACACACTCAGAAGAAGACTACAAAATCAAAGCTCCTAGATTCAAAGACTCTAAGAAAAAATGTGAATTTGTCTCGGGCCATGGGAAAGCTCCAAAAGGATTTTGAAAATCAAGTAAAAGAAGTAGAAGAAAAATTGAGGAGAGAAATGAGAGTGATGCAAGAAAATCATGAAAAATGAGTCACTAATGAGCTTGCTAAAGGAGACACAAAAAATACTGAAGAAAATAACATCTTAAAAAACAGACTAGGCCAAATGGTAAAAGAGATCCAAAAGACCAAGGAGGAGAAGAATGCCTTAAAAAGCAGAATTGGCCAAATGGAAAAGGAAGTTCAAAAGTTCACTGAAGAAAATAATCCCTTGAAAATTAGAATGGATCAAGTGGAAGCTAATGACTTTATGAGAAATCAAGAAATTATAAAAGGATGAAAAAAATAGAAGACAATGTGAAATATCTCATTGGCAAAACAAGTGACCTAGAAAATAGATCCACGAGAGATAATTTAAAAATTATTGGACTACCCAAAAGCCATGATCAAAAACAGAACATAAATACCATCTGCCAAGAAATTATCAAGGAAGCTGTCCTGATATTCTAGAGCCAGAGGGTAAATTAGAAGTTGAAAGAATCCATCAATCACCTCCTGAAAGAGATCCCCAAATGAAAACTACCAGGAATATTATAGCCAAATTCCAGAGTTCCCAGGTCAAGGAGAAAATGTTGCAAGCAGCCAGAAAGAAACATTTCAAGTATCATGGAGAAACAATCAGGATAATACAAGATTCAGCAGCTTCTATTTGAAAGGATCAGAGGGCTTGGAATATGATATTTCAGAGAGCAGAGGAGCTAGGATTACAATCAAGAGTCACCTACCTAACAAAACTGGGTACAATCCATGGGGGGAATGGGCATTCAATGAGATACAGGAATTTCAAGCATTCTTTTTCAATTATTTATTTATTTAATATTTTTAGTTTTCAGCACTGATTTTCACAAGAGTTTGAATTACAAATTTTCTCCCCATTTCTACTCTCCCACCACTGCAAGATGGCATATATTCTGGTTGCCCCATTCACCAGTCAACCTTCCCTTCTGCCACCCCACTCCCCCCCATCCCCTTTTCCCTTACTTTCTTGTAGGGAATGGCCTGTATATCTTATTTCCTAGTTGCACGCAAAAAACTTTTTTTTGAATGTCTGTTTTTAAAACTTTGAGTTCCAAATTCTCTCCCCTCTTCCTTTCCAAACCACCCTCCCTAAGAAGGCAAGCAATTCCACATAGGCCACATGCACACCATTATGTAAAACCCTTCCACAATACTCGTGCTGTGAAAGACTAACTATATTTTATTCCTTCCTATCCTATCCCCCTTTATTCAATTTTCTCCCTTGACCCTGTCCCTTTTCAAAAGTGTTTGTTTTGGATTACCTCCTCCCCCTATCTGCCCTCCCTTCTATTGTCCCCCTTTTTAAATCTCCTTCCTCCTTCTTTCCTGTGGGGTAAGATACCCAATTGAGTGTGTGTGTTATTCCCTCCCCAGGTCAATTCTGAAGAGGACAAGATTCACTCATTCCCCTTCACCTGCCCCCTCTTCGCTTCCTACTGAACTGCTTTTCTTGCCACTTTTATGCAAGATAATTTACCCCATTCTATCTCTCCCATTCTCCCTCTCTCAATATATTTCTCTCTCATCCCTTAATTTGATTTTATTTTTTTAGATATATATTTTCCCTTCAGCTACCCTAATACTGAGGTCTCATGTATTATACACATCATCTTCCCATGGAGGGATGTAAACCAAACAGTTCAACTTTAGTAAGTCCCTTATGATTTCTCTTTCTTGATTACCTTTTCATGCTTCTCTTGATTCTTGTGTTTGAAAGTCAAATTTTCTATTCAGCTCTGGTCTTTTCACTGAGAAAGCTTGAAAATCCTCTATTTTATTGAAAATCCATATTTTGCCTGGGAGCATGATATTCAGTTTTGTTGGGTAGGTGATTCTTGGTTTTAATCCTAGCTCCATTGACCTCCGGAATATCATAGTCCAAGCCCTTCAATCCCTTCATATAGAAGCTGCTAGATCTTGTGTTATCCTGATTGTGTTTTCACAATACTCAAATTGTTTCTTTCTGGCTGCTTGTAGTATTTTCTCCTTGATCTGGGAGCTCCAGAATTTGGCAACAATATTCCTAGGAGATTTCTTTTTGGGATCTATTTGAGGAGGCGATTGATGGATTCTTTCAATTTCTATTTTGCCCTGTGGCTCTAGAATAGCAGGGCAGTTCTCCTTGATAATTTCTTGAAAGATGACATCTAGGCTCTTTTTTTTTGATCATGGCTTTCAGGTAGTCCAATAATTTTTAAATTATCTCTCTTGGATCTATTTTCCAGGTCAGTGGTTTTTCCAATGAGATATTTCATGTTGTCTTCCATTTTTTCATTCCTTTGGTTCTGTTTTATAATATCTTGACTTCTCATAAAATCACTAGCTTCCACTTGCTCCAATCTAATTTTTAAGGTAATATTTTCTTCAGTGGTCTTTTGGACCTCCTTTTCCATTTGGCCAATTCTGCCTTTCAAGGCATTCTTCTCCTCATTGGCTTTTTGGAGCTCTTTTGCCATTTGAGTTAGTCTATTTTTTAAGGTGTTGTTTTCTTCAGTATATTTTTCAGTATTTTTTTGGGTCTCCTTTAGCAAGTCATTGACTTGTTTTTCATGGTTTTCTCGCATCCTTCTCATTTCTCTTCCCAATTTTTCCTCTACTTCTCTAACTTGCTTTTCCAAATTCTTTTTGAGATCTTCCATGGCCTGGGACCAGTTCATGTTTTTCCTGGAGGCTTTTGTTGTAGGCTCTTTGACTTTGTTAATTTCTTCTGTCTGTATGTTTTGGTCTTCTTTGTCACCAAAGAAAGATTCCAAAGTCTGAGACTGAATCTGGGTACGTTTTCGCTGCCTGGCCATATTCCCAGCCAGCTAACTTGACCCTTGAGTTTTTCAGTGGGGTGTTACTGCTTGTAGAGTTTAGAGAACTATGTTCCAAGCTTGGGGGGATGTGCCAGCTCTGCCACACCAGCACTCCTCCTTCCCCAAGAACCCCCAACCCAGACTGGACTTAGATCTTCAGCAGGCTCTTCACTCCTGCTCTGATCCACCACTTAATTCCTCCCACCAGGTGGGCCTGGGGCCAGAAGCAACTTCAGCTGTAGTTCTGTAGCTGCCCCACCTCCGCTGCCCCTGGGGTGTTAGCCGAACCGCGAACTCCTTCCACTCCCGTAGCTTTTCCCACTAACCTTCTCTGTTGTCTTTGATGTTTGTGGGTTAAGAAGTCTGGTAACTGCCGCAGCTCACTGATTCAGGGCGCTAGGGCATGCTCTGCCCGGCTCCTGGTCTGGTTGGTCCACGCCACTCACATTGGGCTCTGCTGGGCTCTGCTCCACACTGCTGCACTCTGCTCCCAGCTCCGTGTGGGATAGATCTCACCCAGAGACCATCCAGGCTGTCCTGGGCTGGAGCCCTGCCTCCCTCTGCTGTTTTTTTGGGTTCTGCAGTTCTAGAATTGGTTCAGAGCCATTTTTATAGGTTTTTTGAGGGACTCGGCAGGGAGCTTATGCTAGTCCCTGCTTTCCAGATGCCATCTTGGCTCCACCCCCTCTTGCAGGCTTTTGATGTAGGCTCTTTGACTTTGTTGACTTCTTCTGGCTGTAAGTTTTGCTGTTCTTTGTCATCAAAGAAAGATTCCAAAGTTTGAGTCTTAATCTGTTTTTGTTGCCTGGCCATGTTCCCGGCCAACTTACTTGACCCTTGAGTTTTTCATTGGGGTATAACTGCTTGTAGAGTAGAGAGTACTTTGTCCCAAGCTTGCAGGGCTGTGCTGTTGTTTTCAGAGCTACACAGCAAGCTCTGCCACACCAGTACTCCTTCTCCCCCAAGAACCACCAACCCAGACCAGACTCAGATCTAGGCTGGCTCTGCACTCCTGCTCAGATCCGCCACTTAATTCCTCCCACCAGGTTTGCCTGGGGCCAGAAGCAACAGCAGCTGTAGTTCTGTAGCTGCATCACCTCCGCTGCCTCCAGGGTGTTGGCTGAATTGTGAACTCCTTTCACTCTGTCTCAGCAGCTTTTCCCACTAACCTTCTCTGTTGTCTTTGGTGTTTGTGGGTTGAAAAGTCTGGTAACTGCCACAGCACACTGATTCAGGGCGCTAGGGCCTGTTCTGCCTGGCTCCTGGTTTGGTTGGTCTGTGTGGCCCATGCTGGGCTCTGCTCCACTCCACTCCCAGGTCCATGTGATAGACCTTACCCCATGATCATTCAGGCTGTCCTGGACTGGAGCCCTGCTTCCCTCTGCTATTTCACGGGTTCTGCCATTCTAGAATTTGTTCAGAGCCATTTTTTTATAGGTGTTTGGAGGTACCTGGGTGGGAGCTCACAAGTCCTTGCTTTCCAGCTGCCATCTTGGCTGCACCCCCAATTTCAAGCATTCGTGAGAAAAGACCAGAGTTGAATAGAAAATTTGACTTTTAAATAAAAGACTCAAGAGAAGCATGAAAAGGTCAATAGGAAAGAGAATCATAAGGAACTTAATAAAGTTAAACTTTTTACATTCCTACATGTTAAGATAGTATTTGTAACTCATAAGACTTTTCTCATTATTAGAGTAGTGAGAGGGAATATAGATATATAGATATAAATATAGATAGGTAAATAGATAGATAGATAGATAGATAGATAGATAGATAGATGGTACAGGTGTGAGTTGAATATGAAGAGATGACATCTTAAAATAAAATTAAGGGGTGAGAGAAGAATGTACTGGGAGAAAGAGAAAGGGAGAGGTAGAATGGGGTAAATCATATCATATAAAAGAGGCAAGAAAAAGCTTTTACAGTAGTGGGGAAGAAGTGGGAGGTGAGGGAGAATGAGTGAACCTTACTCTCATCAGAATTGACTTAAAGAGGGAATAACATACACACTCAATTGGGCATGGAAATCTATCTTACCCTACATAAAAGTATGGGGTAAAGGGATAAAAGAAAAGGGGGTGATAGAAGGGAGGGCAGATTGGTGGAGGGCTAGTCAGGAGCAAAACATTTTTGAGGAGGGACAAGGTGAAAGGAGAGAGAGAATAGAATAAATGGGGAGGATAGGATGCAGGGAAATGGTCTTTCACTACACGATTAGTTCTAAGTGTTTTGCATGATTACACATGTATAACCTATATAAAATTGCATGGCTTCTCAATGAGTGGGGGTGGGGAGGTAGGAAGGGAGAGAATGTGGAACTCAAAGTTTTAAAAATGAATGTCAAAATTGCTTTTACATGTAACTGGAGGAAAATAAAATACTAAATTTTAAAACATGTTCATATTTTTAAAAAATTGTGAGGATGATAGCTGGTAAATAGGATAAAATCATTTAGGGAACAAGTAGTTATAAAGTCAGGAAAAAGGGGTGAAGAGGAGCAGTGGTCTGGGAATAATGAGCTACCCCATTGTCCTAGAGCATAGGATAACTTGATAGAGAGTGAGAGGAAGTAAGTCTCTCATTGTATGTTGGATTCTTGAGGCAGCATTGAATTCCCAATGATGGAAATTGGTCTTCATTCTGAAGATCACAAAGATCCATGGAAAGTTTCTTGTTTGTTTTTAAAGAGAACTCCTCTGGGAGTCTCTATTGTTTCACTTAGTAGCTCCTGAGTGTGACCAGTGAAATTGAAGGGTGTCAGGTGAACAAGCTGGGCTTTGGGTACCTATGACACCAATAAAAACCACTGATATTCACAGGGTTTTATGGAGTGTGAAATGCCCTGCCTATATAAAATGTACCCTTCTTCCTTTACTCTCTCTGGCATGATCAGGAGCCATTAGAGGCCACCATGACCATGCATCTACTGGAAGTCCCATGACTGGCTGTTGAGCTGACACTTGGTAAACATATAAAAGGGTGACCATTTTAACCCATTTTGACCTTGAAATATGAGGATGACCCCTTTCGTGTGTTATCTTCCCCAATTATAATGTAAGCTCCTTGAGGTCAGGGACTGCTTTTTTTTCTTTGCATTTGCATTTACGTACCAGCACTTAGTATAGTGCTGGTACATACAAAGAGCTTAATAAATGCTAATTGACTACTCTGACCTAGGTACAGAGAGTTGGGTAGGGATGGTGGCGATGTTATTCATGACCCAGCCCCATCGATCCATGATCACATGTTCTATCTAGACCACCGTTTCTTAAACTGTGGGTCCAGAACCACAGTTTAAGAAGTGCTGAAGGGGTTGTGAATGGAAAAAAAAAGTTTAGGAAGCCCTGTTATAAACAAGCCCATCACTTCATTTAGGCCAGGTTTGGTCCCTGCAAGGAGGAAACACCTCTGGGCCTGGCTCTGTTTTTACAACAAGCAGCAAGGCACTTAAATAACTAGTGGCAACTCCTGGGGTTAGTTGGTCTGAGGAGCTGCCTCTGCCCCAGTCACTGGAACTTTTCACCCCAGGATAATGAGGGGAGTCATGAGTTTGAGCTCAGGAATATTGAGGGAATCTCTGCTGACAAGGAATTCCAGACCCAGCTGTGCTGTGGGGAGTAGTGGAGGCCAGAAGGAACCAGCAAACACTGGTGAGTGCAGAAGCAGTGGGGGAGAAAGCCCCTGGCTGTGAGGTTAGAAGTTTGGCTTTGGTTCCAGGCTAGAAGGGAGAACTGAAGATCTGGGGCAAGAGACACCATTTCCCATACCCCAGGGCTAGAGGTGGTTACACAAATCAAGTTATTACCACACAAAAAAAAATCACAGGCAAAGGAGAAAGAATCCAACCATAGAAACCTGTTATGGAAACAGAGGTGACTGGGATTCATCTTCAGAGGAGGATATTGAAGTAAAGAAACCCCCAAAGAGCAATGCCGAATGGTCACATGTCCAAAAAGAATTTATAGAAGATCTTTAAAAAGACTTTAAAAATCAAATGACAGAGATGGAGGAAAAACTAAAAAAAAATAATAATCCAAGAAAAACAAGAAGGTTATGAAAGGAAAGTCGACCAATTAGAAAAGATCCAGAATCTCAAGGAGGAAAGTGACAGTTTTAAAATTAGAATTGGGCAAAGTGAAGCCAGTGAAATTATAAGACACCAAGAAATAATTAAACAAAACATGAATAATGAAAAGATAGAAAAGAAAGTGAAACATAAGAAAAACAACAGATTTGGAGAATAGATCAAGAAAAGAAAATATAAAAATAATTGGAGTAACTAAAAGTTATGATCAAAAAAAGAATCTTGATACGATACAAGAAACAATTAAAGAAAATTGTCCTGAAACATTAGAACAAGGCACAGAAGCAGAAATAGAGAAAATCCCTCAAACACCACTTAGAAGAGATCCTATGAGGAAAACTCATAGGAATATCATAGTCAAATTCTGAAACCCCCAGCTCAAGGACAAAATATTAAAAGCATCAAGATTAAAACAATTTCAATATGATGGTGCCACAATTAGAATTACACAAGACCTAGCAGCAGAGACATTAAAGGACCACAGGTCTTGAACACAATATCGAAGAGCAAAAGACCTGGGTTCCAGCCGAAAATATCATACCCTTCAAACTTAAGTATTATCTTGAATGAAAAAAAATGGACATTTGACAAACCCTCAGACTTTCAAGACTTTGTTAAAAAAATCCTCAACTTAATAGAAGATTTGACATACAAGAAATTAGAGAAACATAAGGTACATACCAAAGACTGACCATAAAGGATTCATAAGGACAGACTGTTCACCTTTTATATAACATAAAATGTAAAATGTATGTCTAACATTCTTATTAATAATTGTTAAGCTCATAAGAAAGAGGGGGATAAACCTGACTATGATATGAATTTAAAAAAATAAAACCATTTAGAAACAGCTAAAAAAAGAGTAACTGTTTTATAAAAAAGAGGTGCAAGAGGAAGAAAGAATATAGAGGATTTAGATGGGGGAGGAGGGCTGGTAGTTCTGGTAACATACTTTCATTGGGCATGGGTTTAAGAGGGAACAATACACACATATTTAGAAGAGTATAAAAGTCTTCTAAATTTATAAGAAATAAAATGGTATGGGTATAGTGAGGGGGGAGAGGACAAGGGAGGGATTAGTATAAGGGAGGGATTTTTAGAGGGGAATAGGTAAAGGGAGTTGAGATTAATGGGAATGGGAGGATGGGGAGGGATCCTTAGAAGGGGGAAGGCAAGTAATAGGAGGGCAAGGTGGTTGGTGGAAGAAGGGAGTATGCAAGTAATAGGAAGGCGATGTAATAGATAGAAGTAAGTAGAGGAGGCAGGAGGGATAGGAAACAAAAGATATGTACAAACATAAAAAACAAAGATCAGGAGTAGAGTATGTTTGGGAAAGTATATGTCTATATGCATGTATATATGTATAAGTCTATGTATATATCTGTATGTGCATGTATATACCAGGAAACATAACTAAATTATATCATAGCCTTCTGGGGGGGGTGGGTGGAGGGAAAAAAAGAACAAAGTTAAAGAAGTGCCCAGCAGAGAACAAAAGAAAGCACAAGGAAGCAAATAAAAGATGGACAATTCTCAATACAAGGTGTATTATTTATCATACAGGCTTTCTTGAAATGAAAATTTATTGTTACATATTTTGAATCCTCTCCTATGTTCTGTCATGTACATGACATGCTTTTTTTCTTTTTTACTTTATATTTAAGTTTCAATATTTAAGTTTATGATATGTTTTTGTTTCTTTTCTCTATGTTGTATTTGTGTTCTGGTAAAATAAAATAAAAAACTTTTTTTAAAAAAAGCCTATGAAATAGGGCTGTGTTTGCACAATCAGCTGCAATTGTGGCATAGCTGGGGAAGTACTGGGAAGAAGGGAAGAACCAGAAGGTGGCCCACAGTAATTCCTTGGCCCAAGGAAATATGAGAATGATGACCTAGCAGAATTGTCCCAGTGTAATATGATCTCAAGAGGCTTAAAACCATGGTCTCCTTGCTAATTAAAATGGAGCAATAAGTTCAGATATTGAATCCATAAATTCACTTTAAATTCTTTTATTAACGCACATGGTGATTCTCTATAGGAATGATGGCTAGTCTTTTACCTAACGAGCTAGGTAGTACAGTGATTAGAGCAGTGGGCTTGCAGTCAGGAACACATGAGGTTAAATCCAACCTCAGACATTTACTAGTCATATAGCTCTGGGTGAGTCAGTTAACCTGTGTCTGCCTCAGTTTCCTTATCTATAAATGGTAATAATAACAGCACCCACCTCAGAGGGTTATTATGAGAATTAAATGAAATCATATTTGTAAAGTTCTTTATAAATCTTAAAGAGCTCTATCAATGTGATTATTAGATTATTAGTATTTCAGGGTTGGGGGGAGCTACACTCTGAATTGTGTGAATTTTTATCTCCAGCCTCTGTGCTAGATTCATTATCCTCTGTATTGTTTTGGTTCAAAAGAGAGTAGTGGGAGGGACAGAGTAACAGTCTGGGCAAAAAACAACCAAGCATCCAAAAGAATAAATGGACAAATTTATCCAAAGAAATACTGCTGGGAATGGAGAGCAAGTTCTCTCTCTCCTCTCTCTCTGTCTTCTCTCCCCCCTCTCTCTGTCTTTCTTTCTGTCTTTCTCTCTCTGTCTCTGTCTTTCTTTCTCTCTCTGTCTCTCGCTCCCCCTCTTCTTCTCTCTCTCTCCCTTTCTTCCTCCTCTTCTTCTTCTTCTTCTTCTTCTTCCTCTTCCTCTTCCTCTTCTTCCTTCTCCTCCTCCTCCTCCTCCTCCTCCTCCTCCTCCTCCTCCTCCTCCTCCTTCTACTTCTTCTTCTTCTTCTTCTTCTTCTTCTTCTTCTTCTTCTTCTTCTTCTTCTTCTTCTTCCTCTCCTTCCTCTCTCTCCATCTCTATCGCTGTCTGTGTCTCTGTGTCTCTGTCTCTCTCTCTGTCTCCCTCTCTCTCTCTGTCTCTCTCCCTCTATCTCTGTCTGTCTCTGTCTCTGTCTCTCTGTCTCTGTCTGCCTCTCTCTCTGTCTCTGTCTCTCTCTTTCTCTCTCCTTCCTCTCTGTCTGTTTGTGTTACTCTCTCTCTGTCTCTTGTTCCCCCCTTCTTCTTCTCTCTCTCTCTTTCTTCTTCTTCTTCTTCTCCTTCTTCTTCTTCTTCTTCCTCTCTCTCCCTCTCTATCGCGGTCTGTCTCTCTGTCTCTCTCCCTCTCTCTATCTCTGTCTGTGTCTCTGTCTATCTGTCTGTCTGTCTCTCTCTCCCCCTCCATCCCTCTTCTTCTCTATCTGTATTTCTCCTGCTCCCTCTGCCACTGACCATGCCACTAAAGAAGAGACTGTAAAGACACAAGGCCCCCAGCCAAGAGCAGAGAGACATATGGAGGTGGTTACTCCAGAAAGGAGAGGCTATACAAATATGAACAAAGATGGCTAGAGTATGATAGTGGAAAGAGGTTCATCCCAAGGGAGGGAGCAGCTTTAATGTCCTAACTTCTCACACCAGAGAAGAGTACAGGTGATGGATCCTCCAAGCCCATTAGGAAGCTACATCTAAGGGAAATTTCCCAAGATATCTCAAAAGTGAGAAAATGACTTCCAGTAACTTTGTAAACTCTTTCTGTTGACCCATGTTCTCTCAGCTTTCGTCCATGTTTCTATCCAAGTACACTATGTGCGCCTGAGAAGAATGTGCACCCTCTGGGGGAATGTTTTGGTAGTTACCGTTCATGGTAACTATGTCAGGTAACTCCTTTGCTAAAAAACTAAATTAGTCTTGCTGGATAATTGCTCATAGGAAACACACCAATGAAGGGGTCAGGAGGGAAAATACTAGAAACTCAGGCCCTCAGAATTACTCCTTCAACCCTGAGAGGACCTTCTCTCTGGGGACCTGGTTCACTAAGGTGAGTAGGAGTGAGCAAGCGGCTCTCAAAGGGAGTCAGTATTTACATGGCTCATTCGGTCCTCAGAAGTACTCTGTCAGGTAGGTGATATCCCAATCTTACAGATGAGAAAACCGAAGCAGGTAGAGGTTAAGTGCCTTGCCCACATGACAAAATTAGAAAGGTATATGTGTCTGATTTTGAACTCAGATCGTCCTGACTCCAAGTCCAGGACTCTGTGACACACAGGAGCCTCAGTGGAGGTGTGTATCTTCCCACTTAGAATGTAAGTTCTTTGAGAACAGGCACAACCATTTAACTTTCGTGTCTCAGTGTTTAGCACAGTCTTAATGTTTGTTGATTGACTGAGCCTGTAGTCATTTGGAGCTGAGATGTTTACTTCCAACTTTGCTTCACACTGAAAATTAAACTCATGTACTGGGAAGAGGCTTCTTAGAATATTGTGGAAAATATTATACTATTTTATATCATTTCTAATTTCAACCAGACCCAGAGCCTGAATTAATGAGTAACTGGATGAAGATCCAGGACCTGGGCTTCTTTGTTCTCTTTAAAAGTTTGCTCAGGCAATACCCTTACCTCTGTCAACAAGGCCGGATCATTAAGGACATTACCCTAACCCCAAGAGAGATTACCTTGCTTAATATTCTACAGGTATATACTATGTTATGGAATGTAATGAGACACAGAGATGCTGGGCTGTAGTTTCAACTGACTTTTGTCAACATCCTTTACAACTCTATTCAATTAAGGAAAATCCTCTTCTTGTATCATGGTTAAACATACATGGGGGTCATAAAAAATGAGGTAATACAGGCTTGCTAGCTCTGCTAAAATAACGTATATAAGTTTTCTCATTCCTTTGTTCAGACAGCCAGAGCTTATGCTCTGACTCCTTGTATGTACAAGTAGGCTAGCCTAGCTATGCTTTAAGGGAAAATAATAAACAACATAGATTTTTCTATCACCTAGCTCTGTTGTTTCCTTCAACCAAATTTTCAGGTTTAACAATATCATACTGAATCTTTGAGGTTTCAGACATACTGAGGTGTTTTTTCCCTTTCAAAGACATCATTAATCCTCTAAGCACATCATTTTAAATTCAGTGAGATGGATTTGGAAAGGTCAAATCCAGCAGCTGTTACAAACCATTGAGAAGAGCTCCGACCCCCTACACCCATCAACAATTTGTCTCTCAGAGCTTCCTCAGCAAATTGCAAAGGAGAAAGATTTTCAAATCACCAGATAAGCCTTGGGAGAGAGGTGGCAATAACCCTGGAGGAAGTGGCCTACTCCCCACAACATGGGGGCATAGGACAATGGAGCCCTAAGCATCACATCATGAATCCATACAGACCCAACAAGACCTTCAGTTCTGTTCCCGGAGAGCAAGGACCAATGGCTAAGGAAACTGGAACATGGGAACAGGAAAGAGTCATGGAGGCAATTTACAAGAAGTGCGGACTAAGTATCACTGCTCCTTCCCCCAATGCTGCTGACACCCATCTGTCCAAGCCCTCTCCTCTCCCAGAGATCATTGCCCTTCTGTTTCCAAAAATCCTCCACAGAGATTGTACCAAAGCCTTGCTGTCCATCTTGGGCTCTCCAGTATTTCAGAAAAGGGAGAGGGTACTGGGTACTGGGTGCTGAGGGTCAACAGGAAAGTCTAGATGTGGCAGTGGACAGCAGGGAGTGTTGCAGCTCCACCCTTCCTGGCCAGCAGGACTAGTATGCCAGGGTTCTGAGAAAAACTACAAACATGACCAGAGAGAGTACCAGGAATGCAAAGTCACTGGGGAGAGCCAGGTCAGTAGGCCTAAATGGAAGGCATGTAAGAAGAGGTCTAAAATGAAGGGAAGCATGTCAGTGATGTTGCAGTTTCAGAGGACATAACTCTGAAGAGGAGGGTAGGACAAGAATGACACATAGGAAGAACAGGGGTGGGGGATTCTGGATAATAGAATTGAAAGTGGTGGGTAGAGGTAGGCCCTGGGATATCCAGTGTTGTTGTTCAGTTGTTCAGTTGTATCTGACTCTTTGTGACCTCAATTGGGGTTTCCTTGGCAAAGATACTGGAGTGGTTTGCCATTTGCTTCTCCAGCTCATTTTACAGATGAGGAAACTGAGGCAAACAGGGTTGAATGACTTACCCAGGGTTGCACAGCTACTAAGTGTCTCAGGCTGGATTTGAATTCAGGAAGATGAGTCTTCCTGACTTCAGGCCTGGCACTCTATCCACTGTGCCACTTAGTTGCCCATATAAACAGTACAGGAAGCTATCAATTCATCAATGGGAGAGAAAGAGGTGGGATAAGTATGAAGTAGATGGTAGTCAAGGGACAGAGGACCCTCTACAACTCAGTGGTTTCTAGGTGTGATATAACCCTTTTTCAGGGGTCTCAGCTTTGCTTTTAGGGAGCAGTTGGCTCTACTTTGAGATCTTGTCCCTGCCCTTGGGGAGGTGAGATTTGGGAAGGAGACTGGCTGGGGGAAGGAGGGAAAGTCCTGAATTTTTCTCCTCTTGCACTTGTAAGTGTTAGACTGCAGAGGAGACTCTCAGGCAGCTGTACTTTACAATATGGCACTGGTAAATGCTGGACAGAGAGTAAGCAAGGTGAGGGAATGACTTCTATAGCCTACTCCTTTGCACCCTTTTGTGGTCAGTGGCCTCTGGATCAGAATTTCAGTGCATCTTTGATCAACTGCCTTCTCCACTGTGTGATACTTGAGTAGCCAGCTATTGCTAGAAAAACCCTGCCCCCAACCCCTAATTGCAAACCCCAGTCTGCATAAGAAAAAAACAGACTGAGTTCCTGCTGTTTGGGGAGTGTCCTGGGACCCTAAGACTTTTCCAAGGAATGTAAGCTAATTACCAGAAAAAGCCTAATGATCTTCCTTTGTCTGAGTGAGCTGAGAGATGACTCTATCTTGTTTCAACAAACCCAGCTGGAGCATTCCTCAATCTGCCTATGGCCTTGAAGAATGAAAGCCTCAGCCCCAGATATTCTTTTGAATTATGTGACTGTTCCTAGCTCTTATCTTGAGCCTTCCTTGTTGTGGGAGTTATGGCAAGATGGACACAGGGATCCTGGGTTGTAATTTCAGTTGACACTTTGTCAGCTATTTGATATGTTGTATTTACAATCTACTCAGGAGGTTCCTCTTATTGTATCATGGTCGTAAAAAGTGAAACAACACAGGCGTGCCGAATCTGCAAAATGACATTTCAAGAGATAATTAACCACTGAATCCTGTATTCTCTATATAAACTACCCTTTCACTTCAAACGTGGCCATTGATTTGGGTTCCAGCCCCAGTGGCCACCAGCTAATAAATTCTCTATTTGAAATTTATACTCTGTGGCGTGTCTCACTCGCTTCTAGTATAACAACTGGCTTTCTGAAATTCGATGCTGATGGGCTTCTTCATGACCCTTGTTTATAATCCAAACAGGAGAAGAGCTTAAAAGACTTACCAGTGATTACATGATTTTCTTTCCTTTTTCCCAAGGCCCTCATAGCTACTGGTTCAAAACATGTGGGCTTTAGCCACAGGGAAATGAGCAAAAATAGAAAGAAGGGAAAACTTACTAGCTATGTGACCTTGGGCATGTTACTTAACCCCAATTGTCCTGCCTTCTCCCCACCAAAAAAAAAGACAAAGAAGTGGAAAGCAAGTCGATTTGGATACTCATGGTCCTTCCCATGGCCAGAGTTACTCCTGAAATGAGGAGAGATACAATTGAAGCTCTGGTCAAGATCTCTGTAATACTCTTTTACTATGGAAAAGTCACTTCATCTTTTCCCACCTCAGTTTCCCCAAATGTAAATGTAAATGATGATAATTACAATAACAATTGCTAGCATTTATGGAACACTTTAATGTTTGCAAAGTACTTTACATGTCACTTAATTTTCATTAGCTCCTCACAATCCAGGAAGTCAAGTGCTATTTTCATCTGCATTCTAAAGATAAGCAAACTGAGGCAAAGAGAGGCTAAGTGACTTGCCTCGGGTCATGTAGCTCATAAGGGGCTGAGGCTGGACTAGAGCTCAAGTCTTCTGACTCTCTATAGCACTTTTTGCCACAGAACCAGGATAATGTCAGGGGAATTGAGAGGAAGCTCATGGCTGACCTCTAAGCTCTGGTTTTAGAAGTGAGAACTCCAAAACCCTCTGCTTTCACTCCAGGGCAACTAATGAGGGAGCTGCCCTGGCATCCCCTTAAAGGCAGCGCCATCATTATTCAATGCTCCAGCGCATGCACTAATGTCCATGATGAATATTTATTATTGTTAGTCTTAGGGAGTCAAATGTAATTGGTGCAGATGTAGAAAAGAGATATTAACAAATCTGAATTTCTAGGTATGAGAGAGGTCTTAAGAGATTAAAAAAATAAATATTAAAATTAGTGAGTTAACAAATCAAAAGAGACTGACAGACAGTCTATGAATTCAGTGAAAGGGGATTTGAAATAATACAAAAAAGGAAATGTGAGTCTGTTCTGTCCTTGCCTGCTGGGAAGGCATATGAAGTAGCCAAATAGGATAATAGTTTGCATTTATATTGGCTTTAGGGTTTGCAAAGTTCTTTGTGCATGGTATCTATTTTGATGCTTACAACTTTTGGAGGTAAATGCTAATATTATCCTCATTTTACAGATAAAGGAACTGAGTCAGGTAGAGGTTAAATGACTTGCTCAGGGTCATACAGCTAGAAAGTAATCGAGTCAATTTTGAACTCAGGACTCGAAGTCTAACACTTTACCTATTGTGCCACCTAGCTAGGAATGATAAGAGCAGACAAGTCATGAAGATGGGTCTACTACATGCAAGCATGGCCACATGAAGCCAACTACATGGTCTATCAAATTCAGCATGCTGATTCTGATAGGGATGACTAGGGAGGAGTGGATGGTAAGAAGGTATAATGATATCCCAAGGTGAGAAACATAGAGGAAAACCCCAAGTCCTTGATGCAATGCGATATGGGGGTGAGTGTATAGGCATAGTTACATTTGGATGTCAACACAGGAACTGCATCTGCTGGAAGAGATGATCTCTTAGGTCCCCTCTAGGTCCCAGCCTTTGACCTGATCAGACCCTGGGATACACAGGGACCTTCAGGTCTAGCAATGTGGTGCCATATGTTCATCTCCAATGTATCACACTGAGATTCCAAAGTTCAAAGACTCATCTGAATTAGAAGTTGGAGGGACTTTAGGAGCTACCTAATCTAGCCTCCTTATAAAAAGCTTTATGGATTATCTTTGCTTTGATACTTGACACCTGAGGTGTAAGTGCTGTTCAGGAAGGACCAAAACCTCTGGTGTGAGGCTTCTGAGCACATTTCAAGGTTGTCCATCCCCCTTTGGTACCCACCTTTCTCCAAACTCTTACCTGTGGTTCCAAGAAGCTATAGGATATTCAGCAGCTACACTCTGGCCAAACCATCTTGGCAGATGGGCTAAACCAGGTTGGGGGTAAATGACAGCCTCAAACCTGTCAGTGAGTTAGAAGGATGTGTACCCGAAGAATGGGAAGATGGCCACCAGTAGAACAGACAGATGGGAACAATGTGTGCTTAGAACTTGGTGAGCTATGGAAGATACAGGGTCATCCACTGCATCTTGGACCATCGCCATTCATCCTGACTATTGTCCTGCCACTGGACTTTGATGACTCTTGAAGACAGAGTAACCTGATGATTTTGTGCAACCCTGCCTCACTTGAATCCAATTCATAAATGAGTCAAGACCATGATGCCATCGGTCCTCTTTGAAAAAAAGAACAAACAACAACTTGATACTTTTCAATTATACTCCCTTCTGCTGCCTATAGAGACTTCCTTTGTAACAAAAATATATTGTTCAGCAACATAAATCTATATTGACCGTGTCTAAATATGCATGCCCCACTTACAGTCCACCACTGCTCTGCTTAGAAGAGTTATGTTTTGCTCTCAGTGCTCTTAGGTCATGATGTGTCATTGCATCGATCAGATCTTTGGAATCTGTCCATGTTGTTTTCCATTATGTTATTGTAATTATGTAAACTGACTCTTCTCTTGCTTCTGGTTTCTTCTCTTTGCATCAATGCATAAAACATTCCTTGCTACTCTGTATTCTTCAGTCAGCATTTCTTACAGAACAGCAACATTCTATTACATTTGCTCACATATGATATTTTGTTCCACCATTCCTCAATCAATGAACATTCACATTGACTTTACAAGTCAAGTTGTTTGCTACTACCAAAATAGTGTTAAAATCTTTTTTTTTTGTACATGTGTGATTGTTGTCTTTATCTTTGACTTCTTTGGAATGTGTGCCCGGTAGTGCTATTAAGCTCTCAAAGCGTATGTACAATTCAGCATCCTTCTAAGAATTATTTTTAACATTTTTCTTTTTAAATTTTGAGTTTCAGACTCTATCCCTCCATCCCACTTACTGAGAAGGCAAATAATATATTAATTATATGTATTAAATTATGTAAAACATATTTCCACGTTAGCTATGTTGTAAAATAACACACCAAAAAGTGAGAAACTTATGCTTCAATTTGCTCTCATAGTTCATTAGTTCTCTCTCTGGAGGTAGATAGCATTTCTTTTTTCCATGAGTCTTTGGAGTTGTTTCAGATTATTGTATTGATCAGAATAGCCAAGTCTTTCAAGCAGATTATCATTATAATTTTGATGTTACTGTGCATAATGACTTCCTGCTTCTTCTCACTTCAGTTCCATCAGTTCATCTATGTTTTGCAATGATTTTCTGAACCCCACCCCCATCATTTCTTATAGCACAACAGTATGCCATCATAATCAAGTGCTACAACTTATTCAGCCATTTTCCGCTTGATGAACATCCCCTCAATTTCTAATTCTTTGCCAACATAAAAAGAACTACTATAAATATTTTTGTATTTATAAGTCCTTTTCTTTGGTTTCTTTAGGGGTACAGACCTAGTGGTGGTATTTCTGTGTCAAAGGGTATGGCGCAGTTTTATAGCCCTTTGGGCATAGTTCCAGATTGTTTTCCATAACAGAAAATATTCCTCCACAAACAGTTCATTCATGTACCTATTTTCCCTTGTCCCTTCCAGCATTTGTCATTTCTGATAGGTGTGAGGTGGTACCTCAGACAGGTTTTAATCTGCCTTTCTCTAATCAATAGTGATTTAGAGCATTTGTTCATATGATTTGATTTTTTTCTTCTGAAAACTGCCTCCTTATATCATTTGACCACTTATCAATTGAAGAATAGCTATTATTACTTCATAAATTTGATTTAGTTCCATATATGCTTGAGAAATAAGGCCTTTATCAGAGAAACTTGCTGTAATTTTTTTGCATTGTATATGGTATCTTTTTAGCAAAATATAGTTGTCCTGATTATCTCTTTCAGTTAGATCTATTTTTACTTTTGTTTTGTCTGAGATCATGATTGCTACCCCTGCCTTTTTTACTTCAGTTAAAGCATAATATATTCTTTTCCAGTCCCTTATTTTAACTTCATATGTGTTTCTGTTTCAAGTGTGTCTCACACACAACATATTTTTGGATTCTGGTTTCTAATCCATTGTGCTACTTTCTTTTGTTTTAAGTGTGATCTTATCCTATTCACATTCACAGCTATGATTACTAACTGTGTATCTCCCTCCTTCTTTTTTTCTGTTTATCCTTCTCTTTTTATCCTGTCCTTCCTCAAAAGTCTGTTTTACTTCAAACCAATGCCTCCCTTAATCTGATCTCCCTTTTATCACCTCTTCCCCCATAATTCTTATGCCCTTCCCCTACCATTTCCTTATTGTGTAAGATAGATTTCTATACCCAACTAAGTGTGTATATATATTCTTCCTTTTTTGAAACAATTCCAATGAGAGTGAGATTCAAGCATTGTCTGCCCCCCCGCCATTTCCTCCTTCATTATAGAAGCTTTTCCCAAATTTTCCCCATTCTACCTCTCCTTTCACCTTTGTTCCACTACATTCTCTTTCTCACCCCTAAATTTTTGGGGGAGATCATCCCAACATAAAAAACTCACAGCTGTGCCCTCTATCTATGTATACTCCTTCTACCTGCCCTAATAATGATATAGTTCTTAAGATACATGTATCACCTTCTCATATAGCAATGTGGACAGTTTAACTTTATACTCTTGAGTTGTCTGTATGTCAAATTTTCTATTGCGCTCCAGTCTTTTTTTTTAAATCAAGAATGCTTGAAAGTCCTTATTTCATTAACTTTGCATTTTGTTCCCTGAAGGATTATATTCAATTTTGTTCAGCAAGTGATTTCTAGTTGTAATCCTAATGTCTTTGTCATCTGGAATATCCTATTCTAAGCCCTCTACTCCTTTAATGTGGAAGCGGCTAAATCTTGTGTGATCCTGACTGTGGGTCCATGGTATTTCAATTATTTCTTTCTGGATGCTTGAAATATTTTCTCCTTGACCTGGTAGCTCTCACATGTAGCTATAGTATTTTGGGGAATTTTCATTTTGGGATCTTTCTCAGGAGATGATCTGCGCATTTTTTTCCCATTTCTATTTTGTCATTTAGATCTAAGATACTGGGGCATTTTCCCTTAATAATTTCTTGATCACAGCTTTCAAATAGCCCAATAATTCTTAAATTATATCTTCTTTATTTCCCATATCAGTTGTTTTTCCAATGAGTTGTATTTCATATTTTCTTCCATTTTTTTTCATTCTTTTGACTTTGTTTTACTGTTTCTGGATGGCTGATGGCATCTTTAGCTTCCACTTGCCAAATTCTAGTTTTTAAGGAATTATTTTCTTAAGTGAGCTGTTGCACTGCTTTTTCCATTTGGTCAATTAAGCTTTTTAAGGACTTCTTTTCTCCCGTGAATGTTTGCGCCTCTTTTTTCATTTGGCCAGTTCTGCTTTAAAGGAGGTCTTTTCTTCAGTGAATTTTTGTGCCTCTTTTACCAATGGTCCAGTTCTGTTTTTTAAGGTGTTCTTTTCTTCAGTATTTTTGTGCCCCCCCCACTTTTTAACCAATCTGTTAATTCTCTTTTCATATTTTGTTTTTTTGTATCACTCATTTCTTTTCCCAATGTTCCCTCTACCACTCTTATCTCTTCCAGGAATTCTTGCTGGCCTTGAGTCCAAATAACTTTTTTTTTTGAATTCCCAAACTTATTGCTTTTATTATTATTTTTTTAAATTTATTTAACATATTTAGTTTTCAGCATTGATTTTCACAAGAGTTTGGATTACAAATTTTCTCCCCATTTCTATCCTCCCCCCTCACTCCAAGATGGCGTATATTCTGGTTGCCCAGTTCCCCAGTCAGTGCTCCCCTCTGTCACCCCACTCCCCTCCCATCCCCTTTTCCCTTCCTTTCTTCTAGGGCAAGATAAATTTTTATGCCCCATTGCCTGTGTATCTTATTTTCTTGTTGCATGCAAAAACATTTTTGTTTGTTTTTGAACATCTGTTTTTAAAACTTTGAGTTCCAAATTCTCTCCCCTCTTCCCTTCCCACCCACTCTCCCTAAGAAGTCAAGCAATTCAACATAGGCCACATGTGTATAATTATGTATAACCCTTCCAAAATACTCATGTTGTGAAAGACTAACTATATTTTGCTCCTTCCCAACCCATCCCCCTTTATTGAATTTTCTCCCTTGACCCTGTCCCTTTCAAAAGTGTTTGTTTTTGATTACCTCCACCACCATCTGCCCTCCCCTCCATCATCCCCCCCATTTTTTTTTTATCTTCTTCCCTCTTCTTTCCTGTGGGGTAAGATTCCCAATTGGGTATGTATGGGATTCCCTCCTTAGGCCAAATCTGATGAGAGTAATGTTCACTCATTCCCTCCTCATCTGCCCTCTCCTCTCCTCCCACAAAACTGCTTCATCTTGCCACCTTTATGGGAGATAATCCATCCCATTCTATCTCTCCTTATCTCCCTCTCTCAGTATGTTCCTCTCTCATCCCTTAATTTAATTTTATTTCTTTTAGATATCTTCCCTTCATCTTCAACTTACCCTGTGTCTGCTCTCTCCCTCTCTCTCTCTCTCTCTCTCTCTCTCTCTCTCTCTCTCTCTCTCTCTCTCTCTGTATATATATATATATATATGTATATATATATGTATATATATGTATATATATATGTATGTATATATATATGTATATATGTATATATATGTATATATATGTATATATATATACACACATATATATATACATACATACACATTCACTCATATATATACATAAACATATATGTATGCATATTCCCTTCAGCTACCCTAATACTGAGGTCTCCTGAATCATACACATCATCTTTCCATGTAGGAATGTCAGCAAAACAGTTCACCTTTAGTAAGTCCCTTGCAATTTCTTTTTCTTGTTCTTTTTCTTGATTACCTTTTCATGCTTCTCTTGATTCTTGTGTTTGAAAGTCAAATTTTCTATTCAGTTCTGGTCTTTTCACTGAGAAAGCTTGAAAGTCCTCTATTTTATTGAAAATCCATATTTTGCCTTGGAGCATGATACTCAGTTTTGCTGGGTAGGTGATTCTAGGTTTTAATCCTAGCTCCACTGACCTCTGGAATATCGCATTCCAAGCCCTTCGATCTCTTAATGTAGAAGCTGCCAGATCTTTGGTTATTCTGATTGGGTTTCCACAATACTCAAATTGTTTCTTTCTGGCTGCTTGCAGTATTTTCTCCTTGATCTGGGAGCTCTGGAATTTGGTGACAATATTCCTGGGAGATTTCTTTTTGGGATCTATTTGAGGAGGCGAATCGATGGATTCTTTCTAATTTCTATTTTGCCCTGTGGCTCTAGAATATCAGGGCAGTTCTCCTTGATAATTTCTTGAAAGATGATATCTAGGCTCTTTTTTTGATCATGGCTTTCAGGTAGTCCAATAATTTTTAAATTATCTCTCCTGGATCTATTTTCCAGGTCAGTGGTTTTTCCAATGAAATATTTCATATTATCTTCCATTTTTCATTCCTTTGGTTTTGTTTTATAATATCTTGATTTCTCATAAAATCACTAGCTTCCACTTGCTCCAATCTAATTTTTAAATTAGTATTTTCTTCAGTGGTCTTTTGGACCTCCTTTTCCATTTGGCTAATTCTGCCTTTCAAGGCATTCTTCTCCTCATTGGCTTTTTGGAGCTCTTTTGCCATTTGAGTTAGTCTGTTTTTTTAAGGTGTTGTTTTCTTCAGTGTATTTTTCAGTATTTTTTTGGGTCTCCTTTAGCAAGTCATTGACTTGTTTTTCATGGTTTTCTTGCATCCTTCTCATTTCTCTTCCCAATTTTTCCTCTACTTCTCTAACTTGCTTTTCCAAATCCTTTTTGAGCTCTTTCATGGCCTGGGACCAGTTTGTATTTTTCTTGGAGGCTTTTGGTGTAGGTTCTTGCACTTTATTTACTTCTTCTGTCTGTATGTTTTGGTCTTCTTTGTCAGCAAAGAAAGAATGCAAAGTCTGAGACTGAATCTCGGTGCGTTTTCACTGCCTGGCCATATTCCCAGCCAACCAACTTGACCTTTGAGTTTTTCAGTGGGGTATGACTACTTGTAGACTAGAGAGTTCTATGTTCCACGTTTGGGGCGGAGGTGCCAGCTCTGCCACACCAGCACTGCTCCTTCCCCAACCCCCAACCCAGACTAGGCTTAAATCTTCAGCAGGCTGTTGCACTCCTGCTCTGATCCGCCACTTAATTCCTCCCACCAGGTGGGCCTGGAGCCGGAAGTAACAACAGCTGTAGCTGCCCCACCTCCGCTGCCCCCAGGGCTGGAAGCCGAACCGCGAACTCCTTCTACTCCTGCAGCTTTTCCCACTAACCTCCGCAGTCTTTGGTGTTTGTGGGTTGAGAAGTCTCGTAACTGCCGCAGCTCACTGATTCAGGGCGCTAGGGCCCCCTCCGCCCAGCTTCTGGTCTGGATGGTCCATGCCGCTCAGGCTGGGCTCTGCTCCACTCTGTTCCCAGCTCCCAGCTCCCAGCTCCCAGCTCCCAGCTCCATGTAAGATAGACCGCACCCAGAGACCATCCAGGCTGTTCTAGGCTGGAGCCCTGCTTCCCTCTGCTGTTTTGCGGGTTCTGCTATTCTAGAATTGGTTCAGAGCCATTTTTTATAGGTTTTTGGAGGGACTCGGTGCGGAGCTTGCAGTAGTTCCTGCTTACCAGCTGCCATCTTGGCTCCACCCCTCCAAATAACATTTTTTTGAGGTGTTGTTTGTACTTATTTTCCACATTTACCCCCATTTGTCTCAGTCTTCCCTGTCACTAAAGTAGCTTTTTTATGTTCAAGGTTTTTTGTTTGTTCATTTTTCCAGCCTATTTCTTTACTTTAAATTTTATATTAAACTTGGGCTTTGCTCACCTGGAGGTGGGGAGGTAACTCAAGCTTTTTTTTTAATAAAATAGTTAATTTGTTTTTAGTTTTCAACATTCACTTCCATAAGTTTTAAATTTTCTCCACCTCCCTCTCCTCTTCCCTCCCTAAGAAGCCATGTAATCCAATATAGGCTCTACATATACATTCTTATTCAACATATTTTGACATCAGTCATGTTGTATAGCAGAATTAGGACAAATGGGAGGAACCGTGAGAAAGAAAAAACAAAACAAAACCGGAGAGCAAATAGTACGCCAAGCTTGTGGCTTTTCACGTTGCTCTTTTCAGAGCCATTTCTTGAGGCCTGCAAGTTTTCAGTGCTTCCAAGGCGTTGTTATCCTGGGAGAACTGTTGTCATTGCTCTCCTGGTCTGCACACACTCTGGTCTTTGCTCAGGAAGGAACTCTGTTCCCCTGCAGCCACAAGTACCACTAACCCTCTTGGCCATGGAACTGTCACCAGCTACCATACTGCCTTGCGACCAATCAGAAGCACTTCTCTCCACCTTAGAACTGTGACCTAAAATTGCTTATGTACAACAGCATTGTCAATCAGTGCCAGCTGTACCCAGTGCCAGGAAAGGGTTCCTTGTAATCTTTTTCTGATCATTTTTCAGACCCCCTTACCATCTCTAGACTGAGAACTTTTGAAGCTTTTCTTGCTGCTGCTGCCAAGGCTGTCTCTAAGGCCCACTGCTGCCACTCTTTCCATGCTAGAGGCCTATGCCCATTTTGATGTTATAGACCTCTACAGTGGTCCTCCTAAGTTGTCTTGGAGTAGATAAATGTCTCCCTCTGACCTTTTGTGGGCTTTGCCACTCCAAAATTTGATTTGAGGCATTATCTTAAAGTCATTTAGAGATGAATGTTGGGAGAGCTCAGCTGGATCCTGGCCTGTATGCCCCATTTTGGCTGTACCACAGCCACCTTTTAAAAAGTTTATACTTAACACAATTTTACACAGTGGTTTGACCAGTTCATAGCCTCAACAGTACATGAGTACACTTCTCTTCCCCTATCCCTTCCAGTACTTATCCTCTTTGCCTTTTATCTTGCAGGTAGAGTGAAGTAAAATATCAGTGTTGTTTTAATTTGTATTTCTCTTATAGTAATTTGGAGCACTCTTTCATGCTTGTTGATAGACACAATAACTTTTTAAAAAGAATATTGTTTCATGTCATTTGACCACTAACCTAGTTGAGGGTGGTCCTATTTCTTATATATTTCTATCACTTGCTTAATTATTTTGGATATTGGTGATTTTGTTGCATTTCCCCAATTCACTGCTTCTCTTCTTATTCCAGCTGCATTGATTTTCTTCATGCAGCAGGTTTTTTTTAAAAATGTTATCAATATTATCTATTTTATATTTTAAGATGACATCTATCACTTGTTTGGTTAAGAATGTTCTTCCTAGCCCTAGTAATGCAACTCTTTTTATTCACCTCTATTTTTTCATAGTTATGTAAGCTTACATTTTGGTAGCATTTTCACATTTTACATTTACCTAATCCATGGTTCTTAAAGCACTATATAGGCTAAACCTACTGCTCTGAATCTAATTTCTGCCCAAATGTTTTCAGTTTTTTTCATCAGCTTTTGTGATAAAGTGTCCACACCCCAGCAATTATTCTTCTTACATTTGTCAAACACTAAATACTAGGTCTAATTACTACCAGTTATTATTTGTCCAATTATATCTTTGTACAGAATTGAAAACAGAGGCACAGTGACTTGTCACAAGAATTTCAGCCAGGAGTATAACTCATCTTTTCTAACCCCAAATCTACTGCTCTTTCCTCTATAACATAATGCCTCTACATATTAATTTAAACCCCAAACAAATACATGCTAACACTGATACACCATAGATTGTACATGTAAAGAGGACACAGGTGATTCAGTTATGCTTCATCTGCCTGGGATACCAATCAGGCAATACAATTTTACTTTACCAGTGGAGAATAATCATGACATTTTATGTAATACTACCCCTATTCACCCAGTATACAATAATCTCTTAAAACATTATAGCCTATAGACTCAATAAAGTTTAATTATTTCACCCTCAGACATATTCAGTACAGATCAATAGATGGATGGATGTATATTGGGGGAAATAGGTAGGTTTTTTGGGATAAAGATGCAGGTCATGGTTTATTGAAGTCAGTTCTTGATCTCATTAACTAGTCATTTTACAACTCTTGTAGAGTTTTATCACAATAATATTGTGTATATATTTCATACTTGTCTTACTTTGGAAGAAAATCCTCATCCAGCAGCCAGGAGCACAAGGAAAATGAAATGCTTGGCTCTGCTGAACTTTGACGTGTCACTGCTCTTGTTCCAATTACTAACTGTGGTGATGATTTCTCACAAAATGCCCTTGGGAGACAGATTTGGTGATCATGAATTTCAAGTAAGTAGTAAGGCTAAAAGAAAGGCTATTGCTCTTCATTCCATGTTTAATACAATTATTATCCAGAAAGAACTGATACGTTTCATGAAATCAAATTAATTTTCTTTTTAGCTCTATTTCTTTGTAATGTTTTATCTTTTCATTCACAAAAGCAAATTACTCATTTTAGATGATTTCAATTAGAAGCATGCTTATACAAGCTACTATCAATTTGGAAAGGAAAAAATACTCATATTTTCAAGGTGAAATTCTTTTTGTTAAAAAGCAAAAATATGACAAAGTCAATCTTAAATGCTTTATTCAGACAGGGAGGTCACCCTGTGTTTTGGAAACCAATTGCCACCTTTCTTAGTAGGTTATACGAATTTAGGAAAGTTTCAAGCAGAAGCCCAGCCATGGGCTTTATGATTATTGTCCTAAGAAAAGTCTAAGTATAGAGAGGCTCATGACCAAGTTTAACTACAGAGTGATGATTTTGGGGTCAACAGGAACTTTCCAAGATGTCTACTAAGTTACAGATGGGCTATGAATCAGAAGAGGAAGCACTTTCATCTACATAATCAGAGATGTCTGAAACAGTGATGCAAGAAAAGACTGGAAATGACTTAGTAAGCATAGATCATTGTGCTGTGATCAAGGACACTAGTTTCACATAGCCAACCAATAAAATGGAGGGTAATGGTGTGTATTGTCACCTTTGCCCTGACTTTTTGGTGCTTCTACTGGGTTTAAGCAAACTGCTTTCCTAGATCACATGATCAGCAAGATGGAAGACAAGACATTTTCTGCAATCTCTTCGCTTTTCAAACTAGAACCAAAAAATCATGTGATAGATTTACAATGATGAAAGATAAACCCACAGGCAAGTTAAAAGCCTTATCAACTAAGGAACTCATCAACTAAGTGAAGTGAATGACCTATAGATCTGCCTTAGTGCCCATGCTTAATCCCCTTCCATATGTCCAGGGTAGCAAGCACAAACTTGAATGAGAACTAGCTCTGGAGTGCTGATGCTCTAAAACTGCTGGCCTCTGCCCAGATATGAGCCCTGACTCCTATTCTACAACAGACGGCAAGTTGCTGATCCTGTCCAGCCAACTGAAAGAAATGAGAGCAGAGAGAAAAACTGAAAAAAAAAGTTCCAGTGCAGGTGTTAACATCAGGCCTTAAAGAGAGGAGACTGGAAAAATAGCCGCAGCCTGTTCTCCTCATATCCTTCTCCATATCCAACTGGTTACTCAGGGCAGGGCCACAAGCCAAAAACCTCCATATTCTTCATGAGAAGGCCGAGGAAGCTTTGGGTCTAAAGATCAATAAAGAAGAAAGAACCGGAAAGTGAATAAAGGTAAAGTAACAAGGAAAAGGCCCCAAACACCAAGGATATCAAAATAAAAATATTCACAAAAATCTCATCACACAGCAGATGAACAGAAATGATAATAAAAATATATAAAAATTACAAAGCAATATCAAAGGACATTTAGCAAAGGTTATGGTAGGATGGAAAATGAATGAGTAGCACTAAACAAAAGACATAACATGGTGGACATCCTAGAGAAAGGAAGAAACTCAGGAATGGATTGAAAGAGAGGTAAAATTGATAAAAGAAAAAAATTAGAAATGTATTTGGGGGACAGCTAAGTGGTGCAGTGAGTAGAGCACCAGCTCTGGAGTCAGGAGGACCTGAGTTCAAATCCGGCCTCAGACACTTGTCACACGTACCAGCTGTGTGGCCTTGGGCAAATCATTTAATGCCAATTGCCTTGCCTTCCCCCCTCCAAAAACAGAAGTTTATTTGGGCTAAAAATTAAAGTTTTCAATGCAAAAATATAACTCTCAAAGCAAAACAAACAGCAAAAACAACAACAAAAAACAACTTAACCTCCTCTATAATTAACAAAATAGGAAAAATTGATTTGATTGTAGAAAATTTGTTCTCTTTGTTGAGATTTTGAGAGAGAGATTTACAGACTTGAAATACAAAAAATACTGAACCTGTGGGAAATTTGGCAGAAGAGAATGTGGAGTCAGGACCCTGGACCTGTCAAATAATCAATCAATAAGATTTTAGTATGCAATTGCAATATTTGAGGCACCATACTAAAAATGGGAGGGATAAAGACAAGACTAAAAGAGCCTTTGCTTTCAAGGAGTTTACATTTCTTTTAAAACTCATTTTGTTTTAAATTTTCAGCTCCAAATTCTCTCATTTTCAGATCTTTCTCAATTTAGAAAGCAAGAAAAATAAAACCTGTTACAAACATGTATAGCCAAGCAAAACAAATCTCCCCTTTAGCTATGCCACCCGTATTTGTCTGTCTATCCATCCATCCAACCATCCATCCCTCTATCTATCTGTCTGTCTGTCTATCTATCTATATATCTTTATCTGTGTGTGTGCGTGTGTGTATGTGTGTGTGTGTATCAATCTGCACTTTGAGTTTATCATCTATCTGGAGGAGAGCATTATTTTTCATCCTGAGTCCTCTTGAATTGTGGTTGTTTAAGAATATCTAACTTTTTTAAAAAGTGATTTGTCTTTAGAACACTTTTGTTATTATATAAATGTTCTCCTGGTTCTAAGAAGCTTAAGAAGATGAAATATAATAATATACGTACTGTACTTTGTGTATGTTATAGCACCATAGAAATGCTCACTTTACTATCATCATTATTAATATTCTTGTTCTCAGTAGCAGCAGTAGCAAGAAGGCAATGAATATGATCAATACAGAGAAACCTAGAAAGACGTGAGATGATGTAAATTGAAGAAAGGAGGCCCAAGCAAATATTATATATGACTACAAAATGAATGGAAAGAATAAGCACAAAACACTTTATAATGATGTTGCAAAATCCCCAAGAATTAAGCCTGGCCTCAAAGACAGGAGGAGATTCTCTACTTTGCCTCTCCTCACCACTTCTACAAAGATATGTGGGTGACCAGGAATGTAAAATATTGGATAGATGGTCAGGTTTCCAAAAACCCCTACATCTTCAGTAGTTCTGCTGACTTACTTTTCCTCTTCTCTCTTTTTTTCTTTTAAAACATTCTTTTTAATATTCAGTGATTCTCTGGGAGGAGGTAGGAGTGGACTACAAAAAAATTGAGGCAATTAACAAAGTTACCAATAGAAGTTTTGTATTGAAAACAAAAAAAAGATTGTAAGTAGCTTGAGGACAGGGACTGTCTCAGCAGTGGCAGCAGTGCATTCTAGGCAGAGCCTTTCATCCATGTGCCAGATCATTCTGGTCTTCTTTAATGCTTATGCATAGATTATTCAAATGAGATTCCAGAGAGCTCCCTCCTGCTGCTGGGAAGTTTCCTTTCCTGACATGGAGTCAGACGTGAATGAGCTGCCCAGGACATTTTTCATATGCCTCCCTTCAGATGCAATTATAACTCTGAATCACATTCCATCTGGGCCGAGGAATGACCCACCCTTTGATCCCTCTGCAGGACTGATCAGTCTTGACATCCCCATTCTAGTCTCATAACCACAAATGCAATGCTCATTACCAGAAGTTTTAACAATTGTATGATTTAGATTTTTTTTCTCTAGTAGTCCCTGGTGACTTCACAAAGGGCAGAAGTAGGTATGATTTCCACAAGGTTTCAGGGATACAAATGGAGCTGCTCATTGATAGATACTTCTGGTAGAATTTTTGCCACAAGCATCTAAATCCTGTGCAAGCTGGACATCACCCATAAAGGAGGCAGTTAATTATGATTGAGGAGGAAAAGCTCATTAAAACAATTTCATTCCAAAAATTTGACAGCCACCATGACTGACAGTCCAATATGTCCATGTTTACTGCAAAGTCAAGCCAATAATGGTCAAGGAAAATTATTAGGAGAAGCATTAATGGGCTTAAGCTCATTAAATCCAATTTAGTCCAAAAGTTTGGCAGTGAACGTGACTGACAAGCAAATATATCAGCATTTACGAGAAGTCCCAATAAAAGGTGATTGAAGACAATCATTAGGAGAAACTCTACTAATGACCTGACCCTTTCTGATCCACAAACAGTCCTCTTACTCATGCACATGTTAAGATTCAAGTCTGCAACTGGATAAATATTTACAATCTGCATACTATGTGCAAGGACCTGGGAATGCAAAGACATGGACAAAACAATGCTTTAAAAATAACCATAGAATGCATCTTGGAAATAGCCTACTGACAATATACTAGGCTAAAATAAATACACCCACAAAAGCAAGTTTCACAAATTATGGGAGACTTAGCCTAAATAAAAGGTGAAAGTAAATAGCCATAGCTGGGATGAACCAACACATTTAAAAATCATGATATGATTCACATTGATCTACAAAATTTTTTACCACACGACTTAAATGAAGAAGTGTGGACCAATGATAGACTGTTTATATGGAGAAATAGAAAGTCCAGAATATAATGGGAAATATTGAATGAGACCAGGAAGAGATGGAGTTGGCAGATATCAAATTATATGACAAAGGAGCAAATAGTATACTTTTGGAGAGCAGATGGCCAGAAAATGGTCTTAGCCCAGCCTCTTACATCGTGTATGCCAATAAAGCATAAGTGGATAAATGTTCTCAATATAAAAATGATACCAAGAAGATGTGGCTTCACTCAATGTGTTAAGTTAGTGCTTAGTAGAGTATCATCTTCAATACCTGGAAAATCTAGGTTCAGATCCTTTCTCTGACATATACTGTCTGTGTGCTTATGGTCAAGTTACATACCCTCTCAGAGTCATAGGGAATTCTCTTAGACCATAAGTCATAGGCTCGTTGCTGACCTATATTTCATAGGAGAGATTTCCATGCCACGAGTTCCCAAGCTCAAAGAAATTTAAAAAAAAACATAAAAATAATGATCATGCTATCAAAAAGAAGAGACTCTGCCTTTCCCAAGTGTGGTTAGGGGCAGGACTCATTAACCCATGTAGAACAAAGGATTTTAGAAGAGACAAAATAGACAATCTCAATTACATAAAAATAGAAATCAATTTAGCTAGAACAAAACAAATGAATATGGATTGAGAAAGAAATTACATAACAATCTTTGAGAACTCTCTGACATCAAAAAATCTATAGAAAATTGACACAATCTAAAGATTATGGGTTATTTCTCATTAAAGTGATAGGCAAGCAAAGCAAATAAAAAAAAGACCTGTAAGGGGTAATTCTAAAGTACCTCTGCACATGCATCAAATCGGCAAATATGGAAGCATTTACTATTGGAGTGGTATGCAAATTCACATCTGGTTGAGTTCTTATTTGGTTCAACCATTCAGGAAAATAACTTGGAATTCATAAGATCATCTATTTAGAATTGTAAGGTACCTGAGAGGGCATGTATCCCAATCCCCACATTTTATGAGGAGCTAAGGCCCAGAGACATGACTTTCCCACCGTAGTCATTAGCAGAGTCACTATTCACATACATGGAGAGGGAAATGGTAAACCACTCCAGTGGCTCTTTGCCAAGAAAACCCCAAATGGGGTCATCAAATGTTGGACATGTAAAAAGGCTGAAAAACAACAAAAACTTACATCTCAGGCCTATGCCTCAAAATCCAGAAGAATTGAGAGGAATTTGGGAAAATGTGTATTAAATGATGCAGAACAAAGAAGGCAGAAACAGGAAATCAATTTACCATACTAATGATATGAGAAATAATGTAGTCACAGTAACATAAATAAAGGCAACATGAAACAGCAAAGAAACTAGAGACAAATACAATAGGTGATGTTGGGTCCAAATAACTGGAGTTAAGACACACATCTGTACTAATGATGCTAGTTAGTAGTGATGCTTAATTGCCTCTGGAGAATGTATTTTGTGGTGCATGGTGTGGTGGAGTGGTTTTGTTTTTGTTTGTTTGTTTGGGTAGAAAGCTTGTTTCATTCTTCATTGGGAAATATCTTCTGTGTCTAAAAGGTAGTCTAGCCCCACAGGAGCAGGGACTGGGTCTGTGATTTCACTGGTACAGGGAACTTCATACAGGCCAGAATCTCCTTTGCACTTACTAGTCTTAGAGACTATTTTCAGACAGTTACTGGCATGTCACCTCGCTCACAAAGATGGCAAGGTCCTTGAGAACAAAAAGTGTTTCCATCTTGCTGTATATCCCCAGTGCTTAGCATGATGCCTGGGACATAGAGGTCACCCAATAAATGCTTGGTGACTGGACTTGTCTAGACAGTTGAATCTTAGCATATCTACAGGCGATTTGACTTTCCCTGAGGCAAACAGAGTGCTTGACCTGGAGTCTGCTGGACCCAGCTCAAATCCTGCCTCAGACACTGACCAGCTGTGTGGTTCTGGGCAAGTCATTTAACTGCTATCTGCCTCAGTTTCTTCATTTGTAAAATGGGGATAATAATGGTACCTACCTCCTAGGCTTGTCGTCAAGAACAAATGACATAACATTTGTAAATTCTTTGCAAACCTTAAAGCATGACATAAATGCTAGCAATTATTAGTAGTAGGAAAGTAAAAAGCATAGGAATAAACGAACCTTCCTTTAATATGGTAAACAGTATTTATAAGCACAATCTGTAATGGTGAAATGCTAGGGATCTTTCCAATAGGATCAGATATAATAACCACAGCAACAACAGAAATAATAATGATCATCAATATGCATATAACATTAAGTGTTAAGAAAGTATTTTATGTGGTTTCATCTGTTGAAGACAAAGCTAGAAGTTTGTTGTCACCATTCTTATTTGATATAGTTAGAGAAATGCAGCAATTATAAGAAGACAAGAAAAATGGAAAGGATATACACAGCCAAACAAAAAACACATTTATCTCAATTTGCAGATGATAGGATGCTGTACTTAGGGAACCCCAGAGATTCAATTAAAAATAATTGAACAGTAACTTCAGTAAAGTATCAGGAAATAAAATAAACCCATAAGAACCATCATTCTTTCTGTATATTACTGGCAATATTCAGCAGGAAGAGACAGGAAAAGAAATTCCATTTAATATAGCTGCAGAAAGTCCAAAATAGCTGGGAGTCTACCAACCAAGACATGGTCTGAACTGACATGGAAAGAAATACAAAGCAATCTTTAAAGAAATAAAGCAAGCCACAGATAATTGTAGAGCTATAAACTGCCCATGCTTAAGCCAGGTCAATATAATTTGAAAGGATAATATTTCCTAAATCAGTTTATGGATTTAATATTATAGCAATCAAATAACCAACAGAACAGGTTGCTTTTTTTTAGAAATAGACAAAAATAATAACAAAATCCTATGAGGATGACACATAGGTTTGGAGCCTGGAAATTGTGAGGATGATGGTGTTTGCTCTCAATAGTAATGGGGATGGTGGAAGGTAGGGAGGGACAGGGTAGGGGAACCTATGGCCTCAAGGCCACATGTGGCCTTCTACATCCTTGAGTGAGGCCTTTTCACTGAATCCAAGTTTTATAGAACAAATTCTTTTATTAAGGGGATTTGTTCTGTGAAGTTTGGATTCAGTCAAAGGGCCACACTTGGGGACCTAGAGGGCCACATGTGGCCTTGAGGCTACAGGTTCCCTATCTGTGGTTTTAGAAGAAAAATAATGAGTTCCATTTTGCACATGTTTAGTTTAAGATATCCCAAGGATATCCAGTTAAAGATGTTTAAAAGGTGGTGTGAGAGGCAAGGAGGTTGGTAGAGAAGTCAGTGCTAGTTAAGGAGAACTGGGAGTTACATGACTAGAGATGATAACTGTAACCACAGCAGCTCATAAGCTTACTAAGTGAAATAGTATAGAAGGAGGAGAGAAGAGAGCCCAAAAGAGGGCTTAGGGATACCCAAGTTTAAGGGGTATGATTTGCAAGATGTTGTTGAGTCATTTTAGTTATGTCTGATTCTTCATGACCCCATTTGGGGTTTTCTGGCAAATATACTGGAGTGGTTTACCATTTCTTTCTCCAGCTCCTTTTGTATATGAGGAAACTGAGGCAAACAGCATTAAGTGACTTGCCCAGGGTCACACAGCTCATAAGTGTCTGAGGCCAGATTTGAATTCAGGTTTTCCTGACTCCAGGTCCCATCCTCTATCTGCCGTGCCACCTAGCTGGAAGAGGTTCTGGCAAAGGAGATGGAGTAGTGGTCAGATAGGTTGAAGAAGAACCAAAGGAGAGCAGTGTTATAAAAACCTAGAAAGAGGAGAGTAGAAGAAGTCACTATTTGACCAAAACTGCGGGGCAAACTGGAAAGCAAGTTGGCAGAAACTAGGTATAGACCAGCATCTTACATGGTACATCAAGACAAGGGCAAAATGGGTACATGATTTAGACATAAAGGGTATTACCATAAGCAAATTAGGACAGCAAGGAATAGTTTATCTCTCAGATCTATGGAGAAGGGGAGAATTTATAAGCAAGCAAGACATAGAGTTTTAAGAGATGTAAAATGTATAATTTTGATTATATTAAGTCAAAATTTTTTGCACAAACAAAACCAATGCAAACAAGATTAGAAGGAAAGTAGAAAGCTGGGAAACAATTTTTATAGCAAGTGTTTCTGATAAAAGCCTCATTTATCAAACATAGAGAAATGAATCAAATTTGTAAGAATACAAGTCACTTCCCAATTGACAACTGGTCAAAGAACATGAACAGGCAGTTTTCAGATGAAGAAATCAAAGCTATATATAGTTATATGAAAAAAAGCTCCAAATCGCTATTGATTAGAGAAATGAAAATTAAAACAATAGTGAGGCACCACTCCACACTTTGTCAGATAAGCCAATATGACAGAGACAGGAAAATGATAAATGTTAGAGGGGATGTGGGAAAAGTGGAATACTAACGTACTTTTGGTGGAATTGTGAACAGATCCAACCATCCTGGGGAGCACTATGGAACTATGGCCGAAGGACAATCAAACTGTGTATACTCTTTGAATTGGCAATACCACTACTAGGTATGTATTCCAAAGAGATTAATAAGAGGGGGAAAGGACCTATTTATACAAACCTATTTATAGCAGATCTTTCTGTGGTGGCAAAAATTTGGAAATTGGGGGAATGCCCATCAATTGGGGAATTGGTGAACAAGCTGTGTTATATAATTGTAATGTAATACTACTGTGCTATAAGAAATGATAAGCAGGCTGATTTAAGAAAAAAAAACCTGGAAAGGTTACATGAACTGATGCAAAGTGAAATGAGTGGAAGCAGGAGAACATTGTACACAGTAACAGCAATATTGTACAATGATCAAGTGTGAATGCCTTAGCTTTTCTCAGCAATACAATGATCCAAGACAATTCCAAAGGATTCATGATGGAAAATGTCATTCATATCCAGAGAAAGAAGTGATGGAGTCTGAATGCAGATCAAAGCATACTACTTTTCACTTTGTTTTGTTTTTCCTTTTTGGTCTATTTATTCTGTTACAACATGGTTATTAAGGAAATGCTTTATATGACTGTGTATATATAACCTAAGTCAAAATGCTTACCGTCTCAGGGAGGGGAAAGTGAGGGAGGGGAAAAAAACTGGAACTCAAAATTTTAAAAAATGTTGAAACCTGTCTTTACATGTAATTGGAAAAAAAATACTAGTTAAAAAAAACAAAACTAAAGATCTGTTATAGAATTTCCCAAGGAAACAAAGTCAATTCATTGGATAATGGTTTGCAGGCTTGGTTTTCTTTCTTTCATTTTTTTTTAAAAACTGAACATTTGCCATTCTCCTATCGTGTAGCACCTCTCCCGAATTCCATGATCTTTCAAGTTGAATTGCTTACCTTCTTAGGGAAGGTGGGTGAGGAGGGAAGAGGGGGGAGAATTTGGAACTCAAAGTTTTAAAAGCAGATGTTCAAAAAAAGTTTTTGCATGCAACTAGAAAATAAGATATACAGGCAATGGGGAATAAAAATCTATCTTGCTCTAGAAGAAAGTAAGGGAAAAGGGGATGGGGGGAGTGGGGTGACAGAAGGGAGGGTTGACTGGGGAACAGGGCAACCAGAATATACGCCATCTTGGGGTGGAGGGGGATGGTAGAAATGGGGAGAAAATTTGTAATTCAAACTCTTGTGAAAATTAATGCTTAAAACTAAAAATATTAAATAAAATTTTTGTACAAAACCAAAATTTTTATGGGAACCTCCAGCAACTCTAAGTTCATTTTCTTTCCTAAAAATATCCAAGAATTAGGGTCATACCACCAGGCTATGCTCATAAATGCTAGGGAATTTTCTCTTTAACAAACTCAATGTCATTTCTGTTCTGACTGATGGGCAAACCACAGGGTGTTGCTATGCATCTGGGGCGGGGGTCAGTCAATTTTTGAGGGATGTTTTCTAGGAATCAAAGTTTTTACTAAGGTCTTTGGGCCATGTTCACTTCTTATTCCTGTGAATTCCAGGGTACTTCCTATGTATGGGACTTTTCCTGACTCTCCACAGTTGGGAATGCTTTTCTCTATAGTCTACCCTCCCACCTAAAATTACTCTGAAATTGCTTGTTATAAATTACATTTATCTGTGTATATATATGTATTTTTCTCCTACTCTAAAGGTAGGTACCATGTAATTTTTGTCCAACATATCCCCACTACTTAACAGAGGACCATAACTCAGGTCATACAAATCAAACCACCAAAACACCACAGCATTAATTTATAGATGTAAACAAAAATGATGACATAATTCATCAGAAAGAATAAACCAGAAGAATCTAGTTTGAGAATCTGGAGGGAAATAATAAAAACTAGTATGAAGTAAGGAGACCTACTAGTACCAGATCTCAAACTATACTATAGAGAAGAAGTGACAAAAACAATTTGTTAGCAATTTTAAAAGGTAGAAAAAATGATCAGTGGAACAGATTAGATATGTAACCCAGAAAGAATGAAACACAATAGTGTAGTGTTAGGAAAGCCCAAGGGCATGAGGATTCACTATAAAACCAAAATAGCTGGAAAAATTGGAAAGCAATCTGGCAGAAATTAGGTTTAGACCAACAACTTTCACCATATAACAAGAAACACTCTAAATGTACACTTGACTTAGAATAGAGTATTATACCATAAATTAGAACAATGATGGAGATAGCATTCACAACTATATAACTAAGGGATAAAAAAGCTTTTTTAAAAAAATATTTCTAGTGGCATAAAATTAAATTATTTTGACAGAAAAAGTCAATGCACTTAAACTGAAAAGGGAAACAAGTAGGGAAAACACACTTGCAGCAACTATATTTGACAAAAGTCTGATGCTGAAACTTCCTAGGGAATTGATTCAAATATATAAGGACACAAGCTCTTCCTCAAGAGATAAAGTTAATGGTGATAACAGGCAATTTTCAAAATGAAAAATACAAAACCTTATCAGCAACCATATTTGGAATGCTCCAAATTAATAATAAGTAAAATGCAAGTTAGTACAGCTGTGAGGTTCTGTCTTATGGTCACCAGACTAGAAGAGAGGACAAAAAATTGAAAACAGTGATTATAAGAAGGGATGTTGGAGGACAAGAATAATAATATGCAGTTTTGGAACTATGAACTGGTTGGGCTGTTTAGGAAAACAATTTGGAACAATACCTGCAACGTTGTCAAACTGCACATATTTTCTGACCCAGTAATAATACCACCACAAGACTTATGCCCCAAAGGGAAAAAAAAAGGATGGAGGATAGGGAGAAAAATGTACAAAATGTTTTTAACACCAGTTTCAAATATAGTGAAGAATTAGATACTGAGGAGGTACCCATTGGGGGATGGTCCATCAAATTATGGCATATGAATGTAATGGAATATTGTAATACTCTAAGAAATGATAAATGATAAGAGATTCAGAGAAACCTGGGAGGATTTGGAGAGAGAGAGAGAGAGAGAGAGAGAGAGAGAGAGAGAGACAGAGACAGAGACAGAGAAACAGAGACAGAGAGGAGTAGAGCCAGGAGGACATTTATTTCATAACTATGGTATTTTAAAGGAAAAGAATTTGAAAGACTTCTTAACTCTAATCAATCTGATGGCTGGTAAAGACAACAGCAGATTGATGAGGAGGCATGATTTCCAGATCTTGGCAGAAAGATGGTGGATGGTAAGTGCAAAATGAGCCACATATTGTCAAATGTAAGCAATGTGTATATTGGCTTTGTGTACATATATACATATATATGTTAAAAGAGAGGGCTTTCACTGTTGGGAGGTGGAAGATTTAGGGAGGGAAGTGATAAAGTAGTAACAGTGATGCTAAAAAAAAGGGAAAAATGAAAAAAAAGGATCAATGAAACACAAACATAGAGGAAACAAGGGAAATTCAGAAGGGGGCACAGACAAGTAAGGCTGTATGGGCACAACCATGTCAAATGTAATATATACTTTAAAAAAACAAAGCTGCATGTAATAGACTCACAGTTTCATATACAATCTTTTCTTTCTATTCTTTATTTGTGGAAATGCTCATATTTATTGCTATTTTTATAGGAAAAAATAGAATATAGCAAGATTTTTATAAGAATTGATGAAAAGTTATTAGAAACCAAATTGTGTAGACACTAAGTTTAATTATAGGATGCAGAGGTGGTCAGATGTGGCAGAAATTTTGGACAGACTTGGGACGGGCCATAGACCAAAAAACAGCTTCATATCCTGTTTATTTGCTAATTGTTTTTTCTGTCTTGTTAAATGCTAGGGATTTCATGTAAGGTTCTACAACTTAATTTGCATATTTATTCATTTATTTTCATTGACATATACTGTGTATAGTTTCAATGAAATTAATCTTTTTTTTCTGACTTAGATAAGTATGAAGAGATACCTAGAAAAAAAACATCACCTCCTATATGTCTGTTATAAACAT